>NC_060140.1:360452424-361059857 GCF_021461385.2 Schistocerca piceifrons | reverse complement strand
TGATTTCCTCATTGTGGACACCCTCCTGCCATTGTTCCCATCTACTAGTACCTGCAATCATCCTAGCTACTTTCATATCCGTAACCTCAACCTTATTCATAAGGTAATCTGAATCCACCCAGCTTTCGCTCCCATACAACAAAGTTGGTCGAAAGATTGAACGGTGCACAGATAACTTAGTCTTGGTACTGACTTCCTTCTTGCAGAAGAGAGTAGATCGTAGCTGAGCGCTCACTGCATTAGCCTTGCTACACCTCGCTTCCAGTTCTTTCACTATGTTGCCATCCTGTGAGAATATGCATCCTAAGTACTTGAAACCGTCCACCTGTTCTAACTTTGTTCCTCCTATTTGGCACTCAATCCGTTTATATTTCTTTCCCACTGACATTACTTTCGTTTTGGAGATGCTAATCTTCATACCATAGTCCTTACATTTCTGATCTAGCTCTGAAATATTACTCTGCAAACTTTCAATCGAATCTGCCATCACAACTAAGTCATCCGCATATGCAAGACTGCTTATTTTGTGTTCACATATCTTAATCTCACCCAGCCAGTCTATTGTTTTCAACATATGATCCATAAATAATATGAACAACAGTGGAGACAGGTTGCAGCCTTGTCTTACCCCTGAAACTACTCTGAACCATGAACTCAGTTTACCGTCAACTCTAACTGCTGCCTGACTATCCATGTAAAGACCTTTAATTGCTTGCAAAAGTTTGCCTCCTATTCCATAATCTCGTAGAACAGACAATAACTTCCTCCTAGGAACCCGGTCATATGCCTTTTCTAGATCTATAAAGCATAGATACAATTCCCTGTTCCACTCATAACACTTCTCCATTATTTGTCGTAAGCTAAAGATCTGGTCCTGACAACCTCTAAGAGGCCTAAACCCACACTGATTTTCATCCAATTGCTCCTCAACTAATACTCGCACTTTCCTTTCAACAATACCTGAGAAGATTTTACCCACAACGCTGATTAAAGAGATACCTCTGTAGTTGTTACAATCTTTTCTGTTTCCATGTTTAAAGATTGGTGTGATTACTGCTTTTGTCCAGTCTGATGGAACCTGTCCCGACTCCCAGGCCATTTCAATTATCCTGTGTAGCCATTTAAGACCTGACATTCCACTGTACTTGATGAGTTCCGACTTAATTTCATCCACCCCAGCTGCTTTATTGCACTGCAATCTATTGACCATTTTCTCCACTTCCTCAAACGTGATCCTATTTCCATCATCATTCCTATCCCATTCTACCTCGAAATCTGAAACATTACTCATCGTATTTTCACCTACATTGAGCAACTCTTCAAAATATTCCCTCCATCTGCCCAAGGCATCCACAGGATTCACCAGCAGTTTTCCTGACCTGTCCAAAATACTTGTCATTTCCTTCTTACCTCCCTTTCGAAGACTGCTAATTACACTCCAGAATGGTTTTCCAGCAGCTTGACCCAATGTCTCCAACCTGTTTCCAAAGTCTTCCCAAGATTTCTTCTTGGATGCTGCAATTATCTCTTTGGCTTTGTTTCTTTCTTCAACATAACTTTCTCTGTCTACCTGAGTTCTAGTATGTAGCCATTTTTTATACGCCTTCTTTTTCCTTTTACAGGCTGCCTTGACTGTGTCATTCCACCAAGCTGTTTGCTTCCTCCTACTTTTACACACTACTGTTCCAAGACATTCTTTAGCCACTTCTAGTACTGTGTCCCTGTACCTTGTCCATTCATTTTCCAATGACTGTAATTGACTACATTCAACTAACTGGTACCTTTCTGAGATCGCTGTTATGTACTTGTGCCTGATTTCCTTATCCTGAAGTTTCTCCACTCTTATCCTCCTACATATGGACCCGACCTCCTGCACTTTCGGCCTCGCAATCCCAATTTCACTGCAGATTAAATAATGATCAGTGTCATCAAAGAATCCCCTGAATACACGTGTGTCCCTCACAGCCTTCCTGAATTCCTGATCTGTTATTATATAGTCAATGACAGATCTGGTTCCCCTGCTTTCCCAAGTATACCGGTGAATGTTCTTATGTTTAAAAAAGGAGTTTGTGATTACTAAGCCCATACTGGCACAGAAATCCAAGAGTTGCTGCCCGTTCCTGTTGGCCTCCATATCCTCTCCAAATTTACTGGTTAATAATATTCTGGCGTAAGTCCTTATTTCTTTTTATCTTTTATTTTTAATTTCTGTACAAAGCGTGTCGGAATAACAATTTGATTTTCAAGGACTGGGCGATTTTTGAATACATGTCTTTCGCCTTCTTCATTGGTGAACAATTGCCACATTTGCACTGACGTTTGAAGAATACACACATGAAAAAAAGTTTTGCATCACCTCAGTTCCGAGAGTTCCGGAACCTGCACAGAAAACTGGAATAGAGATCAACATAAACATCATTTCTTCCCTTTTCATTGCTCATGGAAACCACACATAGCATGTTGTACCACCATATAGCGAGACCTTCAGACGTGGTGGTCCAGATTGCTGTACACACCGGTATCTCTAATACCCAGTAGCACCTCCTCTCGCACTGATGCATGCCTGTATTCGTCGTGGCATACTATCCAAAAGTTCATCAACGCACTGTTGGTCCAGATTGTCCCACCCCCCAACGGCGATTCGGTGTAGACCCCTCAGAGTAGTTGGTGGGTCACGTCGTCCAAAACACCCCTTTTCAATCTATCCCAGGCATGTTCGATAGGGTTCATGTGTGGAGAACATGCTGGCCACTCTATTCGAGCTATGTTGTTATCCTGAAGGAAGTTATTCACAAGATGTGCACGTTGGAGGTGCGAATTGTCGTCTATGAATGACTCGCCAATATGCTGCCGATGTCTGCCGATATGGTTGCACTATTGGTCGGATGATGGCATTCACGTATCGTACAGCTGCTACGGCCCCTTACATGACCACCAGCGGCATACCCACATAATGCCACCCCAAAACAGCAAGGAACCTCCTTTGGCTATGATCAAAGTGTAGTATCTGTTCTTATCAGCCTAACATCTGATACGTCCTCCATCGCCCTTGCTGCACTCGCTGGACAGTTTGTCTATGTCGTTCATCCTGATCTGGTTGCCTCTAAATATGTCTCCGACGATTGCCTGGTTGAAGGCATATGCGACACTCATCGGTGAAGGGAATGTGATGCCAATTCTGAGCGGTCCAAGCGGCATGTTGTTGGGCCCTTCTGTACCGTACTGCATGGTGCCGTGGTTGCAAAGATCGACCTCGCCATGAACAACGGGAAGGAAGTTGCGCATCATGCAGCCTATTGCGCAACTGTTGAGTTTTAACACGTCCTGTCGCTGCACGAAAAGCATTATTCAAAGTGGTGTCGTTGCTGTCAGGGTTCCCCCGAGCCATAATCCGTAGGTAGTGGCCATCCACTGCAGTAGTAGCACTTGGCCGGCCTGAGCGAGGCATGTCATCGACAGTTCCTATCTCTCTGTATCTCTTCCATGTCCGAATAACGTCGCTTTGGTTCACCCCGATACGTCTGCACAATTCGCTTGAGAAAGCCTTTCCTGGCACAAAGTAACATAGTGGACGCTATCGAACCGCGGTATTGACCGTCGGGGCATGGTTGAACTACCAACACGAGCCGTGTACCTCCTTTCTGGTGTAATAACTGGAACTGATCAGCTGTCGTATCCCACTCGTCTAATAGGTGATGCTCATGCACGGTTGTTTACATCTTTGGGCGGGTTTAGTGACATCTATGAACAGTCAAAGGGACTGTGTCTGTGATACAATATCCACAGTCAACGTCTGTCTTCAGCAGTTCTAGAAACCGGGGTGATGCAAAACTTTTTTTATGTGTGTATATATTATGAGTCAAATGATACGTATTAACATATGCTACGGTGATGTGACGGAGCATTACATCCACTGTTACATCTATTTACATAACTGACGAAAAACAAATTAAAACATAATTTAGAGGATAACAGTTAGATGATCAGTTTGATACCCTTGTGTATGCAATACGAAATTTCACATGCTTATTTATATACAGAGTGACGTAATAATCATAGAAATTTACTACTTCTATTGATATGTAATTTATACTTTTTGATAACTATGTAATTTACACTTTTTCCCATTGTAACTTCGCATTATTTTAGATTTCTATGAGTGAAATTGCCTGCAACGTTGCAGTGATTACGTCCTGTTTGTTGTGATGGGTAAAGGAAAGGGGAGAAGGGGGCAATGGATGTGAAGAGAGGGAGAGAGAGGAGGGAGAGGAAGAGACAGAGGGATGAAGAAGGGTATAGATGAAGAAGCAGAGAGAGAGAGAGAGAGAGGGAGAGAGAGAGAGAGAGAGAGAGAGAGAGAGAAAGGGGAGACAGTGAAGGGGTAGGTGACATGAGAGGTAAGTTAAGTTGTATTTGTTTTTGAGCCAGGGCTAAGGAATTGTTTAATCGCTTCTTGTGGGACTGTTGTATTAAGAGACAATCATTATTGATACAGAAAGTAATCTGTTTTATTTACTATTTGTTAAGCAGGTCAGTGTATTGGAAAACTTGTTGTCTGTGTATTTCAAGTGTTGCATTGCATTGATTTTTGTACCTGAAGGTTGTCTTAGAGAAATTTTAAGACCGTTATTGATGTCTGGAATGCTAAGTTTCCATTGAAGATTAATGATGTACATTTCACCGAAGAGCTGACATGGGTTCATTGTATCGTTTGGAAAATGATCTGTCTGCTCTAGCTACATAAAAAGTGGGATGATCTTTACCTTTTCACTGATGCTTGTTAACTTAAAAAGCTCTCCATTTTTTTACTTCATTTAAGATGCAACAACTCGGTTTTCATTTTCACTAACAGTTTATATTTTTTAAAATACGAACATTTTTCACTAGGGTTTAGTGTGACTGTTGCGAATGAGCCAATCATTGCGCAGGTAGTTGTGCAACCACGTTTAGGAATAACATTGAAATTCACACTTGTTCGCTGGCGCTGGGTGTGATTGGACGGCTTAGCTGGAGTTAGACATGGTGGCTGCGAATCTGCAGTATTGGTGAAAAGGCTCTATTTATTGCAGTTATCCGAAGCGGCTTCTTGTACGAAAGATTTTCTGTTAGATCATTCATGTTGTGTTCGTGTCCCACGGCTACTTTTCAGTAACTTCGTGTGCTAAACGTTCTATGAATTGCGGAAGTGTAATTGGTATCCACGCGCGTGGAGTTAAAACTGTTTAGTGTCTTTGACTGGTCATTTCGCTCGAAGCTGGTTACAACAAAGGAGACAAAAATGTAATAGTCGTGGGAGATTGGAATGTGATAGTAGGAAAAGGTAGAGAAGGCAATGTAGTAGGTGGACAGACTGGAGAAAAGAATGAAAGAGGAAGTTGCCTCGTAGAATTTTGCACAGAAAATAATTTAGTCATGACTAGCACTTGGTTTAAGAACCATGAAAGATTGTTGTGGAAGAGAACTGGAGACACCGAAAGATTTCAGATTGATTATATAATGGTAAGAAAGAGATAGTGGAACTAGGTCTCAAACTGTAAGTCATTTCCATGAGCAGATGTGGACTCTGACCACAATTTATTGGTTATGGACTGCAGATAAAAACTCAAGTAACTGCAGGAAGATAGGATTTTAAGGAGATGTGACCTGGATAAAATGAAAGAACCGGAGGTTGTAGAGTCTTTCAGATGGAGCATTAGGGAACGATCGAGAAGAACAGGAAAAAGGACTACAGTAGAAGAAGAATGGGTAGCGTTGAGAGATGAAATCGTGAAGGCAGCAAAGGTTCAAGCAGGTAAAAAGACGAAGGCTAGTAGAAATCATTAGATAACACAAGAGATATTGAATTTAAGTGATGAAAGGAGTAATTGTAAAACTGCAATAAATGAAGCAGGCGAAGGTAATACAAACGTTTAAAAAATGAGATCGACAGGAAGTACAAAATGGCTAAGCAGGAATGGCTAGAGGACAAATGTAAGGATGTGGAAGCATATATCACTAGGGGTAAGGTAGATTCTGCCTACACGAAAACTAAAGACACATTTGAAGGAAAAAGATCCACCTGTATGAATGTCAAGAGCCCAGTGGGAAACCAGTTCTAAGCCAAGAATGGAAAGCAGAGGGGTGGGAGGAGTATATAGAGGGTCTATACAAGGGAGATGTACTTCAGGGCAACGTTACAAAAAGGGAAGAGTACGTAGATGAAGATGAGAAGGGAAATATGATACTGCGTGAAGAATTTGACAAAGCACTGAAAGATTTAGGTCGGAACAAGGCCTCGGGAGTAGGCAACATTCCATTGGAACTACTGATACTCTTGGGAGAGCTAGGCATGGAAAACTCTTCCATCTATTGAGCAAGATGTATGAGACAGTCGAAATACCCTCAGAGTTCAAGAAGAATATTATAATTTCGATTCCGAAGAAAGCAGGTGCTGACAGATGTGAAAATTACCGCACTATCAGTTTTATAAGTCACGCTTGCGAAATAGTAACACCGAGCCCTTTGCAGAAGAATGCAAAAACTGGTAGAAGCCGACCTCGGGGAAGGTCAGTTTGGATTCCGGAGAAATATAGGGATGCACGCCGGAATACTGACCCTATGACTTCTCATAGAAGATAGGTTAAGGAAAGACAAACCTACGTTTATAGCATTTGTAGACTAGGAGAAGGCTTTTTACAGTGCTGACTGGAATACTCTCTTTAAAATTCTTAAGGTGGCAGGGGTAAAATACAGGGAATGAAAGTCTATTTACAATTTGTACGGAAACCAGATGGTAGTTATTAGGGTCGAGAAGCAGTGGTTGACAAGGGAGTGTGAAAGGATTGCCGCCTATCCCCGATGTTATTCAATATGTTTATTGAACAAGCAGTAAAGGAAACAAAAGAAAAATTTGGAAAAATTCCAGAGAGAATAAATAAAAACTTTGACGTTTTCCAAATACTTTATAATTATGTCAGTGACAGTAAATTACATGAACGATCAGCTGAACGGAATGGACAGTGCGTTGAAAAGAGTACAAGAGATGAACATCAGCAAAAGCTAAACGAGGAAATAGAATGTTGTCGAATTAAATCAGCTGATGCTGAGGGGATTAGATTAGGAAATGAGACACTTATAGTAGTAGATGAGGTTTGCTCTTTGGGAAGCAAAATAACTGACGATAGTCGAAGTAGAAAGGATATAAGATATAGTCCAGCAATGACAAGAAAAGCGTGTCTGAAGAAGAGAATTTTGTTAACAACGAGTATAGGTTTAAGTAACAGGAAGTCCATTCGGAAAGTATTCGGATGGAGTGTATCCATGTATGGCAGTGAAACATGGAGGATAAACAGTGTAGCCAAGAAGAGAATAGACGCTTTTTTGAAATGTGGTGCTACAGAAGAATGCTGAAGATTAGATTGGTAGATCACATAACTAATGAGGAGGTACTGAACAGAATTGGGAAGAAGATAAATTTGTGGTATAACTTGACTTAAAGAAGTTATCGGTTGGTAGGACACATTCTGAGGTATCAGGAGATTACCAAATTAGTACTGGAGGGAAGCGTGGAGGATAAAAATCGTAGCAGGAGACAGATAAATACAGTAAATAAATTCAAAGGGATGTAGGTTACAGTAGTTACTTGGAGATGAAGAGGCTTGCACAGGATAGAGTAGCATAGAGAGCTGCATCAAATAAGTCTATGGACTGAGGACACCAACAACAATATTCTTGTCAGCAACGTGAATGCATGAGCTGTTAAGATGACTTTGGGTAAATTCTCGCACAATGATTTCAGAAATTCCTAAAGAAAGTTCTCTATCCCGTTTGCGTTATTTGACCTTAGGTCGCCCAAAGCTCTTTTAAATTCTAATTCCCTGCCGACACGTGTTTTTTTCTTCTGTCAGGTCATCAGGCTACTCCTCCCCCTCATATAAACCTTCAGGGTACTCCATCCACCTATCCGTCTCTACTCTGTCATTAACATCGGAATTCTCATTGCATTCTTAATCTTACCGCCCTCGCTTATCATATCGTGGCACGTTATTTTGACTTTTCTGTATGCTGAGGCAGTCCGTACGACAACCATTTCATCACATTTGCCTTGCAGCCATTTCACTGCATTTTCCCTGTACTTCCCATATATTTCGTTCTTAAGTACTGGTACTTTCGTATTCCTGAATTTCCCTGCAGATTTTTGTTCTTGCGTCTTTCGTCGATCAACTGAAGTCTTCCTTTTTTATTCATGATTCCTTTGCAGTTATCTTCGTTTTACTTTCCAAGTTCTGTGTTTGTGCTTTTTAGAGACGTCCATCCCTCTTCAACTGAACTGCCTACTGAGCTATTCACTACACGAGTATCTATAACCTCAGAGAACTTCATGGGTATCTCTGCATTCCTTAGTACTTCCGTATCCCACTTCTTTGCGTGTTGATTCTTCCTGACAAATCTCTTAAACTTCAGCCTACTCTTCATCACTACCACATTGTGAATTGAGTAATCCAGAATCTGATTCCGAATCTCTGCCCGACCATGATGTAATCTAACTGAAATCTTCCCGTATCATCCGGCCTTTTCCAGTGTATCTTCTCCTCTTGTGATTCTTGAACAGAGTACTCAGTATTACTAGCTGAAATTTATTACAGACTTCCATTAGTCCTCACCTCTCTCATTTTCTGTTCCCATGCCCGTAATCTCCTAAAACCTTTACTCTTATATTGCTTTCCCTAAAACTGCATTCCAGTCCCCAATTACTGTTAGATTTTCATCTCTGTTTAAGTACTGTATTACCCTTTCAATATCCTCATATACTTTCTCCAGCTCTTCATCTTTAACTTGCGACGTTGGCATGTATGCCTGAACTATCGTTGTCGGTGTTGGCTTGCTGTCGATTCTGATAAGAACAGCCCTATCACTGAATTGTTCACAGTCACACACTCTGCCCCAACTTCCTATTCATAACGAATCCTACTGCTGTTATACCATTTTCTGCTACTGTTGATATTACCCGACACTCATCTGAACAGAAATTCTTGGGTTCTTTCCATTTCACATCATTGACCCCTATTGTATCTTGACTGAGCCTTTGCATTTCCCTATTCAGGTTTTCTATCTTCCCCATCACGTTCAAGCTTCTGACATTCCACGCCCCGACTCTTAGGATGTTATCCCTCTGTTGGTCATTGAAATTTTTTCTCATGGTCACTTCGCCCTTGAAAGTCCCCTCCCGGAGGCCCGAATGGGGAACTATACTGAAATCATTGCCAATAGGGAGATCATTATGACACTTTCCAATTACAGGCCACATGCCCTCTGGATACACGTTCTATGTCTTTAATGCAGTGGTTTTCATTACCTTCTACATCCTCTTGCAGTTGATCACTGCTGATTATCCCGTCTTTACTCGCTTTTTCCGACCCCTGGACAAGAGAGTGTCCTGAACCTCTGTCCGCTCCTGCAGCCTCTATGCCATGGGCGTTGGCAGATCGAGGGTTACTACTTATGTCGGAAGTAGTCCGGCGCCACTGTTGATGACTTTTGCTTATAATTTTAACATTGATAAGGTGCGAACCCGGGACCGAGGACAGTCTGATTATTACTTCTAGTTGCACCCCCAAATAATAATTCCCCCGTTTTTTTTTAATTTTTCAAAGCTAACATAATGCTTGAAGTCAGTGGTGTGGACTTTTTAGTATTTATCAACTTTCAAACTTTACATTATATGATTTGCGTTTTACTGTTTTAACCCTGCGTGTTTCCTCCATGTCTTTCATTGCCACGTCGTACATACTCTCCATATTCTTTGTGTACTTTCCTAGTGGCACCGCTCTTTGACAGCCAACTATTGACCGTATCGATGCTAAGGCTACCTGTTTCCGGCCTCTGTTTTTCTTACCACTCGGTTTCTCGGTGTACTGTTAGTTTAGTACCTGGCTATATTTTAAGTATCTTATGTGGCCACCTTTGTGTGACTTGTTTTCTACATTTTTGAAAGTACTGACTGCTTTTCAAGTTGTTCGCCTTTTAAGTTGTTCGCTATTATACTTCGATAGTTTTTATACGATGTTGCGAGTGCTGTTACGTTCCTTATGTTCTATTATTCATACTGTGCCTGCCATTTTTGAGTTGAGCGATTCATGTAAGCGTGAGCTGCTCACTTAGCTTTGCTTTAATTATTGCAGCCAGACAACGTTCTGCAGTTCATTATTATGCTATGAGTTTGTTTGCAACAAAGCGTAGTTTTACTAAGCCAGGAGCTGATGCTTCCACTTACAGTAGTAGTTCAATCACAAGAAGAGCAGCCACCGTACATAGTGTGGTGTTCATCCTTTCCATAATAATCCACTTTTCAGCCAAATACCAGGTGAGCTGGAAACAATCCAGAGGAAGTCCCAGTTCGGGATATTTGGAAGTGTATTACCAATTCCGACATCTACCATACAACTAAATTTAATGCTTGGACAGTTTGTCCCAAACAAAAGATTAATAGCTGGGTGCGTGAAAGTGTATTTGTTTATGTGAGGCATGATTATAGTCGATTACTTGATCGACATGTTGAGTGTGCCTACGTTACCACCTACAGAAGAATGTCATTGCGGCTATTTGGAATTTGATCCTCTCAAAAGGTATTTTAAATCTTTCTTGTATATAGTAGGACACGTCGTTTTTGGTAGCGTCTTTGACTAATAATGAAAACGTTCTTCGTCCCCGGTTCTAACGCAACCACTGCTTACGTTCTGAATAAAAATCACGAGCAGAGGGTCACTTCTGGCATAAGAAGCCACTTGTTCTACAGACAGCTTGTCAAACAGGACGGAGGAGCGGACTGATCTCTCTTGCCCTTGTAAGGGGAACTGATGCTTACAGGCCAAGAAATCAGCAATGATCAACGGCATCACGATGGGGAAAGCAAATGAAACGACTGCGTTAAAAACACATAAGATACATCCACAGGAAATGTGGTCTGTAAACGAAATAGTGGCATGATGATCTCTGCTCTGACAAAGGATTGCGAATAAGTCTTCCGGTAGTTGGATGCCAAGAAGGGGATGACCACGAGAAAAAGACGGAATAACCAACAAAAGGTGACACATTATGAATTGAAGCGTGGAAATTCAGAAGATTGAACGTGATAGTCAATCTAGAAAAACTAAAAAGGGGAATACAATTTCTATGAGTGAAATAAGTCGCGGTTAGCGAAGTTAAATGGAAAGAGGGTAAGGATTTCTGGTCAGAATAATGTGGGCAATAACAAAAGCAGCACAAAGAGGTAAAACGGAAGTAGGATTAACTATGAATAGGAAAGCTGTCTGTAGAACAAGAGTGGCTTCTTATGCCTGAAGTGAACGGTTCAGTTATAGAGTTGTTCTTATCAGATTACACAGCCAACCAAAGCTGACAAAATGGGTCAAATGGCTCCGAGCACTATGGTACTTAACATCTGAGGTCATCAGTCCCCTAAACTTAGAAATGCTCAAACCTAACTAACCTAAGGACATCACATACAACCATGCCCGAAGCGGGATGCGAACCTGCGACTGTAGCAACAGCGCGGTTCCGGACTGAAGCGCCTAGAACTGCTCGGTCACAACGGCCTGCCCAAAGCCGACAACAATAGATCAGGTATACATGCCAACATCGCGAATAGAAGATATAGAGAAGAGAGGAGAAAGCCTAACTGAGATCTGTAATCTTTCAAGGTGAAAGGATATCAATGATAAGATTCGCTGATGATATTGCTATCCTCAGTGGAAGTGAAGAAGAATTACAGGATCTGCTGAATGGAATGGTCTAATGAGAACAGAATATGGATTGAGAGTAAACTGAAGAAAGTAGCGGTAATGAGAACAGCGAGAAACCCTACGTCAGGATTGGAAATCACGATGAAATTAAGGAACTCTCTTAACTAGGCAGCAAAATAACCCGTGACAGTCGGAGCAAGGAGGATATCAACAGCAGACTAGCACTGGAAAAGAGGCATTCCTGGCCACGAGAAGTCTATTACTCTCAAATACAGGCCTTGATTAAGGAAAGAAATGTCTGTGAATGTACGTTTGGAGCACGCCCGTTGTATGATACTGAGGCATGGAGTAGTGAGACATGGACTGAGGAAAGACCAGAAAAGAAGAGAACCTGAGCATCTCAGATGTGGTATTGCAGAAGAATGTTGAAGATTAGCTGGTCTGATAACATAAGGAATGAGAAGGCTCTGCGCAGAATCGGCGAGGAAAGAAATATGCAGAAAACGCCAATGAGAATAAGGGACAGAATGTTAGGACATCTGTTAAGACATGAGGGAATACTTCCATGGTGCTAGAGGGAGCTGTGGAAGGTAAAAATGCAGAAGAAAACAGAAATTGTAAGATAACCAGCAAATAATTGAGGACGTAGGTTGAATTGTTACTCTGAGATGAGAACGTTGGCACAGGAGTGGAATTCGTGGCGGACCGCATCAAAACAGTCATAAGACTGATGGCTCAAACAAACAACAATAAATCGCAGCTAATAATGGCTAATATTAACTAGAAGAATCACGAAATAAAGAGGTATACATGGAGTTAGTTTGAAGAGACTGAAATATTCCTGTTGGATCACATCATGGTCAGACAGAGATTCCGAAATCAGAGACAACCAAACGACTATCAAAACTGTTGTGAACAATCTACGAAACCTTCAGACTTTGGGAAAAATTGCGTTGACGCTATTCCGTAGACAGTAAGAGCAGGTAAGTGCGAGAACTGTCAACAGTCAGCTTAACAGCTCATGCGTCCAGGTTGCTGACGAGAATAATATACAGAAGAATGGAAAAGAGATGTGAGGATTGGTTAGATGACCATCAGCTTGACTTCAGGACAGGTAAAGGTACCACAGTGGCAGTCGTGACGTCGAGCTTGTTAATGGAAACTAGACTGAAGAAAAATCAAGGCACATTCGTACTATTCTTCAACTTACAACAAGCGTTCGAAGACGTAATATGATGCGAAACTCACAGAAAAATAGGAACAAATTAAGGGAACACCTGGTAATATACAGTATGTACAAGATCCAGGAGAGAACAATAAGACTGGAAGACCAAGAACATAGTGCACGGATTAAAAGGGGTGTACAACCGGGATGCAGTCATATGCCCCTACTGTTCGGTCTGTACACAGAAGGAGCAATGACGGAAATAAAAGAAAGGTTCACGATTGGTATTGATATTCAAGGTAAAAATATATCAGCGATGAAATTACTGTCCTCAGTGAAAGGGAAGAAGAATTACAACAGTTGTTCTATGCAATTAACAGTCTAATTAGTACAGAATGGGGGCTGAGAGTAAATATAAAAAATATGAAAGTAATGAGAATTGCGAGGAAATCAACTACAGAATTAGTGACCACTCAAATTTAAGGTATTCTGCTACCTCGGAAGTAAAATAACCCATAAGGACGAAGCAAGGAGGACTTAAAAAGCAGACTAGGTTGGCGAAGAGGGTACTCCTGGCCAAGAAAAGTGTACTAATATTTAACATACGCCTTAATTTTAGGAAGAAACATCTGAGAATGTGTTTTATGCACGGAGTTCTAAGGTAGTGAATCATGGTCAATTGGAAAATCGGATGATAAGAGAATCTCAGCGTTTGAGAAGTGGTGCTGCAGAAGAATGTTCAAAATCAGATTGACTGATAGGATGAGGAATGAAGAACATGTGTAAAACACTGATAAGAAGAGATCACAGGATATTTGTTAAGACTTCAGGCAATAGCTACCGTGGTACTAGAGGGAGCTGTAGAGGGTGAAATCTGTAGGGGAAGACAAAAATTGGAATTTATCCAGCAAATAATTGAGGACCCTGAGGTGAAGAGGTTGGCACAGGACAGGAATTCGTGGTGAATCGCATCAGACCAGTCAGAGTGCTGACGCCTCAAAAAATAATAAAAAAATAAAATGTTGTCAGATGAATTATCTTCTGCTTCATGACTGCTAGTAGTTATCCTATGGATATATCTAGTGGAACGAATTCTACATATATGTAATGGCTATTTTCTGGCGCTCTAAATCTTTGGTGTCTCACACGAAGAGGAAACCACCCTCGCTCATTTTTCCAAGCCGTAGTTACTTCTCTGAACACTGAATAAGGCTTAGCTCTGTGCCTCGTTCAACATCGTGTGTCTTGGTAACGGCTAGGATAGGTTTCCACCTGTTTCTGTCTGAAGCGTCAGTGAGAAATGTCTTCGATACGGTTAGGAGTGAAACGGAGTTCTCCCAGCAGCTGCGGAGCGACTGGGCTGATATTTCGCGACACTCAGACGAGTGTCGCCTGGAGTAGCTAATGAGCTCCAAGCACCTGTAAAGGTCACGAAATACCAGCGGAGCACTCCTCATTAGTTTTACTCCTAGATGTAATCCATTCCGCATACGAGACAGGGCTATGTGTTCGGGAACTACGATCGGTCGAAGGCTTCTACATTCTACTACGTTCTACACTTTATTTCTTTCAACAGTTTATAGCTCCTAGTAGTTTCTTATTTATTCGAATAATGTTTTCCTTATTTGGGAAAAACACGTATGTATAACAAATTATATCGTTAAATATCTTAACAGCAAAATTTGATTTTTTCAGCGAGATTCCTGAAGGAACACAGTTCTACAGTATGAGCCAGGCGACTGTGTGAGCTAGGGTTCTCATGCTGTGTCATCATCACATGAACCTATTTACGGATAAGTAACGAAAACAAACCGTCATAGTCGCATCATCAAGGAAATTTATTTCGAACGACACTTTCGTCGCAACACTTACGCTATCTTCAGTTCCACTGCAAACGAGTACTTTCATTCCTTGGCCCATGTATCGTAGAACTCACATAATACTGGGTTCTACGATACATGGGCCAAAGAATGAAAGTTATCTTTTGGTTTATAGTGGACTTGAAGATGGCGTAAATGGTGAGACTAAACTAGTCGTTTGAAACAAAGTTCTCTGGTGTTGCGGTCGTGGTGGTTCGTTTCTTTACTTATATCATCATCCCCTGTACCATCTCCACGAAAACGATGGAGTTACAAAAATGTATGGCTATTTCTAGGTACATACGCGAGATATAGTGTTGACGACAAATAAAATTGTCATCTTACGTTTATTGACTATACGAAATGAGAAAAAATGACAATGACTGGGTTTTAAACCCTAATTTTCAGCTGCCGTCACTGAGACAATCGCGGAAAGCAATAGTTTAACGTTAGTTTATTCGGACCACGTCAAATATTTCCATTTGAGGAACAGATTTTCCTCTCTTGCACACCTGAATGCAGTTCTTTGCAGTACACAAGGTTTTTGAAAATTCACAATGCCTGCTTCCATTTCTATCCTTTTCTTTAAATGTAGTTTCCATACCATTACACTAGTTGACACTTAGTCCTCCAGACACACGCTTTTACTCGTAAGTCACTTCGTGCCATTGATCAACTTACTTGTCGTAGAACCTTTTTTTCCATGATCCCCGAAGCTAAGTCTCTTCTTGAAAACGAAATTCTGGAAGTTCAGCAATGATTGTATCTTATCCATATATTTACACTGTAAGACAAAAAAAAAAAAAAAAAAAAAAACTACGCTCCACGCAGAAGTTATCCCAATGCGACGGAAATGCGTAGATGTGTGATTTCCATGTACAGGCAATCAAATGATTACAGTTTCTGGAAAGTTGAGTGATTTAATGAGAAAGTCAATAACTTGCTTGTACACCTCTAGTCCTTATACAAGAAGTTATTCGGGTTGGAATTGACTGACAGAGTTGCTGGATGCCCTCCTGAGTGATATCGTGCCAAATCCTGTTTAACTGGCACGTTAGATCGTCAAAATCTCGCCCATAATGCTCCAAACGTTCTCAAATGGGGAAAGATTCAGCGACCTGACTGGCCAAAGTAGGGTCGTGTGCAGCACAATTTGTAAAGCTGTTTCTCTTTAATAAATCACACAATTATCCTGAAATTGAATCATTTATTTGTCTGTACATGTGCATCACATTTTGCGTCCCAATTTGATACTTTCTTCGTGGTGCGTCTCTTTTCGTCTTGGGATGTGTAATCAACTTAAAAAATGACCACTAGCTAAAATTAAATGATTTACTTAATATATTCCACGTCTAATATCTACATCCAAATCGCGTTGAGTGGATTTCTGAGATGCTGACTGTGTAAAATGCAGTGTGTATCGTTATCAACAGCGGGAAATGACATGAGTGAATGTAAAGATAACAGAGGCAAAAACAATCCAGCTATCGAGGATCTACAGAAGAGCTGACGCTGAGATAATTGTGGCTGTGCGACTGCGGATGGCCACTGATTGGTATTAAATGTTGTTACGAATGTATGTGAAAATTAAGTTTTCCGTTTAGTTTCCATCTAACTGGGCTCAAATTACAAACAGTATGAGCTACTGTACCATCCTTTTCATTGTATTATATTCGAAAATACAACTGACCGGATTTCATTTCTGTCTGCCGTGAATAGGAGTTTCGAAGGGGAAGTGCTTTCTGCGTAGATTTCAAAAACTACCGCTTCTCACTAATTGTATTTAGATCTAATCTCCACTTATCGCCATTTGTATTCTAAAACCTAGTTATATTTGAAGACATCGTAGGTAACTTGAGAATAATTTCAGAACCCCCAAGCGCTGATAATGAAGTAAGACGTTATGATTTATTAACTTCCGTCAAGTGGTACCCATCGGTTGTCATAAAATTATTGGCGTCATCCTGTATTATACCACTATTATTGTCGCGTCAAGCCCTGCTTCACTGAAACTGCCGTCTACATCTACATCTACACAGATTCTCTGCAAATCACATTTAAGTGTCTGGGAGAAGGTTCATCGAACCACCTTCACAATTCTTTGTTATTCCAATCTCGTATAGCATGCCGAAATAACGAACACCCATATTTTTTTGTACAAGCTCTGATTTCCCTGATTTTATCATGGTGATCATTTCTCCATATGTAGGTCGGTGTCAACAAAATATTTTCGCATTCGGAGGAGAAAGTTGGTGATTGGGATTTCGTGAGAAGATTCAGTCACAACGAAAAACGCCTTTCTCTCAATGAAGTCCAGCCCAAATCCTGAATCATTTCTGTGACACTCTCTCCCATATTTTGCGATAATACAAAATGTGCTGCCCTTCTTTGAAATTTTTTGATGTACTCTGTCAGTCCTATCTGGTAAGGATCCCACACCACGCTGCGGTATTCTAAAAGAGGACGGACAAGCATAGTGTAAGCAGTCTCCTTAGTAGATCTGTTACATTTTCTGAGTGTCCTGGTAATAAAACACAGTCTTTGGTTAGCCTTCCCCGCAACATTTTCTATGTGTTCCTTCCAGTTTAAGTTGTTCGTGATTATAATTCCTAGGTATTTAGTTAAATTTACGGCCTTTATATCTGACTGATTTATCAAGTAACCTACCTTGGGAATGCCAGAAATCACTTCTGTTTTACTCAATGACTTTCCGTCAATTACTACGAACTGTGACCTCCCTGACAGATTATTTAAATAAATCTGTGCATTTTACCGTTGCATTAATTCAAAATCTGCTACTTCTGACCAGTAGATCAGAATGCTGGACTTAGACAAAGAAAGATCTGAGCAGAATACATGCCACAGAACTGCGCTTTCTACAAGGGATCCTGCGTAAAACTAGAAGAGGCACAATAAGTACTGAAACAATTCGAAACACCTTGCAGATCAAGCCCCTAAAAAATTATGGAGAGTAATATCCTTAAATGGCTTGGTCACATTAAAACATTGAGACCGGAAAGAATACCGAGAGAAGTCCTAGAATGGACAGAATCTGGACGAAGACCAGTTGGAAGACCCCAAACAAGACTGAGAAACCAAGTGAAGGTTGTTGTGAAACGCAGAAGGATGCAATGGGAGGAGATACTAAATGACAGGCTATGGGAAATAAGATAAGCCTGGAAGAGACTCTGTGAATTACCTGCATAAGCAGAAACGTCACAGGAAGTAGAGGATGAAGATTAATGGACATTACTATGGACTCCAGCTTCACTGACGCAAGACCCTCTTTTATTCACAACTAGAATGGTGCCATGTAGGCAGATATACACTAATGGCCATTAAAATTGCTACACCACGAAGATGACGTGCTACAGACGCGAAATTTAACCGACAGGAAGAAGATGCTGTGATGTGCAACTGATTAGCTTTACAGAGCATTCACACAAGGTTGGCGCCGGTGGTGACACCTACAACGTGCTGACATGAGGAAAGTTTCCAACCGATTTCTCATACACAAGCTGCAGTTGACCAGCGTTGCGTGATGAAACGTCGTTGTGATGCCTCGTGTAAGGAGGAGAAATGCGTACCTTCACGTTTCCGACATTGATAAAGGTCGGATTGTAGCCTATCGCGATTGCGGTTTATAGTATCGCGACATTGCTGTTCGCTTTTTTCGAGATCCAATGACTGTTAGCAGAATATGGAATCGGTGGGTTCAGGAGGGTAATACGGATCGCCGTGCTGGATCCCAATGGCCTCGTGTCACTAGCAGTCGAGATGACAGCCATCTTATCCGCATGGCTATAACAGATCGTGCAGCCACGTCTCGATCCCTGAGTCAACAGATGGGGACGTTCGCAAAACAACAACTATCTGCACGAACAGTTGGACGACGTTTGCAGCAGCATGGACTATCAGCTCGGAGACCACGGCTGCGGTTACCCTTGACGCTGCATCACAGACAGGAGCGCCTGCGATGGTGTACTCAACGACGAACCTGAGTGCACGAATGGCAAAACGTAATTTTTTCGGATGAATCCAGGTTCTGTTTACAGCGTCATGATGGTCGCATCCGTGTTTGGCGGCATCGCTGTGAACGCACATTGGAAGCGTGTATTCGTCATCGCCATACTGGCGTATCACCCGGCGTGATGGTATGGGGTGTCATTGGTTACATGTCTCGGCCACCTCTTGTTGGCATTGACGGCACTTTGAACAGTGGACGTTACATTTCAGCTGTGTTACGACCCGTGGCTCTACCCTTCATTCGATCCCTGCGAAACCCTACATTTCAGCAGGATAATGCACGACCGCATGTTGCAGGTCCTGTACGGGTCTTACTGGATAGAGAATATGTTCGACTGGTGCCCTGGCCAGCACATTCTCCAGATCTCTCACCAACTGAAAACGTCTGGTCGAGGGAGACCGAGCAACTGGCTCATCGCAATGTGCCAGTCACTACTCTTGATGAACTGTGGAATCATGTTGAAGCTGCAAGGGCAGCTGTACCTGTACACGCCATCCAAGCTCTTTTTGACCCAATGCCCAGGCGTATCAAGGCCGTTATTACGGCCAGAGGTGGTTGTTCTGGTTACCGATTTCTCAGGATCTATGCAACCAAATTGCATGAAAATGTAATCACATGTCAGTTCTAGTATAATATATTTGTCCAATGAATACCCGTTTATCATCTGCATTTCTTCTTGGTCTAGCAATTTTAATGGCCAGTAGTGTAAATAATTTTATGATACCTGATGATAATTAATTGATCGGTGGTTAATAAATTTTTCTTTCGTAAACAGTGTATGGTTGTTCTTAGATATGACTTTTTAAAAATAGTGACCTGCTGTCGGCAACCGACAGCACAGAACATGTTAAGAGAGAGTGCTGATTAAGTTCTAAAGTATACAAGTGATGTAAATTCAAAACAGTCGTTCTCTAGGCGGGTCTCTAGCCAGTGACTTCCACAATACGATTGTAAAAATACCACATACGATACCTCTGCGAAGTTATAAAGAGCACAAAAGAAATACGCTGAGTAATAGCGCTGACAAAGCAGTCTTCAACATTAAAAGATGGCTTTTCAGCGAACATCGATCAGAATAGTTCTACTTCTGGAAATTTGTCAAAAAATATAACTTTACACAACGGCATCGGGTGCACTGGAGGCAGGTAAATATTTCCAGGCAAATTAGGTATAACCCCATGGGGCAGAACAGAGCCAACACGTAATTTACCTGGCGAATTACGTTCGGCGTTACGACCGACCCGCAGAGCACACTTCGGAGCGTGTCCCCAATTCTGCAACGTGAGAGAGCGCCGTGTTGCGGCGATGCGGTGGCGAGGGAAGTCGGTCGTGGGGCGAAGCGTTTGGCTTTCGGGAGATTGTGTCCCAATGAGGGACGTGGAGGGGCGGGTGGGGCGGACAGAAACAGAGTCGGTTATTCCCCGGGCCGCACTTGTCTCCGCAGGACTGCAAACCGTGAAATGAGAAAACTACTCCATTTGTTGCGGCGCACGGGGGGTAGGAGGGTGGGGCGCCTGCGCAGCCCGTTCTGGGATTTATAAAGCGTGGCGCACCGCGCGGCACGTCGGTTGTTGTTGTTGTTCCTGCCGCTACCGGTGCTGCGATGCCGACGCTGATGCTCTTTCGCAGTGGGGTCGGGCGGCTCCGTTCGCGTGCGGTTCACCGTATAGACATGCCTGTCTTCTTTTTGATATTCTCCGGGCCCCTTTTCCTTTCCTTCCTCCTGCCGAGCCGGTCCCTCTCGCGCGCTGCACTCCACATCCCCAGTCACCCTCCGAAGCGCCCGCGTAGCCGAACCGCCACCCCTCCCCTCCCTTCGCCTTTCAGCAGCTGCTTCAGCCACTCGCGGCTCGAGTAGGCACTTCACATGCATCTCTCTCCTCTTGTCTTCTGCGAGTCTTACATTCCTCCTGTTTTTTTATGCCGCCTCTTCTGACCCTCCTCTTGTTATCTGCCAGGCTTTCCTCTGCGCCGCCCCCTCCTCACCCCATTCACCATCTCCAGACTCCGTTCCTCCCACACGGCACGTTTCCCGTCAATTTCTGTGGCCACGATCTGTCACTTAGCCACTCGATATACCAAGAAGCAGCGAGGACGGTCACAGTAGTCCCGCGCATCCGTGTCTGAGAGCCGTCTTGGCTGGGAATGACAGGTGATAGCAAGACAGTTGACTCAAGGGACCGTTCCGAATTGTCTTTCTTATCCAATAGAAATATGGGTCCTTTTCGCGTACTGAGAAAAATTGCGCACTTTATACAGAGCGACACTGCAGACTGCATACGGAAACGTTTCCAGGTTATGTGTAGGGCTCGAAGATTTCTTAAACAACAGAATCTAGCACGCTATCCTCGACGACGAGTGTTCATTAGAGAGAAGGGTTTGGTCAGGAGTGCCCCAGCAAGAACGCTATTATATTCCGTATACTTAAATCATATGGCGTCATGGTGAGCAGCAATCTGCAGCTGCTTGCTGATAATGCTGTAGTATACGGGAAGATGTCGTCGTTGAGTGACAGTAGGAGAATACAGGATGACTTAGATATTCTTTCTACTTTGCGTATTAATAACCGTTTCAGCTGTATTTGGTCCTTTATTACAGTACCGCTATGAGCTTCGTGGCGCTAAAAGTCTCATTTTCGGGTGACAGATGTGGCTTTTAGCACCACGAAACCTGTATTGGTAGTAGTAAAGGATCAAATACGGCTGGAGTGGTTGGTGATACTGAAGATGAATACTCAAGATTGTCTGCATATTACTTCTAGTTAGTGTGATGAATGGCAGACCCGCCAGGGTAGACGAGAGCTCTGACGCGCTGCTTCTTGGACTCGGGTAGGTGCGCCGGCCCCGTATCGAATCCGCCCGGCGGATTAACGACGACGGCCGGTGTGCCGGCCAGCCTGGATGTGGTTTTTAGGCAGTTTTCCACATCCCACTAGGTGAATCCTGGCTGGTCCCCATGTTCCGCCTCAGTTACACGGCTCGCAGACTTCTGAACACATTCGCGCTATTGTATGGATTACACTAGATGCAGACAGTTGGGGTACACTATTTGCTTCCCAGAGAATATGGGATGGCGACAGGAGGGGCATCCGGCCCCCTTCAAATTAACATGCCACATCCTGTTAATCAGGAGACCCCGCAAGTCGGGATTACATGCTAGGAAAGAGAGAGTGTGACGAATGGCAGCTAGCTCTGAGTATATAAAAAAGTAAGTTAATGCAAATGAATAGTGGAAACCAACCTGTAATATCTGAATGCAGCATTAGTAGCGAACTGCTTGATACAGTCATCTCGATTAAATATCTTCGCGTGACGTTGCAAAGCGATTTGAAATGGAACGAGCATGTAAGGACTGTAGTTGAGAAAGTGAACGGTCGACTTCGTTTAATTGAGAGAATTTTAGGAACAGTGGTTCATCAGTAAGGAAGATCACATGTAGGACACGATGAGACCGATTCTTGAGTACTGATGGACAGTCTGGGATTCGTACAGCGTCGGCTTAAAGGAAGATATCAAAGCAATTGGGAAGTGCGCTGATATATTTGATACCGGTAGTTTCGAATAACACGCGAGTATTATGGAGACGCTAGGCTAACTCAAATGGGAATTCCTGGAGGGAAGGAGGCGTTCTTTTCGACGAATATTACTGTGAAAAAAGACCTGAGATTTGAAGCTGGCTACAGAATGATTCTACAGCCGTCAACGTACATTTTGCGTACACAGTCGTTCCTTCCCTCGCTCTATTTCCGAGAAGAACAAGAAAGGAAACCCCTAGTAGTGGTACGGCTATCCTCCGCCACGCACCTTATGGTGATTTGCGGAGTATGTATTTAAATTTAGATGTAGAAGTAAATGACAAATTGTAAAACGCCATCTCAGCTGCAGGTAACAAATGCGTTAGTATAGAATAACGGTGAGCATACACGCGCACGAGGAGTTTCTTCTCGCTCCCTTGGGGGCGGGTACTTTGTGTAACTGGCTCATTTCGAATCGGCTCTTCCTGATTAAGCTACACCGCAATTTTTAAAATTTGTTTAATGGGACTTTAGTGATAGCTATTTCGCCAGGGAAAGTGATTATTTACGGATTTAATACAATTTTTAGTTTCTCGTTTATTTTGCAGTCCCAGCAGCACATTATTTTTAAATACATGACTCATTTCGCCGGCCGTGTTGGCCGAGCGGTTCTAGGCGCTACAGTCTGGAACCGTGTGACCGCTACGGTTGCAGGTTCGAATCCTGCCTCGGACATGGATGTGTGTGACGTTCTTAGGTTAGTTAGGTTTAAGTAGTTCTGAGTTCTAGGGGACTGATGACCTAGGAAGTTAAGTCCCATAGTGCTCAGAGCCATTTGAACCATGACTCGTTTCCATCTATCTGGATCTTCTTCAGTTCTATGTAGTTGCCTTAGCAACCCGTCGTGCCTGTAAGAGAATCACACATCAGAATAATGAATAGTTAGAATTAAAGTGCACCTACTCGTTTCTGCAGAGATCAAGTGAGAGCAGTAACTACGGTACGGCAGGGAAACTTGGTAGATATTCTAACGTGTTAATGCGGAACCCACATATGCGGGGGAAAAATTAGTTTCAGTTTTGGCCACCAGACGTATATCTGGCGCTATGAATGTAAGGAAGACATTTCATTCATGGTTGTAATTTACAACAACTTTCGTAAATATTTTCACAGTAAAATTTAGTCGTCAGTTGCAAGTTTATTTTTATTTTCGTTGCTGGTTTCTACAAATTAATTTGTCATCTTCCGAAGCATACAAAATACAATATCGTTAATTTTGTTCGCTTCTGAAGATGAGAAATTAATCAATCGAAACCGGTTTAATATTGCCCCAAATTCGAACGTTCTTTAGTGCAAAATGTGCTTCGTCACTCAACAGACTATTGCCCGACCAAATCTCATGTACTTCGATCAGTGATAGAAGCCAAAGAGCAAATTCTGAACGTTGCTGTGGATCGTGAGGTTTCAGCTTTTGCACCTTCTCGATCTTGTAACCCGTCTTTTCGAATTTCATTATCATCACCTTTAAAACAATTAACGATATCTGGCCTCTTCTCAAACCTTTCAGCTGGCGACATTGTAAATGCTGCCGTCCACAAAAACCAGTTTCGCCAACAACACACGGTTTCTCTTCTAGATATCCATACTGATCAATCACGTTATGGCTTGTCAAATGACAGTGTGGATGTCATACTGTCATACAGAGTGCAGCACCATTTTTGCACCTGTTGCCCAAAATTATAACTTTATTTTTTTCAGCGTAAATCGGTTTGGCAATAATGCATTACCATAACTACCATCTTTCGCTACCATACAATAATTGCAGTCCGTACTAGACCCCTGTGAGTAGCTGTACTTTAATTGTAGACAGCCGGTATAAACCATTTATTCCATGCTGTATAATGAATGTATAAATCGGTTTTGCAATAATGCATTACCATATCTACCATCTGTCGCTATCATACAATAGTTGCAGCCCGTACTAGACCTCTGTGGGTAGCTGTACTTAAATTATAAAAAGCCGGTACAAACCATTTATTCCATGCTGTTTAATGAATGTAGGCATGTTAAATTAAACTGCATTTTTTAATTTTCATGAGACTCTAATTACAATTAAAACTGGAGAAGTAAAGCTGTTTAGACTATGACAATCAGGTATAAGCGTTCACAGGCGCTGTAGTCCTCTGCATCATTGTGTTAGAGTATCTTATATAGTGACCTTGTCGGTATCAGTCTCGTTTACCACTGACTGTCCAGCCCCATTTGTTTGTTTAACTTTGAGTTCTGACTAATGGGGTAAGAATTAATCAGACTGCTTGCTGAGTACGGGGATCTCTCTCCAGTGAAATCTCCTCTTCCTAGGCGTCTTGTCTGCGTTATATATGGAAATCCGCTTCTTTCAGAAACCGGGCATCGCTGACACAGTCTTCCGTGAACAGCGGCCGAAAAGGGTGTGTTAAATGCTGTTTGTACAGAAACTCATCAAATAACACGAAACTTAAATAACAAAAAGTCGCCAGTTGGTATTTTTTGTGATCTTCCCAGCACTTGTCATTGCGTAGATCATATTACCCTATTAAAAAACTCAAGTTTTATGGAATTGATATATTTACAAACAACTGGTACGAATCATACTTCACAAACAGAGTGCAAAATGTTGTGTTTCAGTAAGTTAAACAATACTGGAAATGTAGAAAAATTTATTGATTGTGGAGAAATTACATATGAAATCCCACAGGGTTCGAGATCGGCTTACTCTTCTTCCTTATAATATACGTGAATGAACTTCCACTTAACATTCAGTAGGCAGAATTGGTACATTTTGCAGATGATACTAGCGTTAAATCTAATTAGAGAGAAAGCAAGAAAAGGGATTGTAAATGATGTCTTCCAAAGAATTAATAAGTGCTTCTCAGAAAATTCATTCACTTCACATTTTGAAATATAACACTTTATATTCAGTTCCGCATAACAAAATGTCATACCAAGATTGGATACATCACAGTATCAGAATTCAGTAAAGAGAATAGAATGCTACAGGTTTTTGGGTGAACATATTGATGAAAATTTGGTTGACGACTGCGATCTCATTTAAATATTCTAGGGTTGGGGATATCTGCACTGTCATTCGATTTGGGTGCGAATGATAACAGCCTTGACAAACTGTAACGCCTTTCACAAAGTTGTGACGGTTTTTAGAGAGTTTTTCTTTCTTTTACTTTTATTCAAATAATTTAAGACAAATTTACGGATATAAATGGACACTGGTCCCTACTTTCCCTATAGTTTTCTCCATCGGAGCTTGTACCACGTCATATTAACAGAATCTTCCGTCGGTTCTTGATAGAACAACATTATAATAATAAACGAAAAGTTATTATTGTAACACGTCTGTAATGATTTTAGTCGAAAGCTTACCGCATGACATGAAAGCATTCAGTAGGCATATACTGAAAAAAGAGTAGCTTTTTGAGGCGAGAGCGGATACGTGGAAGGAGTACATTGAGGACTTCTATGAGGGAAGGACTTGTATGATGACGTAACAAAACAATAAACGGGAGTGGATAGCGAAGAGATAGTGATCTAGTATTACATATTAGAAGAGCTCTCGTACACTTAGAACCAAATTAGACAGAAGGGATCGATAAAAATCCATCAGAACTTCTAAAATCACCGGAGGAAATGAAAACAAAGTAATTATTCACGTTGGTGTGTAGAATGTATGAGACAGGCATTATGTCACCCACACAATTCCGAAGAATGTAAGAGCCCATGCATCCAAGCTGTTGACAAGAGTAGCATGCACAAGAATGGAAAAGAAAGCTGAGGATCTCTTATATGATGATCATTTGGGCTTTATACAAGGTAAGGGAACGAGAGAGGCAGTTTTGATGTTGCGGTTGATAATGGAAGCAAGACTGAAAACAAATCAAGTCACGTTCATTGGATCTGTCGACCTGTATAAAGAGTTAGAGTGTATAAAATGGTGCAAAATGTTCGAAATATTGAGAAAATTAGGAGTAATGTATAGGAAAAGACGGGTAATATCCAATGTCTACAAAAACCAAGACACAATAACAAAACCGGAGACCAAGAACAAAGTGCACGAATTAAGAAGAGTGTAAGACAGGAGTGTAGTCTTTGTATCCTGTTGTTCGATCTTTACGTCGAAGAAAGAATGGTGAAAACAAAATAAAGACTCAAGGGTGGTATTAAAATTCAAAGTGAAGGGATATAAATGTTAAGATGCGCTGATTACGCTGCCCTTGTCAGTGAAAGTGAAGAAGAATGATCAGTCTAATGAGTGCCGAATATGGACTGAGTATAAATCGAACAGACGAAGGTATGAGAAGTAGCAGAAATGAGAAAATGGAGAGATTGATGATAACGATGTAGCTGAAATTATGGAATTCTGCTACCTAGACAGCAAAACAACCCATGACGGATGCAGCAAGGAGGACAACAAAAGTAGACTACCACTGCCAAAAAAAGGCATCCGTATCCAAGAGGCGTCTACTAGTGTCAAACATAGGTACTAATTTTGAGGAATAAATTTAAGAGAACGTACGTTTTAAACACGGCATTGTATGGTTGCGAGACATGGACTGTGGGAAAATCGGAACAGAAGAGAATAGTAGCATTTGATGTGTGGTGTGGCAGAAGAATATTGAAAATTAGGTGTACTGATGAGGTAAGGCATGAGGATGATCTCCGTGGAATCGGCGAGGGAAAAAATATATAGAAACACTGATAAGAAGGGGAGAAAGGATGATAGGATATGTGTTAAGACGTCAGAGAATAGCTTCCATAATACTAGAGGAAGCGGTACATGGTATAAACAGTAGAGGAAGACAGAGATTGGGATACATTGAGCAAATGATTAAGGATGTAGGTTGCAAGTGCTGCTCTAAGATGAAAAGAATACCTCAGGAGAGGAATACGTGACGAGCTCCCTCAACAAGTCACAAGACTGATGACTAAGAAAAATGAGTGAACGAAAGGAAAGATTGTATGAGATGAACACCGGCTGTCGACTGGTCAATTTTTAGAGCGATTCAGCAGACCAGAGGGACTGGGTTTTGGAGTCGAGGGCTGTGGGTCTTAGCAGCTAGCCCCATAGAGGCGTGTTTCCGTCAGTATCCAAAAAGTCTTGGGCCTTGTTGTACACATACATTTGGAATGTTGTTGTGAGTGTGCTAAGAACGATATTGCTTCAGTGGCATGTGAATCAGATCTATAGCATTAATGCCTAGTGTAAATTATATTTATTTCCGTCATCAGTCCCATGGTAGATCGTAGATTATCGGAGGTTTAAGTATGATTTTAAACAATTGTGCATGGATATATCACAGGCACGATGTTACATTCCAGTTTTGGCTGATATGAAACAACAACTATTGTACACATGTTATACCTGATATTGTGGCCGTATGTTAAGTGTAGCTCATCGAATGTGTATAATTAATTTTCAAATACGCTCGACGATATTACACCTTTGATCTTAATTGTACTCTTTTGGAACATAGAAAATTATATAAATCGAATACTTTCAATTATTATACTTATTGCTTGACTTTTTGTGAAGACAGAAGCAGTCGGAAGAGGAAAGAGCCGCACTGGGGCACCATGGCAGAAAGCACTTGGCTGGAGTCAATGACTGGAAGACGTAGATAAATTGGTTGCTTAGAAGTCAGCAAGGCACGTGTAGATAAATTTGTTGCTTAGAAGTCAGAAGGGCATGCGTAGATAAATTGGTTGCTTATGAAACATCCCTTAGAAAAATTTATGAATTACTGTGCTGGTAAACCTCTTACGTTATTTGATTTTCAAACAGCTGAGCAAAACTGAGCGTACTCAGACATTTCTGTCTTTACTTACTCTGATCATCACTAAACTGACACACAATATTTTTAGCGCAACGCAATCTGACTTTCAATAATCCCTACAAAAGAATGGCAGTGACTAACAACAACCTATACCTTTCATGAATGACATGACTTACCTCACAAAAATCTTCGTTACTCGAACTACTGCAATACAGCGAGCGCCAATACTGCCAGTTAAATAAGAGATTCTAACTACTGAAGGCAGGTCATAATGCGAATTATTATACACGGGAGTAGACGCCACATGAACAATAAAACTGTTTTAAAACTTTCCAATAGACCCGAGTGCGCGGCTTGATTTCTCACAGAAATAGTTATTTCCACACCAGCATATTTTTTTGTATTTCTTTTCTTGCCTCAGACCCATTCTCAGCGCTCACTACGTTGACATGAACCACCCTTCCGCTTGGCATCACAGCAGCGGTACATGAACATTTTATAAAAAGTATGTCTCGTCTGCCGATGGTTGGCACTTTTGCAACCGACAGCAGCTGTGTCAAAGATGTCGCGAGGTCAGGTGACTTTTTTGACACGTTGTCTAAACAGTGTGAAATGACGGACAGGCTGCGAACGGAGGTGGACTTTCCGATTGGAGGGACAGTAACGTGTTTACAAATCGCTTAGACGGAAACGTTGCCGAAAGCAGGCTGTTGAAAATGGTTCAAACGGCTCTGAGCACTATGGGACTCAACTGCTGAGGTCATTAGTCCCATAGAACTTAGAACTAGTTAAATCTAACTAACCTAAGGACATCACACACATCCATGCCCGAGGCAGGATTCGAACCGGCGACCGTAGCGGTCTCGCGGTTCCAGACTGCAGCGCCTAGAACCGTACGGCCGCTTCGGCCGGCGCAGGCTGTTGACTGTCAGGGGAATGTCACATGGTTTCTCCACAATCGGACAGTAGTGCGTTTGACTGCACTGTGGTAAAGGGCTCCTGCTTAATATATGACGGTGTTGCAGTGATGTTCGAGTGCTTCCCTGGTGGGAGCAAGTCTTTCCAGACAAATATTATGGCGTCCGGCTAAGTCTGCCTGTACACGTGTGTTCACAAGGAGGTAACATTCACATTTGACAAGCAGTGCGGCGATGGAGGCGCTCTGATGTGTGCTTGTTGAGGATTTTTTAACTAGATGATGTTATGATGTTATGACTTGGGTTCTGAGGCTGTCTTACGGTATGTTGTGGATACGCGTCACAGACATTTTACTGTTCAGGCTGTTGTTTGTGCACCTTAGTCTAAAGATTAATGCTACCTGTATACCGTAAGCTGAATATTAATTACATCTTCTTGCTTAGAGATGCACAAGGATTACGATAGTTGGTTCAAGTCGATGTTACGAATAACACGCATGCTTCCTGTCTTGTTCAGTATTACAGTTTTTTGTTGTTGTGTAAAACTAGTAAAGTAAAACAGTAGTCTGTGACTGTACTGTCAATGCTATTGTGAAGCTTACCAACTAAACCTAAGGTTTGTGTTAAGGTAGAGGTTTCATTATGGATATTTTTGTGGTGAGATTAGGAGTGTTGCACTTCCCCCTGGATTTTGTTGTGATTTTTTGGAACTATTGCGCCTCATCTTAAAACATTTTGTCACCTATATGGTCGAGACTTAAAAGATACTGTCGCGCAGGAACCACTACTATTAGTTCCTGTTTATGTATTATCTACCTTATCCTGTGTCTAAGGTATGCATGTTTTAGGAAACGAACTGCTTTTTGTTCGAACGTATACTGTAAGCAAGTGTTATTTTTGTCATGAAAACAGATGTTAGTGGCCCTGCTGGTCGTTAAGAGACGTTCAGCATGTCTGGAATATATGAAGTAAGGGTGCTGAGTCTTCGACATCAAATTACCTTCCAGCCAGCCTGCTGTTTTTTGTAAACATTGTTCTACTATATGGTTTTATACTTTTTAGTAACAGGATTGAAAAGACTGTTATTCCTATTTTGCATTTTTATAATATTTATATATTTCTTGTTTTAAAATCTGTGTTCGCAGTTTACTGTAATTACATTTGGGGAAACAGATTTAATGTTGTTGAGACGCTGTAGGAAATTTTTCTGAACTTTTACAATATATACACTGTTAAGGATATTAGCCACTGTCTGTGAATTGCAATATTTCATTGATGTTAAAATCTTCTTGGCTTCATATTTTGCTTGTAACGATTTTCTATTCTGAAGAATTTAGTTGTCTGTTAATATAGAGTGTTACTAGTTTTTGGAATGAAATATCTATTTTATACATACGTAAAATAAAATCGATGCTATGAGTGAAACTTTAGTTATGCTCCTATCCCAACGTCCCAGTCAGCCATGGAAATTTTGGTAGGGAGCTTAGATTAACTAATGGTAGAGTCTTTATATAATAACGTGGAAGATCATGGGACATATTTCTTGTACCGAGATCATGAGAAATTTCGATTTTGAGTAACAACAGATTCTGACGTGTTAAAAGTCTCAGGAAACAAGATCATTATAAATGATTTGTTTACAGTTGTTTCGCGACTTTTTGAGCGTGCCAAATCTCTTAATAACTAGTCGCTATGGACCCCCCTCTCATTCGAGCATGAAGTGTAAAAGCATTAATTACTTCTCAGAAGTGGGTTCCACTCACCGCCTATCATCCGTAAATAATCCGATTATTAACTTCTGAATTACGTGATAATTCGCAATAACAACGCAGTATCGAGTGATATTCGGAACCCTAGGAAAGTTTCAAATACAGTAGCCAAGAGTGTTGGAAAGCTTTAGCGAGAGTAGCTGAAAAAGGAACGGGATGTATATCAACGGCTAATGAGTTTTGAATGTCGGGAGTAAGGCGAAATAACTTAAAAAGTTTAAATAACTGGGGTAGGGCAGTGTAGCCGTGATCTGTGAAACCCCATCTTGTTGCCGGAAGACTCAGGTCATAGCACGAACTCCAGTGTACTGTTGTTTCCTGCTCACCACTCTTTTTTGCGTGACCGTAGTTAATTGAGGATGGCCACCGAAGAGTGTGGCCTAAGTGTTATTTTGTGAGGACTGTCGTATACTTCGCCTAAGATATTAACTTCATCTGAGATGGCCATTTCGGTGCGAAGTTAATGAAGACTCTTCTTTTTGGCGTTAATAACGCTAATAACTAACCGCCTCACTCGCTACGAAATTGTTGAAGTCAAAGAAGGACCTGCAATTCTTAATACAGCTCAGTTCAAAACTCTGTTTTCTATTAAATCAAGAGGGCCGGCCTCGTGTCAAAACTTAAGTACCGTACTTGATGTGAAAAAATGATTTTACTATGTACAGAGTGATAAATAAAATTCATTAGGTAATATACTGTAATTTTTCACGTCACACCCTCAAATATTTGGAAATGCTTCAACAGGAAGGAGTTTTTGATAGGTTTACTATAGCTGACTTGTGATTATCGCATGTCAGTTATGCTACTTTATGTAATACGTATAAGATTATTGCTTTCGCACTCTTTCTTATCAGAGCAGTGACAGGTAATGCCTTCAAATGACATTCTGACGTGTGTCTTTCGCTTTGTTTATAACAGGAGTAGTAGTAGTTGTAGTAGTAGTAGCTATTTTCATCTGAGGACCACTTTTACAAGGTTGCTGGACGTTTCACGGTACTGGAGTTCTTTTCTCGTGTTACATCATACTGTATAAAATCGTTTTGCTCAATTCATTTGAGATACAGTAACGTTAGTTCTTGCCTTCAACCAAGCGCACTTGAAACTGAGTTGCACTGATGGGTATTCTTGAAATACGTAGGTAGAAGCTGGCGTCCATTTCGCGCCAATAAAAATTCAATTGCTTCGAGGATCTATATGTTAAGACTGCATCTTCGCCACTTACTTGCCTCCGCTGTGGCCGAGCGGTTATTGGCACTTCAGTCCGGAATCGCGCTGTTGCTCCGTCACAGGTTCGAATCCTGCCTCGGGCATGAATGTGTGTGATGTCCTTAGGGTAGTTAGGTTTAAGCAGTTCTAAGTCTAGGGGACTGATGACCTCAGATGTTAAGTCCCATGGTACTTAGAGCATTTGAGCCATTTTGAACCACTTACTTTCTAGTTTACTTCGATGCTTTTTCGCTTCGTGAACGTTTACTGCGATGTCCTTCTGTATTTTCTCCAACGCGTCCAGTCTCTCATACGTATTGCTCGCGTCTCTTTCACATTTTTTTTCATTTTTCTAGTTTTGGCACGTCTTCTTTCAACGAGATTACCACATGTATTGGGTGTGTATAACTGGAGGGAACTGTAATGCGAGAGACGATCTGTCTACCCACCAAATAGTGTGGCTCTGGCCCTGCGTTCTGCTCTCGGATCACCCTCTGTACCACAAAGGCGGTAAAGTTCGTCATGGTACGAGCTAACTAGCTGTATTCTGTCAGATGCATATATCTCTGCACAGTAAGTACCACTGAGAGGACTGGCGCAGTTTGTGAGAACGGACTAACACTGTAAAGTTGAGGACCACCAAGTGGAATACTTGCGCTTACAGATGCAAGTAGGGGAAACAGGAATGAACAATGAAATGGAAGACTGGATGAAGCAAAAGAAACTCAGTCGGCTAGACAACAAAGAACATCCACAAAAGAAATCGGCTCAGTCGTAGCCTGTACTTCTACAGCTACATCTTCGTGATTACTCTGCTATTCACAATTAAGTGTCTGGCAGAGGATTCAGTGAACCACCTTCAGATAGTTTCTACTGTTCCACTCTCAAACGGCGCGCGGGAAAAACGAGTACTTAATTTTTTCTGTGTGAACCCAGATTAATCTTATTTTATCGTGATGATCATTTCTCCCTATGTAGGTTGGTGCCAACAGAATGATTTCGCAATCGGAGGAGAAAATTGGTGATTGAAATTTTATTAGAAGATCCCGTCGCAATGGAAAACGCCTTTGTTTTAATGATTGACACTCCAGTTCACGTATCATGTCTGTGGCACTATATCCCCTATTTCGCGATAATACAAAACGAACCGTCCTTCTTCGAACTTTTTCGATGTCATCCGTCAGTCCCACCTGTTCTGCCAGTGAATCGCAGTCATTGATTTGCTCTACCTACAACATTATCTATGTGATCGGTCCAAGTTAGGTTACTTGTAATTGTAATCCTTACGTATTTAGTTGAATTTACAGCCTTCACAATGTATGACTTATCGCGTAATCGAAATTTAGCAGATTTCTTTTAGTACTCACGAGAATAACTTCACACTTTATGTTATTCAGGGTCAACTGCCACTTTTTGCACCACACAGATATCTTATCTAAATCATTTTGCAATTCGTTTTGGTAAATTATCTAAGAGGGCTTCTCCCATTGTCTCCTATGTCGTTAGTATAGATCAGACTGCCTATAACACCTTGGGAAACGCCAGATATTACATCTGTTTTACACGATGACTTTCCATCTATTACTAAGGGAATAATAGGAGTGGATGATCAAGAACGAAGTGCTCGTGTTAAGAAGGGTAAAAGACAAGGCTGTAGCCTTTCTCCCCTACTCTTCAATCTGTACATCGAGGAAGTAATGATGGAAATAAAAGAAAGGTTCAGGAGTGGAATTAAAATACAAGGTGAAAGGATATCAATGAGACGATTCGCTGATGACATTGCTATCCTGAGTGAAAGTGAAGAAGAATTAAATGATCTGCTGAACGGAATGAACAGTCAAATGAGTACAAAGTATGGTTTGAGAGTAAATCGGAGAAAGACGAAGATAATGAGAAGTAGTAGAAATGAGAACAGCGAGAAACTTAACATCAGGATTGGAAGTTAAGGAATTCTGCTACCTAGGCAGTAAAATAACCAATGACAGACGGAACAAGGAGGACATCAAAAACAGACTCGCTATGGCAAAGAAGGCATTTTTGGCCAAGATAAGTCTACTAATATCAAATACCGGCCTTAATTTGAGGAAGAAATTTCTGAGGATGTACGTCTGGGGTACAGCATTGTATGGTAGTGAAACATGGACTGTGGGAAAACCGGAACAGAAAAGAATCGAAGCATTTGAGATGTGGTGCTATAGACGAATGTTGAAAATTAGGTTTACTGATAAGGTAAGGAATCAGGAGGTTCTACGCAGAATCGGAGAGGAAAGGAATATGTGGAAAACACTGATAAGGAGAAGGGACAGGATGATAGGTCATCTGCTAAGACATGAGGGAATGACTTCCATGGTACTAGAGGGAGCTGTAGAGGGTAAAAACTGTAGAGGAAGACAGAGATTGGAATACGTCAAGCAAATAATTGAGGACGTAGGTTGCAAGTACTACTCTGAGATGAAGAGGTTAGCTCAGGAAAGGAATTGTGGCGGGCCGCATCAAACCAGTCAGTAGACCGATGACAAAAAAAAAAAAAAAAACTAAGAACTGTGATCTTTCTGACAGGAAATCACGAATCGAGTCGCACAACTAAGGCGATATTCCATAGGCACGCAGTTTGATTAGAAGACGCTTGTGAGGAACGGTGTTGAAAGACTTCTGGAAATCTAAAAATGTGGAATCAATTTGACATCCCCTGTCGATAGCACACATTACTTCATGCGTATAAAGAACTAGTTGTCTTTCACTTCCTTCCTTATCTAGCTTTCGTACTTCCCATTGTTTAGTTGGGTTGTTAATCACAGTTGCTTTAATTCGTCCCGTTAAGGCACAGATTTTTCTTCGACCCAGTTGTGTTGAGCCTCCCAATAAAAATCATAGCAGACGTTTCCACACTTCAGTTTTTTTTTTTTTTTTTTTTTTGCCAGATAGCCTTCTCTGACTTATGAAATATGTTTTCAGGATTGTGATTTAAGTTTGGCCTATGCTATAAACAAAATTTACTTTTCATTTATTTATATTGAACCTATTGGTGTTTTGTTTACCTGTAAATCTGAATAAAAGAGTTTACATATATTTTGTATTTTTGAGCAATGCTCTATATTTATGGTGGTAAGATGGAATAAGAGAGTTCGTTGGTAATGTGTTTTGTCAGGCAGCTGAATTATAAGATTTATCTCTGCAATTAAATATTGTGCCTCGCGTGAATTAACAAATGATTTGTGATAGATGACTTCCACCTTTCCACCTTTCCATGCCCATTTAATTGTTCCTTTATCCTGGGCATGCACTGACATTTCAGTAACATAACATATTAATCACATGGTAGAAAATGGTTGAAATGGCTCTGAGCACTATGCGACTTAACTTCTGTTAGAACTAATTTAACCTAACTAACCTAAGGACAACACACATCCATGCCCGAGGCAGGATTCGAACCTGCGACCGTAGCGGTCGCTCGGCTCCAGACTGTAGCGCCTAGAACCGCACGGCCACTCCAGCCGGCCACATGGTAGATATGAATGAAAGTGCAGGGGCATGTTGCCAGACGTCTGCCAGTCGTGCACAGAATACTGAACTTCAATGGCTTTAATGTATGTAACTCTACCTTCTGGCGGGGTATGGGACTACGGCTGTTCAATATTCAGTAAAAACAATACCAATCGCTGTTATACAGGTTTTTGTAGGCAATCAGATTCGACGTTACACTACGTCATCTTCAGGCCTAAACTGCTCCAATCCAGTAACCTTCATGTTACAAATATAGCAGTGCCTTTAACTGGTCTAGTAATAGCTATTACGGTCATACGTGCTGGACCAGTGTATGCCCGTAATAGCTATTACGAGACCTGTTAAAGGCACTGCTACATTTGTAACACGAAGGTTACTGGATTGGAACAGTTCAGGCCTGAAAAAAAAATGGAAATGAGCGAATGGCATCATTGGCCAGGAGGCCCCATCTGGGGAAGTTCGATCGCCAAGTGCAAGTCCTATTTCAGTCGATGCCACATTGGGCGACTTGTGCGCCGGTGATGAGGATGAAATGATGATGAGGACAACACAACACCCAGTCCCCGAGCGGAGAAAATTTCCAACCCGGCCGGGAATAGAACCCGGGTCCGCTTGCATGGAATGTGAGCACGTTACCACCCAGCTATGCAGGCGGCATTAGGTCTGAAGATGAGGTAGTGTAACGTCGAAACTGGTTGCTAGAAATAAACTTATATAACGCTGATTGGTATTGTTTTTATTGATTAGTGGCTTTCGGTCAGTGAGACTATTGAGCCAACTAGGACTGGTCCGCAACACGGCTCTCTTGAAGGGACAGGAAAAAACAGTCTAAATCAACCAGCAAGCAGTTACGGTGTAAGGTGGAGATTTTTTCATTACAACGTGGCGCGGAGACAACGTTTGGAGGATTCCACATGGGGAAGAACCATCGGGAAATTGGAACAAGGACGAAGTGTGAAAAAAGTAGCCCAGGAGTTTAGTATCATTCATAGGATTGTTTCACGTTCATGGGGAGCGTTCCAAACCGTAAGTACTGCTGTCCGAATTGAGAGGGTCGTGGTCAACTACGTTCAGCTACAGAAGCAGATAACCGCTACGATGCGTGACAGGTGCAATTGCGACGAAAATTAATAGGGCAGCAACGAACATAATCGCATGCTCTACATTGGTACTGTGACTGCATAGGGAGGTCTCTCTATCCAGTGACCAGTACGTTGTGTTTCGTTGACACCGGGACATCGGCGCCACCGTTTGTGATGGTGTCAAGAGCGTAGGGTCTGGACCAAAGACGACTGGGATTGCGTTCTCTTCTCGGATGAGAACAAATTAAGACTGATTACTGATTCTGACCGTACCCTCATATGGCGAGGGGTAGTAATACGTAATTCACCTAGGAAAATGGGTAGTACAGGTATTGTATTGCTGGAAGACTTAATGTTGTATCTGCGAACTGATCTCTAACCCTTTGAACAGGGTACAGTCATCAGTCAGTGCTATTGTGACACTGCATTCTTTCGTTATGTGCGTCTCTTCAGGGACGTATTCGAGCGTGAGTTCATTTTTGTGGATGACAATGCGCGACCAAAGCTAACAGCAGAGGTGTGGGGGCTCTTAGAACGACAGGACATTCGGCGAATGGACTGGCCTGCCTGTTTGCCTGACCCTTTCCCTGACTTATATCCCATCGAGCAATTGTGGGATGCTGTGGAGCGACGTACTGCAGCCGGTTAATATGCGCAAATGACCGTCCAGCAGTCGTCAGCTGCGTTGATGGAAGAATGGAACGTCCTACCACAAGAACCCCTTACCAACTCTGTGGCCGTCTTGGTAGAACGTTGCAGGGCATGCACTGCTTTCCGCATTGATCACTCATCCTATTAAGAACCATATGCCGCCTTTCTTCTTATCCAAGGACCTGTCATAAATCGCGATGACTACATTGTGATTATAGTCTTTGAATAAGTCTTTTCTCTTCGACTCATTGCTCATTTCCTTGACCAATATCTTCTGTACTCTGCAATATTATAGCAGTTCTTATTATGTGTGGTCCAAGTTTCATCCAGCAATGTTACATGACAGTGACGCATCACATGAAACTTACTTTCGTCGTAAAGTTTTGCGCGCCAGTGTAGTTCATTAGCCTAATGCTGAACCTACAAGCAGACTTACTGGAACATTTGACGGCGGCACACATGACACGACGAGAGTTGTAGCACGAAAACCAGTCCGCAAATAAACGTGAAACTTGCACCAAATATGCCAACAAAATTAAAAATTCCTGCCATTGTTTCGATTCCACCTTTACAACAGACCGAGAGATTTCCTCCCCCTTTGTAACTATTACATGTGTATACATTGTCTGCTGTTAAATGGGCCATTTGCAAGACGGCTGTTGAAAGGCAGGGGAGCGTTGCTTTGATCTGTCATTTTGGAGTAGGTGCTCTTCCAGCAGGGCGCTGTGGGCTCGATGGTGAATGAGGAGCTGCACAAAACACTTGTGAGAACCTAATAGCTGAGGAATACACTCTGCTTCATCATCATCGTCATCATCATCATCATCATCATCTTTTCCGCAACGAGGATTACGTCTTGGTGACCTGCTCCGGCTTCATCGGATTTATTCGCATAATTTCTTTGGTATTCCCATACTTATTCTTCCGACTGGCTTACACCTGCCTGCCGCTTGATTTATACTGTAAAGATGGTCTTTCCATTTTTTATGCATTTCTGTTTTACCGTTTGGATTATATATTTAGAACTAGTCTCTAATATTTTCATTACTAAATCTAGAATAAGGGCCATCTGAATTAAAACGAGACAGTTGCGGCAAAAGTAAGTAAACTGTTTACTATTTAAAAAGTAATCGCCGTAGGTGTTAGTACATTTATTCCACTGTGACACAAGACGGACAATGCATTCTGGAAAATATGTTTGCGGAGACCCGCGTAGCCGTAATTGTACTCAGGCGTCCATCTCTTTGTCCGAAGGAAATCGAAGGTCATGAATGTCTTTCGGACGGGAATCGCATTGAAAGATATAGGGACTGTATGGCGTATGTTTAAGGGCTTCCCAGCGTAGCTGTCCACATGTTGCCAAGTCTGTTTGGACTACGCTGCATAAGTTTCATGAGCAGCCCTTTCACATCCTCCATACAATCTCTCCCTATATGATATCCTCTGTTTTCCCTGGTTGTTTTGTCTGTCTCTATTGATATATCCATAGACGAGACTTTAACCTTCCCTCCTCTCTTCTGTATGTGTTATATCTCTGAAATTTGAGCATTATGTTAATGAATACTTGTAAACACAAAAAGCAATCACGTGGGTTTATGATCTCTGTTTACGATGTCCTACGATATACCACACGCACATTTAACATAGTTACGTATTGCTTGTGTCCATAGAACGTACGTCTTTGTATGTCTTCAAGTAATGCCTAGAGGTATTTGCTTTATCATTGACATACTGTAGTGATATTTGTTGGCCTGCACTGCACTGTGGCCTTTCCAAGCAGTGAGATAGCAGCAAGAATCGTACAAACGATTTGACGTGTTGTTTTTCCTATCATAAAGAAGAGAGCGGTTTGATTAACAATGTTTTTCTGGTGCAAAAAAAAAAAAATACAATGAAGATAGGGATCTATAGTGAGCTGCGTCAATTTTTAATGGCGCACATCAGTGACACCCTTGTGTGGATAAATGTTGCGCTACCTTTTAAAGCATACTTGCTGCTTATGAAAGGATGGATGATGTGAAACGGTTTTTTAAGTAAATTACGGAAAAGAGACGGGTGTCATGCTGAGGCATATTGTCTTACAGTGGTCTCCTACAATCCAAGTGAGTACTGTTCTAAGAAAATAATGATTAATTTACACCTTGTATGAGGTTAATACAAATCTTCTAAATTCTCAGCAAATTAAACAGTGTCTCTGATAATGTAAATTTTGTTCCTTTTTTCAATTTAAATGGATAGGTGTTGTGTATGTTAGTAACGAAAATATACAAATTTATTTCGTCGTTTTCTTCTAACGTAGTTCAAGTTCCAAACATTAGGAATCAGTAGCTATCTCTCCAACATGTCCCTACATAGGCCTCTGAAATAAAAACTGAATACATTATTTGGAATTGGTTTTTCTTCAAAATTTTCGTCTCTTAAGGGTACGAAATTCTGTAAATGCTCTCTTCTTTTTCATCCGTTCCGTAATTGGAATCTGTTACCTGATCTATGAAATTAAATTCGTTCCTTTTCCCTTTATTTTGATTCCTTTTAGTTTTCAGAGTGATGCATGATTTTAGCCTGTGTGGTTGTGTATTTTATCTCCAAGCCAAGTGTTGTGTTCCACTCCTTCTAATCCAACATACTGTGGAGCATTCTCGCACTCCAGTAGGATGCGAAGGCAAATTTGCTTGTGCAACTTGCATCGGTTACAAAGTTTATCAGGTTCCGCTGTTATATTTCACTTTGTGCAGAATGAGCTAAACGACAGTTCAAATGGCTCGGAGCACTATGGGACTTAACTGCTGTGGTCATCAGTCCCCTAGAACTTAGAACCTAAGGACATCACACACAACCATGCCCGAGGTAGGATTCGAACTTGCGACCGTAGCGGTCACGCGGTTCCAGACTGTAGCGCCTAGAACCGCTCGGCCACTTCGGCCGGCTTAACGACAGTTCCCGTAGAGCATTGCAGGTAAGGTGGAGATTACATAATACTCCTTAAAACACATGTAGGAAGTCTTTTTCTTTATTTCGTCATTTATTTATCATGTTTCGTGGGAGCATGCGAGTCAGAATTACTTGGTTATGGAACGAGTCAAGTCGTTATGTAATTAACAGAATGCGGATGCTTTTTTAATGTTTACTTTTTATATGTGACCCGCCCCTAATTCGTCTCCTGGGCAAATCTCTTCATCTCAGTGCGGAACTTACACCCTAAGTCCCCAGTTATTTGCTGGGATTATTCCAATTTCTATGTTCCCCTACACATTTTATACTCTATAGTCTCTATAGTCCTCCCCGATATTTTAAGTCCATTCATCCGCTCCGTTCTTCTTATTGGCGTTTTGCACGTATTCATTTCTTCGTGGATTTTGCGGAGAACCTAGTCATTCCTTATCTTATCAGTCCACCTAAACTTAAAAAGTCCTCTGCAGTACCACTACTCAGATGCTTCAATTCTCTTCTGTTCAGATTTTCTGTCTGATTCACTACCATGCAATGCTATGCCCCAAACGTACATTCTCAGAAATTTCATCCACAAATTAATGCTGCTTAGATAATGTATAAATAAAAGATTAAAAGACGTAATGAAACATGGAAGTATTGTGGTGGAGTATACGAATAAATAAAACATTACACAGCAAAGTTATCAAATACTAATCTATAGAACAAGAGAATGTAACAAAGGAATCCTTTCAACCTGAATTGGAATACTTGCGATATATCGCTCCCTTCTTTAAGTTCTGCTGTAAGTCTGCTGAAGATCAACCTCCTATGTAGTGCACACTTTCTGCACAATGCTTAAGTGACAACCAAGAGCATTTCGTTTTTCCGTCTGCTGTTCACTGAACGAAGTTTGTTCTTTCTTTTGAATGTTCAACGTTGTGAAATGTCATGAAATGTGCACGGTCGTCCTGAAAATTTGTACTTCCGAAATTTTTATTGTGTTCTCAGTATTCGTTGATGTTTTACATGTCACGCATGTTACTCAGTCGACTTTCCCGCTTTGATGACCTAAGTTCCAACCCTCCTCCGCTAGAGGGCTCCGAATTATAGCGCGCAACGAGACTGTGTGTAGTTTAACCATGTCGCTGCGTGAGAGACCCTCAGAACACTGAAAGTACGAATTCAAAGAATTCGACCTTCAGCATGACAATGTCAGACCGTACATGATCACTGACATCTGCAACAATCCGACGCCTTGGGTTCACTGAAACCGATCACCCTCCATACAGTTACGACTGAGCCCCATCCGATTTTTATATTTCCATAACTTAAAAAAGAACACCTTCGAACGCTTCACTTTGCTGGCCATGAAGCTGGGCAAGCGGAAGGGGGGTTGTACCCCAGTCAACAAAGTCGGACATTATACAGCAGTCGCTCCGAACCTGGGGTAATTACCTCCTGGAGGAGAAAGTGAAATTTTTTGAAGGGTAAAAAAAAAAATGGGTCAAATATGTTTTGGTCACAAAAATGAATTATTTTGTAAGATCATTAGTATGTAAGATTATAATACAGTTACCAAAATAACATTTTTCTTTTCATACGCTTGCGTTAACGCGTAACAACATTTGGTGGTTACAGCTTGTAAAATAAATGTATGAACAGTTTCTTCCATAGATACTCTTAGTCCACTCGCTACGGATACGCTTTGTACCACGCAGGTATTACAATGAGACACATACAGATTTGCTTAAATATCTCATGGAAATGCTTTATCTGAGTTAGAGGTCGTTTCCGCAATAGGCCATACATTGCTTCATTATTTACTTCCTAACAATGAACTGACAGCGCAATACAACGATATAAAGGCTACTACAGCGCTGTAGATCCTACGCTTTGTTGTTATTATTGTTGGTGGGAGGCTGAAGTCTTCCTGATTTTGCCGTTTCGTAAATAAAGAATCCAGTAATCAAGCGATTGACAAACAGTACGCTTAAGTGTAGTCCACTCATTTTAATTTGCTTTGAGGGTCATTTAATATCCAAGATAGCATTCAATATTATTTGATCCTCAGCAGTTAAGACGGTCATTTTCTGATCTTCAAAAATCTTGGTACACTTAACTTCACCCTTATCACTGTATCACATGTGCCATGTTGACCGAACTGGATGATATGTGGCACATTCCTCCAGGATTGTTAACAACACGGACAGCTTTCTCGCAGATAAAATCAATACAGTTAAAATGCACCTTGGACATGGTTGGTTACACAAGGTGTTGAGAACTGTACTATATTCATTTGTGACAAACTTGTTTTTATTTTTCATAAGCCTGTGTGGAATGTACTACATACTTTCCGCTATAGGGCCAACATGACATGCGTAATAGTCAGAATGGAACAGGCGGTGTAACAACACGATTTTTAGAGATGAGAAGATGAGTCTTAACTCTTGAAACTGGTCATCAGGAATAAATAGTATTGAGTGCGATTTTGGCGATTAAATTTTCGAAGTTACAGATCTCTCCTTCTTGTCTCTAATCAAGAGTAATTTTTTATTATTTAAGTTTGACTGATTTTAAATGGGTTGCAGGGAGCGGGTAAAGGAAGTACTGCTAGGCAGACGAGTGGAAGCATGTTTTGTAACAAGTGCCTATCCGTAACGTGGATAGTTAGCTTTCTTTTCTGAGAATAAGTTTTAGGTAGCACTCGTGTTGCACTGAGAATTGCTTCACCATTATATTAAGAAAGGTTGTTAGAAATAAGCAGTACCAGAGTCTCGTTAGTTCAGAGTATCAAACACCTACATAACTAACTTTCTTCTTACTCTAAAGTTTACTTAGACGCTAATGGATGATGATTGCTGTAGCATGGGAGGGATCCTACGTAATATCTGATTGATTTCAGGGGTGATGGCCTCAGGAAGGTTGGGGATCACTGTTCTACGGTGACAATATCAACAAACTGGTGTCTCGTCGGTAGAAATGTGTTCGACGTCAGGGTGACTGTCTTGAAAAATAAATATGTAGACACGAAGAATAGAGACGCAGAAGGTTAATAAAGTTTGTTTAATTTCTAGAGCCTTAATAATTTCCACGTAAAAATTCGGAAGCATTAGTTTTCTGCACGTCCTCGTATGCAGAGTTATGGTAGAGTTAGAATTTGTGACACAACAGCCGAACGGAGTGGCCGTGCGGTTCTAGGCGCTACAGTCAGGAGCCGAGCGATCGCTACGGTGGCAGGTTCGACTCCTGCCTCGGGCATGGATGTCTGTATTGTCCTTAGGTTAGTTGAGTTTAATTAGTTCTAAGTTCTAGGCGACTGATGACCTCCAGAAGTTAAGTCGCATAGTGCTAGGAGCCATTTGAACCATTTTTTTGTGAGACAACAGTCTACACTATGTTCGCCAAATAACACCGCATATCAGACACTCCGCCCTTCTCTGCGCTAAGAAGTACCAAGGTATCTTTTCCATCAAGGAAAAGAACACAGAAAAGAGAATTTGCCCATCACCTTAGTCCATGCCGAGGCAGCAGGGTAAATGGATCTTGCCTGCTAGCTGCTGCAGCTGCGTTTAATGAAAGGGGGGTGTGGGCTGAAAGTGGCTGAGGGGGGAGGGGATGGGGGGAGGGGGGAGGTTTGCGGACTGGTCTTTGCCCCTCCGGGCGACTTGCCTTGAGTTGGCGCTCGCCGCGCTAAGTTATTCCGTGACTCCGTTGTTTCCGCCGTAGCGGCGCCCTGCCCTCAGTTTGCATGCCACGCCCACAGTTTGCCGGCGCCGCGGTGTGGACTTCTCTACCAGTAGATTAGCAGCGCTTCTGCTTAATGCTCCTCGCGTCCTGACGTCGGGTCTGTGGCACGCAGACGAGTAGTTTGCGTGCATGTGCCCAACTGCTCACTGGACTAGGAAGAATTTTTTAGCGCTCGTCTCAGCAGCGGGACAGTAAAACATTTAATGTAACTGCAGTGCCGGGTTACTGCAGGCAGTAATACGCTGAATTTCCTTAAATTTGAGAGACACCTTTTACGAGATATGCAAAGTATCACATCGAGGTATAGTTGTTCTACTGCAGTGCCATATTCCCTCAACATAAAAGGAAGATGCGTTTAGGAATAATAATGGAAAATATATTTTGGTAACCACACGGCCGATTAATAATAGCAATACTGCAAAAACGTATGATATAGTAAACAGCTCACAGGTAATTCACTTGTGAATCACATTATAAACTATTGGGTGATTCACGGAGATAGGCAAATATTTTAAAAGAAAGTTCAGGTAAACCAAGTCCAGAAACGTTTCGTTCCGGAGTTATGGCCAATAAAGGATTTTGCCTGAAATTTAACATTTTCGCTAATATGAAACAGTCGCAAATCTGTACGAGGTTAAAGTAAAGCACGATTTCCATTTTTGCGTCTGGGGATTGGTGAAAGACAGAGTTTATCAGGACACAGTCAATACACGTGAGGCATTACTTGCTCGCATTAAGGATACAACCCTGTGAAACTAAAGCGTGCGACATGTTCTGTTCGTACAAGTGCAGCTAAATGCATTGAATTTGGTGGAGATATTTTTGAACATTTATTCTGAATGTGTTGTCGAACTGTGTGTACACTATACACCTTCATTAACACTGTGAGAGGTGGCATGCCTTTAAGATGCACACAGTGACTTGCCCCCTCTCATATTTATATCTTACTCTGAGTAATTCAATTTGGGAAAGTATGGCCGAGTATTGTCATTACAAGGCTAGTATTGAGAACTCAGAAGATATGAATATTTTCCTCTCTAATTGCATGTGGTGAAAAGTTGCTCTTGCTTCACACGCGGACTTCCCACTCAGCGTCTCTCGCCACCCGGGTGGTCCGGGGACAGGCGGGTTCTGCTGATCTTGAAACGGTTATGCCGACGGGTGTGAGGGAGTTGAGTGGATGCTGCCCAGACGCTTACATTGTCATAAGAGCGGGGCAACACGCCCACAGGGGCCTGAAGGAGCGGCTGGGGCTAGAGATTCCGTTACTTCGCAGGAACTTAGTGAAAACAGTTTTGGGTAAAGTTGACTATATCGGAGTTACTGTGTGACTTCGCTTGATAAAATCAATCACTGTACCGTCAGTGATTGTGTAGCGAGCATTCTTCGTCTCTCTCAGAGGCCCATTTGTATTGCTAGGAAGTCTTCAGTCTGGAACAACAGACCAGGATAATTTGTTTCGGGCTATACTGGCGACTTATTGCCACCAAGCCACCAGCCATCGCCTCCGGTATGCCAGATTGTGTCTGTGGTAATGTATGTCCGCAGCACCGGCAGATTAGGGAATTTTGCTATGTGACAACCATAGCTCAGCAGAGCGCGCCTGTTCCCGTCTTTTCTAACGTGGTTCTTTCTTAGGTGTTCATTGTCTGAGTTCCCACTACTGTAGCAGCAATTAATGTTGGGTTGGCTGGGTGTTTCTCTTAAGATTTGAGTTGCAAGGAATTGGCTTCACGTACCACTTGGACATGGACAACTTCACCTTCACAGCATTTATTTGAGTATCCAATGTGACGTATTGTAGATGTATCATGTGTTTTGTTTATTATTTTGAGTTTAGTCATAATAAATCAAGTTGTTATTTTGGACAGAACTTTTATTCTGTTGGTCGGTAGAGCATCCTTTCATTTCTCACTACGTTAATGAAACTTTCCTTTATCAAATTAATTTCTATCAAACTAAATCATTGCAGATGCCAAACTCTTTTCTACTCCACTTGCAGGGTCGATTACAGTCAGTCCGCGTTTCTTCTTAATCCATGTGCAACAGCAATAGTCGGAGTTAGAAAAGGGGGGGGGGGCTTAGAGCATCATTTCCATATGAATAGAAGAATTTAGTATTAAGTACACTGCTATCCCCAGTACCTCGCAACTGAACTTTGTTTTTTCCAGTTTAACAAGAATTCATATGTGCTATGGTATTAATAGAAGCATATTATCTGACACATTCATACAGTTTCAGTTAACGTTATTACCATCATTTTTCCTAAATTAAATTCTGCTGAAAACTTTGTGCAATTGTCAGGAATTTAAAAAACAAATTGGGCCATGTCGTTAATAAATTTAAAATTTTCCGAAATTACTTCTTTGCTTCTGTGGATGTCCTGGAAAACTACTGCAGATACACGTCTGGGACATGTTTGATTCACCAGATCAATAACAACAAAACAAACAGAAATCGTGCTTTAGTCTCGAGCGGTTTTGCGATGGCTTCATGTTAGCGAAGTTGCTAAATTTCAGGCAAAATCTTTTATTAGCCGTAACACCCTAACTAAACATTTGAGGACCTATTTTTATATGAATGGTTTTCTTTAGTTTTACTTGTAGAACAACATATTAAAATATTTGCGTATCTTCGTGAATCACCCTGTCTTTAACACTTATATATTAAGAAGAAACCAACTGTAAATACATTAACACTACCAAAATGGACACACTTGGGTAAACCTGCTTACCGAGTTCAAGTTCTCCTAAAAAAGTCAAGACTCATTATAATGTACGGTACGGGTATGTGACCGCATATTTGTGTGTTTCGTTCACGTGTCAACCCCAACTGAAATAAATCTCCTAACGTACAAAAAAGTAACTTGGCCGTACCGCAAAGTTAGTGTAAGTACAAATCAGGTAGCAAACACCGTTAGAAACTCCATGGGCCTGTTCGTCGATGAAGTGCTTGTATGTAGAGAAATCATAACGCTAAAAATGTGTAGCGAAATGCAGAAAGACCAGCAGAGGATTGACTCTTGATGCACTTATTAGCTGTAGATCCTTAACATAAACGCATCTTATAAATTGCGCATAAACAGGCGGAATGACCTGTTATTGTAAGATAAAATGATAGCCCAAGTCTGGGAATAAGCTTGAAGAACCGTTTAAAATGTATCGATCATTTGAAACAAATCGCAGGAAAGGCAGATGCCAGAACAGGATTCATTGGAACAATGCCTAGGAAAGACTAACTTATTATGTTTGACCGAAACGGAATATTCCTCGTGAGTCTGGTGCCAGTACTGGACAGGTCTGATAGGGGAAATAGAGACGATCTAAAGAAGAGCAAAGCATATCGTTACAGATTCGTTTAGTAAGCGCGAAAGCGTCAAGGAGATGTTCATCAACTCCAGCGGCACCCATTGAGCGGGAGGAACTGTTCCTCACGGTTTAGTATGCTGTTCAGTTCCATGAGCTTACGTACCTAGAAGAGTCAAACAATACGTTTCTTCCCCTACGAGCATTCCTTTAAAAGATTATGATAGTGAGCTGGAAGACATTTTTATCAGTGACTCGAGCAGGAAAGGGGGAAGTGAGTTGTACATAAATTACCCTCCCCAACGTAACATATTGTGATATGGGTATCTCATTTTGACTTTTGTGAGTTACCGATACCCATGTCGGAGATAGAGTAAGTTACGTTACTGTTGAAGAATCATTGGTTTTGTTGTGGCTGAGTCTTTGCCTCTTCGTAGTCTGATACATTCTTAGTTGAAGTGTGGTAAGTGATTAACCTGTTCAGTAGTGCTGTGTTGGCTTGGTTGTATCTGTTATATGAAGAATTTAAAAAAAAATTAAAAAATTATCTGCAGCACTGCGCAACTAGTTTGTCGGAATGATTATTTTCAGTTAGTTAACTTTGTTCACCTGTTCAGAGCTGAGAGGAAGACCACCTACGTCCATGAGTCATACATTAATAAATCAACTGATTAAGCAGCTTGGTTTTTACAGAAACTTTCTGTTAACGTCGTACTCCATTCAAACCATTGTTCGTTTGTTACGCATAGTACTGTTCACACCAATGTTGTGTGTATAGGTCACGCGAAATTTTACTCTGTCTTTTTGAAAACATACTTCATTTCAAATGATTTTTGGACAACATAGTTGTGGAGATGAAGCAGCGATTAGTATGGTTGTTCAATAACTCAAAAACGGTGTTAATCGAATTTATTATTGTTATTATACCCCCAACCCGTTTCAACCTGACGTTTACACTGTGAAATTATTGATATCTGTCAGAAAGACTCCATTATACAACAGATACAATTACGTAAATTTAAAACATGTTACCCATTGGTTGACTGTTGGTGGTGTCACTCCTGTCTACATAACGACAGGAAACTCTGCGAGACTAACCCTTTGTATAGGCTTAAAGAGCGTGCTGAAATCACGTGAACAGACGGCACCACCCCCAGCAGCGATCAACAGCATATTATACAATTTATTATGTAATTACTAGTCACCTAGGTTTAACATAAATTTAAGTGACAGTAAATAACAGAAAACGGAACCATTCCATTTAAAAAGAGTCACAGTTATAGTGTTGGTTATAAAATAACAGCAAATGTTCCGTAGTCAACTCTTAAAATTCGTAAAAGTATGTTATATTATGCGCCATAATATAAAGTAAAACAATTTGTGACACACAAAAACTGGTGTCATCTTGTATTATATCTATTCGTACATTCACGTAGAAAACATTTGAGTCAATTTACTAATACGGCTAATATGGAAGGACTACAAAGCCCTCTACTCCTTGTGGTGAGGACGCCGTTGCCATGGACTATAAAGCATATATCAGGCGCCCTCTAGTCTGTGTGGCGACGACGCTGTCGTCATGGTAGCAGCTGGTGTGTCCGTATGGTGTAATCTTTGCTCAGGCCACGGCGTCAGTTGCCGTGGTAGCGGTATATCATGGCTCTTCATCCACAGAGAAGTTGTCACTTATTTGAGGTTATGGAAATATCGACAATCAAGGATAACCTAAAACATCTAAAGATAGAATAAAAGTTTACAACACGTTTGTAGTACCCATTAAAGGAATTAAAGTATTAAAATAATAAAAAGAAAAGTAGCATCATTATGTACAAATAATATTTTCGAATAGCTCGAAAAAATTTTCATTCAGCATCACTCTCGGATTCCGTTTATTGTGAATAAAAATTTCCAGGCTCTCTAGAATATCCATCATAGGTTCTTTTTGGGTTACATGCAGTATCTTCATATTTTCCCTTATATTGTTTTCTGCATGTTTTTCCATACCTAAATGCTGTCTGAAGAGTGATTTATTACGTGCTGTTCCAGTAGTATGTTCTTTAAATCTGGCATTTCAAATGGTTGACTTGGAATTTCATTTCCCTATACCACAGTTCAAAGAAGCTTTATCACTACGCGTTACCACTTCGCACTGCGTATTATGCAACAATTTGAGAATAGAAATATAGCTTAGCCGCTGCATGCTTCCTGTTTGCTGTTATGTTTCAGAGAAATCTGCAACGATCTTGTCAAGACACGACGTAAGTGATTACAGCTAGATAATTTTTTTATTTAAGTTGCGTATTTAATATAAAGGCAAGTCGTATTCAGAATAGTTACAGTACAGTTCAAAATAAGTTGTTTTCTGTCAAAGGTTAGCCTATGAACTTAAGATGGACAACAATTTATAGGTATGTAATTTTCTTAATATGGAGACTTTCTATAGAGTGGGAGGTAAATTTGGGCTATACTTTGTACAGAACCACACAGCAGCGAACTTACAACATAAATGCAAAACTTAAATGAAAATTGTACATTCTTTTGAAACTTAGAACGCGTTGTGTCGTCTGAGGCAGAAGCCCCAATTTCTGTATTGTTTGGCTTGTAACTATAACCTCAGCATCGTCACTGTAAGGTTTCTTGCTTTTATGTAAGTGTCAACGTAATTAAAATATTAACAGAAAATTTTTCTCTCTCTTTAATCGACTACGAATATAGCTTTCATGATGTATATCAGGCCCATGTTATGGCCAAAACACTTTGTAAGTCCGTCATGTGTACAACAGTAACAGTCATCAACGAGAGTTAGAATTCCCTGCCAGACGTATGACAGAAGTGACGCAATAGACTCCAAGAGGCATCGAAATTTCTAGGAAGCCATTCGGGCCTACGGGCTCTCAGTAGTCTCCCACCACTCTCGGAGTTTGGCTCAAGATACGAACACCTTTCTCTCTACCGTTGCAGGTGCGCTTACTTGCATTACGTGAACGTGAACTCAGAGACCACGTAGGCATCATGTCCCAGACGTACTCCGCAAACCGTTAGAATACAATGTGAGTCTGCCAGAGTTTCAGAACTGCGCGCTCTCCACTACACTGTGAAATATTTGTTCTAGAAACAGTCCCACTTCCCCCCTTGCCTATGGCTAATCTAATCCTCCGCAATATACTTGCTTTCGAGGCATCAGAACTGTTAAGTCTGGAACACAGGAGAAAGGTGCTGTAGAAAGTGGATGTATTAAGGTGGTCGTGAGAAATGCCTTGATGACTCAGTCGGTAAGAGAATTACTCGCGAAAGATCAGGTTACAGGTTCGGGCCCTGGTCACACAGTTTCAAAACAGCGCACGTTCCCCTGCAGATTGAAATATTCATCTTGGAAATATCCTAACACAATTAAAGAACAGTGAAATGGTATGACCACAGAATATAAAGGGGCTATCTTTGCACAGCTGGCGAACAAGCCTGTGCACAGTGCATTCCGGGAGGTCGCTCGCAGGGAAACACAATGGAAGACGTATAGTTCGTGGATCCGGGTCGTCACTCGTAACAGCCTATATATAGGGTGACAGTTGTTGAACTATATGAAGAAAAGTATATTAGTTACAAACTACCGTGTGCACACACTTTATTCGACATATAAACGTCACTACAGATATTCGGAATTAGGTTATGACGTGTTAGATACGCCTGCCATCATTGGCGATGATGTGGCGCAGACGAATAGCGAAATTCTGCATGATCCGCTGAAGTGCCGGAACATCGATGCTGTCGATGATCTCCCGAAGGGCTGTTTTGAGCTCAGCAATGATTTATGGGTTATTGTTATACAACTTGTCTCTACGGAAGCGCATGTGCTCAGGTTCGGAGAATATGGCGGCAAATCGAGGCCCGTGCCAGTGGCCTCTGGGTACCCCAGAGCCAGAATGCGATCCCCAAAGTGCTCCTCCAGGACTTCAAACACTCTCCTGCTTCGATGGGGTCGGGCTTTGTCTTGCATGCACCACATTTTGTCAAAATCAAGGTAACTTTGGATAAGGCGATTACATCATATTCCAAAACGTTCACGTAACATTCGGTAGTCACGCTGCCATCATGGCATATCGCACCGATTATTCCATGACTGGACACTGCACATCATACAGTCACCCGTTGAGAGTAAAGAGAGTTCTCGATTACAGAATGCGGATTGTCAGTCCCCCAAATGTGCCAGTTTTGCTTATTGACGAACCCATCAAAATGAAAGTGGGCTTTGATGAAGGTTCATGCCTGTTGCGTCACAAAAGTCATCACCAAACTCTCTTCCGGATGACTCGAGTCATCATTCTGCAAAACGTTAAAAGTTGCTGGAGTATGTTAGAAAACTATCCAATTGTCTATTATAACTCAGTAAAAATCGCAACTTGATATATTTATACATTCGGCATATATTTTGAGTGATCGACTTCAAATGATCCGTCCTGCGGTTTAGTTTCTCACTGGCGACTTGTTGCCCACGACATCTGTGGGGGCAGCTATTTGCTCCGAATCAAAGTAGTCACGGAATGGCCAAGTTGGAAGGACACGGGAAAAACTCAGTGACTATACAGACTCGGAGATGGAATGCCCCTATACGAGGCAGCACAATATGATTACTATCAATTGTGCTATATAGCGCCTCCTGCTGGTCCTGTGTTTTCTTGCGCAAAAGATTCTCTGTAATCATGAATTGGTTCAAAAAAATGGTTCAAATGGCTCTGAGCACTATGGCACTTAACAGCTGTGGTCATCAGTGCCCTAGAACTTAGAACTACTTAAACCTAACTAACCTAAAGCAATCACACACATCCATGCCCGAGGCAGGATTCGAACCTGTGACCGTAGCAGTCGCGCGGTTCCGGACTGCGCGCCTAGAACCGCGAGACCACCGCGGCCAGCATGAATTGGTAATGGTGTTACTGCAGCTGAATATTCATTGTAACATCGAACAGACATTCCGTCAGGGTTTGGTGTCATGGTCACCGAGGAAGCTTCGTTTGTGTATATCGTCAAAAAATACCGGGACTGTAGGATCCTGATAAGTTAATACCTTTTTAAAGAAGGAATACAACACGTCAGCTTTCCATGTGCTGTATTCGGTTTAAATCCTACTCAACCAACAGAGATTGAACTGGAACGTTGGCCTTCCTCCATGATTTAACCTACGAGGGTCTAAGTTTTTTAGTTTTTTCACTAAGATTTCGCTGTACTGCTTCTGCTTCATGTTATGTAGACTCTACTTGCTGGAGTGATTTGAGATAATCTGTTGCGAATGCTCCAGCAGTTAATATTTTTTCATGTTTATCAACGTATTCATTCATGAGTTCTAGTAATTGAATTACCTCTTGTTTCCAGTAGCGTAAGTTATCACCATGTGCATTTCTCATGTACTCTGCCATTCCATGCGTACTACGGTTATGCTGTTCAGTGGAAGTATACTTAAGCGTTTTTGGCAATAGTTATGCTAAATGAAAATATGCTCAAAGTGAAGTGATTAGGCTTCAAAAGCCAGTGTCATTTTGAATAAAAGCTTTTTGCATGTTGGGCAGCGCATTGTGAAACCGACGTTTCGACTGCCTTGATCCTCTTCTAGCCGACTCGATGGCTATTCAAACGTGCTAAAATTATTATTTTTTTCCAAGTCTGCTTAGTATTAAAGGAATGGAAGTTAAACCTAAGCATTTGAATCAGTATTTTAAATATGGATTCAGTACTGTCTTTTACTAATTCGTCGCTCCCAGAAGATCTATGTGTCAATGGAATCGCATCCTCAAGAGTTGCTTAAGTTAATAAAATCTTGCGCACGACTGCAGTTTGATGCACTTATTTTTCTATTGCACATGTACAAAGACAATGTTACCGTCCAATTGAAACGTCTCCGCTGACGATAGATTCGGCCCTCAGAGCAAAGTTCAATATGTCTCAAACAGGAAGAACTTCTGCAATGAAAGCCATATCGGCGTGGAAGTCATTAGAGACGAATATAACGGAAGGGTTAAACCACAGTTAAAAGCGCGTTGTATATAGCCTTCTAGTCAGTTAGTACAGGATTTCCGGGATATAGGTATACACAAACAAATGTTTATAATGAAATAATTGGAAAGAATACGAAATCGACAGAGATACTCTCCAAGACCTCACTTTTTCAAGAACAGTGCTGAACGGCATGGTGCATGCGCATAAATGTTTACTGTGCAGCAGGTAGATGTACTCCTGACAGTCAATGTGAGGATAACACAACGAAAGGTACAGTGTGTGCTATAGTTAGCAGAGCTAAGATCCGTAACAAGTTTTCCTGATTTTTAGATCAGAAGACAATGGAAAGTGGGTCTTCCCACACGTAAATCCGTTTGCCATTAGAAGTCTTCGAAAAACGGGAAGTTTCAATTCAAATGCAGGAAAACATCGTACAACGCATTTGAATGAAGAGACCATGGAACGCATGCGCGAAGCATTCGCTAAAAGCCCACGTACGGTTTTTAGACAAGCTAGTGGGGAACTAGCCGTCCCACGTTCGAAGGTGCACGGCATTGGGCGCAAACGCTCCGCTTGCGTGCTTACAAACTCCAAATTTTGATTGACATAAAGCCTGAGGACACCGCAGACGGCATGAATTTGAAGTTGAAATGTTGCATCGCATACACGAAGACAACGGCTACGTCAATGCAATGCTGTTCAGTGATGAATCTACCATCCACGTCTGCTGCAAAGTTAACCGACATAACGATCGAATATGGGGAAGTTGGACTCCAGGAGAAGTGACTGTTTAGGGGAGGGACACACCGAACCTTATTGTGCGGTTGCGATCACATAAGCATGGTGTGAGTAGTTACTTCTTTTATGGAGGCTACAGTGACAGGGCTCAACTTTCGCGGAATGTTGGGGAACTATGCAGTTCCACAGACGTCTCCCACTTCATTTTCAGCAGAGTAGTCCCCCACCCGACAGTCATACAGATATTACTACATTTCTCCACGAGATGTTTCCTGATTTTTAGATCAGAAGCAGCGGAGGGGAAGAATTGAAATTTATGGTCCCCTCCGTCGCCCGATCTACCTCCTCTAGTTTTCAGTGCATGGGGTTTTATGAAGCACAGTGTTTACAAAAATGGTTGAAATGGCTCTAAGCTCTATGGGACTTAACATCTGAGGTCATAATTCCCCTAGACTTAGAACTACTTAAACCTAACTAACCTAAGGACATCACACACATCCATGCCCGAGCCCGGATTCGAACCTGCGACTGTAGCAGCTGCGCGGTTCCGGACTGAAGTGCCTCAAACTGCTCGGTCACAGCGGCCGGCGACAGTGTTTACAGAACAAAGGTTGGAGGTTTGTTACATTTGAGAGAACGGATCTACGCCGCAGTAGAGACCATAACACCAGTCAAGCTTATGAACATGTGGCAAGAAGTGGATTACCGTTTCGAAATCTGCTCACGTTGAACTGCACCAAAGTGCATAAACGTGTTTCAGCTACTGCGTACTTGTTGGAAAAATAAAGTTATAAATCCCAAAAAGTACTGAAACAACTGTTTTTGTATACCTCTATACTGGGTACCCCGTACTTACTTTACGGCTGATATAGAAACCAGGAATCCTGTTTCCACGCCACAACCTCAGCGTGGAACAATAGTCTGCAACGCCAAACATCTGCGCGTAACAAGATATCAACCGGAGCAACGCACGTAGCAACTCTCTGAGTTCCCCACACAACTAATACGTCGACTCTGACAGTAGTGAAAATAAATCCTAACGCGATAATCGCAAACTCAAAACTTTTCAAGCTGCTGCGTACGCACGAGAAAGCTGTCTACTGGACTGTTCAGAGAGAAGATATGCAAATAAATAAATGCCAGTAATGGCTTCTTTTCAAGCTCACAGACACATTTCGACATTTTTTTCCTCCATCCTGACAATAGGAGAATTCGTTTTCGGTTTTTTGTCAGCCCTTCCGCCGCAGGGTCCGCATCCTGCCAACTGTGAATACGATAGCGTATCGACCGCGGCGAGCTCTAAATATTCCAGCTGCCGCCGCCGCCGACGCCGACGCTGCCGCCGCCGGCATGTCCGTACGTGCGCCGTGGCGCGCACGGCGAGCGTCGCTGTTTAGGCGCACGAGTATATGACGGTGGCGGCGGCGGCGGCGGTGGTGGCGGCGGCAGCAGCGCGAGGCAGCCGGAAAACCACACACACACTGCCACTGTGCGTGATTGACGTGACGTCACTTCCAACACGCGAAGGTTTCGTCGCCGCTTCCGTCGCCAGGCAGCCACCAGTTGCGCAGTGATGTTAACGAACCAAACAAATACGTAGAAAGTACAAAAGTAATTGGTTTACGTTAATATTTAACACACGGTATTTACCTAAGAAATGAAATGTAACAGATGATTTTCGAACATATATTGTGCTCAAACATTACAAATTACCTCGAAGAAAACGATCTATTGAGACACAGTCATCACGGATTTAGAAAACATCGTTCTTGTGAAACACAACTAGCTCTTTACTCGCATGAAGTGTTGAGTGCTATTGACAAGGCGTTTCAAATTGATTCCGTATTTCTGGATTTCCGGAAGGCTTTTGATTACCACACAAGCGGCTTGTAGTGAAATTGTCGTCTCAGGTATGTGATTGGATTCGTGGTTTCCTGTCAGGGAGGTGACAGTTCGTAACAATTGACGGAAAGTCATCGAGTAAAACAGAAGTGATTTCTGGGGTTCCCAAAGGTAGTGTTGCAGGCGCTTTGCTGTTCCTTATCTATATAAACGATTTGGGAGACAATCTGAGCAGCCGTCTTAGGTTGTTTGCAGATGACGCTGTCGTTGATCGACTAATAAAGTCATCGGAAGAGCAAAACAAACTGTAGAACAATTTAGCAAAGATATCTGTAAGGTGCCAAAATTGGCAATTGACCCTAAATAACGACCAGTGTGAGGTCATCCACATGAGTGCTAAAAGGAATCCATTACACGATAAATCAGTCGAATCTGAAGGTCGTAAATATAACTAAATACCTGGGAATTACAATTACGAACAACTTTAACTGGAAGGAGGGCATAGAAATTGTTGTGGGGAAGGAAAACCCATGACTGCGTTTTATTGGCAGAACACATAGAAAATGTAAGACATCTACTCAGGAGACTTCCTACATACACTTGTCCGTCCTCTTTTAGAATACTGCTGCGTGGTGTAGGGTCCTTACCAGATAGAATTGACGGAGTACATCGAAAAACTTCACTGAAGGGCAGCACGTTTTGTATTATTGCGAAATATGGGAGAGAGTGTCATAGAAATGATACAGGATTTGGGATGGAGATCATTAAAACAAAGGTGTTTTTCGTTGCGGCGGAAACTGCTCATGAAATTCCAATCACCAACTTTCTCCTCCGAATGCAAAAATATATTTTTGACACCGACCTACATAGGAAGAAACAATCACCACGATAAAATAAGGGAAATCAGAGTTCGTACGGAAAGATACAGGTGTTCGATCTGTAGTCGTTCTGTACGTGATCGGAATAATAGAGAATTGCGAACGTGGTTCGATGAACCCTCTGTCAAACACTTAAATGTGATTTGCATACTATCCATGTAGATGTAGTTTAAGACGTCATGTCTCCAGAACTATGATAGGTAGATGGTTCTTAACTCCACAGCGATTGTTACCTGACAGTAAGTGGTATTTGTACCAAGTGTGGTTGACATCGCCCAGTGGTTTAGACGGAGATGTTTAACATACACACATTTTTGTAGGATGTATGGATACTGTACGAGATATCTAGAATTTCTTTTGGTTCAAGATTTTATGTGTTTTAACATCTTGCGCCACGTTTTCTAATGCGACCTAATATTGTGTGTAATATCGTCCTGGAAGAAATTTCTTGATATTTTACTAAAATATTTTCTAAATGAATTAAATTTCCTTTCCATCACTTTTTTGCGCATAGTATCATTTTGCAGTTTCCAGACTTACACTCAACATAGAATGTATTTTGCTGTCAGCAAATACAATTCTTTCCATCCGAAATTCGTTCTGCGAATTATTTCAACCTATTCGCCTATCACAATGATCGGTGCGTACCGCCTTTCTGCGCAAGGCTCTACACAAAAGAAGATAAGCGATGCGGAAGACGGAGGCGACAGAAATGTAGTTCATAATTTTCATATAAAGTGTCACAATATATGAATTGTCCTTATTTTTCGCCTTGTATTTGTGAATTGTACTAAGCGTCTCGGTACACAATAACCATTGTACTCGCCTACACATTTTTCAAGTAAATGTAGGTGTTTGCTACAACTGAACTGGTTCACTATTTGCTCTGCCCGTTCTAAAACATAGCACAAAACAAATATTTCCTGTTCCAGGTCATATTTTCTAAATACGTATTGCAATCGGATCACATTACTTCAAAAAATCATGGGCCTAAAAATTATATGAGACAGGGCATTTTAATTCAGGATACAGTTCGGAATTACTTCTTGTAGGTAATCTGATTTTCAATAATAGACAAGGAGCTTACACGCTATGGAGAATTTTTTAATAGCTGATTTTCGAAACATTTGCGTGCGCGCGCCCACATACACCCACCCACCCACCCACCCACCCACCCACACACACACACACACACACACACACACACACACACCACAAGCCACTACAGAATACACATTGAAGGTCATTCATTTCGTGTGCGAAGCAAGGGAAAATTACTCTCTATTTGCCTCATTTAGCTCCCTACTTTCTCTTCCGTTAGTATCATGAATCGTAGCGAAATTTATGATGGTGGCAGCTGAAATGTGACAGAGCTATCCTCGCATATCGGTTCGAATGTATCCAACGAGGTTACGCAGAAACTAAGTCGACTAGCTTCTCTGTTCCCTGGGGGTGCCTGTGGCAGTCCCGGCTGTGCTATACCTAAATTTTACTATCCTAGAGTTATGTATCTGAACTTGTTCTATCTCCGGTCGTACCTACTTGTTGTGGAGTCCCAATCACACACAATTAGCCGCACTAGTATTAAATTCATGGTTTTACTTAATTTTGGTGCTGACGACCTGACACTGCAGCAACATAGGCTGCGGAGTAACAGTAGGTAGCAGATGTCAAAATGTAATATTTTAGCAGTGATATCGTTCATTAATAACACTGTTATTGAAATGAAAGAAAGGTTCAGAAGTAGAATTGAAAATCAACGTGAAAGAATACCAATGATATGATTCACTGATGACATTGGTATCCTGAGTGAAAGTGAAGAAGAATTACATGATCTGCTGAACGGAATGAATACCCTTATGAGTACAGAATATGGACTGAGAGTAGATCGAAGAAAGATGAAAGTAATGAGAGGTATGAGAAATGAGAACAACGAAAAACTTATCAGGATTGATGGTCACGAATTAGATGAAGTTCAGGAAATCTGCTAACCAGGCAGCAAAATAACTCAACGATCGGAGCAAGGAGGACATCGACAGCGGACTAACACTGGCAAAATGGGCATTCGTGACCAAGAGAAGTCTATCAGTATCAAACGTAGGCCTTAAATTAAGGAAGTAATTTCTGAGACTGTACGTTTGGAGCAGAGCATAGTACGGAAGTGAAACATGTGCTATAGGAAAACCGGAACAGAAGAAAATCTAAGCATTTGTCATGTGGTGCTAGAGACGAATGTTGGAAATTAGGTAGACTGGTAACATAAGGAATACGGAGGTTCTGCGCAGAATCGGAGAGGAAAGGATATGTTGGAAACAAGGACAAGGAGACGGTTCAAAAATGGCTCTGAGCTCTATGGGACTTAACTTCTGAGGTCATCAGTCCCCTAGAACTTAGAACTACTTAAACCTAACTAACCTAAGAACATCACACACATCCATGCCCGAGGCAGGATTCGAACCTGCGACTGTAGCGGTCGCGCGGTTCCAGACTGTAGCGTCTAGAACCGCTCGGCCACTCCGGCCGGCCAAGGAGAAGGGACAGGATAATGGGACATCTGTCAAGACATAAAGAAATGACTTTCATGGTACTAGTGGGAGTAGTAAAGGGCAAAAACTGTCGGGGAAGACAGAGTTTGGAATCATCCAGCAAATAATTGAGATCGTAGGTTGCAAGTACTACTCTAAAATAAGAGGTTGGCGCAGGAGAGAAATTCGTGGCGGACCGGATCAAACCAGACAGAGGAGCGATGACTCAAAAAAAAAAAAGAAAACTAAACTATTAACTAGAATTCTTTTAAAACAATTATTTTAATAAAGAGCAATAATACAAACAACGTACTGGTTAAGATCTCAAAAACAATACAGAAACATTCAGTAATAATAATTCCCAAAACAATTCAAAAAATGCAGTAATAATAATTTCCAAAACAACAATACAAAAATATTTAGTGCGAGGAATAGCATTACTAATAGTTCACTAATAGTGGAACCAAATCACCCTGCACGTTTACTAGAAGTGTCTCATTTCATGAGTTCAAACTCAATTCTGTTCGAATCTTTTAATCAGAGAATAATCAACAGGTTAACACTAAAACCCTGGCGTAAGAGGCATAATAATATTAAAATTAAAACATAAATTACACAAAATGAAAACAAGACAATCAGCCAGGTACAACATAATGCTGACCTAAGCCAAAATTCTACTAATTCAAAATCTTCCTTGCATACACATATGTCAATTGCCAATATGAATAGTATCAGACCGTGAGAATACGATAAACACTTAAAATGCCTGAATCTCAATTCTGAAACGCATCGTCATATGAATCTCAAAACTAGAGAACAATGTCTTAGTGGCAGAAGCACGAATCGGCCTTAAGGTCTTCCCACAAACAGTAACAGTGAGACGGGACAAAGAAAGCAAGGTCAATGTGCTATCGATATTGCATTTGCAATCGCCTGTAGGGTGATAGTGGGCAGTCAGCCAAATAATTCCAAAATACAAGAAGCATACAATTTAATCAGTCCATCGTGGTGGACCACGAATTCCAGCTAACTGCACACTGCAATGCTAGAATGCTTCCTTGAGCAATCCTGTCGGCAGGGTACATACACCTAATCAGAAACACATCCATGCATTCTCGGAACAGTCTTCCTGGGCACCAGTAACTCCGGCTGTGTTTGTCTCCGGTCTGTCGGTGTCCACAACCCAACAGCCGGCAGCTGTCACTCAGCTCCGCAGGCCTACGTTTCCAGAATGGGCTGTACCGCTATTCCCCAACAGACTGACTTTCCGTCATTCCATCCTCCAGCGTCCTCCTGGCAATGCCAGTAAGCAACTGCGGTCTTGGCGCCACATGCTGAGTCGGGACGGAAATCATGGCATATTATACAGGATATAACGGGTATAAGTGCAGATATTTCTATTGGTGACTGCGGACTGTGTCTGAACAATATTACTACAGAATTTACGTCATCTGCGGAATAAGAATTATAGCTACATTACTGGCCATTAAAATTGCTACACCACGAAGATGACGTGCTACAGAGGCGAAATTTAACCGACAGAAAGAAGATGCTGTGATATGCAAATGATTGGCTTTTCAGAGTATTCAAACAAGGTTGGCGCCGGTGGCGACAACTATAACGTGCTGACATGAGGAAAGTTCCCAACCGATTTCTCATACACAAATACCAGTTGACCGGCGTTGTCTGGTGAAACGTTGTTGTGATGCCTCGTGTAAGGAGGAGAAATGCGTACCATCACGTTTCCGACTTTGATAAAGGTCGGATTGTAGCCTATCGCGATTGCGGTTTTGCGGTTTATCGTATCGCGACATTGCTGCTCTCGTTGGTCGAGATCCAAAGCCTGTTAGCAGAATATGGAATTGGTGGGTTCAGGAGGGTAATACGGAACGCCGTGCTGGATCCCAACGCCCACGTATCACTAGCAGTCGAGATGACAGGCATCTTATCCGCATGGCTGTAACGGTTATTGCAGCCACGTCTCGATCCCTGAGTCAACAGATGGGGACGTTTGCAAGACAACAACCGTCTGCACGAACAGTTGGACGACGTTTGCAGCAGCATGGACTATCAGCTCGGAGACCATGGCTGCGGTTACCCTTGACGCTGCATCACAGACAGGAGCGCCTGCGATGGTGTACTCAACGACGAACCTGGTTGCACGAATGGCAGAACATCATTTCTTCGGACGAATCCAGATTCTGTTTACAGCATCATGATGGTCGCATCCGTGTTTGGTGTCATCGCGGTGAATGTGCATTGGAAGCGAGTATTCGTCATCGCCATACTGGCGTATCACCCGGCGTGGTGGTATGGGGTGCCATTTTACAACTGAAGCGATATTTTCAACCTCTAGTATTATCTATGTGATCGTTTCAATTTAGGTTATTTTTAATTGTAATCCATAAATATTTAGTTGAATTGGTGTGACTTACCACGTAATAGAAATTTAGCGGAGTTCTTTAAAATCGAATGTGAATAACTTCACACTTTTCTATATTCAGGGTCAATTGCCATTTTTGCGCTATACAGATATCTTATCTAAATTATTTTGCTATTCGCTTTGTTCATCTGATGATACGAGAAGTCTGAATAAACAAAGAAAAGGTGGCGTTTCACGAAGTGGGGCTAGGAACGTCAGATGTCGGAACCTGGCAGAAAAGCTGGAAAATCTGCTAAAGCTCAATCTAGAAATAATGACGGTAAGTGATATGAAAGGGGAAAAAAACAAGGATTCCTGTTCAGACGAGCGTAGGGAAGGATGGTGTAACAGGAGTGGGATTCGTTATGAATAGGAAGGCAGGGCACAGCGTGAGTTACTGTGAAAAGTTCACTGATAGGTTTATTTTCATCAGAATCGACAGCGTACCAACACGACAACCCTAGTACAGGTATATCTGCCGACGTTACAGTGAGATAGAGAAATTATATGAGGATATTGAAAGTGTAATGCAGTACGTAAAGGGAGATGAAAATGTAATTGTTATGGGGGACTGGAATGCGATTGTATGGGAAGTAGTAGAAGGTAGGACAACGGAAGAATATGGGCTTGGTAGTAGGAATGAGAGAGGAAAAAGACTAATTGAGATATACAATAAATTTAAGCTATTAATTGAGAACAAGGTGTTCAAGAGGAGGATGAAAGTTTGGAAAAGGCCGGGAGATACGGGAAGATTCCAGATTCTGAAATCAGATACTGGATTGTAAGGAGTACACAGGAGCTAATGTAGACACAGATGAGAATTTAAGAGAGCAGTCAGGAAGAATCAGTGCTGAAAGAAGTGAGATACTAAACTATTAAGGTACTGAACTATTAAGAAATAACGAGATGCGCTTACTCTGAGTCTCTAAATACTGCGTTAATGAATAGCTGAGTAGACATTTAAGCTGAAGAGAGATGGCCGGTTCTAGGCGCCACAGTCTGGAACCGCGCGACCGCTACGGTCGCAGGTTCGAATCCTACCTCGGGCATGGGTGTGTGTGATGTCCTTAGTTTAGTTAGGTTTAAGTAGTTCTAAGTTCTAGGGGCTGATGTGCTGAGAAGTTCAGAGCCATTTGAACCATTTGAAGTGAGACGGACATTTCTAAAAGCGACAGTCGCAGTAGCTGGATAGAAAAAAATAGGTACAAGGAACGTAACCGCGAAGAAACCATTGGTAGCATGAGTAGTACTCCATCTGATCGACGAAAGAGGGAAATACAAAAATGTTGAGGGAAATTCAAGGATACAGAAATCATGTCAGTTATGAATGAAATAAATAGAAGGTGTGGAGAAGCTAAGGCAAAATGGGTGAATGAAAAACGTGAAGAAATTGAAAAACAAGTGATTGTCAGAAGGACTTACTGAGCATACAGAAGAGTCGAAATAAGCTTTGGAGAAAATGAAAGGAAGGGTTGTAACCCATGATGGACGGATTAATAAGGACGTAAGAAGTTGTCGAGGCAAAAAGGGCGTTCCTGACGAAAAGAAGTATACTAATATCAAACACAGGCCTAAATTTGAGCATGAAATTTCTGAGAACGTACGTTTGGAGGACAGTATAGTTGTGGTTAGAATCTCGGCCTTGGTACAAATTTTCATTCGTCTCTTCATCCTGCATAGATACATCATAGGTGTTTGTGACTTGAGGTTACTGGAACTATATAGTTTCATTTGACATATAAGGAAGACCTTTCAGATAATTTATGATACAGAAAGATGATCCCACGGCTGAAAGCTTGGGTGTTTCAATCATTGATCACCAGGAATATTGTGAGGAAATAGCTTAACACACCTAAGACATCCTCCACCCATGAACCATGGACCTTGCCGTTTGTGGGGAGGCTTGCGTGCCTCAACGATACAGATAGCCGTACCGTAGGTGCAACCACAACGGAGGGTATCTGTTGAGAGGTCAGACAAACGTGTGGTTCCGGAAGAGGGGCATCAGCCTTTTCAGTAGTTGCAGGGGCATCAGTCTGGATTATTGACTGTTCTGGCCTTGTAACATTAACCAAAACGGCCTTGCTGTAGTGGTACTGCGAACGGCTGAAAGCAAGGGGAAACTACAGCCGTAATGTTTCCCGAGGGCATGCAGCTTTACTGTATGGTTAAATGATGATGGCGTCCTCTTGGGTAAAATATTCCGGAGGTAAAATAGTCCCCCATTCGGATCTCCGGGCGTGGACTACTCAAGAGGACGTCATTATCAGGAGAAAGAAAACTGGCATTCTACGGATCGGAGCGTGGAATGTCAGATCCCTTAATCGGGCAGGTAGGTTAGAAAATTTAAAAAGGGAAATGGATAAGTTAAAGTTAGACATAGATGGAATTAGTGACGTTCGGTGGCAGGAGGAACAAGACTTTTGGTCAGGTGAATACAGGGTTATAAATACAAAATTAAAAAGGGGTAATGCAGGAGTAGGTTTAATAATGAATAAAAAAATAGGAGTGCGGGTAAGCTACTACAAACAGCATAGTAGCGTATTATAGTGGCCAAGATAGACACGATGCCCATGCCAACTACAGTAGTAGAAGTTTATATGCCAACTAGCTCTGCAGATGACGAAGAAATTGAACAAACGTATGATGAGATAAAAGAAATTATTCAGGTAGTGAAGGGAGATGAAACGTTAATAGTCATGGGTGACTGGAAGTCGACAGTAGGAAAAGGGAGAGAAGGAAACATAGGTAAATATGGATTGGGGCTAAGAAATGAAAGAGGAAGCCGTCTGTTAGAATTTTGAACAGAGCATAACTTAATCATAGCTAACACTTGGGTCAAGAATCATAAAAGAAGGTTGTATACATGGAAGAATCCTGGAGATACTAAAAGGTATCAGATAGATTATATAATGGTAAGACAGAGATTTAGGAACCAGGTTTTAAATTGTAGGACATTTCCAGGGGCAGACGTGGACTCTGACCACAATCTATTGGTTATGAACTGTAGATTAAAACTGAAGAAATTGCAAAAAGGTGGGAATTTAAGGAGATGGGACCTGGATAAACTGACTAAACCAGAGGTTGTACAGCGTTTCAGGGACAGTATAAGGGAACAATTGACAGGAATGGGGGAAATAAATACAGTAGAAGGAGAATGGGTAGCTCTGAGGGATGAAGTAGTGAGGGCAGCAGAGGATCAAGTAGGTAAAAAGACGAGGGCTATTAGAAATCCTTGGGTAACAGAAGAAATATTGAATTTAATTGATGAAAGGAGAAAATATAAAAATGCAGTAAATGAAGCAGGCAAAAAGGAATACAAACGTCTCAAAAAAGAGCACTGAAAGACCTGAGTCGAAACAATGCCCCGGGAGTAAACAACATTCCATTAGAACTACTGACAGCCTTGGGAGAGCCAGTCCTGACAAAACTCTACCATCTGGTGAGCAAGATGTATGAGACCGGTGAAATACCCTCAGACTTCAAGAAGAATATAATAATTCCAATCCCAAAGAAACCAAGTGTTGACAGATGTGAAAATTACCGAACAATCAGTTTAGTACGTCACGGCTGCAAAATACTAACGCGAATTCTTTACAGACGAATGGAAAAACTGGTAGAAGCTGACCTCTGGGAAGATCAGTTTGGATTCCGTAGAAATGTTGGAACACGTAAGGCAATATTGACCTTACGACTTATCTTAGAAGAAAGATTAAGGAAAGGCAAACCTACGTTTCTAGCATTTGTAGACTTAGAGAAAGCTTTGGACAATGTTGATTGGAATACTCTCTTTCAAATTCTAAAGGTGGCAGGGGTAAAATACAGGGAGCGAAAGGCTATTTACAATTTGTACAGAAACCAGATGGCAGTTATAAGAGTCGAGGGGCATGAAAGGGAAGCAGTGGTTGAGAAAGGAGTGAGACAGGGTTGTAGCCTCTCCCCGATGTTATTCAATCTGTATATTGAGCAAGCAGTAAAGGAAACAAAAGAAAAATTTGGAGTCGGTATTAAAATCCAGGGAGAAGAAATAAAAACTTTGAGGTTCACCGATGACATTGTAATTTTGTCAGAGACAGAAAGGACTTGGAAGAGCAGTTGAACGGAATGGACAGTGTCTTGAAAGGAAGATATAAGATGAACATCAACAAAAGCAATACGAGGATAATGGAATGTAGTCGAACTAACTCGGGTGAGGCTGAGGGAATTGGATTAGGAAATGAGGCACTTAAAGTAGTAAACGAGTTTTGCTATTTGGGGAGCAAAATAACTGATGATGGTCGAAGTAGAGAGGATATAAAATTTAGACTAGCAATGACAAGGAAAGCGTTTCTGAAGAAGAGAAATTTGTTAACATCGAGTAAAGATTTAAGTGTTAGGAAGTCGTTTCTGAAAGTATTTGTATGGAGTGTAGCCATGTATGGAAGTGAAACATGGACAATAAATAGTTTGGACAAGAAGAGAATAGAAGCTTTCGAAATGCGGTGTTACAGAAGAATGTTGAAGATTGGGTGGGTAGATCACGTAACAAATGAGGAGGTATTGAATAGGATTGGGGAGAAGAGAAGTTTGTGGCACAACATGACTAGAAGAAGGGATCGGTTGGTAGGACATGTTCTAAGGCGTCAAGGGTTCACCAATTTAGTACTTGAGGGCAGCGTGGACGGTAAAAGTCGTAGAGGGAGACCAAGAGATGAATACACTAAGCAGATTCAGAAGGATGTAGGTTGCAGTAGGTACTGGGAGATGAAGAAGCTTGCACAGGATAGATTAGCATGGAGAGCTGCATCAAACCAGTCTCAGGACTGAAGACCACAACAACAACATCCTAAGACATAGGGCGTCCGAATTTTCATATTCTTGATCTTGAAGAGTCATTTGTTTCCCTGTCCTGCACCTTCGTTGGATAACGCCTTCTTAACTCGGATGCCACAATATTCTGAACGTTCAAAAGAGTATTGGATTAGTACATTTTTTGTGTCTACGGATGACGGCATTGGCACACGTATGCTAAACATGTCAACTGCTGAATGAGATTCTCACTCTGCAGCGGAGTGTGCGCTGATATGAAACTTCCTGGGAGATTAAAACTGTGTGCCTGACCGAGACTCGAACTCGGGACCTTTGCCTTTCGCGGGCAAGTGCTCTACCATCTGAGCTACCGAAGCACGACTCACGCCCGGTACTCACAGCTTCACTTCTGCCAGCAGCCGAATTCCACATCAAGATAAGAGAGATTAGGGATCGTAAGAGGCATATAGGCAGTCATTTTTCCCTCGTTCTGTTTGGGAGTGGAACAGGGAGAGAAGATGCTAGTTGTGGTACGAGGTACCCTCCGCCACGCACCGTATGGTGGATTGCGGAGTATGTATGTAGATGTAGATGTAGATGTCGAGATGGGTTTGCCCAAAACGAACTTCACGCGAAGCTTTAAAGATCTATCATATGCTGGAGATGGAGCGATTGCCAAAACAGACTCGTAGATTAAGTCGTCGTGAGCTCAGACATGTAGCACCAGAGACAAGGGATGTAAGTAAAGAATGTCATTTGAGAACACATCGCAAGTTTATAGCTTCAAAATGGTTCAAATGGTTCTAAGCACTATGGGACTTAACATCTGAGGTCATCGGTCCCCTAGACTTAGAACTACGTAAACCTAACTAACCTAAGGACATCACACATCCATGTCCGAGGCAGGATTCGAACCTGTGACCGTAGCAGCCGCGTGGTTCCGGAATGAAGCCCCTAGAACTGCTCGGCCACCGCGGCCTGCTTTGTATCGACTCCCAGCTGCATAGGAGCTGATCCTTGCTCACTCCTAACTAACTCTGTTGTAGACGAAGTTACTCCTGTAATCTGATCACTACCAAGACTGTTTGGTGACTTGGCAGACCGCCGGGGGGAACGCGACAAATGCCCATTATAGCTTCAGTTGCAATTAAATTTTTATATTTTATGTATTACTTTATACCAAATCTTATCATATATGATCACTTACGTAAGGTACTAAGAATTATAAAAAGCCAACTAAGTTTCAACAACTGAATCATTCCTAAGTGGATCTGAAATCAGTCTCACTGTCCAGTGCTCAGAACAGTTGAAAAACCTGAAGATAAACGGAAAGGACATAAACTAATGGTTCAAATGGCTCTGGGCACTATGGGACTTAAGGTCTATGGTCATCAGTCCGCTAGAACTTAGAACTACTTAAACCTGACTAACCCAAGGACATCACACAACACCCAGTCATCACGAGGCAGAGAAAATCCCTGACCCCGCCGGGAACCGAACCCGGGAACCCGGGCGTGGGAAGCGAGAACGCTACCGCACGACCACGAGCTTCGGACGACATAAACTACGATTATCATATTCACACAACTTACTGAAGAAGCTGGATCGTTGGTCAGAGTACGACCATAAATCGTATTCTGATATCATAGGGTACGTGATTGAGTTTGTCCGTCGGTCCGCACATCTGCCGGTGTTCTGCGGATTGGTCAATATTTCCCAATGTATGTGGAAATCCAGAGGTTTTTTGTGTAATACAGGGAAGAGCAGAAGTACTTTTACCATGATATTTATCTTAGTTAGTTGTGGACTCTTCAAATAATGCTGCATGAAACATTCGCGTCTAGTCACAAGTAGCTTGCTTCTACACGCAATGGCACTAATGATACCACTGTAACGGCAGTCGGTATGTTGTTGCACTGTTTGAATTGTGATGGTGGAAAACATCTACACCAGCAGAATTGGCTGTTGGCATCACTCTGTATGTTAATGATACAGAACACTAACGTGATTGTCACCACCATGCACAGAGACGATTGGGGGCATTAAACTAATAAAATAGTTTTAGAAGAAACAGTGGCGCGCTGTTTACACTATCCTGATATACAAGATATGTCAAAACTGGGAACTCCTACAAGGATTCTTACAATGAAAGACGTAATAATTCGACAATCTATCTTCCGGCAGGCATATTAGTTTTGTTTTGTTGCTCAGTTTGCGCTGTTTGAGTGATCCGACGAATAATTAGAAAGACTACCTACAACTTCTAAATCGTACATGAAATGTGCAAGAAGTGTTTATCGTTATTTGATCATCTTGTCCGTTATTGTGGGATGTTGCACCGCCACGGATACTTTTATTTTTGGATAGGTAGGTGCCTCTCTAGCATCCTCGGAAAGAAAAATTTTATTTCTTTATTACCTTTTCAGTCTCACAGATGGATTAACATTTGACCGCAAGCAATTTATGAAGGCTTCATTGTTGCTGAAAGTGGTTTCGAAGTGATTTACTTTATGTGACAAACAACTGCAACGAGCGCCCAAGTGCATTTGAATTTTGTCTTTAGTTATAATACTCATTAATTCAAAGAAATTGCTTTAGCAATTACTTTTGTAGACCCAGTAATTTACCTACGAAAAATTGACATTATGGTCGTTTCTCTTTGTCCAGCAGAGAAATAAATTCCCATTTCTTCCAGTAAACTCATTTTGTCATTTCTATTTTTGACATTTTACATCTGTCTTCATCTTTATCTTATTTTCTTTAACTTTAGTCAGTACTCCGCAGTTTTTCGACCTGGCAGTACCGGCTGCCCTAATATTAATTGCTGCCCAGCCTATAGTACAAGTCCCAGACTATAATAAAACACTCTGTATATTTTTCTATTACTCTCGCCTTTAGTAACAGCTGTAAACTATATTTCTGGTGTAAGTATGGGTGCTATAATTTTGTACCTAATTTCCTAATGACAGTATCTATATATAACGCAGAGCTACCAAACACAACTAGCAACTTGAGTTATGAGAAATGATTAGGTAAAAGGTAAAACTGTCCTTAATGCGAAGGTTATATTGACTTCTCAGAACTTTGCTGGGAATGATCTATTGGAAATTGTATGCCATTGCCTTGCCCCAGCCATTGAATTTACATACCCGGAGAGTTATAGGGGACATATAATATAGCGGGGACTAAGAACCTCCTTCACGTTTCCCACGTATACAGATCATATCGAGATCGAAAGGACCTGCATGTCACAGAAAAAGATCCTCGGACCGATGACGCGCTGCACCCTTATCTGTAATCTGATAGTCACTCACTTATCAACCGAGTCACACCTCATGACAATGACTGAAAGGAAATGGTAAAGGACAGAAAATTATGGGACTAACCCAACCAAACTATAAAATAAAATCCATATGTATGAATGCATTTCTTGTAAACCTGATTCAAATATTTAACATTGCTACATGTCTCTAGGTGCAACCTCAGACTTGTGAAAAAACGGCCGTACAAAAACGTTTAACATCTATTCATATGGAAATTCGAGTAGTTGTATTTTGTCTTGGCGTGCGCTGTGGTCTGTTCTGTTAACGTAACTGCCTCACAAGAGGGCAGAAGTTTCGGACTGACAGAGCAGGGCGCAGCACGTATCAAACACAATACAACTACTTTAAGCTCTATCTGTATTGATGGCACTTGTTTCTCAAGTTTGCTGGAGCTGTCAACCAGGAGACACGCGATTTGTTGAATTTTTTTAAATTTATGTTATGGATTGAAAGCCTATGAAGTCAAAATGACACATGAAACCTTCCTTACTTGGACTGATTACTAGTTTCGGCTGACAGTCTAGCCAACTTCAGACTACAAAACATTCTTGATTACTATGGGTACCGTTACGGCTTCACACATGTTTCAAATCTTTATTAAGATGACGAGCACATACATGACCTAACTGAGAACAGCTTTTCGTCATTCTTTCAAATAACTTCCGGGAATTCAGCCAGGTAACACTTTCAATGACTGCCGATATTTCGGCGAGAGATCACCCCGCCATTTTCAAGGCAAACTGCAGCGGGCAGGCGACGTACATGCAAATTTAAAACCTCAGTTCTCTCACTGATGCAGGAAAGATAACACACACACACTGAACACTAGTGCCACCAAAGATGACCAGAGATGTCGATAGTGAGACTACGAACTCGCAGGTGAGGTAGCATCGACTCCATCCCTCTGTTTTTTGACAAGGGAGAGAGATGGATTCCAAACAGAGTTTAAACATAAACTTATATCCCTGTTAACGAGGTTGCTCGCTAATTTAATCTCAACTGCCTCCTTAATAACACTGTCCCAACAGCTGGACGTGCATGCCAATATCTCGGTGTTGTTATATAACATGGGGTGACCAGTATCCAAGCAATGTTTGGCAATAGCAGATCTACTTGGCTGCTGTAATCGTGCGTGCCGTTTATGCTTAGTACATTGGTCCTCGATGGTCCTGATAGTTTGACCAATATATGCCATGCCGCAGCTACAAGGAATCCGATATACACCCGCCTTACGCAGACCAAGTTGTATACTCCAGAGAAACTCAGGTCTCACAACTTTCCGTCACTCTTGACCAGTGTAATTGAACGATGTTGCTAAAACAAAGGCGTTATGCCGTTGCAAGTAAGTATCTGAGACAATAAATATTTACATCATTTCGTAACAGAGACAGTCATACATATGTTGCTGTAGGGAGGAAGTTACTATACTATGCATATGTCACGTATGGATGTCTTTACTTAAAAAAAATAAATAAATAAATCTGTGAAGCCGGAATGAGGCCAACATTAATCAAGAATGTTTTATGGTCTGAAAGTGGCTAGACTTTTAGCCGAAACTAATAATCAGTGTAAGTAGAGGAGATTTCATTTGAGGTCTTGACGTCATGGGTTTTCACTCACTAACATAAGGGGAAAAAATAAAAAAATTAATTGTTTCTGCCTGAAGATGATGTTATTACTCGAAAAGTATTATAATATTAAATAATTAAAGGTAGTTGACGGAAACTTGTGGTTGGTAACAGCCTCTGGAAAACCTGCTCGTGCCGTAAAGAAATACGATAAAAATTATCATTAGGCCCATGATAAAGAGAGGAAACGTCACACTTTAGGACACAAGACAACGATTACAGGGGAAGTAGTTCAAATTGCGAAGCCTCTGCTAGCAGAAAGAAATTGTGGAACCGTCGTCTCGAAGTGGGACACGTAATTTAGCTAATTCCGTTCCAGCAGAGGTGACGTAATGTCGCAGACCGAGGGAACGGCGACGAGTGCATACGCTGAGGGAAGCAGTGAACCGGCCGGTAGCCAGGTCCGGCCCGCAATAAATTACCGTTTTATATGTTGTGGCTAAAAGGATCCTGATAGCTCCCTTCTGCTGCACACCATCTCCTTACTTTACACCTACACTCATTACGTTGCGGTGGCCCAGTCTGCTGCTTAAAGGGTTGTAGGGGTTGTGGGCTGCTGGTGGGGGCGGGGATGGAAGGAGGGGAGGAGGAACGGCGTGAGGATGGGGAAGGATACTGCGCCGCCGTGTGAGGGGTGGCAGAGGGAGACGAAAGTGGATGAGTCTCACCCCACTACCTCTCCTCAACCCCCGCGCCAGCCCTATTCGCCAACCTGCAACCCTCCAGCAGCACCCCCTCCCCAGCCGGGCAACTACCACCTTAAACTGTGATGTATTTACGAGTCTTCTCGCGGCCGCTGCGTGCGCTCCATTATTTACTAGTTTTTAGAGTTTGCTAAACAACTCCGCGTGTGGCTGTTAAAGTATACAGGTCAAGCAAGTTGCTTCCCAGGCGCCGCTACCGGGTGGGAGTGAACTTGTGGATTATTTACGGAGCGCCCGGCCCTCTACGCGGGGGTTAATTTTCTTGCTCAGCTCTCTCCTTTTCTCTTTCTTTTTTATTAGTTGTCAAGCGTTCTGTTAAGCCGACACCTAGAGCGTTGCTTGATAACGTAATTCACTCGAAGTTCAGCTGAGTAACTCACAACAGTGCAACAAGATTTAAGGGATGCGTTTTAGGAAAAGCGTCATGAAATGTACTAGTATGTTCTAAATTATGGTGAAGATTGAACGTCATCACCCTCAACATTGAGTGCACTCGCTACTTGCATGTGATACTCCTAGTTTTAATTGTATTACCATCCCTTTCGCTGATACACACTTGCACTCTGAATTCCGTGCTGAGGGTGGGTTTTCTTATGGCTGTACTGCTCGCCAAATGCTGATAGCTGTGCCGAGAGACGGCATTTAAGCCGATATGAGATGCTTCTAATACGATTTTTCGTAAACTATTTGGTGAAAAAATTAGATTTTTATACATCTTACAGTTTCATATCTTTACTCCATAAAGAACTGAATTCATTTCCATTATCTGTCATATTTATTGCACTGCATTAAATGAAATAAAATAATGCACGAAATTTTAAGGAATTTTCTGAGGCGAAAACGAAATTATTAGACTTGGCGTGTAGATGATTTTAGCTCATACATTGCAGCGAATGAAATGTAGATCAGATACTGAAATTTTATTTAAAATTGAGAGCAGGATCGTAGCTTAGCTAGTTCTCGAGTTATTTGGTTTTACATTCTACGCGCAGTGGCGCACAACGCTCGCATTTACTACGTCTTTGGACATCGCGAATTATGCTGTCATAACAATCGTATCTCATAACGATTTACGACATCGAAACAAGGCTTTTTTGCAAATGATAACACACAAAGACGCACATATTTTGTATGATAAACACCAATAAACTTTTTATTGATCGAGATATTGAAGTAACTTGTCGGCAAAAGTGAGAGGTCGGCAGCTGAGGACGCATACAGGCGTTCATAGCGCTGTAGGAAGACCCAAGTAGCGCACTGTACACTTTCACGGCAACTGATGAATGAGCAACAGATGTCCACAACAGGGAGAGAGCTATTTATTAGCAGTTAGCTGTTCGGTCATGTACCCAACATATTAAGGTAGAGTCTTATATATTGCGTAGCCAAAAGTAATGTGCTGGATTGTCCCAGTCGAAGATGCGCCGTGACAGATGTCCAAATATTCCGGCTAGAAGCAGCATACGGCAGGTGAACATGGCAGAACATCCTGATTTAACCGCCTTTAAACAGGGTGATAGTCGGTGCAAGACTCATAGGTCATAGCGTACTGAATATTACACCAGAATTCAATTTTTGCGTGTTCAGCAGTGTCTACAGTGGGTTTTCAACATGGGAGAAACAACGTAAATCACTGCAGCACGGAACGACTACATGTTTTGCCGAATGTCCCTAGGGGCATTCAGGGCGTCACTGTCGATTGGAATGTGGTGCATCAGGAATCGATTTTTACCAGGAGTGTAAAGACCCAAAATCCCCGCATAAGTTTCAGCAGCTGTTTCTGACACCTCGAAACAGGGCTCAACTGGCTTGGGCCCGTGAAGTATTTTAAATTGACCGCAGGAAAGTGACGACGTCAAGAATTATTAGATAAATCCCTGTTGAAGATTATCTAACTCATGGCTGCTTGGGAGCGTGGCGTATACTCCGCGAAGCTATGGATCAGGCGCCACATAAAGGTTGCATCTACATAGTAGTCGCATTGTGTGATTGCAGAGACCAAATGGCGGAGTGAGTATTCTTGCAGATCATCAGTGTGATCAACCATCCTATCATTACACTACCTGGGTGATGAAAACAGGTTCTAACGGGATATTGCAACATGTCACTGTTCTTTGATGGATGGAAGTGGCTTGATGAAAATTCCAGTGAATTCCCCCTAGAACGGTAAATCGTAAACGAATCGAGTGTATATGGGATGATGCCAATACCTGCGGATCCAATTACAGACGGCACTCCAAGATGTGTGAATCAATATCTCTCGAGAACGATTCCAACATCTTGTGTAGTCCATGCCTCAACGATTTACTGCAGTCTTAGAGTTTCACTAAGGAGCGATGCACTATCATAGCATCCAGAGACTTCCCATAACTTTTGGCGACTCATTATAAAATTTTGGCGTATACTGATCACACAAGGCACACAGTACTATATTTTTCAGTAGGACCCATCCAGAGCCCTATCAGAAACTTATGGCTCAGTTCCATATCCATAAGGTCATGTATGAAGCGGTATACTCTGCTTCAGTGCTAATGAACTCGGTAATGGCGCAACATACCGTATGCTTTTCTTAACAGTTATTTCTCAACAGAGTCGCCCTGCAACACTATTATAATGTATTCACGCTGTTTATGACATCCCTGTAGTCTGTTCAATTATCACCTATCAATTGTATCGATTAGCTATGTTTCTTACGAATTATTGTACGATAATTTGTTGAATATTGTCTATTCCTCTGAGGACAGGGAAACACGCTACATAATCTTCCGTCGTAGCTAACGGACGTCCTCCAGACACCTGCAGTTACCTTAAGAAGTTCTTATCGTTTGGCACTGAAACGATTTCAGCCAACTATCGAGAAATTCTCGGCAAAGTGACTACCACTTGTGACTACAAAGTTGTGCAGCGCGTGTGACAGAAAGGGAAAATTCTGCACTTTTACACTGAAAACACTATGCCGGCCGCGAAAACAGCAGAAAAGTAGCTGCAGATGACATTACAAGCCACAGAAACGACATTCAAATCAGCTAAAGGAAAAAGAACGTTTGATGCGGCTTGCCACGAGTTCTTCTTCTTTACCAACTTCTTTCTCCCACAGTATCATTTGCCCAATACTTCCTTAGTTATTTGTTGGACATATTCCAGTTTCTGTGTTCCCTACGGTTCTTACCCTCTAAATCTCCCTCTACTACCGTGGAAGTTGTTTCCAGTGTCTTAGGTCATCTCCTTTCACCTGTCCCTCCTTGTCAGTGCCCTCCAAATGCTTATTTCCTCGTTGATTGCGCAGACAACATTATTTCGTATTTTATCAGTCCACCTAATTTTCAACACTCAACGTCTCAAACGCTTCTGTTCTCTTCTTTAACGATTTTCTTACGATCCATGATTGACCGAAAATTAAGGCCGAAATGTGATACTGTCAGTTCTTTTTAGTTCTTTTTTTTACGATTATCTCATTTCGTCTACCATTATCATCTGGTTCTTTTCTATTTGCTTCGTCCGTCATTTGATGCTTTGCTTCTAAGGTAGCAGAATTTCTTCTCATCTTCCACTTCTCGGTCACTAATTTCGATACGCTTAGGCTCCTCCTCATTACCTTCTGTTTATCCGGATCCGTACTCTATGCTTAGTAGTTTGTTTACTCCATTCAACATGTCATGTAGCTATTCTTCACTTTCACTGAAGACAGCAATTGTGTTAGCAAATATTATCACTGATGAAACTTCCTGGCAGATTAAAACTGTGTGCCCGACCGAGACTCGTACTCGGGGCCTTTGCCTTTCGCGGGCAAGTGCTCTACCATCTGAGCTACCGAAGCACGACTCACGCCCGGTCCTCACAGCTTTACTTCAGCCAGTATCTCGTCTCCTACCTTTCCAGTTTTAATCTGCCAGGAAGTTTCATATCAGCGCACACTCCGCTGCAGAGTGAAAATCTCATTCTGGATTGTCACTGATATCCTTTCATCATGGATTTTGATTTCACACTTAAACCTTTTGTTTCCGTCACTGCTTCTTCGATCTATATACTGAACAACAGCGGCTAAAAACATAATCCCTGTCTTGCATACTTTTAACTCAGTGCACTTTGTTTTTAGTTTTGTACATATTGCCTGTTATTCTTCTTTCGCAGTAGCTCAAACCAATTTTTCTGCGAATCCCACCATTTCACACCATTTTACATTGTCTAACTCTTTTTGTAGGTCGATAAATTCTATGAACATGTCTTGATTTGTCCTAAATCTTCCTCTCAAAATGCGTGACTTAAGAACTGCCCCTCTGCTTCCTTTACCTTTCCAAAGTCCGCCCCCATTAGCTGAGTGGCCAGCGCGCGCAATGCCACCCTAAGGGGCCTGGGTTCGATTCCCGGCTGGGGCAGGAGATTTTCTGCGCTCAGGGACTGGGTGTTGTGTTGTCCTCATCATTTCATCCCCATCTCCAACGCGCAAGTCGCCCAATGTGGCGTCGAATGCAATAAGAACTTGCCCTCGGCGACCGAACTTCCCCGAATGAGTGACTCGCGGCCCACAATGCCGTACGCTCATTTCCATTTCACCTTATCAAAAGCCAGACTGATCTTCATGTAGCAGATCCTAATTGTGCTTTTTCGTTTTTCTGTATATTATTCCTGACGGCATCTACGATGGATGAGCTGTTAACCTGATTGTACAATAGCTTTCGCAGATATTTGGCCTTGATATCTACAAGACTGTTTGTATGACATGTTTTCGAAAGTCTGAAGTTATACCTCCAGTTTCATGGAATTTGCTAACCAACTTGAAAATTCATTTGGTTGCGACTTCTTTCCAATGATTTTAGAGATTCCGCAGAAATGTTACCTGAGCCTTCTGCTTTATTTGGTCTCAACCTAAACTTGGATGCTAATACTGGACCCCATGTGTATACCACAGCGACATTCGTGTCTTGAAAGCACTCTTTGCACCTGCTTCTGCGTTTAACTGTGGAATTCCTCTTGTTCTCTTAATGTTGACGCTTTTGCTTTTAATTTCGCCGATATCTGTTTTGACTTACCTATAAGCTGAATCAGTCTCCCCAACGACTATTTTTTTTTCGTTTTCTCTACACTTTCCAGCAAGCATTTCGGCCTAACCTTTCTAAGCGTCCTATTTATTCCATTCCTGTCTTTCCCGAACATTTTTGTAATATCTTCTCTTGTCGATAAGCGCTTTTCTTCTGTTACCCAAGGTTTCCTCGCAGTTGTCTAACTTGTACGGACATTTGTCAGTAAAAATTCTGAACGAGCAGGCGTGGTATCCACTATCGCAGTTTCTAGAGCCTCAGACTACTTCAAACGCGCATCATCATTTCTCAGTGGCTCAGTGTCCCATTTCCTTCCACACTAATCCTTCCGGACGTTCTTGTTGCACTTTAGCCTAGTCTTTCTCAGTTCTGGTGAGAATAAAGTCCTAGTATCGTCATTCATTCCACTTCCTGTTTGCAAATATCTGTCTAATCACGCCGTAATCCAAACGGAATCTTGTCCTGGCTCCAGGCCACGTATGTCTCCACCCCTTTTATTTTTGAACAGTGTATTGTCTAATACCAAGCTGATATTTGTTGCAGAATTCAGTTGATCGTTTACTCTCTGATTCTTGTTGCCGAGCCCAGTTCTTCTGTTCCGTCCCCGACTACAGTGTTCCAATTCCCCACCATTATTATATTTATTGTATCCCTGTACGAAAATTATTACCCATTCAGTGTCTTCAAACACGTCTTAGTTACGTCGCCATGCATGTACACCCTGTTGTTGCTGGAGTGCGTTTGCCGTCGATGCATATGACTCAAACAGTTCATAGTAACTCTATGTCCTACTTTCCTATTAATAAGGAATCCTGTTCTCATTACACCATATTCTGCTTCTGTTGATGATTTCCTATACTTGGCCAACCATAAATTATCTTCTTTCCATTAAACTTCATTGACCTCCACGACACTGACATTTTGCTTTCCCTTTCAGATTTTCTGTCTTCCCCACCACATCCAGACTCCTGACTTATCACCCTCCGAATAGTAGGTTCTTACACTTTTGTTGATTATTCTGTTTCTCATGGTCACCTTCCTCTGGGCAGTCCTTTCAGTAGATCCGACTGGGAGACTAATTCGGAATATTGTGTTAATGAAGAGATCATCATCTTCCTTATTTACAGGCCACATGTTCTGTGAACGCCCATTATGGGGCCTTAATGTAGTGGTATGCATCCTCTTGCCGCAATCATTGTTGATTCTTCCGTCCGTTAGGAACAATTTCCCAAGCTACTGACAAGAGGGAGCCCCGAACCTCTGTTCGCTACTCACACTTCTCTGACAAGACCGCTGATGCCTTACTCTCAGGTCTCGGGCCGCCATTGCTGATGAATTTCAACTAATATTTAAGCCTGGATTGGGTTAGAGGGTGACCTCTCTTAGTACAACCTTCGCTCTCCAATTTTGCTTTCATTGTCGGTCTTCGGTTGCTATAAATATAAATGAACCGAATGGAAGCATAGTCCTCAAATCTCGATTTTCCAGACTGATTTATTTCTTAAGTTGTAATTTCCTCCTTCAACAAAATAAATTCTCTTCTAAAATAGGTGCAAATCCAAATTAGTTAAATTCCTCAAACTAGTCGGTAACGCATTTTTAAAACAGTGTCTTCATTAGTTAGAATTTTCTGAAACAAAGTAATGTAAGAAAAAAAAAACATAACGGTAGAAAATAACGTATTTGAGTGATAAAATGCTTCTGTTTCGAGATTTAAATTTCCGCTTTTAAAGGAAAGTGTTTTCTCTTCCCCGTCTCTCCGTCCTCCAATGAGGTAGCCCATTCCAAATGGCTCTTAGCACTATGGGACTTAACATCTGAGGTCATCAGTCCCTAGAACTTAGAACTACTTAAATGTAATTAACCTAAGGACATCACAAACCTCAATGCCCGAGACAGGATTCGTACCTGCGAACGTAGCAGTCGCGCGGGTCCGGACTGAAGCGAATAGAACCACTCGGCCCCCGCGGCCGGCCCCATTCCAAACTTCGCAGTTGTAATCCCGTATGTTCCCTAAGATTTATAATAAGTTATCGATCCTTTTTCGTTTCCCTGTGGAACATCTGAATGTAGATAGTGATGTGGGTGAAGTAGTCATCCCCTCTGATATTAACCGCGCAATTGACATAATTAGACAACACTTTACAGTGTCACGTAGGATACAGTTCGATGTTAGGCCTTACTGGGATATATCTCGTGTAGTTGGTTCCGAAGCTCCTTGTCAGCAGTTCAAGTCTATTCCTGATCCATTTCTATTTGCGCGAATGATGACAGCAAGTGAAACGGTGAAGAAGGGACTAAACCAAATCAGATGAGGGGAGTTTACCTGAGTCGCTAAGATCTGTTTTGTGGGGTTTTTCGTTTTTCGAAAATGGTTTGTGAACAACCCTTCGTCATGATGACATAACATGTATGTATTTTAAGGGTCATGTTTGCCTACACTGACTCACAGTCTGTGACTTGTGGCTTTTATTCTTATTATTGACTTTTTGCGCCTCTTGTCATTCACGTGGAAAATCTCTCGTCGGATGGTTCCTCCCGAATATACTAAGGTTTTTGAGGTAGAATTCTCTAATTTGTTTCAACTTGTAGTTCGTTTCGCTTACTTCGATCGGATGATGTACACTTGCTGCTCGCAGTGTTTGGAAAAGCTTTGTTGTGATTTTGGCTGCACTTTTCTTTAAACAGTGTTTATTACTCTCTTGGAAAACAAGATGTGAACAAGTTGCAGCCCAGAAAACGTCCTCCGATTTGGCTAGCGTTTTGTGTGGCAGCTCGAATACGCTTCCCCTTAAAATGAATCAGCTAGTTAGCCACATTATCCTGTTGTCACGCATTTTTGGAATTGTAAAGAACTGAGCGACACAGTATGCTTTGGAGAAGACTTAAGTGTAATTCCAATTTTTTCAGTTAGGTTCAAGTTGCGCCAGTCATTTTCCACAATTTCCCCTATCACTTTGTGTCTCACAGTTCCCCAATTTTTTGCCATCGTCTTTTGAGAGCATCTGTGTAGGAAGACTCCTTGTGTTTCGTGATTTTCAACAGCTCATGCGAACAGTATGCTTCACTTGTTGAGTATCGTAATATTTAGGCTTTTGTATATTCGGTCTCTTGCGTTACGTTGCAGTGCTATCTCGTCTTCACATCTTAGAACAGATATTGAAATATCTGATAACGTTTCGTTAAGAAGTCGTAGCAATAGCTCCTTGCGACACTACGAAGTGAAGCATAGTGAGGGAAACGTCCTGCGGCACAAGCGGTTTGTAACTAATCGTTATTTAAAGTCAGCGATGTAGCTGTCCTTCACAGAGTATATCACTAGCGTATATGACAAAATCGGTGTAAGGTATGTGTATCACCTGTATAAAGAAGTGATGTACCACATATCTGGGTTCATCACTTGCCTTTTGCTCTTTCTTCGGTCTCTAGAACTGACGAGCGGGCAGACAGGACCTGTATTTAATTCTTTTGTAACATACTTAATAATTAGAAACGTATCTATTTCATTAGATCGGTAACCACTGTGATCATGTCGTACTAACTGTGGACCATTTACATGTTCTCAACTAATTAAGCCTTTGAAAGTGGCCTGTTTGGTGAGATGAAAATTGAGCCTGCAATCTAATTTTCTTTTTACGAAGTCAGAATGTTATTGCTGTTGTCATGCAAATCATTTGTTACATCGCAGTTTAATATTTCCACGGTGCAGTATCACTAAGCTTTTCCACTCTTTAACGAAGATTCCTGGGTTTGGATTTTACTAGAAACTGTAATCTCAGGTAATGAAATTTTATTTGATGCGGTAGGAGTTTCGATTTTATCATTAATACAAGGAATCTGTAATTCCAAGCTACTCTTACACTCCGGCTGTCGTCAACGTGAATGATTACCATAATCATTCAATTTCACTCTTTCCATTAATATTATATTTTTGTGGGATACATTCCAAGTTGAATACGAAAGATATCGTTAGCTGTCCGTAACTTTCTCCGTAGCGAAAAAGACAAGGATCATATTCCGAATAACTTTTATTACAACAAGCTTTCACCGTTGTTTTCATTATTTGTTCATGGGTGACATGATTAAATGCTTTATGCAAAACTACGAAAAAGAAGTTGCATTTTATATTGGTTACAGCAACTATTGGAATGACGTCTCTGATTTCAGGAACAAAAGTTGCCCCATAATGTCCTAGAAACATAATTTCGTTTTTAAAGAAGGTTGTTCGTTCCGCCGTTCCGCGTCAGCGGTTAGACGCGTAACGTCGTAAATTTTGCATACGATCCATTTCCCGGATTGTAGCTCGTCAATATGCTTGGCTGCAATACTTTTACTCACAAACATGGCCGTCCTTATGTTCGAAGGTCACGACTGTTTGATAACCATGTACGTCTCAGGTTATTTATATCACTTCCTGTAAGATAATAATGCCTCCTTCTGATTAATATATGAATCGCTGTCGTACAGCATTTTTTATGTCGGATGTGGTTTTACTGATTTACGGGATAGTAAATTTCTATGCCTGCTCACATTACATAATTAGCTTGATTTGATTTATGCCAGATTATTGTATGTCCTCGGTCCACGGATCACTTCATTGTAGTGTCTACTGCAGAGTCAGCTTCACGACGTTCACTCTCTGTGAATTTAGTAGCTTTTTTTTTTTTCACGTAGGGCTGCGCTTAAGTACGACTTCGTGTACTGTTGTCACGTCGCTCTGCAGGTGAAGGTGACGGGAACATCATCCGAAGGTCCTATTCCTGCTGCTCGTCTGTTACTTCGCATGTGTGCAACTTGGGTGTCTTTTCCTTCCGTCTGTACTTACGTCTGTACTTTCACATTTCTCTTCTTTATGTACAACGGCTGCCCTGCTCAAAATGTTGAAGACGTTAGGATGGAACTATAATTATTATCTACTGTCAAAAAATTCCTTGACTTCTTTGTCTTCCTTACTTGCGTGGCATGGGTCTACTGTCTTACGACCTGGTTAAGTGTGTGTGTGGGGGTTGGGGTCTGGGATTCTTGTGTGAAGTGACGACACGTCTTCTTGTTGTCATTCTGGTAACTGATCATGAAGTCACTGGTAACTTTTATCTAAAACTGTGTTGATGCTGGTTCTCGAGTGCTCTTCTTACTCCACTGTCCCCTTTCGGTAATGCTGTCGTCGGAACTGTTTCCTTCCTACGTTCGACGTCTCTTATTATATGTCACGCAGAGTTGTGAGGAGTACACTGTCCTATGTCTCATTAGCTTCCTAGCAATATGATAGACTTTTACGCTTTTCCGGACAGATTTGTCTTAACTTCGATAGATGCATGCAGTTATGACATCAGCAATGGATAATTTCCTTATATGGCTGTAACGACGTTTTTAACACAGTTTTGACGAAGGTGACAGATTTAGTCTATAAATACTACAAATTAAAATTGTTGCCTTTTTCTGTTTGTGTGTGAAAGCTAATCTCAGGAACTACTTCAAGTATTTTAATACGACTTACACTAATAGATAGACAGATTTACGGGAAAACTTTATTTACATAATTTGGTACCACTACGCCAGACAAGCCGCCCAGCTGTAATTACTTAGTGCCGCCCATGCAAAGACGATGCTGCAAGCAGACATTTCAGCAAAGTGTGATGTAACACATTCGGCAAGTACCACGGGATCAGAGCAATTGTTACCACTGACTTTGATGCCACAAATGTAGCGGAGTTTAGTCCATGCTTGGGATGATTGAGTGTGGCATTGCATAGATGATGCATATTGCTCCCAAGATGCCTGTTTCCTCTTCTTTATTAAAAACTGCACTTTCACCCAGAGTCTCTTGAATACCATTAAATTATCCACAAAGGGATGTCACGTGTGCCATTGAAGTACCCTGCAGCATTCCCTGATAATTGTGGCTGTATCTTGAGACCCCTATGGTACCAGAAGCCGTCAAGATGATCCGGAGGAGTAGGGTATCGTTTCTGCTACAGCATGAGTAACAGTATCAATAGTATCCTGTACCACTTTGTCAATACCTGTCGCTCAACTGGCTGCAAAAGTGGCTGTGGAGGAGGAAGACTGCCAGTCAGCTTTCTGAAGTGGCCAACGTGGAGCATGCTCCAGATATAAGTGAGTGGATTGGGAGATAATGAAAGGAAAATGATTTCTGTTACGAAGATCACCACGGACATACCACTGAATCAGTTTTAAGACACTCACGCTCCAAACTCTAAGATCAATAATTGAGTATGTTCCATGGGCCGCAATGAAATGTGTTGCAGCTCCAGTGCTGAGTAGGCAGACATCTTACCCTGACAGGAGGTGTTCTAGTACTCAGCCTCTGTGATTAGGGAGCAGTGGTAAAAAACAGTTCGACACCGTACTGGGGACATCGTTTGACTCACCGATGGGCTCGATGCGTATAAAGCACATAAAAACGTAGTCTGTGTATGAAATCCACACTTTGTATGCTCAGCCACGTAATATTGACTTTTGCCGCCATTTCTACCGACTTCAAGAAACTAAAATTTTCCAACTCATGATGACTAGACGAGCGATCATTTCTAACATTTTTAATTTAAACATACTTTCTTAGTAGGTCTTTTAGAGAGCAATTGTCTGCTTGAGAAGGGAAGTTAACGACACGAAAAACTTTATAATCAATTTCTGTGCTGCAAACAGAAGGAGAAACTTCGTTTACAGTTCCGCTGCGATGATGAAATTCAGTTCTGTCTCCGTGCTTGTCGAGTAAGAGGTCTAATAACACAGGATTCATCAGCTTTACGATAAAGCTTCCCTGTTCAAGGTCGTAATAAGCAGTGTGAACTGGTCATTTGCGATCTCTGCTACATCTGTAATCGAGGATTTCTAGCGAACTTAGTTGCACACCACCTGTAGATTTGTGGCAATCAAATTACCGGATATTCTTCTTTGGAAAGATGACAGACATTTTGCTAATCAACCCGAGCGATTATTAGCTAATGACCATCAAGTAACACACTAGATGGATCAAGAATAATCACGAACAGAGACACGAAACGCGAACGTAGATGAAAGGAAACTGGTCAACAACACTAGAAAGCTGAAGTACGTAGCACGACCTATCGTCCTCACATTAGCGCGTCTCAAGCGGAACTATAGCTAGATCACTCTTGATCTGTGTTGGGACAAAAATTACTGGGATGAAAAAGGTATAGTCTAGATGGATAATATTCAATGCAGGCGGCACACTATATTTGAATACGCAGGCCCATACCAACTTCTTTGGCGCTTCAGAGATAGGTAAACGGGCTGAATACGGCTTAGCCTATATAAGACAAGTGTCTGGCGCAGTTGTCAGATTACGCCTGCTACAATGGGAGGTTATTAAGATTTAAGTGAGTTCCTACGTGGTGTTACAGTCGGCGAACGAGTGATGGGACACAGCATCTCTGAGGTAGCGATGAATTGTGGATTTTTCCCGTAAGATCATTTCATGAGTGCATCGTGTATATCAGGAATCCGGTAAATTATCAAATCTCCGACATCGCTCCGGCGGGAAAAAATTCTGCAAGAATGGCGCCAAAGACGAGAGCATTGGTCAACGTGACAGAAGTGCAACCCTTCCGCAAATTGCTGCAGATTTCAATGCTGGCCCATTAACAAGTGTCACCGTGCGAACCATTCAACGAAACATTATCTAACTTGGCTCTCGTAGCCGAAGGCCCACTCGTGTGCCCTTGATGACTGTACGACACAAAGCTTTACGCCTCGCCTGAGCACATCAACATCGACAGTGGACGGTTGATGTTTGGAAACATGCTGCCTGATCACACGAGTCTCCTTTCAAATTGTATCGAGCGGATGGACGTGTACGGGTATGGAGACAACCTCATGAATCCACGGACACTGCATATTAATAAGGGACTGTTAAAGTTGGTGAAGGCTCTGCAGTGGTGTGGAATGTGTGCAGTTGGAGTGATATGGGGCCCCTGATACGTCTAGATACGACTCTGACTGATGACACATAGGTACGCATCCTGTCTGATCACCTGCATCAATTCAAGTCCATTATGCAACCCGACGGACCAGAGAAATTCCAGCAGTACAATACATTACGCCACACGTCCAGAATTGCTACAGAGTAACGCTTCCGCTGGCCTCCAAACTCCCCTGACATGAACATTATTGAGCATATCTGGGATGTCTTCCAACGTACCGTGCTCCACCCCCTCGTACTCTTACGGATTTATGGACAGCCCTGAAGAATTCATCGTGTCAATTCACTCCAGCACTACTTCAGACATCAGTCGAGTCCATGCCACGGCCGGCCGTTGTGGCCGAGCGGTTCTAGCGCTTTATTCTGGAACCGCGCGACCGCTACGGTCGCAGATTGGAATCCTGCCTCGGACATGGATATGTGCGATATCCTTAGGTTAGTTAGGTTTAAGTAGTTCTAAATTCTAGGGGACTGATGACCTCAGATGTTAAGTCCCATAGTTCTCAGAGCCATTTGAACCATTTGTAACCATGCCACGTCGTTTTGCGGCCTTTCTGAGTGCTCGCGGAAGCTCTACACGATATTAGGCAGGTGTACCAGTTTCTTTGGCTCTTCAGTGTTTACGACTTAACTTATGAATTGTATGCTCACCTGCAGTGTCAGAGATAACCTTTGTTCACAGGAAATGTCACTTGTTGTCGGCTGTTCCACTATAAAAATTTATAAATAAAAATTAAACCGACCCTCTAAGAAGGAAGTATAATTACTTCTCATCTGTGATGTAATTTACAAACGCCATCGATAGCTTTTTGATGTCGTTTATTAGGAGATCAATCAACAAGGAAAAATGAGACACGAGAAAAGTGACGTAACTCAACTGAAATAGAAACACCAACAATATGTCTGATATGCTGAACTGCAGCAAGCGAGTGGGATAACTGGCTGCAAAACAAGTAGAGAATTTTTTTCTCTCTCAATGATATTTTGCTTTTTACACGTTTCAAATCAATACAGTTGCTATGATTACAGCATACATATCAAGGACTGCCATTATCACTGTCCGTACAGTCTATTCGCGTCTGTTTCATCAGGAAATACACCTATGAAAGATGTATTACCGCAAACATTCTCCGTGGTTCGAGAGACCTCTCGGGTGATGGCGCTCCATGAAAAGAAGAATCCCGTCGCTAATAGCCAGCAGCCGTGCAATATTTCTTCTAAGTGCCCTGTAAACGCTTACACGGCTCGTAAAGGCGGCTTTAGTACGTGATATTATTGATGAAGACGTTCCTGTGGGGGGGGGGGGGGGGAGTGGGGGAGAATATTGCACTCGAGGGAGCAGCAGAACGGTGCGCGCAATATTGTGTTAGCGCCGGCGCCGCCAAGTTGACGGTCACGCGCGCCAACTTTGTGACAGAAGTTAGAGGGCGTACGCTGCGAGCGGACAGTCGTTAGTTTTTAAACATCGTGCGAACTTTCTGGATACTGTGATTCGTCTCGGGAGTTTCGTTTCCGATGGAGCGTAATAACGGGACAGTTTTCAAACAGTGTGGTAATATGTTATTATCTGGGAGCACGGTTACATGGGACGTCAGCAGTGATAACAACTCCACTGTGTTTCAAAAAACTCGATTTCGAGAGTTTCAGCCAGAAAACAAAAGTGGAACCGTCCCGACAGTCCGTATATGATGCACATCTCTGCATTGTCTCCCTCGTCTCAATATGTCCCCTAAAGTCCCTCTTATTCCTCTTTTCTCATTACTATCATCTCCTAGCATTTCTCAGTTCTCTTGTAAACGAAGAAAACGTGTAATCTTCAGACATCTTTTCCCTAGACCCAAAAAGTTCGATATCTGTTTAAATGAGTTATAAACAGAATAATTTCATTTTTCATTGTGTTACTGTCTTGGTAGCTAGGATCTACCATTCCTCTGGAAGTACAGGGTGATCAAAAAGTCAGTATAAATTTGAAAAGTGAACAAATCACGGAATAATGTGGATAGAGAGGTACAAATTAACACACATGCTTGGAATGACATGGGGTTTTATTAGAACAATAAATAAATAAATAAATGCAGAAGTTCAAAAAATGTCCGACAGATGGCGCTTCATCTGATCAGAATAGCAATAACTAGCATAACAAAGTAGGACAAAGCAACGATGATGTTCTTTACAGGAAATGCTCAATATGTCCACCATCATTCCTCAACAATAGGTGTAGTCGAGGAATAATGTTGTGAACAGCACTGTAAAGCATGTCCGGAGTTATGGTGAGGCACTGGCGTCGGATGCTGTCTTTCAGCATCCCTAGGGATGTCCCTCGATCACGATACACTTGCGACTTCAGGTAACCCCAAAGCCAATAATCGCACGGACTGAGGTCTGGGAACCTCGGAGGCCAACCATGACGAAAGTGGCGGCTGGGCACACGATCATCACCAAACGACGCGCGCAAGAGATCTTTCACGCGTCTAGCAATATGGGATGGAGCGTCATCCTGTGTAAACATCGTATGTTCCAGCAGGTGTTTAACAGCCAAGCTGGGGATGATGTGATTCTGTAACATATCGGCATACCTCTCACCCGTCACGGCTGTCCAGCGCGATCTGTCAGACATTTTGTGAATTTAGTTTTTTTTTGTTTTTTTTATTTGTTCTAATAAAACCTCATGTCATTCCAAGCATGTGTGTCAATTTTTACCTCTCTATCTACATTATTCTGTGGTTTATTATGTTTTCAAATTTATACTGACTTTTTGATCACCCGGTGTATGAAGTGACTGTCTAGAAGCTGGGAGCTGGGTTAGACAGTAAGTTGTTTTCTGCGTCATTCTTGGAACATTTTTTGCTGTTGCCTTTGGTTTGCAGGTCTAAATACTTATTTTATTCCAAGAATGTTGTAAGAGGTCCATGACTAAGAAACTTTTTGCTAGCGCACTCGAGTAGATGTAATTTCGATGGATTGCTCACGCGCTGCCTGCGATATGTAAGCTGTAAGAGAATCTCAGACCAGAGAGCAGTGTCGGCGGCAGTAGGAGCTGTGTTGGCAGTAGTGGTGGTAGCTCGCTGTCGACCGGTTGGGGCGGTCGTGCCTGAGCGATGTAGTACAAGGTAAAAACAGCCGCGCGCATATATAATTAGTTACAACTAAAACTTCCTGGCAGATTAAAACTGTGTGCCCGACCGAGACTCGAACTCGGGACCTTTGCAGAAGTAAAGCTGTGAGTACCGAGCGTGAGTCGTGCTTCGGTAGCTCAGTTGGTAGAGCACTTGCCCGCGAAAGGCAGAGGTCCCGAGTTCGAGTCTCGGTCGGGCAAACAGTTTTAATCTGCCAGGAAGTTTCATATCAGCGCACACTCCGCTGCAGAGTGAAAATCTCATTCTAGTTACAACTAAATTTGTACTATTGTTATATCAAGTCCCATGCAAATGTTTTTAAAAATCTTTTAATAATAATCTTTCTTATAAAATTAACTTTTGACAGCCATTCATCTGAATTTAAAGAATTTACTAATTTCTCCAATCCATGGTCATCCCTATCATCGTAAAGAAAAATCAGTTGCTTCTTTTTATACATAACAAATCTAGTGGCCAGCATTGCAGTTGGCTGTGCCAGAAAAATTTTCTTATAAGAGCAGATATATACGCATTATCCGGCGACTTCATTGAGGTAAGAATTTTCAATTTATTCAGAATGATCTTTCAGGACCATGACGCAGCACTGCTGACGTCCAAATTTACCAATTTAGATTCACAGTCAGTTAATTATTGAAAGGTTGTGTGTGAGCCACAATTTTATTGAGAGATTAGTCACATTTCATTATTGGTAGGTTAAGGAATTTGTCTGTTGGGAGGTTACAATGTGTTTTCTGAACAGATTCTGTAATTCTGTAATACGTCAGCGTTGGCTTTCGCAGTGGTAGGCTAAAAAAAAAAATTATCCTAAGGAAAAACACACACACCCATGCCCGAGGGAGGACTCGAACCTCCGCCGGGACCAGCCGCACAGTCGACTGCACCGCCTAAGACCGCTAGGCTAATCCCTCGCGGTGGTAGTCTACGGCCTTGATAAATGAGAATACTGACATAGTCCCTACCAGGCTGTTATTTTAAAATATTACTTTATGAAACATCATTAGCTAGTATCGAACTTAGCTCATTGTTACGACAATTATGAACTTGAGAATGAAAGGAAGCTAGAAAAATTGGAGGGTAACTCCAGCCGTCATTTACTACAGACCGGACACGAGCTCGAATTGGGGAAGAATGGGCTAAGGGAATCGGTCATCCCCTTCACAGACACGATTACGGAATTTGCCCTTTGCGATTTACAGGAATCCCAAATGCGAGTCTAATTTCTCAAGTAGTGTACCACCTCACTCGGCACTTGAGCAGAGCTCGAAATTAGCTGACAGTGGTTAAAAAAATGGCTCTGAGCACTATGGGACTCAACATCTGAGGTCATGAGTCCCCTAGAACTTAGAACTACTTAAACCTAACTAACCTAAGGACATCACACACATCCATGCCCGAGGCAGGATTCGAACCTGCGACCGTAGCGGTCGACAGTGGTTAATAAGCACTATTTTATTGTAACAGTCTAGTGCAAACGATGACATACTTGAATAGAAACTGATCTGTTTCTATAGCTTAGAGCTCAGAGATTTAACCTGCGTAACAGAGATCGAATCTCCATGGTGGATTAACGACCGTTGGTCCCGTGCACCAGTCAGCCTGAATGTGGTTAGTAGTTGGTTTCTCATGGCCGTTTTAGCAAATATTAAAATACGAGAACACTCTGAGCAGACTACACACGATTTATAGATAGAAAGCGAGCGTGAAGTCCCTCTCGTAGTTTAACTGATGACTGTGCCTAAAGGAAGGGCGTCTGACCACAAAGTTAAAACAAACTTTCCATGAAACAGAGTACACCATACCACAGGGTAAATGTTAGGGAACAGACAGTCAATTTCAGTAAGATGCTTGTGATTATGCCATGTCTGATCTTTCAGCAGATTGTAAATTCCCATTTGGCTCACAGCCACTGCGCTGTCATTGCCCTGATGTGGCGCCGCCTGGTGTCCCTGAGGACAGCACGAGGCGGAGGAGTTTGTTTCGGTCGGCAGTGCAGCGAGCATCCACTAGCAGGGAGAAGAGAAACTGGCAGAAAGCAGCCGCCTGACACTGCCGAACTTATGGGTGTCCAGCTCAGCAGGTATAAACTGCAGGAAAAAATGAAAACTCTCAAGTACAAGGTCGTTTTATTTACTAGTGAGATGACAAATACACTAGTGGCCATTAAAATTGCTACACCATGAAGATGACATCCTACAGACGCAAAATTTAACCAACAGGAAGAAGATGCTGTGATATGCAAATGATTAGCTTTTCAAAGCATTCACACAAGGTTGGTGCCGGCGGCGATACCTACAACGTGCTGACATGAGGAAAGTTTCCAACCGATTTCTTATACACAAACAGCAGTTTACCGGCGTTGCCTGGTGAAACATTGTTGTGATGCCTCGCTTAAGGAGGAGAAATGCGTACCAACACGTTTCCGACTTTGATACAGGTCGGATTGTAGCCTACCGCGATTGCAATTTATCGTATCGCGTCGTTGCTGCTCGCGTTGGTCGAGATCCAATGACTGTTAGCAGAATATGGAATCTGTGGGTTCACGAGGGTAATACGGAACGCCGTGCTGGATCCCAACGGCCTCGTATCACTAGCAGTCGTGATTACAGGCATCTTATCCGCATCGCTGTAACGGATCCCTGAGTCAACAGATAGGGACGTTTGCAAGACAACAACCATCTACACGAACAGTTCGACGACGTTTGCAGCAGCATGGACTATCAGCTCGGAGACCATGGCGGTGGTTATCCTTGACGCTGCATCACAGACAGGAGTGCCTTCGATGCCGTACCCATCGACGAACGTGGGTGCACGAATAGCAGAACGTCATTTTTTCGAATGAATCCCGGTTCTGTTTACAGCATCATGATGCTTACATCCGTGCTTGGCGACATCGCGGTGAACGCACATTGGAACCGTGTATTCGTCAACGCTGTACTGGCGAATCACCGGCGTGATGGTATGGGGTGGCATTGGTTACATGTCTCGGTCACCTCTTGTTCGCACTGACGGCACTTTGAACAGTGGACGTTACATTTCAGATGTGTTATGACCCGTGGCTCTACCCTTCATTCGATCCCTGCGCAACCCTACATTTCAGCAGGATAATACACGACCGCATGTTACAGGTCCCGTACGGGCCTTTCTGGATACAGAAAATGTTCGACTGCTGCCCTGGCCAGCACATTCTCCAGATCTCTCACCAATTGAAAATGTCTGGTCAATGGTGGCCGAGCAACTGGCTCGTCACAATACGCCCGTTACTACTCTTGATGAAGTGTGGTATCGTGTTGAAGCGGCATGGGTAGCTGTACCTGTACACGCCATCCAAGTCTGTTTGAGTCAATGCCCATGCGTACCAAGGCCGTTATTACGGCCAGAGGTAGTTGTTCTGGGTACTGATTTCTCAGGATCTATGCAACCAAATTGCGTGCAAATGTAATGACATGTCAGTTCTAATTCAATATATTTGTCCAGTGAGTACCCGTTTATCATCTACATTCCTTCTTGATGTAGCAATTTTAATGGCCAGTAGTGTCGATAAGTAGTCATAATTGTAGGAGTATTTGATAAGTAAATCATACCAAATGAAACACACTCATCATAGTAAAAGGTGCCCAAACGGTCGCAGCAACACCGATACGGCACATAACAGTAAGAAGTTGACAATTAAATAAAATTATTAAAAATCATTCATACTGAAACAAGCAAAGTGCGGTGACGACAGAGATAGAGACAGAACCAGGAAATAAGCGGTATATCGCACGTCTGTCCTGTCCTGAATTAATGGCAGTAGCACGTTACAGCATCACGCCAGGAGAGAAGGAGAGGACGAGCTTAGCAGAAAATGGCACAGGATAAAAAATCAACGGAAACACACGCATATTCGTTATCTCGTAAGAGATGTCGAAAGAATCTGTACCTATTTCGTAAGAACCGGTATGAGAGAACCTACACAACAGTTAAGGCCTGTTAAGTGAGTATAGCGGAATAAGGAGGACACATGAGGTTCATTAGGAAACGAGCATAGCGTCATAGCCTCACGTTTGCTCCCTTCAACTATTCGAGCACTCCAGCTCTGAAGGAGTTGATCATTGGGATCGATGGAGTTCGCAGTAACAGCACTCGGTTCCACGACTTCGATAATGTAGCAGATACTCCGGAACACTCTACGAACCAGTCGAAGATGTACCTCAGATGACAGTCTTCGCCTGATGAACTTCATACTGTTTGCCGCCTACCATTGCTGCTGGAGAATCTGACTGTCTTCGGACAACACTACATCGCGGATGGGTTTTCATTCGTCTTTAGAATTCAGAGTAGGATCGAGCACACTCCTGCAGCTAGACCATTCTTGCTGGATCATACCCCAGCCAGCAGCGCGCCGCGAAGCGAGGTCGGTCACTCTTTGCCTAGACCTGCAGACGATGAGCTGCCTCGGCAGCCGTCAGCGGGAACCCAACATGCAGCTATATGAGTTATCGGCGGCAAGGCCAATGTCGAACAAGATGAATTTAATTACTTTTGAATGCATTATGGGAACAGCAGTGATCAATGTCTTATAAATAATTACTATTAAAAACAGTCTTGATCACGATTTATTGTATAAGGTGACCGGTTTCGACCACTGCTGTGGTCATCTTCAGACCATTGAGTGGAAACCCCTTTCTGTTGGAGAATCACAACAGAAAGGGGTTTCCACTCAATGGTCTGAAGATGACCACAGCAGTGGTCGAAACCGGTCACCTTATACAATAAATCGTGATCAAGACTGTTTTTAATAGTAATAAGATGAATTTAAACATGGTTGGTAAATAATCGAACTTCGACAATGTTATGCTAGCGTCAAATACGCTTCATAGGTAACCAGCTGTAATCTTGACTTCATGCAGATGTGTCTCCGCTCGGCCTCTCTGTAATACACTGCGTACCAGACTCTGGCGGCAACGTAAATGCGTATTCTCGCATGCAAACGATCGTAAGGGTGCCGAATCGCATCTTACGTTAGATTGTCCCAAACATCTTGCGCCTTTTGTTGCATCTCGCCAATAGAGCAGGAGTACCACTCCATCTTGTCCCGTAAGTGTTCACTTGTCGAGAGATCTGCTGAGCTTGTAGGCCAGAGTATTTGTTCTACACCACGAAGAGCACGCTGTTTCGCAGCACTCAAAATTTGACGTGCTTTGTCCTGCTGAAAAGCACATCACTTTTATGTAGAAAAAATGGCAGTATCACGTGGATAACAGCCTTTGTAATGCAGAGGATACTGGTTGCTTTACCCTGCAGAAACTCCAGATGCGACAACGTGTTGCAACTAATGCCGTTCCCCCTCCCCACCCCCTCCACCTCCCCCCCCCCCCCCCCCAGGGCGGAATAGGCAGCTCACCAGCTCTGCATCATACACATATACGTGTATGACTTGCATACAGACATAACCTTCTCTCACCTTTGAAAGTAACATCTCGCCATTCCAGTCTCCAGTCAGCACTTCACGGGCACCGAAGCAACCATGGCTGGCGGTATTGTGGTGTTAGTCGTAGGCTGACCAGAGGCACACGTGATATTAATCTTGCCGCAAGCAGACGGTTCTCAACGGTCTCTGACGACACATCAAGTGCGACATGTTGCCGGATTTCGTCCTGGTCTGTCACCACTGTTCTTACAGTGCGTCGATCTTGGCATGTGCCTGTACTACGCGGACGTCCACAACCTGATCTACAGGTGAGGCAATGTTCCACAAATCACTGATGAAAGCAGCGACACAAAACAGATACATTTTTCCCTACGCGTGCAGCAATCCGCCTGTATTTCCATCCAGCTTCCCCCTGTCGCATAATGCGACCCTGTTCGTGTGGATAAAACTGTTCAACAGCAGGACGTACTCGTCGATGGGGTATGATTGTACGCTATAATGATTGCTGTAATTCACCGCTAAACTCAGCACAGCTTCTGGGGCCTCGCGGAATAGCCGCGCGGTCTGAGCGTCTTGTCACAGTCGGCGCGGCCTCTCCCCGTCGGAGATTCCAGTCCTCCCTCGGGCATGGGTGTGTGTGTGTGTGTGTGCATTGTCTATAGCGTAAGTTAGTTTAAGTAATGTGTAAGCTTAGGGACCCATGACCTAAGCTGTTTGATCCCATAGGAACTTACCACAAATTTACAAATATACAGCTTCTAGCTGCACAGTCAGGGAAAGGGGGGGGGGGGGGGAGATCTCCATCTGATCGCCGAGACCTTTACAAATGGATCAGTGAAACTACAGCAAGCACATATTGTACCTTAATGCCACAGAATGCAGTCGTTCATGGTGCTGCATTTTTGTCCGGCAGTATATACTTTTCCGGTGGTCACGCTGCAGACATCTTTTAGCAGTGCTGTTACTTGGTCACGGATTGCAAGGTTCGTTGCGGGAACCGTTTTCTGGCGCAAGTGGTAGTTTGAACAATACAATATGGCCTACAGCTGTATTCCGATTGCAACTTTCATTCCCATGTCCCTTAGGACATCCTGCTACACCTCCGCTTTAACAAGTCATAACCCAATACTATTTAATAATGCTTCTGTATCGTGTCATAAATAAATTTGTTTTCCTTTTCGTTTGCATAAATAACGATGCTGACTATGTTTATTAATTTTCAATTAGTTTTGTGGTAAATTTTCTGTTATTTAACTACTTACTAGAAATTTTCATCACTTGTAACATACAACTTACGCTGCTGAAGAGTGACATGTTAACTCGTTAATATAAAATTAATTTTTTCTTTGGTTCTTTTTCCAGTGGAAAGAGAAATTATGTGTAGAATTATTTAAATGGCTCACTAAACTAGAAAAAGGAGACATTTTAGACTTTCATTTCTTCTATCCATTTTAATAGACAGTAGATTTTTACTGAACAACACAATTACGTCTAGTCTTTCTGCTTTTATTAAAAGCCTTCAAAGATCCCAAGAACTTCCTAAAAACGAAACGAATTATTTGTTAATTGAACATTTAGCACTGGAATAAGATACAGAAATTAATTTCTGTTAGAGGATCGATGTAAAACGTATTCTAAAAGATGTCTAGATTTATTCTAAACGTCTTACAAATAATACCGAGAAGGAAGCAAAGTACTCTCTGTGGCGTGGGTCGAATTGTACCCGAACATAATTTTCATCATCTTTATATGTATGGGATAATTTAGTGTCCATTTGTACGAAAAGCTTGGCCTACACACTGTGTGTTGAAATCTCATTGTTCAAACCTGCAAATCTAGTAGCTTTCTTTGTTGTGTTTTAGTAATTTGGCTAACGAAACTTCAGAAAAGATTTCAAGTTAAAGATTCCAAATTATTTACTGTAACGTTTTATTATGATTTTTTAATAATTGTCGAACTAACAAACAAAATTTATGTTCCTTGTCTATGGCTACAAAGTCTTGAGCAGAGTTACACCATAGTCTGTGCATCTTCGATGTTTGTGAGATTACTAAAGTATAAAAATGGGCCCATATTATGTGTCCACTCCAGCCGACCACGGTCTAACACGCAACAAGTAAATTTCTTGCTGTTTCGGTGTGGCTGTACCACGATGTGGTAAAACAACCAGTTTTTCCAATACTACTGCAGCTTTCATCGAGATTAACTGATTCTTGGGTACTGTTTATATATGTACTACTGTATCCCGGTTACTCCATTGGAAAACAACTACGTGCTCTGCTATACTGTGTTCATAAGATGACGGGATCATGACTCAGGAATATCGGACGCTTATTGCTAAGAGTACATTATGAAAATTTTTGTTGCTTGCTAGCTCGTGGTCGTGCGGTAGCGTTCTCGCTTCCCACGCCCGGGATCCCGGGTTCGATTTCCGGCGAGGTTAGGGATTTTCTCTGCCTCGTGATGACTGGGTGTTGTGTGCTGTCCTTATGTTAGTTAGGTTTAAGTAGTTCTAAGTTCTAGGGGACTGATGACCACAGATGTTAAGTCCCATAGTGCTCAGAGCCATTTTGTTGCTTGCTGTCGCCAAATACAACGCAAACTGCCTTCATGATGTAGTGTTGATACGTAGCCCATGATGGCGCGTGAGGCCTGTCAGAGCTTTCTGTTATCAATGGTATAGTAGTGCGGTGGATCAGCTCCGAAATCATGGTCGGCCCAGAGGCTTACAACTGGCAACCACGACCGCCAGAGCTTGCGGCCTTTTTCGCGGTTAACTTTAGGCGCTGCTATTCGATCTCAAAAGATTCTCTGATTTTTCACGTGATGGAAAGCGTCTGCATGGCCATAATATAGGCTTGTTTAAATTGTGACTATGTTCTATGTACTCCCACAGTGATGTAGTATGCTGACTGACCAAGTCATATGTACGGCTGGTCATAAGAATTTCAACGCCACGAAGACGGTATGACATATGCCAAAAAAAGGCATGAATTGTGCTACATACTTGATTATGCAGTTGTTATCATTTCAGAGCAACATCACAAACTAGGTGGGTGTAGTACTGTCTATATTATGTATGTAAGGACAGATTATTGTAGGGTTGTCTCGAAGCCCACATTTGGATGTTGTTAGTTTGTGAGAATATCGTGTTATGCTTCGTGTAAGGATGAGGACCGACTACGAGTATTAGCGCCGATCCAAATTCGACAGCAAAGGGCCGTGGTGTTATTAAATGCAGAATAGAAGGTAGGAGACGAGATGCTGGCGCAAGTAAAGCTGTGAGGACGGGTCATGAGCCGTTCTTGGTTCGTTCAGTTTGTAGAGTACTTGCCCGCGAAAGGCGGAGGTCCTGAGTTCCAGGCACGCCGTTTAATGCTCCAGGAAGTTTCCTACCTGCGCAAACACTTCGCTGCAGACTGAAAATTTCATTCAGGAAACATTACGCAGGATGTGGCTAAGCCACGTTTCCGCAATATTCTTTCTTCCAGGACAGATAATCTAGGAAGTTCCGCAGGAGAACGTCTGTGAAGTATGGAAGATAGGAGATGAGGTACTGGCGGAAATAAAGCTGTGAGAACGAGTCTTCAGTCAAGCTTGGGTAGCTCAATATCAGCGCATACTCTACTGCGCAGTGAAAATGACATTCTGGGATGTGGTTCATTGTTCCGCAGTGCTACTGCTATCGTTAGCAGGGCTCCCACTAACCTCCTGCGAATATAGAATACATGGTTCTGCTGCGGCAGACTCAACGCCATGTTGTACCTCTGGTGCCTCCTGAACCTAGCACCTGAGAGTGGAATTACAAAACCACATCTAGATTACAAATACGGTACCTCAAAGAAATCTATCCTTTGACGCATGTTAGATACGGATTCAGAAAATATCGTTCTTGTTGAACACAACAGACTTTTTATTCACACGAGTGCTATCGACAGGGGGTCTCAAGTCGACAACATATTCCTAGATTTTCAGAAGGCTTCTAACACCATTCCGCATAAGCGACTTTTAATCACAATGTACGCCAATGGAGGTGCGACTGGATTCGTGATTTCCTATCAGAAAGATGGTGTTCGCCCAGAAAGTGTTACAGACCTGCTAGATCTAATCTATCTGGACAATGTGAACAGACATCTTGCATTTTCTGCAGATGATGCTGTTGTTTAGCATCCAGTAAAGTCATTATAACACTAATTGCAGAATTATTTAGACAAGATATTCTTGCAGTGCGAAAATTGACAACAAACCCTGAAAAACATAAAGTGTGAGATTCTCCACATGAGTACCGAATAGAATCGGTTGAATTTCGGGTCACGATAAATCAAACAAATCAAAAGGCTGTCAATTCAACTAAATACCTAGGAATCACAGTTATGGCCAACTGGAACGATCACATAAAAAATCTTGTGGGGAAGGTCAATCAAAGATTACGTTTTGTTGGCAGAACACTCAGAAGATGCAATTAATCTACTAAAGAGACTGTCTACACTACGCTTGTCTGTCCTCTGCCAGAGTACTGCTGCACTGTGTGGCATCCTTACTAGATAAGATTGACGGAGGACATCGAAAGAGATCAAAGAAGAGCAGCTTGTTTTGTACTGTCGCGAAATAGGGGAGAGAGTGCTACGGATATGATACAGGAATTTGGGTGACAATCATTAAGAGAAAGACGTTTTCCGTTGTCGTAGAAGACTTGATCCAGACATGGCTTGACGTCACTTTCAGCATTGCGGTACCGGACCACACAAAAAAATGGCTCTGAGCACTATGGGACTTAACATCTAAGGTCATCAGTCCCCTAGAACTTAGAACTACTTAAACCTAACTAACCTAAGATCATAGACGTCCATGCCCGAGGCAGGATTCGAACCTGCGACCGTAGCGGTAGGTGGTTCCAGACTGAAGCGCCTAGAACCGCTCGGCCACTCTGGCCGGCGGACCACTCAAATCTGCAACAATCCGACGCCTTGGGTTCAGTGTTATCGATCACGCTCCATATGACCCCGACTTGGCCCCATGCCATTGTCGTCCGTTTCCAAAACGTAAAGAACACCTTCGAGTACTCCACTGTAAAAGTGATGAAGCGGGGTAAGCAGAGGTGTGGTTGTGACTCCATCAACAAAGTCAAATTTTCTACAGTGATGGTATCAACAAACTGGTGTCTTGTTGGGAGAAATGCGTTTGTAGCCATTGTGATTGTTGAGAAATAAATATGAAGGCATGAGGAATAAAGATGTAGAATGTTAATAAAGTTTGTTTGATTTAAAAAGTTTTAAGAGTTTCCACACAAAATTTCGGAGGCATTAGTTTTCAGCGCGTCCTTGTAGACGTAGTTCGCTGGACCGCACAGCATCGAACAGCCACTTTGAGTCAGGAAATGGGCTTGCTTGGAGCAGCAAGAGCATCCAGAAGGACAGTGCGACGACACCTGGAACACCACGACCAGCACGGTTGCCATTGTTTTGACCCGCGACGTGATAGAAGAGACAGACAGGCCAAAGTTGACAGCTCGGTGACGATATTCGACACAAGACTGGCACACTGTTGGCCTTTCAGAAAGCCGGAACTGCATACAGGACCACAACAGACGTATGGATGTATCCATGTGTGGAGCCTCTGAGATGAACTAGTTTTACTAGATTACGTTCTTCATTGTCACACATAGGCACGGGCTCTAAGATTGAACTCTGGTTTACACTGAAGGGACAAAAAGATCATGGGATAGCGATGTGCACATATACAGATGGCGGTAGTATCGCGTACATAAGGTATAAAAGGGCAGTACATTGGCGGAGCTGTCATTTGTACTCAGATGACTGACGCGAAAGTGTTTCCGACGTGACTACTGCCGTACACAGGATTTTGTAAGCGGAATGGAAGTTGGAGCTAGAGGCACGAGCCATTTCGTTTCGGAAATCGTTAGGGAATTTAATATTCTGAGATCCACAATGTCAAGAATGTGGCGAGAATATCAAAGTTGAGGCTTTATCTCTCACCGCAGACAACGGAGTGGCAAACGGGATTCGCTTAACGAAGGAGAGCAGGGCTGTTTGCACAGAGTTGTTAGTACTAACAGACAAGCAACATCGCGTGAAATAATCGCAGAAATCAATGTTGACCGTATGACAAACATATCTGTTGGGACAGGGCAGAAGAATTTGGCGTTAATGGGCTACGGCAGCGGACAACTTACGCGAGTGCCTTTGCCAACAACACGACATCGTCTGCGGCGCCTTTCCTGGGCTCATGATCATATAGGTTGGACCATAGACTTTGGAAAACAGGGGGCGTGTCAGATGAGTCCCGCTTTCAGTGGGTAAGAGCTGATGGTAGGTTTCGAGTGTGGCGCAGACCCCACGAAGCTATTTATCCAAGTTGTGAAAAAGTCACTGTGCAGGTGGTGGTAGCCCGATAATGGTGAGTACTGTATTTACAATACTGAACCGATCATTGACTGGAAATGGGAAATGGTTATGCTCGGCTGCGTAGAGAAAAATTGCAGCTATTCATGGACTACATGTTCCCAAACAACGGTGGAATTTTTATGGATGACAGTGCTCCATGTCCAAACATTCTGGAAAATTCGTGCGAATGATTTGGCCAACCATATTGTCCGAGATGAATCCCATCGATCATTCATGGGACAAATTCGAGAGGTCAGTTCTAGCACAAAATCCTGCACTGCCAACACTTTCGCATTCATGGACGGCTGCGGTGGCAGTTAGGCTCAATATTTCTGCAGGGAGCTTCCATCATCGTGCGGAGTCCATGCCATATCGCATTGCTGCGCTACGCCAGGCAAATGAAGGTCCGACAAGATTTTAAGAGGTTTACCTTGACTTTTGTCATCTCAGTGTTTCCTTAAAGAAGCATGGAATGATCTGGCTTTATCTGGCATGTCAATACGAATCGACGCCCAGCAATTTTTGTTGCGACAAGTGCAGCTCTGAGTATATTCCCAAATGATCTTCAGATATTATCATGTATGCTTACGACAGTACTGCGAACAATAAGTAAAATGTAATTAATTTCTATCCTTCCTGTTACTGCAGTTTTAATGGCTAGCAGCTCCTCCTCCGTAATACGTTTGTTGATAAGACGTCCTGTCTCGCCACCGTTGACCTGTTCACAATAACAACTAAATCCGTGAACTGCTGGCCTATGAAGTTTATCGCTGGAGCCTCCTTAGCGGAATTCAGGAAGCCTCTTGCGCTATTGCTGCTAGAGCAGAATACCTTGATTCCCCATCAGCCTAGAATCTTGCACAACAGTCACTGACGCCTCCCGCAAGTGAGCTTAATATTTGCAGCATAGTGCCCAGAGTCGATCGCGGTCCTCTGGTTTGGAGCCGTGTGGAGGGTCTAAACCAGAGGCTCAGACGATTCTGCGACTATAATGGTTGCAAATTCATCGACCTCCGTTATTGGGTGGAGAACTGTGGGGCCCCCCTAGACAGGTCAGGCGTGCACTACACACCGGAAGCAGCTACTAGGGTAGCAGAGTACGTGTGGCGTGCACACGGGGGTTTTTTAGGTTAGAGGGACCCCCCCCTTGGGCGAAACTATAAAATACCCGACGGCTTACCAGAGAGGACATTATCATCGTTGATAAAGAACGTCCGTCCTCAGAGACCAAAAACAGGAAAAGTTAACGTAATATTGGTAAACTGCAGGAGTATCCAGGGCAAGGTTCCTGAATTAGTATCTCTTATTGAAGGAAATAGTGCGCATATAGTATTAGGAACGGAAAGTTGGTTAAAACCGGAAGTGAACAGTAACGAAATCCTAGACACAGAATGGAATATATACCGCAAGGATAGGATAAACGCCAATGGTGGAGGAGTATTTATAGCAGTAAGGAATTCAATAATATCCAGTGAAGTTATTAGCGAATGCGAATGTGAAATAATCTGGGTTAAGTTAAGTATCAAAGGTGGGTCAGATATGATAGTCTGATGCTTCCATAGACCACCTGCATCAGCAACCGTAGTAGTTGAGCGCCTCAGAGAGAACCTGCTGAACGTCGTGAAGAAGTTTCGTGATCATACTATTGTAATAGGGGGAGACTTCAATCTACCAGGTATAGAATGGGATAGTCACACAATCAGAACTGGAGCCAGGGACAGAGACTCTTGTGACATTATCCTGACTGCCTTGTCCGAGAATTACTTCGAGCAGATAGTTAGAGAACCAACTCGTGAAGCTAACGTTTTAGACCTCATAGCAACAAATAGACCGGAACTTTTCGACTCCGTGAATGTAGAAGAGGGTATCAGTGATCATAAGTCAGTGGTTGCATCAATGACTACAAGTGTAATAAGAAATGCCAAGAAAGGAAGGAAAATATATTTGCTTAACAAGAGTGATAGGGCACAAATCGCAGAATATCTGAGTGACCACCATCAAACGTTCATTTCTGAGGAAGAGGATGTGGAACAAAAATGGAAAAAATTCAGAAACATCGTCCAGTACGCCTTAGATAAGTTCGTACCGACTAAGGTCCAAAGCGAGGGGAAAGATCCACCGTGGTATAACAATCATGTACGAAAGGTACTACGGAAACAAAGAAAGCTTCATCATAGGTTTAAGAGTAGTCGAATCATAGCTGATAAGGAAAAGCTGAACGAAGCGAAAAAGAGCGTAAAGAGAGCAATGAGAGAAGCATTCAACGAATTCGAACATAAAACATTGGCAAACAATGTAAACAAGAACCCTAAAAAGTTTTGGTCATATGTAAAATCGGTAAGCGGATCTAAATCCCCTATTCAGTCACTCGTTGACCACGATGGCACCGAAACAGAGGACGACCGAAGAAAGGCAGAAATACTGAATTCAGTGTTCCGAAACTGTTTCACTGCGGAAAATCGTAACACGGTCCCTGACTTCAGCCGTCGCACGGACGCCAAAATGGAAAATATTGAAATAAACGATATCGGAATTGAAAAACAACTGCTATCACTTAGTAGCGGAAAAGCATCCGGACCAGACGAGATACCCTTAAGATTCTACAGTGATTATGCTAAAGAACTTGCCCCCTTTCTATCAGCAATTTATCGTAGATCGCTGGAAGAACGTAAAGTACCTAGCGACTGGAAGAAAGCGCAGGTCGTTCCCATTTTCAAGAAGGGTCATAAATCAGATGCGAATAATTATAGGCCTATTTCGCTTACGTCAATCTGTTGTAGAATAATGGAACATGTTTTGTGTTCTCGTATTATGACGTTCTTAGATAATACAAATCTCCTTCATCATAACCAACATGGATTCCGCAAACAGAGATCATGTGAAACTCAGCTCGCCCTATTTACCCAAGAAATTCACAGTGCCGTAGACACTGGCGAGCAGATTGATGCCGTATTCCTGGACTTCAGGAAGGCATTTGATACGGTTCTGCACTTACGTTTAGTGAAAAAAATACGAGCTTACGGAATATCGGACCAGGTTTGTGATTGGATTCAGGATTTCCTAGAAGAAAGAACACAACATGTCATTCTTAACGGTTCAAAATCTGCAGATGTAGAGGTAATTTCGGGAGTACCGTAGGGAAGCGTGATAGGACCCTTATTGTTTACAATATACATAAATGACTTAGTTGACAACATCGGTAGCTCCGTGAGGCTATTTGCGGATGACACGGTTGTCTACAAGAAAGTAGCAACATCAGAAGACTCGTACGTACTCCAGGAGGACCTGCAGAGGATTAATGCATGGTGCGACAGCTGGCAGCTTTCCCTAAACGTAGATAAATGTAATATAATGCGCATACATAGGAGCAGAAATCCATTCCAGTACGATTATGCCATAGGTGGTAAATCATTGGAAGCGGTAACGACCGTAAAATACTTAGGAGCTACTATCCGGAGCGATCTGAAGTGGAATGATCACATAAAACAAATAGTGGGAAAAGCAGGCGCCAGGTTGAGATTCATAGGAAGAATTCTGAGAAAATGTGACTCATCGACGAAAGAAGTAGCTTACAAAACGCTTGTTCGTCCGATTCTTGAGTATTGCTCATCAGTATGGGACCCTTACCAGGTTGGATTAATAGAAGAGATAGACATGATCCAGCGAAAAGCAGCGCGATTCGTCATGGGGACATTTAGTCAGCGCGAGAGCGTTACGGAGATGCTGAACAAGCTCCAGTGGCGGACACTTCAAGAAAGGCGTTACGCAATACGGAGAGGTTTATTATCGAAATTACGAGAGAGCACATTCCGGGAAGAGATGGGCAACATATTACTACCGCCCACATATATCTCGCGTAATGATCACAACGAAAAGATCCGAGAAATTAGAGCAAAGACGGAGACTTACAAGCAGTCGTTCTTCCCACGCACAATTCGTGAATGGAACAGGGAAGGGGGGATCAGATAGTGGTACAATAAGTACCCTCCGCCACACACCGTAAGGTGGCTCGCGGAGTATAGATGTAGATGTAGTGTACTGTCTGGATTAACGCTTACTTTATGTGACCATCTGTATTTTTAAATAAATCCCAGAAATTGTCATTCACTGATAGTAAAAGCATCAAATCCAACGCACTGACCTAGATAATGTGGCATTTTCTCGTAACTCATGAATTTTCTAACCCATTACTGGCAATTAAGTTAGCAATTCATTAAACCCGTGTAGTAATGTCATCCACGCGCGACAATCAGTGTACGTTGTGAAGCTTCCTACTTGATGAGAACTGCATGCTGGGCTGGAACTTATAACTGCCCACGTCGTGTTGTGCCGACTCCACTGTAGCTTGAAAGGATTTTTGAGTTTGTTTAATATGCCCGACTTCTAATTTCACCACACAAGTCTCCAGGGTTGAGCAGTTATTGCCCGATGACGACACGCATTACAGTTTGTTAAAGGGGAGTTCGCCGTTATTAATTATGTTTTTAGATTTAATTTTATTACTCGTACAGAGACCTAACGTTCCTTTAACAGCGCGTCGTCAAAATAAGTATGAAATGCTAATGTCTTTGCAATACATAATGTCGACTATTGAGTTCGTACCTATTTTGCCATTTTAGAGAAGAGAAACCTTAAGCGCTTCTGCTTGTATAGTCCCAGTACCAAATGTTCACTAATTTCAATTTACTTTCTATCTCAGTTCAATATTTAACACAAATTATACATCAATGTAATTCAGAGACATTACGTCGGTTCCATACTAACGGAACAACACATAATTGTCATTTAACATCACTTTTATTAATAATCCTTTTTTTCATGACGTAGATGATAATGAATGATCACTATCTAGGAGGAAAGAGGGATTGATCCTAATCATGAGATAATAGCTTTTAATGAGCCCGCAATCGTTAATTAAATAAAAAGTCGCCCACAATTCAAATTACCACTGACGTTAACCCCTTTTGTAGGAACATCGAATAGTAACTATTATGTGAAAGTTTATTCTAGTCCCCCAATTAATTCCTTTCCGATACGCGCACGACCGAACAGCAGAACGGAACACAAACGACTTGTTTTAACAACCGAACAACGCAATGACGTTACATTACGACAATGTCTACTCTCTTAATTTAATTATTCTTAATTACAATTTATTCAGCTATTTAACGAAAACATCTAACAAAAAATAAAATAAATTTATCCCAACGTAAAAGATCCGTTATAAACTAGTAACTAGCGCGCAGGCGTTCATGGGCAGTCCTCCTACCAATTAGCTGTACTGGAACGATTGATACCCGGTCGTCACAGCTTCACTTCTTCTGGTACATCTCTACCACTTCCCAAATTTCATTTAGGAAATGTGTGTCCTGTTATAAAAATTGGCTGCATAGTAACCTACCCAGGACATAAACGTATGTTCACGGCAAATATTTCAAGAAATATTTGACCCAAGAAATATTTAACTCTTCAAACTATAGACACGAAATGGGACCTACGATTACAAGATTAACAAGCGGGTGACGGTCGGATCCCATTCTGTGTCGACATAATTCGTTTTAAAACGACACTTTGAAGGGAAAATATGACTCCCACATATTCGTTACTCTGGCAACTGTTACACCAAAGAACTAAGGCCCAAGAAAAGAAATAAGGGGAAATTTGGGTTTAATAGACTTAAAGAGACAGATGAAGTTTTGGAGTGGACTAGAAACAGGGAAGAGAACGGCGGCATCATTTTGAATGACATTCAGAATTAACGTCTGTAAGAAACAATGGAAAGTACAAGTGTACCTCGAAACCTCACTTGGTAGAGGTCATGAAACACAGACACAGCTCCCCATTTGGGCATTTCAAAGTTTTTTTTATTTTATTTACTTATTCGTTTACTTATTTTTTGGTGAAAGTAAGGGTTACGAGGTGACTATGGAAATAACTTTGAGAACATTTATGGCAATTTTAGTGACTGCAGCATCTAGTCAAAGAATTTTCACCAAATTAACTAATTACAGTCGAGTACAGGTGAAGTACAAGGTCAAATTCTCTTATCGTGTGGTAGAATATGACACAGACACTAATTTGACTTCAGTGCCGTAATCAATGAATTTGTGTTGCACAAAGTGAAAAAATGGAAAGCGAAATTATATTAAAAACTCAGTTCTTGCGGAGGAATGTATTCTGAGCACTTAATTGTACCCGTTTTTATTTTATTTCGAATAAATAATTCATGCACATTAATAATTTACTACGAGCAAATAAAATCTGATATTCCTGATACAGCATATTAAAATACAGTAGCTGCCATAAACCAAAGACTTAAGTTTTCTTTTCCTTTCAGTTTTTAGAAAGATCATAAAATTTGTAACTGATAGCCTACAATGATACTTAATATATTGTGTGTACTATTTTTCACTTTTAGAGATTATGCTATTAATATTTTTCACTAACGCTTAATTTGTAATACACCTACCTCAATAATTACGAAATTCCGTAAGTATGTGTAAAAAACTATTGTAGAAAGTTTTCTGGGGAGTGGGGGGGGGGGGGAGAGGGAGGGAGGAGTGCGGTAGCTTTGGCAGCTGTGCCAAAGGCTCCGGATCACCTCGGCACAGCTCTATGTGCTTGTGAACTTTCTCGTCGTACTTAAAACTCAGCGTGGTGTGTTTCGCTAAAATGTCGAACACAAGGGCGAGCACTTCTTTCTAAGAAGACTACTGAACGACTTGACATAGCAACTCAGGAATAACTATGGGTCAGTAACTGTATAGGGCGTAAAAATTATTCGGACCAGACAGGAAAACTTCTGGCTACTTTCGTGTGCAGAACTTTTAGAAAAGAAAACAAACATACTCATCTTGCACCAGTAATAGTTCGGTAGTAAATACGGACGTGATAGCAAATTATAACATGTTTTGGAGGGAATAAAGCCTTAAAACGTTATCAAGCAAGTTATTTAGTATCCAGAACCCCCAAAATTTTAAAAACTTGCAGATTCTGCCTCCAAGCTTGAGTTACGCGGTCTTTGTTTGGCAGATATTTAGTTGGTGTTTCTTCAACACTGATTTTCATCGGCCGAGTGAGTACAAAATGGGTCTAAAAACTATGGGACTTAAATCTGAGGTCATCAGTCCCCTAGACTAAGAACTACTTAAACCTAACTAACTTAAGGACATCACACACATCCATGCCCGAGGCAGGATTCGAACCTGCGACCGTAGCAGCAGCGTGGTTCCGGACTGAAGCGCCTAGAGCCGCTCGGCCACAGCGGCCGGCCAAGTGAGTACGTACTAACGCAAAGTTGAGTGCACAGAAAGACGCTTACCGAACTAGATGGACTGCAATGTCACACAGGGATGGGAAGCTATAACCCGGCCCCGCCGAATATGGCGCATTTAGCGTCCAGATAAAGTAAAGTTCAAGTCAGTGTTCACTTTAAGAGCAGCAGTGTGAAACACGAAAAAGAAAGAGCACATGTGTGCAGATAGACTTTTGCACATTAAAGAAAGGAAAAGGGCTTAACTCGGTGCAGATACGGTGTGCTGAGAACAATGTCAGCAACGTGTCAAGATTCAGTTGGCTAGTGGGCAGTGAACCACGGCGAGAGCGACTGAAGCAGCTAACAGCGGTGAGACGCAGGGGACTGGCAACAGGTGCAGATGGCGGACCAGGACAGCACTGAGCCGTATGCTATAACACGTGGGCTCGCGGTATCATCTCGCCTTGACGACTATGCAGTGTATTACTTTAATTGGTTTGTGAGTGTGGAGAAAATCTCGTGGATTTGGTGTAAAACAATAATTCCGTAAAACCTGAAGAGGATACATGGATTCTATACTTCTATACTTGTAAATGATGAATCTCAGTTTAACATGCAAGGATAAAAGAATATGGGCTGTCCAAGATTACTGTCGGTTAATGATAAATCGACAAATGAACAAGACGGGGTGGAAGATGATGTTAACACCATTCGTGAGGTGAACAGGGAATCAGAATCTGAAGTTGGTGTTACATTTACTCCATTCCCAGTCAGAGAGCTGATAGTGGAGTCAGGATTTGAAGGAAACTACAGGAAACATCGAATTTGACAGAAATCCAGGAAAATTATCTAAAACGGTTTTACCTAAACACCGCGAAGTACCAGCCAGGGCTAGTTAGATATTATAAATGCTAGCTAACCATAAAAGACAATTTTTTTCCAAAAAGCGTTTTATTATTGCAAAAGCCCATAAAGGAGCAGTAAGGAATTCGATGCAGAAAATGGTCAAATGGAACAATGGGAACTATGCACCAATGTCGGAAAGGGTATTAGTGTTAATAGTGATACCTTAATGTGATTTGGGAGAAAGGCAGATAAGTTAGTTTTGTGTCACATTGAAAGGCTTCAAACAAAATAGTATTGCCAGAAAGTGATAGGCCTGAACATACAGAGGAATTATTAAAGAAATTTCATGGTGCAACATTCTTCATTTCTCCGGATGTTACATATGGTTACTGGAATTATGAATTAGCAGAAGAGTCTCGGCAGTAAACAGCTTTCTTTTTAGGGGGAGGGTGTTATCAATGTGAAGTCGTGCCACTTGGTTAGAATATCAGTGTCTGGCTTTTGTGAGGCCGATGCCCCAAGTGACAGGTGACGAATTGTTAAACAGGATTAGAGTCTCTGTGGACAATGTGTTGATTTCAGCTCCCATGTGGGAAGAACGTTGCATGTTAGTAGATAGAGTTTTAGAAGCTACAGAAATGGGTAGAATCTAGTTGAAGTTGTAATTTATAACGAAAGAAATAAAATTCTTGGAATGAATTATCAATGAGGAAGGTAGTTTGTCAGACCCTAAAGAGTTAAAAGTCATTAGAGAATTTTGAGCACCTACAAACTGAAAATAATGGAAAGATATGTTCAAATTCTTTGGGTTTTATCGAAAATTTGTGCTGGGAAAATTATACAGTGCATCTTGTTTGAAGGAACTATTAGAAAAGAAAGAGAGATGTAAATGGGCAGAGGAACGTCAGAGGGCTTTTGAAGAATTTAAGGAAACATTGGCAAACAAATTTTGAATCATCCTTGATTTTCGAAGCCCTTTTGTCCAGGTTCAGGCTGCTGTGAGGGTGGCTTAGGGGTGGAATGGTTTCAAGCTGAAAACGAAGGAGAAGAGAAACATTAGGTTTTGTCAGTAGATCGTTGCAACAGTTGGATAAGAACTATGGAATAGCAAAGACAGAAGCTCTATCATTCGCACCTGAACTACAAAAATTCCAAAATGAATTACTATTTAACTAAGTAGTTATCTACAGTGACCAGTTTTGCAGACTTGTAAGTTAAAATACGAGAAACTGATGAGGTGCATGTTATATTTTCAGAAGTTCAGTATAGAAATAAAATACATCATAGGATCAGAGAACATAGTAAACGATGCATTGTCTCAGAGTGTAGAATAAGAACGGGAAATAACAGAACCACTATGAGGGCCTGAAGAGGTTCATATTCTTAGCAGAACAATACAAACTGAGGAAGAGGGACAGCTGAAAAAGTTTTGCAAAAACCTTAGGACAGAACAGAACCAAGATTAGTGACAAGCAGATTGGAACATTCAATTTCCCTGAATTTAGTGGAATTTTATAAATTGCATCAAGGTAAACTGTTCAGGGGGAGAAACAAGGAAAAACGAAGACTGGCGAATTTGTTGTCCAGATTAGAATGTGGGTCTGTTAACAGACTAAGTGTATCGAAAGTATGGATATTATGGCGCCCAAAAATGCATTGAGAAATTGAATGCTTAGATAATTTTCAGCAACATCTGGCGGAGAGTGCAAAGGTAGTTGGACTCTTGTGAGCTGTAAACAGTGTCATAACATGAGAGCTGACAATACGGTTGTACAGGGGCAGATCTATTCAGTAGAATCTCAGAATAGACTGGATTTAGTGACCATTGACCTTTCGGACCGTTGTCTGCGTCAAGATGGGGTTGTGAATGTGTATTTTTACTCCTTAATGGGTTCTCTAAATATGTTAGGGTTTAGCCGATTAAAAGAGGAACTTCCAAAATAATTGTTAGCGAACTGGAGGACTATTTCGTGATCATTCGTGTGAAAAAAGTAAAACTGTCGGATAAAGGGCCACATTCTGTATCTAAGACGTTTGAAGAGTGTCTAAGAAAAAGGACTGTTGAACGTTTAAAGATAGCTGCCAGTTTCCCTCAAGGAAACATGTACTAACGAATAATAAAAGAGCTGCATCGCCTTTGGAAAACATATCGTCACAAGAAACACTCAGCTTGGGCCAAATATTTCTAAGAGGTGATCAGTCACCTAAAGCATGAAGCCATCAGTTTTGCACCAAGAGTGGATTTATATCTAATGACTTATTGTATGAACTAGATGAATGCCTTAAGGTTACTGACATTTTTGAAAAAAAATATATTTTGGCCATCAACTGTAAAATCTTATGTTTATCCTCTAATGGCTCCAGTTATTACGCCTTCTTCACAGGAGAAAAACAGTATACAGCAATGGAAAATGGTTGTAATAACCAAAACTGGCAAAGGATAAACATACAGTTGTACAGCTGGTGGCACAAACATGATTTTTCGAAATATTTAACAGCTGTAGAGAGCCACCAATGAAAACTTTTACTTACTGAAGTTGTTACGGAACAGAAAAAGAAAATATCAGAGGCAAATATCAGGAAGAAATGAAAAGAAAAAGGAAGCACGTTGCAATGGCGCCTCCCACAAATTTTTAGGTTGGCGATTTGGTGCTTTTTAAAATTAAGGAGACATCAAGGAAGCAGACAGTGGAAACCAAGGAATTCAAAGACGAATAATATGTGAGTCCTTTTAGGATTGTGGATAAGCCCTATGCTAATGCATGTCAGCTGGACTATCGTGAGATACTTAAACCTTTAGGGCTCTGAAACAGTTTTGGCCTCAAGAAGTACATATGGCAAAACGATGCACAGAGTACTAACTAACTGGTCTCTGGGGCAGCGATCTTTTCCACATTGGGGGTTTGATGAACACCAGGCTTCTTGAGTTGCTGACATTGGCACTTGATATTCGTTTCGTAGTGACAGACAACCTCTTCTTCAATCATAACTTTTGCCATCGCCTTTCATTCTCTGATTGTGAAAATAGTGTACCTATTACGTATGGTATATTAGTTGTTCAACGCTTATTAGTGATGAAGTTGAAAGCAACGACAGAACATATCTGGAGAATATTTTGTAGAAGTCAGAACATAAATACGAGTATATACTTACCTGCAGATGAGTAGATAAGTCATCAAAAAGAGAGATGACAATATATTGAAATTACGTCAGTGAGGTGTAATGAAAATGTGATTTAATTTTCTGCTGAATTTTCATGTATAAGTTTCAGAACAGTTGCAGTAATATTATGATGGTACAGCAATGAAGCCAAACACGTTATGTGTGTTGCATTCATTGCAACCTACAGAAGATATTTTTGTAAATATTATCATCCGGTTTACGTCGAGGTCGTGCACCCTCGTGACCACAGCCCTTCCATCTGGCAGTCCATGCATGCTGCCTGTGGACCCGACATGTTCCCGCACTGTGCGGACCTGGCTCCTCCTGAGTCCCCAACCACACGACACAGAAAAACAACAACGTCGCCCCAAAGACAGGGCAACAGTTACTACATATCGATAACCGCCGCTGCTGCCACTACCGGACAGGCATTGCTTGCGAAACGAGTGGCGCCAGTCAAGACGAGAAGAAGGGAAACAACCGCAACCTTGCCAACTAAAGGATACGGTCTGGCTTCCAACAGAGGGCGGAAACCTACAAACAGTACCAATTCGAGCTGCAGCACGGCTCAACAGCTCACGTCTTATTTTTTAAGTAAACAAGAGATCACTTACAATTCTTCGCGTTTTTGGTTGGTGTCTGCGTTTCCTCTCACCTGGTCACATTTGGAGGTTGCACTATAACTTCTCTTAGAACTGTAAACATTCTTTCTTATTACGAATTTTTTTCTACACAATTTTCATATTGCTTCCGCTAATAGCTGTCGAGTACTATTTGCCTTACGCCACAATTTGTAGATATTTTACCGAAAACAGAAAGAAACCTAAAATGAACATACAGTAGTTACGACTTTAAATCACTATTTTCAAAAAATTTCTACAACTAGCGACAGAAGACTAATAGTGCTTCACAGAAATTAGTGCAAACGATACCAATATTTTCAAGAAAATAGTTTATAAGATGAAAATGTGCATATGTTTCGCAAGTGAATTTATAATGCAGCCTCCAGAATGTAACTATGTGAGAGGAAACGCAGATGCCAACAAAAAACACGAAGAACTGTAAGTAATCATTTATTTACGTAAAAAAACAAGACGTGAATTACTCACGCCCGGTACTCACAGCTTTACTTCTGCCAGTACCTCGTCTCCTATCTTCCAAACTTTACAGAAGCTCTCCTGTGAACCTTGCAGAACTAGCACTCCTGAAAGAAAGGATATTGCGGAGACATGGCTTAGCCACAGCCTGGGGGATGTTTCCAGAATGAGATTTTCACTCTGCAGCGGAGTGTGCGCTGATATGAAACTTCCTGGCAGATTAAAACTGTGTGCCCGACCGAGTCTCGAACTCGAGTTGTAGGTGAACGTGAATACTACACAAGGAACGGTCAAAAAACGACTAAAAGAGCATAAGGGCTATTGGAGAAGAGGGGAGATTGATAGGTCAGCTGCTACGGAACGTACTTTGCGGTCAGGAGACCACCATATTCCTTTTAGTAGGACTCAAGTACTAGCAGCCTCAAGCGGATATCACGAAAGGTTATACAGAGAGGCCACAGAGATTGTAAAACAACCAAGGAATTTCAGAAGGAAGGAGGAGGTCCTGAAATTGAATCACATCTAGATTCCAATTCTGAGGAAGCAGTATAGCAGTCTTCCACCATGGGTTGACAGTAACAGCGAATTACAGCTTTAGGCAACGGCCAACTGCATTCGCGTATTCAAAACATGTGACGTCACGCCACTGCGCGGAAGCACACGGAAGCGGAATTATGTTGTAGTTAGTAGTGAACCAGGCTCCGAATCGGACATTCGAAGAAGCTACCATCCCCGTTGAAGACGTCCTCCGCAGATGGGAAGAAAACGTTGGTTTTTTAGGTCGGATCTGTTCGACGCGCCATAATAGCCCGGAATATTTTATTAATTGTGACATTTCCGGCCGTGAAAGTTGACATTTTACAAAAATTCGAGTCTTATTGGCAAATTTTGGCTTCTTTTATCTGGACAATTTTTAGAAGAAAACCGTAACCAACTTGCACCAATAATAGTATGGCAGTTGATATGGACCTGATATCCAATTACAACATGTTTTGGAGGCAATAAAGACTAAGTAGTTGAACTTTAAACGTTAGCAAGCAAATTATTTTGCATCCATAGCGTCCTAAATTTTACGAACTTACAGATTCTGCCTTCAAGCTTGTGTTGTTAAGCCTTTGTTGGGTAGATATTTGGTCTGTGTCTCTTCAACAGTGCTTTTCTTCGGCTGAGTGAGTGTCTACCAAGGCACAGTGAAGGGAGTGACAGCAACAAGCTTACCGAGATAGGTGGACTGTAATGTCACATAAGAAGTTACAGGCCACCCCTCTGGGCTGTCTTATACAATCCGTATCCTTGCATAATTATAGACCCTTGGAGGACACATAAGACACAGCACAATTTTCATTACAAAGCATATAGACACTAAAACAGAACCAGGAGACCTGTAGCCAAATTTTATAGATAGGATGTTACACAAAACGTACTCAAGCTGCAACAACTGAAAGTGGTTCCATGTCAGGATGGATGGATTTTTTCCTGGACATTCAGAAAGGATGTCATTAAGAACAAAACCCGAATTTTTCCCTGGTATTGGTTTTTCGTGCGTAGCACATATCCGCAGCGGGAGAAAAATTCACAATGTAACTGTGCTGATTTCACTGCGAGTCAATTCAGGTGCGCCCAAAACTCAGTTTTGCTCATTTTATTCCCCCTTTCTCGGAGCAATGAATTCCTGGAAAACTGCTTGCGTAAAGTTAATTAGTCAGAGGCTCTCCAACCCTGTTGCAGTCTTTTAAAGCTTTATTCCACATAAACAGGTAAATTCCCAGGTCAAGTGCAGCGTCCTACAAACAACCGCTGTACATTGTTACGCGAGCAGTAGTTTGTTGTTTCATTTATTTTACTTTTAAATGGATTTAAATCACCACAAATGTAAACAAATGTGAATGACTAGACCTTTGGCGACAATTCCGTGATTCTTTTTCTAATAAATTTTACAAGCAACAACATACAATGCCTGTATTATAAGAGTTTTTGATACAAGAGTAACTAGACATAAGCCACGTTCATTAATCAGGATGAAACGGATCCGTGTGTCCCGTTTTATTATGATTACATTCTCTGATGCAGGCTGCATATTTGTCACACTGATTTTCATTTGGAGTTAATTATTCTACAGCCTAGTTGTTTCTGGAGGAGAGATGGGCCAATTTGTACATTCATTTATTACTACACATCCCTTGCAGTGTTTGCGTTCATTTTCTGTAGTTATGATTGAATGAAATTGAGTGTATCAGTTTGGATGCTTACACGGGTTACCAGAGAAGACCGGGTAAAGTAGGCCCATTGCCAGCCTAACTTCAAGAGCTATTTTAGCAAAGTTCGAGGCCTAGTCGAGGAGTCAGAGATATGAAGGTTAGACCTCTATCGTGCGATAGTTGACCAGACTCAACGGGTCGTCTTCCCACCATCACTATTGGTAACAGGAGTCGTTTCCCGCTGCCCGCCATCATCCAGTAGGGCTGTCTTGTCTAATTTGTGTATACATCTATAGGAAGCATTGTTAAGTTGTAGAATCACTCAGTTCTTTTCCTTTCAGCATTACTTGTGTTAGAAAAGTGAGTCGAAGTTCTCTGATTTTCATCCTGTCATTAAATTTCGCTGGAGGAGTGTAGTCTGATTGTCATTGTTTTGTGTTAGTCTGAACCATCCATACATGCTAGAGTATCTCAGGCCTTAACCACTATGGTAAATACGTAGCTGGCTAATATTTGGTTCAGAAATTCGTGTATAAATTCATGTGCAAATATTCCAGTTTCGTTTTTGTTTAATTGTAACCAGTATGAAGGCCTTTGTTCACCCCCTCCCCCATTAGATTCTCATCTCCATGTTTGTACTCAGTTACCCCTTCAATATCCTCATTCATTTTCTCTGTCTCTTCGACTTCTGTCTGCTACGTCGGCATCTGTACCTGTACTATTATTGTCGGTATTGGCTTGCTGTCAAATGTAATGAGAACAACACTATAACTGAACTGTTCATAGCGAATCCTACTTCCATTATAATATGTTCTCCTGCTGTTGATGTTACCCTGTACTCGTCTGACGAGAAATCCTTTTTTTCTTTCCATATCACTTCGCTGACGCTCACTGTCTCTTCAGATTTTCTAGCTTCTCTTCCACGTTCAAACTTGTGGCATTCCACGACCCGACGCTTAGCACATTGTCCTTTGATTGGTTATTCAGTCTTTTTCTCATGGGCACCTCCCCCTTTGCAGTCCTCTCCCGGAGATACGAAAAGTCAGGAATGTTTTGCCAGTAGAGAGATCATCATGAAATTATTTTCACTTACCGTCGTCGTGTGGTAACTACTTATGCGGGACTGACAACACAGAAGTGTCAGCATGCTCACTTCTTTGCATCGATGTAAGATCATCTTGCACTCTCTGCAAAAGTTGCTCCTCGGTAAACAGGGTGCAAACTGGTCCATGTAACCTAAAATCCTAGGCCTTTGTTGCAAATATCTACAGTGCCCTCTAATAACCTGTTTTCGGATTAAAGACTTTAACAAGAACAACATATTTTAAAAAACTAGAGATTGTGGCGCTTCTTATATAGTTTGATTTAATTAACACAAATCTCTCAGTTATCAACATCAGCTTCACCATAATAGAATTGCCTTTCTGCGGTTTACCTGTCAGAATGACGCTTACGTTGTTCACACACGATGGATAATCTTGTTATACGAACGAAAGGACAGATATGGGATATTGCTGAAATTTAGGAATGACCTCAGTACCACTATTAGTGCACTAAATACAGGGACGAAAATAATCGATACAGAATGAGTACTGAATTCTATGCGAGAAGCAGCTTACAGTGTTTATGCTGTCACTATGGATACACGTCACTCAGCATTTCTGGTTTGTTTCTTTTATATGGGTTCATGCTTTATAATATCAAAAAGTTTTCAATATATTGTGTGTTCTTGAGATCTGTTTGTTCGTTCAGTAAATGCAGAGGGTTATTTTCTGCATTTATTTTCTGCATGTGAGTATATCTCCGTTTCTTCAAGGATGTTCTTGACTGTTCCCTTTTGCGTAGTATGGAGGATTTTTACAGCTTCATTTATGCATTTTAAGATTTTACGTCGTGCTTTTCAGGTTGAAAACTCTGAATATGGATGAGATTTAGCTTGTCTACCATTTGTTCCTATACTCAATATTTTTTTCACTTTATTTATTACTTCCTCTACAGAGAAAAATAGGTTTTTTTTTTTCTTTTTTTTTTTTTGGTCATCAGTCTACTGACTGGTTTGATGCGGCCCGCCGCGAATTCCTTTCCTGTGCTAACCTCTTCATCTCAGAGTAGCACTTGCAACCTACGTCCTCAATTATTTGCTTGACGTATTCCAAGCTCTGTCTTCCTCTACAGTTTTTGCCCTCTACAGCTCCGTCTAGTACCATAGAAGTCATTCCCTCATGTCTTAGCAGATGTCCCATCATCCTGTCCCTTCTCCTTATCAGTGTTTTCCACATATTCCTTTCCTCTCCGATTCTGCATAGAACCTCCTCATTCCTTACCTTATCAGTCCACCTAATTTTCAACATTCGTCTATAGCACCACATCTCAAATCGATTCTCTTCTGTTCCAGTTTTCCCACAGTCCATGTTTCACTGCCATACAATGCTGTACTCCAGACGTACATCCTCAGAAATTTCTTCCCCAAATTAAGGCCGGTATTTGATATTAGTAGACTTCTCTTGGCCAGAAATGCCTTTTTTGCCATAGCGAGTCTGCTTTTGATGTCCTCCTTCCTCCGTCCGTCATTGGTTATTTTACTGCCTAGGTAGCAGAATTCCTTAACTTCATTGACTTCGTAACCATCAATCCTGATGTTAAGTTTATCGCTGATCTCATTTCTACTACTTCTCATTACCTTCGTCTTTCTCCGATTTACTCTCAAACCATACTGTGTACTCATTAGACTGTTCATTCTGTTCAGCAATCATTTAATTCTCCTTCACTTTCACTCAGGATAGCAATGTCATCAGCGAATCGTGTCATTGATATCCTTTCACCTTGTATTTTAATTCCACTCCTGAACCTTTCTTTTATTTCCATCATTGCTTCCTCGATGTACAGATTGAAGAGTAGGAGCGAAAGGCTACAGCCTTGTCTTACACCCTTCTTAATACGAGCACTTCGTACTTGATCGTCCACTCTTATTATTCCCTCTTGGTTGTTATCCATAATGTATATGACCCGCCTCTCCCTATAGCTTACCCCTACTTTTTTCAGAATCTCGAACAGCTTGCACCATTTTATATTGTCGAACGCTTTTTCCAGGTCGACAAATCCTATGAAAGTGTCTTGATTTTTCTTTAGCCTTGCTTCCATTATTAGCCGTAACGTCAGAATTGCCTCTCTCGTCCCTTTACTTTTCCTAAAGCCAAACTGATCGTCACCTAGCGCATTCTCAATTTTCTTTTCCGTTCTTCTGCATATTATTCTTGTAAGCAGCTTCGATGCATGAGCTGTTACTGATTGTACGATAATACTCGCACTTGTCAGCTCTTGCCGTCTTCGGAATTGTGTGGATGATGCTTTTCCGAAAGTCAGATGGTATATCGCCAGACTCATATATTCTACACACCAACGTGAATAGTCGTTTTGTTGCCACTTCCCCCAATGATTTTAGAAATTCTGGTGGAATGTTATCTATCCCTTCTGCCTTATTTGACCATAAGTACTCCAAAGCTCTTTTAAATTCCGATTCTAATACTGGATCCCCTATCTCTTCTAAATCGGCTCCTGTTTCTTCTTCTATCACATCGGACAAATCTTCACTCTCATAGAGGCTCTCAATGTATTCTTTCCGCCTATCTGCTCTCTCCTCTGCATTTAACATTGGAATTCCCGTTGCACTCTTAATGTTGCCACCGTTGCTTTTAATGTCACCAAAGGTTGTTTTGGCTTTCCTGTATGCTGAGTCTGTCCTTCCGACAATCATATCTTTTTCGATGTCTTCACATTTTTCCTGCAGCCATTTCATCTTAGCTTCCCTGCACTTCCTATTTATTTCATTCCTCAGCGACTTGTATATCTGTATTCCTGATTTTCCCGGGACATGTTTGTACTTCCTCCTTTCATCAACTGAAGTATTTCTTCTGTTACCCATGGTTTCTTCGCAGCTACCTTCTTTGTACCTATGTTTTCCTTCCCAACTTCTGTGTTGGCCCTTTTTAGAGATGTCCATTCCTCTTCAACTGTACTGCCCACTGCGCTATTCCTTATTGCTGTATCTATAGCGTTAGAGAACTTCAAACGTATCTCGTCATTCCTTAGTACTTCCGTATCCCACTTCTTTGCGTATTGATTCTTCCTGACTAATGTCTTGAACTTCTTCAGCCTACTCTTCATCACCACTGTATTGTGATCTGAATCTATATCTGCTCCTGGGTACGCCTTACAATCCGGTATCTGATTTCGGAATCTCTGTCTGACCATGATGTAATCTAATTGAAATCTTCGCGTATCTCTCGGCCTTTTCCAAGTACACCTCCTCCTCTTGTGATTCTTGAACAGGGTATTCGCTATTACTAGCTGAAACTTGTTGCAGAACTCAATTAGTCTTTCTCCTCTTTCATTCCTTGTCCCAAGCCCATATTCTCCTGTAACCTTTTCCTCTACTCCTTCCCCTACAACTGCATTCCAGTCGCCCATGACTATTAGATTTTCGTCCCCCTTTACATACTGCATTACCCTTTCAATATCCTCATACACTTTCTCTATCTGTTGATCTTCAGCTTGCGACGTCGGCATGTATACCTGAACTATCGTTGTCGGTGTTGGGCTGCTGTCGATTCTGATCAGAACAACCCGGTCACTGAACTGTTCACAGCAACACAACCTCTGCCCTACCCTCCTATTCCTAACGAATCCTACACCTGTTATACCATTTTCTGCTGCTGTTGATATTACCCGATACTCATCTGACCAGAAATCCTTGTCTTTCTTTCCACTTCACTTCACTGACCCCTACTATATCTAGATTGAGCCTTTGCATTTCCCTTTTCAGATTTTCTAGTTTCCCTACCACGTTCAAGCTTCTGACATTCCACGCCCCGACTCGTAGAACGTTATCCTTTCGTAGATTATTCAATCTTTTTCTCATGGTAACCTCCGCCTTGGCAGTCCCCTCCCGGAGATCCGAATGGGGGACTATTCCGGAATCTTTTGCCAATGGAGAGATCATCATGACACTTCTTCAATTACAGGCCACATGTCCTATGGATACACGTTACGTGTCTTTAATGCAGTGGTTTCCATTGCCTTCTGCATCCTCATGTCGTTGATCATTGCTGATTCTTCCGCCTTTAGGGGCAATTTCCCACCCCTAGGACAAGAGAGTGCCTGAACCTCTATCCGCTCCTCCGCCCTCTTTGATAAGGCCGTTGGCAGAATGAGGCTGATTTCTTATGCCGGAAGTCTTCGGCCGCCAATGCTGATTATTTATCAAAATTTAGGCAGTGTCGGGGATCGAACCCGGGACCGAATACGGGTTGTACCATACAGTTAATGAAGGCAGAGTGTATGCTCGGATAGCACAAGAATCAAGAAAGTAATCGAAGGCACTATTTTCTAAAGAACCTCGCATTTACCATAATATTTTCAGGCAGACTATGAGAAACCTATAGCTGAATGACGAATGGTGTCTGAGTCGTGTTCCTTCCTCTCTCTCCCCCCCCCCCCCTCTCTCTCTCTCTCCTCTCTCTATCTCCCCTCCCCCGCCTCCACATCCCCCTCCAAATCCATTATTCTAACGACTCCATCACTTCTCTAGGCAATTGCGACGGTCAGTAAACACTAGCAGTTTGTGTTACACGGCTACGTGGTCTCTTAAGTGCTGTGTATAAACTGATTTCTGTACGTTTTTTGTGTACGTTATTCTTGACAATGCTTGTAATTACTACAGTCGCATACCAACTTGAGAGATACGACTAATGTAGAAATTCTAGTACGAAATTATTTGCCATGACTCCATAGCTTTTATTTTTGGTACTTTTATCATACATTAAGTCACACAATGACGATAATATACATTGTTTTCTTCTAATTTCAACCTAATTTCACAGTTACATTAAACACACCAAGTTAATTACAGCAAACGTTGACTCACCAAATGAAAATTTCAGAGCGACTGTGGCGTTAGTAGCAGCAATAAAAGTAATTGAGGAATCCGCATTCCATCTGCTCTGGTTAATAAAGCGATGGATATGGCACACCAGTATAGTTGTGTGGAGAATAACACTAAAGCTGACTCCTACTCTCCCAGTTTCAGAGCAAACCGGAATCACATTTGTTACTTTCACTTCAGTGAACCACAAGAGTGAATGCGCATTTGGAAGTTAGTGCCGATTTGCGTAAAGTCTTCAACAAGATTTGTGTATCAAGGTCGAGACGTTTTTAGTTGACGAAATAGAACTTAACGATTGGGATGTGACTGGACTATGACTGCTACGGTCACCAACAATTGTGATCAACACGTCGCAGTGGCCGATAATGATAAATCAAGTTCCCCGCTCATCATTTGTCCGGACTACTCGACCGCAGGTTTTTATGCTGCGGAGCGTGGTTCTAGTCTGGTATTCCACTTAAGATGCACTGTGCACTAAGTCAGAGAGGAATGAAAAAAATTTCATTTCAAAAAATTCATTTAATACAATGAACATTGTTTTCATTTCATTTCGCAAGAGATAGTATTCAAGTTACATTTAGCTACTTGCTTGAGTACTTTTAAATAATGGTAATGATATATATCTGATGAAATGATCTTCAGAATAGTCACCATTGTTTTAAGTCTTGTCCACACAGATTCACTTTACTTGAATTTACCTGCGATTTCAGGCAGATCAAGTTATAGTCAGCAATAAATAAATAAAATAAAATAAAAAGGAAACTCCCACGAAGGGTATGACCAGCTTTCGGGAGAACATTCTGAACGAAACATGATAATCTCAGTATCGTGAGGCTTCAAGTAAATGAATTAACTTCAGATTAGTTTGCTGTGATCCATTCAGACTCACTATTCAAAACCGAGTACGATAACTGCTTTCGATAAACACTTCGTGTTGATAAAGAGTTTCACAAACTGTGTGAGTAAAACAACTAAAAGTTCACAAAATGATAAAAATGTTAATACTTAATAAGGTTAGAATGTTCAATATTCTCCAATTAAAATGAAAATCACAGAAAAAATTAAATAAATTACAACTGATCTGTAGCACAACAAACAGAATATATATTGAGAAAATTAATGAAATCGTACAAAATAAAGGCAATGCTCACGTCATTGCGTGCTTGTCAGCAATGGGTTCCGGGCAAAGAGTAAAATGTAGTCATTTAAAGAGCGTTAGAAAAATTTCAAAACGGAAAAACTGTGTTTACAATTTGAGATAAAAAAAAGAAACAAGAACTTCACACATGTGCCAAAGTGCCAATAAAAAGAAATAAGAGCTGGAATGCAGCTGACACCGGAATGCTGTACAAACTGACTGCCAGCAAAGATATCGAATACCAGAAGAGACGGCGGATGATCTTCGAAAACCTGTTTCAATTAAACGAATCTGCACTGCTCGTTATAAATGTCGATGAGAATGTGAAACCAATGCAGTTATATTCCACAAAGGTGGAATAAAAACTCGTTATTACTTCCCTAATGGACGGAACTATCCCAACATTCTCGTATGCTGATGAAATTTGTGTATCATAATTTATTTTGGTTGGATTGAAGAAGTCAGATTTTATCATCAGCAAAAATAGAAAAGGTTTGTCCCACTATATACGTCTCGGAATCTACGTGGCGAAATGAACGTGCTGTACACTCGTTCCTCAGTTATTGAAATGACCAAACAAGTTTTACGAATATATGTGAAGAAAGAAAAGTTCTACTATATGCTCGACATGCTCGAGGTGTTTCGTGGTGACATACAAAAGCAAGACTGTAGACACTCTGCACTACTTCTACTAAATTCAGTAAAAGAGACAGTGTCAATTAACCTTCAATGACAGTTATTAAGCATATGTGTGAAAGATAAAAAAATTCTGAATAAGATACTCTGTACACATAAAGCACTGAAAAATAGTAACACCTATATATCAGCACACTTGAAAACCTGGTGACTCTGGTATATGATACCAGAGTCACCATCATTTTGACTATAAAACATTAGTAAGTAGCAATAATAGCTCGTAGACAGCTAATGCCCATCTACCACAACCCTGAAAAGATCATTCACTACAGTACATTTACGCATCATAATTGACATGCACCATCATTATCACTTCAATACACAATTTTTTGAGAGTATAATGTAGGCCTAAGATTTCGTATACAGATTTTTCCTGTATTGCAGAAGACGTCCTGCATTAACTACAGACGCTACAGACATGAGACTGAAATGGATGGACAGACACAGAACATTCGTACAGCGATATAAGGATTTTACAAGGTCCAGTCACATCAGAGTAACCACCTCCTAAGTTAGATGTCAATTTGCAATAACCATTCACAGACTGCATGGGTCAGCGCTAGCAGTGGAGTGTATATAGAGCGCGTCTGGGGGCGCGGAGAACAGTGTAGTCGTTATCGTAATACAGAAACGGAGCGATTTATCCGACCCCCTAAAAGAGTAGGACAGTTGCTTTTCGGACCAAGTGTGTAAGCACGTCCAAAACGGCTAAGTTTACTTGGCAAAATAGAGCTGTTCAAAAGCGGTGCCGAGGCAAGTGTTGTGCATCAGGGGCCATAGATCACTGGGGTCAGCGACGGCTGCGGAGTTGTGTACGGGTGAATAGACATGCAACTGTTCAGTAACTCAACGCCCAGATGAAACAAGGAGCTTCCAAGCAACTAGTTTCCAGCCCAGTCTTTGTTTACAAAACACGACAGTTCAGATGTGACATGTTACGACAGAGAAAGGAACCTGTGACAAATGAAGATAGTGCCAAAAGTTACCGCAAAAATCACACATGCATGTCATACTAGCACCTGTAAATCCATCTGACGATGGGGGTTTGAACCTTCGAAACACGTCGTGGGTATATATAACCAGTGACTCGTAACAGTGAACTTGTTGTTTCATTCGATAACGTAAACTCCTTCACAGCCCCAAAAGCTGACGAAGGAAATCGGACGCAGCTGTCGGGCGATGTCATCGGACGACCTCTGTCGACGTCGTCTGACGACCGTCGTCGGTTCCAATGTGATATAAGCCTTAGCTGTTTGGCAGGTTGGTCAGCTGTAGAGGTGGGGGTCAACCAGTGCAGAGAAAGCGTAGGGGGAGAAGGGGAGAGCGGACGAGGCAGGGCGAAGAGGGGGGGGGGGGGGGAGGAAATCGCTGAGGTGTCCCGCGCGGTCAGCAGGCAGCGCCGCAGAGGGCCGAATATTAAATTGGTGTGCAACGCCGGCCGGTAGCGGTGGCCGCAGGTTAAGTAATTAACTGCGAGGGCCGGGCGAGTCGCCCGCGGCAGGCGTCCCCTCAAGTCCGTCGTAATGGCTAGCGTCTCACTTTTCACGGCAGCGCAAACTAATTAGCCTAATCGGGTCTGCGTTGCATAAGGCGAGTGAGGGGGCGGGGTGGCAGCGAGGGAGGGCACCAGCGGAGGTTCCGGGGGAGCGACAGCGTCGGCCGAGATGGGGCCGCAGGCGTCATCGCCCCTGGCGCTCTGCCTGCCCGCCGCACGGCGCACCGGCGGCGAACGCTGCCACGCCGAACGGCCGCTTGATGGGTATCTGCAGTCTTCTGTGCGACACAACTCCATCCAGCTGCTTGTGCTGACAGTGGTGTCTAACTGACAGGCCCGTTTCGATTTTCTTAATTTTTACGGCGTTTTAAGGGTCAGTGCATACACATCAGTTGACTAATGCGGTACAACGTGATTCTCAACAAGGCTCAAAAAAAAGAAGCCGCCTTCAAATACAGGGTGATTCGCGAAAATATGCAAATATTTTCATATGTTTTGCTACATGTAAAACTAAGGAAAGAAATTAATATAAACATAGGTCCGCAAATGTTTAGTTTCGAAGCTACGGCTCATAAGAGATTTTGCCTGAAATTTAGCAAAAAAAAAAATAAAAAAAAATGGTTCAAATGGCTCTGAGCACTGTGGGACTCAACATCTGAGGTCATCAGTCCCCTAGAACGTAGAACTACTTAAACCTAACTAACGTAAAGACATCACACACATCCATGCCAGAGGCAGGATTCGAACCTGCGACCGTAGCGGTCGCGCGGTTCCAGACTGAAGCGCCTAGAAATTTAGCAACTTCGATAGTATGAAGCCATTGTATAGCTGTACGAGGTTAAAGTAAAGCACGATTTCCATTTATTTTGTTGTTATTGATCTGGTGAATCTAATAAAACATGTCCCAGTCGTGTATCTGAAGTAGTTGTCCAGAAGATCCGGAGAGGCAAAGAAGTAATTTCGTAAAATTTTTAATTTATTAATACTTGCCCCAATTTTTTGTTTAAATTACAGGCAATTGCACAAAGTTGTCAACAGAAATAACATACAATTTAATTTTGTAAAAATGATGGCAATAACGTTAACTGAAACTTTATGCATGTGTCAGATAATCTTCTTTTATTAATACCATAGCACACATGAAATCATGTTAAACCGAAAAAAACAAGGCTCAGTGTTAAGGAAGTTATATAGTGTACACACAGTGCCACAATAAATTCAAAATAAATGTTCAAAATTGTCTCCACCGACTTCAATGCATTTAGTTGCATGTGTATGAAAAAAATTTGTTGATCTTTTCAGTTCTACAGAGTAGTTCTTAATTTCGTCTATCGCATTCATAATGCGACAAGTAATGCCTCGCGTGTATTGACTTTGTCCTCATAAATTGTGTCTTTCATCTACCCCCATACACAAAAATCCATTGGTGTGAAATCGGGAGATCTGGGTCGCCACAGATGTGTAGCACCACGACCAATCCATTTCTGGGGACACGTTCACTTAAATGTGTAGTAACGGCGTTGGTGAAATGTGAAGGTGCGCCGTCATGTTGAAAATAGATTTGCAGTTGCACAGAAAATGGAGCATCTTCGAGCAAGCGGGCTTTTCTTCTTGAAGGGATTGTAAGTACCTCTCGCCAGTTAGACGTCCCGGGAAAATGAATAGTCCAATAAAGTGTGTGTTGATTATACCACACCACACATTTATGCTAAATCGCTGCTGGAAATTGCGTAGCACTGTTGCGTGTGTGTTTGCTACAGACCATAGGTGCTCGTTATGTAAGTTGTTTATACCATCTCGAATAAACTGAACGTCATTAGTAAATAAAATGTGTTTGTGTAACTGCTGATTGGTATTTGACTCACAAACGGTGCCAAAATGACATACGCGTTTCTACATCCTTAATGGAACGTAAACAACTTTACTTGTCTAATAATCTTAGCTTCTCTGGTTGCTCTGGAAAACTACTGCAGGCACAGGTCTGGATCATGTTTTATTATATTCCTCGTACCAATAACAACAAAATAAATGGAAATTGTGCTTTACTTTAACCTCGTACAGTTATGAGATGGCTTCAGATTAGCGAAGTTGCTAAATTTCAGGCGAAATCTTTTACTACCCTTAGCTCTGTAACTAAACATTTGCAGACCTATGATTGTATGAACTTTTTTCTTTACTTTTACTTGTAGAATAACATATGAAAATATTTGCGTATCTTTGAATCATCCTGTAATTGAAGATGTTTGAGAGATGCTGAGTACAAAACATTTAATCTAGTATAACATATATTCAGAACAGGAGAATATGATCTGGTGTCCACTTCTGTTTAATTTATCACATTTAAAACTCGCCTCAAACTTCATTATTTCCGAGTAATGACGCATAATGTCATTTGCGGTAGGCATTACTCGTGGGCCAGTATAGGCTTTTGGCGCGTCGTGTTTCCTACACATCGACTGTTGTTGCTGTGAACACGACTCTACACTGCTCGGATGACTCTGGCACGAAATTCCTCTGTTTACTTCGCTTCGATGTGGTCCGCTGTACTCTATGCCGCTGTTGTAGTTCATTTTGTCGGTAGTTCATTGGCTGTAATAGCTGTATGCGGCACGATGAGGTACTGAAATGGTGTATAACTGGATATGCACCTAATTTATGACGCAGCAGAAGGCAATGCACGAACAGCAATATGACGGTAGTTGCAAATATTTCCAAACAGAGACATGCGTTCTGCGGAATACGGCAGTCGTTGTGTCCCACAGTGAGGTCGGCCTCAGCTGGATGGAATGGGTGTTCGTGCCACTGTCCTCAATCAGCTTCGCAGTACGTAATGCCTCCCATTTCACCTGTAGACTACCATAGACGTCGGAATTTCTGTCAGTAGTTATTCGAGCGTCATGCTACTGATACGCAGTCCGGTCGTCGGGTACTGTTTATGTATGAGAGCCTCTTCACCCGTGCGGGTTTGGTGAACGTTTGTAACATGGGTATGAGAACCCTCGTGTAACTACAACACGACGATATCAACGTCGTTTCGTAGTGAGCCTTTGGTTTGGTATAGTGGACAATCAGTTACTCTGAAATGCATGTTATTCCATAGTGCCTGACGGGCAGAGTGCAGGGACGGCCTTTGGACAATGAGTTGGGTGGTCTGGTGTCCCACTAGCTACAAGAACCAACTTACGGTTTATGCCCGATGTTGCCCCTGCACACTTCAGTGGGAAGGAAAGGGAGTATCTCACTGTTGCTTATTCCGTAAGTGTATAAGTCATGCTGGACCAACTCCTTGGCCCCCCACATATCCCGATATTTGCCCGTTTTTTCTACTTTTGAGCCCTTCTCAAGGAGCTCGTATATGGTGTTGCAACTGAGAATGTAGCACAAACACAGCAGCGAAGTGAAAGTGGTTGTGCAACTGTGTGGAATGAGATGAACTGAACCTGCAAACTTCCTAGAGCGGTAAGACGTCGAGCACATCACTGTCTTCATGTACGTGGACATCATTTTGAACATTTTCTAAAATAAATGTACAGTACGTAGATGTGTTAAAATGTCCAGTCCCTTCGTGTTGTTGCTTTCTCAGAAGAATTAATTTTATGTTGTTCGTGTAGCACTCGGGCTCCCTACTCTGCTGCAAAACTCTGAAATAAAGGAATTTCAGACAAAACTCTGTTTAATACTTTACACATATTTTGATCCATCAGTTGCACCAAAGAAATGTGTACAGTTACTTTTGCATCAGCCTGTAGAACTGAAAATGCTAGAAGCTAACTATTTTGTGAGATGATGTAACAAAAAAGTGCATAGCGTAAATCTCGTAACTTCGAGATTCCAAGTTCGGTTCTCGTTGTTATAGATTTTTTAACAGTTATTTGATGTCCTTTGAGCCGGGCCTAGTTGCTTAACAGTAAAGCGCGTGCCTGGAAACAGAGAGACCACGGAAATTTTGGCTGCAGTTAATCAAGCCCTCAATAGTCAGGGACATGGGAAGGCTACTGAAACGACATAAGGTTTGGATTCAACGTTAAACTGTAGCTTCCCTTTTCCTCGTTGGTTAGCTGTAGTAGATGAGGGACACGTAAATCTCCAAAGTGGTGTCCAATTGAAACTCAGATGGCCATTGTGCCACTGGCAATTAGTGCACTGATGTGTAAATCAGGAGGTAAGTAACTTCCACATGATGTGTCACTGGCAAGTCATACTGCTCGATAAAACCTTTACCACGCTTAGAGAGAAAGGCTACAATATTGTACAGAAGGTAACTGAAACAAATGCTCAATGAGACGAGTAGAAATGACACTTTTATCCACATATACACTCAAGTCACCGTGATTTATTATGGTCTCCTGGACTTGCAAAAGGCGGGACATCATTCGCAATTGGTTAGTGATCATTACGGAAGGCAGCACATTTCTGCAACGTGCTCCTACACTTGCCGCAAGGCAGTGGGAAGACGGTACATTTCACCACAATACATTTCTCCGCAACTGCGATTGACAGCTTGTGGGTGGTCGTTGGTGGATGTGGATAAGCTGCAACACCTCACTCTAACGCATCCCACATGTCCTGATGGTATATTAGTCTGGTGAGCGGACAAGCCAGTTCATTCGCCGAATATCCTCTCGGCCCAACCGTTTCACATAAAACAGGGTTTGAAAATTTTACTCCCGCTTAAATACTTCGTGTGTCCACCAACATCCAATAAGTCCGCACCTGAGCGAGTAAGCCGTTAGTATCATCAGCGCCAGTTCCATGGATCGAATCTGGCTACTGGTACTTTTTTTCTCATTCCCACACTATTCTGACAAAGTGTGGTATTAATGTAATCCCTCAAAAATGTACTCCACTGCAGCAGCCTTGCGACGTTTATTTTTACATGTAGGCAAATAACTTTATAAAACGACTACAAAACAACCAATGCATCTTCGAACAGAATAGAGAGATGGCCTCTATAGAAGAGAAAATAAAAATACTATCAGTCATGCACAACTTATTCGTCTGCACCATTACTTGGTGATATGCTTTGGTATGCATTGTGTGCCGCTAAATTATGTAATGACCGAGAACAATTTATAAGTGTAAACCAGGCTCGTTTTCGAACACGCACATTCAAGAATCATACACATTGAAAAGTCCGTAGGTTAAATAACATACTTGTGAGAAATGTATCTATCGCTGACTCCTTTATCCCGTAACTGACGCAGGGTGGACGTGGTTACAATCGGATTTGGCAATGTTAGTTTGACGGGATGGCCAGATGTCCTTCTTACCACCACCCCATACCCCCATACCCGGGACGGAATCAGTGTACCCCAGCTATCTGCATGTAGTGTAGAACATGAAATAGTGCGAACGGGTTTCAGATGTCTGCGAATCGTGTAACTGAGGCGGGACCTGGGGACCAGACCGGTATCACCTAGCGGGATGTGGAAAACCGCCTGAAAACCACATCCAGGCTGGCCAGCACACCGGACCTCGTCGGTAATCCGCCGGGCGGACTTGATCCGGGGCCGCCGCGCGTACCCGAGTCCGGGAAGCAGCGCATTAGCACTCTCGGCTAACCTGGCGGGTACTTGTGAGAAATGTATATACAATAATTTAAACAAAGTGACTACATTAATTTGATTGCAAGTTTGATTGTAAGTATTCAGTGTGTATAATTTTTTTATGTATCCAGTCTCATTACGAATAAAGCTTTTTTCAGGATAAATATTACGTAAATAACAAGTTCATAATTGGATATTGATAATTAGCACATTCATAAGAAATTTTTGTTACAATTATGTGCGACTGAAAGGAAGTATCAGCAGTGACATTCAGTCAAGTCTCGACTCCGGACTGCTTGAATATTTGTGACCATACAGAGTAATAAATTTCCTTTACTTTACGTTTATGGTCACAAATTTTTGTCAGCTGTTTTTGAAACAGATCTGAAGATGGTCATTACAGACCGAAACCGGTAGTCTGATGAGAAAAAATTTGTGAGCACAGACATAAAGTAAATGGAATTTAGTCTATATTCGGGCCACTGTTCAATTTGCCACTGTGTCGCAGCTTGTGAAACATACAAAGTAAATAAGCACACCTAAAATTTTCAACTTCTTTCTCCTCGAAAACGGTCGAGAATAGTGTCTTTCTGATTATGGTTGATGAAGTCCTAGTCGCGCCCTACGCACCTGTCAGTATGAATCAAATCGGTGAGGAGAAGTTCGAACAGGACTAGCTACAGTACTCGAACCAGTGTCGTTCGCCTGCAGGTCTGTCTGTATGTCACTAACGTCTACTTTTATTGCAGTTTTACTATTCACAACAATATCAAAATACATATCGTACACAACACTGCATACGTTATTAATGGATCTTATGATAGCGTGTTACGAACATCATGTTAAGTTTTGTCTGTCCAGATGACTATACTGATACAGCCTACAGGACCTCATGAAAACGCAGGGTTTCGCCACTAAAGGCCATTTTATAGCACCACGAGTCTGAAGCAGTCTTGGTACATCTCTTGCTGGATCGCGCGAACCCCGTCTGCAAATTTTCTTTTAACTCGTGTATCATTGCAAATCTTCGTCCTTTCAATGAGGTTTTCAACTTCGGAAAAAAAAAAAATTCCGCTGTATGATATTCCGGAATAAATAAGCTGCTGTTTCCGAAACTGGCCCGAAACAACACAGGGCAGCCTCACGACCATTCGTAACTTCATCCAGCAGAAGAGACAATGAGTCCAATAGGAAGCGCAGGTATACGTCACCTACGTGGCTTCTTTGAACGTCTATGATCCGTATGAGGCACAAATAAGCTCCAAAGAATGGTACCACTTCCATTAGTGGGGAACAGTACTGCCCTGTGCTGGCGTGTCGTATTGAAACGTTCTGCACAGCTTCAGGTATCTTGTACGGAAGTAATACGTTTCCGAATATTACTTAATTGTGTTTTATTCATTCCTTACCCTTCAAAGGACAACCTTCTGCAGTTTCCCCGTACTTTGTTCATATTTGCTATTTGTCTCGACTGTAGGGCTGTCTTAGTAGCCAAGAATAAATCCGAGGTCTGTATAAAAATTCCGGAACATTGTTCACAAAATTTTTCTACGCTTAAGTTTTGCTTGTTGCGCATTGTTCCTTCAAACTACTCTCCTCCACAACGCTGTTTCCACTTCCTGAAGCAGTCTTGGTACATCTCTTGCTGGATCGCGCGAACCCCGTCTGCAAATTTTCTTTTAACTCGTCTATCATTGCAAATCTTCGTCCTTCCAATGAGGTTTTCAACTTCGGAAATAAAAAAAATTCCGAAGGGGACAGGTCTGTAGAGTATGGCAGATGAGCCAGCACAGTGCTTTCGTTTTTGTGCAATAATCACAACCAACAGGAATGAAGGTAGGGTGCGTTATCGTGATGCATAGGCCATGAATTGTCTCGCCACATCTAAGGCCTGATATGGGATCCCTGATACGTCTGGATACGACTCTGACAGGTGACACGTGCGTAAGCGTCCTGTTTGATCATCTGTGTCCATTTACGTCCAATTTGCATTCCGACGGACTTGGGCAATTCCAGCAGGACAATGCGACATCCCACACGTCCTGAATTGCTACAGAGTGGCTCCAGGAGCACTCTTCTGGCCACCAAACTCCCCAGACATGAACATTACTGAGCGTATCTGGGATGCCTTGGAAAGTGCTCTTCAGAAGTGATCACCCCCTCGACCTCTTAAGGATTTATGGACAGTCCTGCAGGATTCATGGTGTCCATTGCCTCCGGCTCTACTTCAGACGTTAGTCGAGTCCATGTCACGTCGTGTTGTATCACTTCAACGTGCTCGCGGGTGCCCTACACGATGTTAGACAGGTGTGTCAGTTTCTTTGACTCTTCAGTGGAAATACATTCGTCTTTATCATATGACTGGATATTTGAATTTCGAAATTTCACAGCTAACTTTCAGAGAATAAAGTAGCAAAGAACTTCACTGTCGAAAATGATAAGGGAACCTAGAAATTACAGGTAACGATTGACAGAAGATACTTTATAGTTGCTTTCGTGTGTCCCTACGTAGGAGTGATTGCGCCTGTCTGGTAACACTTCCAGATACAAAAGATAATTCTAATTTATTGTTACGTCTCAGTTGCATATTTTTAACTAGATTGCATGTTTCGAGCTCTCTGGACCACCTTCAGATATAAAACAAAGTGAAACCAATATGTACCATCTCATGTTTTACAATAAGTAGGAAATACAAGAATTGTACATAAATGTAGAATTTACCTATGTAGTGGCCTCGGAAACCGTCCTGTCTGCTCAGAGCCACGTATCAGAATACTGTATTTTGCAGCTGTGGTCAGTGTTTTAAATAGTACGTTGGAGGTGTGGGGGCACGGGAGAAGGGGTAGTGGAGTGAGGCTGATTGGGCCAGGGAAAGAAAGCATGGAGGGGTTGGTGGATATGTCATGAGTTTAACAAGAGAAGTCGTGCTAAAACTATAGAACGTTTAATAACGGAAAAATTCTCGTTCAAACACTAATAGTGTAGAACAATGGTGGAAAAGAAAGCAAAGGGGGGGGGGGGGGTATAGAGGCAGTGATCTTATGGATTTAATCGGAGTCAGTCTTGCACTTAAATTGCAAAAAATCAATAACGTACAATACCTTATGTTAAGATACCAGAATGGATGCGATAAAACTGTAAAACGGGGTAAAATACATAGGTAAATTCACATTTAAGTGCAGTTTTTGTCTTTTCCATTTATTATGAAATAGTGGGTGGTACATGTTTAGTTCATCAAGAGTACACGAGCGGCCCTTAGGCTCCGAAAGCCCATATCGATAATCTTTCGTTGAATAGTTCTCACACTGACACTTGTTGATGGTCCTGCATTGAAATCTGCAGCAATTTGCGGAATGGTTGCACTTCTGTCACGCTGAACGATTCTCATCAGTCGTCGTCGGTCCCGTTCTTGCAGCGATGTCGAAGATTTAATGTTATCACGGATTCCAGATATTCACGGTACATTCGTGAAATGGTTATACTGGAAAATCCCTTCATCGCTACCTCGGAGATGCTGTGTCCCATCGCTCGTACGCGGACTATAACACCGTGTTCAAACTCACTTAAACCTTGATAACCCGCCATTGTAGCAGCAGTAACCGATCAACAAACTGCGCCGGACACTTGTTGTCTTATATAGGCGTTGCCAACCGCAGCGCCGTATTCTGGCTGTTTACGTATCTCTTTGAGTACACATGACTATATCAGTTTCTTTGCCGCTTCTCTGTATTTACGGGTGGCTCCAAACTATGAATTCAATAACTTGTCAGTTTTGATTTTTCATTTTATTGCCAAATCTTATTTGAACGAACTTTACCGGATAAGTGTTATTATGCTGCTATCTTATGGTAAAAAAGCTATTGTTACATTGTATTCATAAATGGGTCTGGTCCTCCCACTCGTTCAGCCATGTGCTCTGCAAACACCTGTCACTCACTACTAGATGCCATGAAAGGCAGACCTACAACCATAAAAGGAAGGAGGGATTATTGTGTTATCAGTGAAGAAACGGTAAGGGAAGAATGGGTCGGTGAGGAGAGCTCAGCGACCTAAAGCGTGGTCTGCTATTGGATATTAGTCTTGTGACAGATTCGTCAGGGACAATGAAACATTTCTAAACTTACCCATGCCGACTGTTGCCGATGCGACTGCGGAATGAAAATGCAAAGAAACAGCTGCAGCTAAGCCAAGAGGCGACAGGCGCCGTGTCCTGCTGGACAGGGACCATAGAGCACTTCGAAGGGTGCTTGTACGTATCCTATGAAATCGGCAGAAGGTATCACTCTTGGAGTTCCAAAGTGCTAGCAGCAGTCCAGCTAATAAAGCTACTGTACCTAGGTAGTTAAAATATTAAAATGTAGAAACTGAAAATCTTAGTTAAGATCACAAAGATATCTTTGTCGATAACTAGGTTCAGCTTATTAAGAATCGATCTTCAGATCGATACAAAATTATTACTTTTTCAGTATGTATCTGTCACCATGCATTACGCAACGTTATAATATGTTGAGCTGAATCGCTCTAATTAAACTGAAGGGCCGGTTGGTCATATCAATACCAAGGTAAATCCTTTTAATTTACCATATTACTGTCAACCAATAGGTGTCCGGAAACTTTTTGTCAGGCAGCGTAAGCATTTGGTTTTCGAACAAAACATATACACTGACGCAGTATTGACGATGCTCGCTGCTGACTACGTACCTTGAACGTTCTGGGGTTAGATCAGCTGGGATACTATTGGTAACAATGGTGATACCATGCCACGACTAGCAATGTCGTATGATGTATATTACCACATCATAAAGGAAATTTTAAATTTACTAACTTCAAATTACCCGTTTGTTTCTTAGATGTGTGTAATGAAAGACTTGAGTTGCAGAGTGAATATTTCATAATGGAACTTGATAAAACTTTTGTGTTTTCTGTTTGATGCTGATTTTAGACCACATATATAGTTCCACATCAGTTAACGTCGTAGAAGGAATTGAAGATAGCGAAATGAATTTGCGGAATAATGGTAAAAATTGAAGGGTTCAAAATGGCTCTGAGCACTATGCGACTTAACTTCTGAGGTTATCAGTCGCCTAGAACTTAGAACTAATTAAACCTACCTAACCTAAGGACATCACACACATCCATGCCCGAGGCAGGATTCGAACCTGCGATCGTAGCGGTCGCTCGGTTCCAGACTGTAGCGCCTAGAACCTCACGGCCACTTCGGAAATTGAAGGGGAACAGACATCTGTGTTAAGGTTCGTAGACGACATCATCATCCTAGACGGAAGTAAGAAAGACGACATGTTGAAAGGAGTACACTCCTGAGAAAACATAACTTACCGACAAACGAATGAAAGACGATGGTGATGGAGGGTAGTGGAGAGAAGATGGACGACTGTGGTAATACTATATTGGGAAAAGAAGTGGAAAAAAGGGGAAAATACATGAAAAAAGAGTACATAAGAAGGCCACGGCACAAAGGTATCAGAAGTAGATTGGCACAGGACTTCCTAAGTACTGTTACATTAAACACTGAGACGAAGCTGAAGAAGAAGTTTCTGAACGTGTTCTCTTGGAGCACAATATTGTGTGAAACTCCACAGCACGAATGGAAATCTGGAGAAGAAAAAATGGATATATTTGGAATTAAGTGCTGTCAAAGGTCGTTAAAAGTTGAATGGGTTGTGAAATTGAGAAATTAAGAAGCACTACAAAGAATATATGAAGAAAGAAGTACACTAATACTAGACGAACAAAACGGCCGGTGGGATATCTAATGCAGGATTTAGGAATAAAATAAGGAACTCATGCACTTCACTTGTCTATTGCTGATTACCATTCTGTTGTATTGTGTTTTTAGACGTGGCACTGGTATCTAAATCTACATGACTACGCTGCTTTTTAAATGGTTCAAATGGCTCTGAGCACTATGCGACTTAACTTATGAGGTCATCAGTCCCCTAGAACTTAGAACTAATTAAACCTAACTAACCTAAGGACATCACACACATCCATGCCCGAGGCAGGATTCGAACCTGCGACCGTAGCGGTCGCTCGGCTCCAAACTGTAGCGCCTAGAACCGCACGGCCACTCCGGCCGGCGCTGCTTTTTAGATTTTCATGCTTGGCAGTGGGCTCTTCGAACTACTGTCAAATTATTTGTGTACCGTTTCATTCTTGAACAGAGCGCCCTTAGATATATCTTATTTTATCACGATGATCAATTCTCGCTACGTAAGTAGACATCAACAAAATATTTTTGTAATCGTAGGAGATATCTGATGACTGAACTTGACGTGAAACCATCTCGCCGCAACGAGAAACGCCTTCACTTGAATGATAACCACCTCAACTCATGTATCATACCCATAACACTATCTCCCATATTTCACGATCGTATAGAACGAGCTACCTTTCACTGATATTTTTTTCGATGTGGTCCATTAATCTAGAAAGATTTACTCCAGAAGGGTATAGGCTAGTGTAGGCAGTCTCTTTAGTGGACCCGTTGCATCTTCTAAGGCAGGGAAGGCCAAGAATTCAGCACGCCAGCAGGGCTCCGTTCACCTGCCACAGCTCTCTCACCCCACTCGACACACGGCCACCGCCACACCACGCTGTCAAGTGTGAGGAGGGGCAGATTGCGAACGCATTACGTTTAATTGGCTATGTGGTCGCACTGCATACAACTTGACGTCGTACTTCTCAACAACGTGGATACCGAACAAAACAAATTTTCAGCATTATTTAATAACTTCTGGTGTGTCTGAAGACACAATTTTTATCTGTTACGACCTGTTTCCATACAGACAGTCGCAGAAAATTACATAATTTTTGCACATAGATTTCAAAGTAAATGCGATTGATTTAATTCGATAGGAAAAAGGTCTTCCACATATATATCATATATCATATTGATCAAAATATTTATCGTGTTTGTAGCCTCATTATGGTGACATTGAAACTCTTCCCAAGAAAACAACGTAGAGCTCTTGGACAGTTTTAAATTAAAGAAGTTGTCTTTTAAACGGGAGTTACCATGCAAGTCAATTAGTTCCATCTGCTTATGCACAAGGGGCACTTTCCACTGAATTGGCAGTCTCGGAAACAGCTGTAAGATCGACAGTGTCCTCAAAACGTTTATGAAACTATTCTTCTAATTATTTCAAGGCCACAATGAATTCTTCAAACGTCACGTTTTGTTTAATACCAGGGAGCTTAGGGAAATGGTTTTTTTGTCAGAACTTGTCCCTTCCACAAGGCGATTTTCATTTTAAATATATCCCCATCAAATCGAAAGTTAGTTTTTTTTTCCTTGCATTGTCTTACTGTGGGCAATGTGCGGCCACGTCCACATAAAAAGCGAGTAGTGTACTCCATTCCGGCTCACCTACTTTTCGTTCCAAGCAGGCCCTTCTACTTAAGGAACTTTGCAGTAGTATAGAAACTCATCATTCTCTTCGTTCAGTTCAATCGAAACCTGTATAATACTGACTGTATAATAATGTGTGTGACTTCAGAAAATTTGCTGTTCACACCAAAATTTTAAATTATTTCTGCATTGTGTTGCAATGTCGTTCCATATCAAATTAGCGGTACCTGTCGATTATGCAAATTTGTGGTACCTGTCGATTATGCGACTGTATACCTCATAATAGACATTGAGAATTTTTATCCTCCACTTCTGTCAAACCAATTCATTTTTAAAGACTTATGGTGATAGATCGCTAGACTGCCGCTTTTCGAGCCAACAGCCACTGGGCCTGGGAGATTACTTCATACCACGAGCAAATAGCGAAGGGTAAACAGCCCTGACACCACGATTCTGCTGAACTGAAGACAGTTGAGCCGACCGAAGAATGCCGCAAGGCAATGCTACATGAAATGTAGCGCTGCACCGAGTACTTCAGAGAAGTTGCGAGCAAAGCCGACATATACCGAGTCGCAGCCCGTTTGGCACGTCATGGCCGACGCTCTTCTTAGTGTTCTGCCAGTTTAACGCATGCAGCCTTTGGATCACCTTACCCACAGCATTTTTTGTGTGTTTGTTCGAGTTTAAGTTGTTCTTAATTCTAAGCCCTGGGGAGAGCTTTTATATTTTTCTGTGATATATCGTGTAATCGAAATATAACGATTCCGTTTATTACTCACGTGGATGACCTCAAACTTTTTATTGTTTAGACATCACTTCTAAATTATTTCCCGATTGATTTTGAATTTCTGGTAACTTTATTAGATGATGAACGACAGCATCGTTTTCAAACAATCTAAGAGCGTTGCTCAGACTCGCTCTTGAATTGTTTACGTAGATTAGGAACTGTTGAGTGCCTGTAACACTACGTCGGAGAATTATAGTAAAAGGAGACTTAGTAAGCGGCGTCACGGCAGTAGCGTTTGAAGATAGGAGAACCTTGACAGAAATGAGGCACCGGCCTTGCCGCAGTGGGTACACCGGTTCCCGTCAGATCACTGAAGTTAAGCGCTGTCGGGCGTGGACGGCATTTGGATGGGTGACCATCCGGGCCGCCATACATTGTTGCCATTTTTCGGGGTGCACTCTGCCTCGTGATGGCAATTGAGGAGCTACTAGACCGAATAGTAGCGGCTCCGGTCAAAGAAAATCTTCATGACGACCGGGAGAGCGGTGTGCTGACCACACTCCCCTTCTATCCGCATCCTCATTGAGGATGACACGGCGGTCGGACGGTCCCGATGGGCCACTTGTGGCCTGCCGACGGAGTGCTTTAGACAGAAATGCCTTAATGACTAGTGCCTCTCCGTACGTGTAGAACAGTGTACCGGCAATAAGGAATTATTTCTGCAGAAAGATAGGGGGCACCCGATTGCCTCTCTTCGCCCGTTGTAAGTATTTGTATATGACGTTGAAACGCAAAAGTAATACCCAGTATTCCTCGTCAGGTTAAACCGTCCAATATTAACACGTGACTGAAATGGAGCGGGATGCGTTTTGATCGGAGTTCCGAAAATACAGTTTTTCATACTGTCACGTTTTCACTCGTCCTAAAGATGTTATTCTTACGTAGAAACAATGGGCAAATCGCCGTCCGTAGCGAGGGACCAGTGCTGGATCAAAAAATGTGAAATTACATATGTGAAGTAATGAGTGATAAATATAGACACACAGCTGACCGTGTTACTCATTGCTTGACATATATTCATCAGGTTCTGTCCCACTATCCATTTAAAGGTGGATATAACAAAAATTTGAAGATAGTGTCATATTATCATAGCTTCAGTCGCAACTCTCCATGATCTTATCCACTTACCTCATAAAAACTTTCCTGGAAATAACAGTTTCGCATCTAAACTCGAGAAAATTTTCTTCAATTCTTCACTACTAGCTTCGGGGATGCAACCCGTTGCTTCAAAATGCCTCTGAGCAGTATGGGACTTAACATCTGAAGTCATCAATCTCCTAGAACTTAGAACTGCTTAAACCTAACCAACCTAAGGTCATCACACACATCCATGCTTGAGGCAGGATCGAACCTGCAACCGTAGTGGTCACGCGGTTCCAGACTAATGCGCCTAGAACCGCTCGGTCATCCCGGCCGGCAGCAACCCGTTACTCAAGGGGTCCTTGTCATTCAGATCGGCCTAACTACCATCTTGCCATCTTCATAATTTCTGCCCCTAATAGCTAAGAAGGCATTAAAAAATCGGTGTAACTGTTATTTCAAGCGATAATTTCTTCCACATGTGCGGCGCTGATTCATTGCAATGCTTATGGAGTTGCCTGGGCCAAGGTTCCAACACCGTACGCTGTGAACTGGACTGATGGAAGGCATTCCACTGCGCCTACCTTCTTCGTTCGAACATCACAATTTCATCAGTTTGTACGGTGGCTGTATCTTTCGCAAACTTTCATCGTCGGAACGTTTACGATATTCACGTACTAATGTCTTACAACAGGAGATTACCATCGTTGTTTTTGAAATATCTCTGTCTCTCTGTCCTCCTGCGATCAACTAGGGATGCACCTGTTGCTATTATCTGTCTGTAGCCCTCTTGCAAAGTTTACGATTGCATTGCTTGCTGCTCTCATAGTCGTCACAGAAAGAAGATTGGTAACAACGAACAGTTTGGTACAATTGCTCTGATCACATGACTGACGGCGTTAGCAGCGTCCATTAAGTATCGCGTGGACGCAAAATCGATAATCTCTCAATAGTCAGATTAACTCACGTAATTTCTGAAATAGAGTTCAACTCATTTTACACTTGCAGTAATTCATTTTCTCAAAGCTGATTGTAATTTATGTTTTTGAAATCAAGCCACTTGGTTTCTCTAACGCGTTATTATTGGATATGTATCGCTTCGCAGTAGTCGTATTCAATCATCACCCATAGTAACCTGGGAGTTCTGTAACTATTCCATTTGATGTTGTTCAAACAGTAAGCTGCATTAGATACTTACGGTGTTTGGCTTACAGAGATCGATCGCGAAAGTGCATGTGATGCAGACAGATTTGCTTACCCCGGTAACAAATTATTTTGTAATTCTGCGAGTACAACAAACACTTCATGCGTTTGCATTACCAGATATGAGATTCTTCAGTTCACACAGTCCTCGAAATGAGCCTGTACAAACGTGCTTGTTCGATTAATGTCAGCTGAACATTTTTTGAATTCGCAATGTAACAATGATTTTCTTTGATTATAAGCTCAAGAAAGCAAGTACCAGATGTTTTTATAATTTTGGTTCCAGACCTATGTCTTCCCAGGACTACACCATTCTTACTTCCATTTTATCGTCTTTCTTTTACTTGAAGATATATTTGTGTTAACGTACTTTTGTATTTCTGCTAGCAGCTAAGCACACGGCAGCTGCCGCAGAAAAGAATCGAAGATGGAGCAGTTGCGCGTCTGTTACGGTTTAAATTAATTGAGGTAAAATTTGACTGATTCGAAATTCTTCTGTTATGAGATTAAATTGATCAGATATTTCTCTTGCTCATAGATGACTAAGATTCCCTTTAGAGCTTACGTGGATATGGCCCTAGCTGGCAAGCGGTTTCAAAATCCAGTCTGTTTGATTTCAGTATCTAAATGTTTAACGTAGTGTAATTTCTTATGAGCCTCACCAAGTATTGAGTGCTTTCTTCATTCGCTTTCGTTGATTATACTAGAATGCTCTTGGTGAACCAGTAAACATTATTAAGTTCAAGTATACTCACTGTGCAAGTCTGGGAGTACAGATGACTCTACCACACGGCCAGTGAGATGCAAGTAGAAAAGAAGAAGCAGCTACCTTTCAACATTCATACTCTCCTGAATGATATATGCAGTTATTTCGGAAGAGTCCTACTTCATTCCGCCCTATGGTCCGTATGTATGAGGCACTAACAGGTTGACCATGGTTAAGCAGCTTGTATTGTAGAGTGGCATAGCCAAGAAACGTCAGGTATGCAAGTTTGATTATCACTTGGATTCATGTGCGACGTCCACTGAGTACATGCTGAGGCAGTATCAAAGTACCCACCTCCCCCAGTCCCTCCCCCCACCCAGTCATATTTCAGCTGGAGAGTGATCAGCTGTATGTAATGAGGAATTTGAAAGTCTAACTCAAGGAATTTACGTACACCACAGCTTCCCTTGTCAGCGTGTATTTCGGAAACGGTTGGCTAGTTACTTGCTGGTAGTGGTGCTCTAGTAACCTGTGTTGACTCTTTGCCAATCGTACATAAATCTCAAGAAGGAACGTAGCTAACCGCTCCTTGGATTAGATGCTCTGATTGCCGCAGGAGCGCTTCACACGATGATAAATCCATATAGCCAAATATCATACGATATTGAGTATTATCATGATGCCGGCCGTGGTGGCCGAGCGGTTATAGGCGCTGCAGTATGGAACCGCGCGACCGCTACGGTCGCAGGTTCGAATCCTGCCTCGGTCATGGATGTGTGTGATGTCCTTAGGTTAGTTAGGTTTAAGTAGTTCTAAGTTCTAGGGGACTGATGACCTCAGATGTTAAGTCCCATAGTTCTCAGAGCCATATTATCATGATGCACGCAGTAGCTGATACAAAACGTATCATTTTCGGTTTTTTAACTGCCTTTTATGTCAATGTGTCTAAAATGTTAGAGAAGATCGTTCTGAGTTACGAAAATGAAGCTCAAACTGCTCTCATCCATCTTCATATCAAGCTCTCGATAGTTGATATTGAATTTTGGTACGTCGGAAGGGATTCATTGTCTCCACAGTTTGAATTCCTACCACCGCTACTTTAGAAACAAAATATGTAACAACTTACTTTTTTTTGCTTATTCGTTCATTGTATTTCTGTTAGAAACAAAGTCACCTGCATTGTACATGCACCCTTCACACAGTTCAGCGAGAAATATACTCCCAGGTAAAACCCTTTCCTTGAAGAACTAAATAAACAGTGCATTACCCTGCAGAGTACGCTACGTGTAGACCCACCTGCCATACAGCTTCGCCTGGAGCACGTACCGTTTTCTGCAAATTATTCCCTGTGAAAGAGGATTTGTAATACTGAGAACAGCTGGAAACTGAGATTGCCAATTACTCTAATCGATCCCTGTAGGGAGGGTGCGCGCATTTTACGTCGAAACTTGTTCAGGTACACATCAAGTAACCTGTATACTGGAACAAAGCTGTATTGAGAGCTATTCTTCGGCGTAGCGCATTATTTGCAACGAATTTACAGCCTATTTAGTGGCACTCAGCACAGCATTAAACGAGCGTATTCAACTAATCTGCAAGGTCTTCTTCTTAGTTTCAGTTTAATAATTTCATCCGAATGTCCTTCCATACCATACGCAAAGGACTTGGAGTGCACTAGTGGCTAGCAAATAAATTAAAATTGTTTTCTTGTATTCTGAAGGAATCTTTACGCTTTCCTCTATTTATATATTTAAATGACTGCTTGACGTGTTACACACTACGTTCATTTCGTGTGACAATACATCCGCTGTTCAGATTTTTAAATTACCTATGTGCTGAGAGAAAGATTAAAAGTAATTATTATAAGTAGTACAAATAATGTAATTACGTAAATATAAAATCTTATGTTCTTTTGAGATATTTCATAACTATAATATAATTACAAATAAATTAATATTTTCATAACCTGTTTAAGGATGTTATGTTGAAACACTGAGAGTTGCTAAGGCAAATGCCTTAATTTTGTTATAAACAATCAAGATCCGGCACGGAAGCATCCTTACATTTAACAAGTCATGATGCCGTAAAAGCTCATTTCGTTTTGAAATGGATACTGTAGGGTCTAATCTGCAACGCATGTTAAGAATATGGCGTTAACGTTACTAATTCATGTTTCATTACAAAAGGCAAAACCTATACCGAATGCTCTTTATAAACAGATATCAGTTCTCGCCGGAAAGAATAACCAAAATATGCCGACGGTGACATTGTTGAAATGTATTTCGTTCTAATCAGCTGTAAAATACGACATTTATAGTAGCATAGTTATCTATCGATAAGGACACTTCGTATAGACTTTGTTTTTTTATGATTGACCTGAGATCAATCACCTTCGATAATACACATCTTATCGCAAAACTTCGTGTTTTTACGAAGAATAAAAATCTCTGAACTAGATGTCACGTTTTAGAAACAAATTTGACACAAATGATAATTTCTCAAGAGATGGCTGCCAATGTGTTGGAATGCTAAGATGATGGTTTCTGTGCCGTTTATGATCGAAATCGCTGGCAACCTAGATTATTCATAGGAACTGTCGGTGTTTTCTACACGACTTTTGTTAATACTTGTTACAGTTTCTATGAGTAATTTTATCACCCCTCATGTAAAATAATTTCTTATTCCTCTCCAGAATACTACATTCGTATGTAAGAACAAATGAAAACACAAATATATCACAGCCTCATTTAACAGATGTTTAAAAATTAACCAGATTATAAGACCATAATTCGACATAAATGAAATTTTCTAATACGAATACAGGTAACTGTTTTCCATCTTTCAATGTGATAAAATGATGAAAATCGTAACGTCAGCATGTCGTGCAATTGCCTGTGCAGCACGCCAGCGACATGTGCTGCTATTAACAAAGGAATTATGAAACGTCCAAGGACAACATTCGTCTAGCATCGCAATACGGAGAGGTTTATTATCGAAATTACGAGAGAGCACATTCCGGGAAGAGATGGGCAACATATTACTACCGCCCACATATATCTCGCGTAATGATCACAACGAAAAGATCCGAGAAATTAGAGCAAATACGGAGACTTACAAGCAGTCTTTCTTCCCACGCACAATTCGTGAATGGAACAGGGAAGGGGGGATCAGATAGTGGTACAATAAGTACCCTCCGCCACACACCGTAAGGTGGCTCGCGGAGTATAGATGTAGATGTAGATGTAATCTCAGAGCGACGAGAGCCAGTGGACCGCGAGCAATAACACACGTCCAGAGAGACTCGTAATCATTCCCTGTACGACCCACATCGAGAAGCGGACCAGTATTCCGTACCGTAAGTTTGCTGTTGAAGGAACTCGGCCATTAAATGGGTTCAGTATGATCGAAAGCAGTCGTCTTGAAGGATTTGTTCCTCTGTGTGGTCCTGTGCAGTCATAGTTGAGTTGAACAAAATCCAAGACATTTAATTAGCACTTACTCAACACTTTTCTTCACTTTTATTTATATTACTAAATTCCAAATAAAAAAAACTTATTTGATACTGAAGCAGTGTTTCTGAGAATAAATATGATTAAGACTAAGTTTATGATTCCTCGATGTGACAGACAATTTTGACGGAAATTTTGTTTTAGAAGTTTACACTTTAACAAAAGATATTCTTGGGTTTTCTGCATTGAGCAACAAGTGGTGCACAGATATGTGTAAAAATTTACGCAGTGTTGTTTCACAAAAATAACACATGTCCATGACGTATAATTAAACAAAGACGTTCTTTTTACGAGCTTCATTACCATTCTGTACCTACAATGACCGTGTATACCGAATTCCTCAAAACGAATTTTTGACGCTCTCCACCGTTACCGCTTTTTCCTCCAAATGAGCATTTTCTTCTTCTCGGTTCATTGCGAGTAACATAGCTAGAAGAATCAGTTATTCCATGAGAATCCTAACTAAATGGGATTTCGGAGTTAGCTTTAATCTCTTGGTATCGAAACTTGTTTCACCAACGTATTTGTCATTAATGCCCTTGCTGCATGTTACATTCATACCTAATATTTAAATTTAGGCTGTGAAAACGCAGTGAGATACAGTTTGTTGTATGCAATTTCTGATACGTTGTTCAAGGGCATTTAGCGTGAAACACATTCAAGTATAGAGGGACACTCAGCAGGAAATTCAGATGTGCACGATCGTAAGTACTACAAGATATAGTAAAACAAGTTAATGGGTCAGTTAACAGGCGATAGTGAGAAACGTAATTATAACTACAACGAAAATTAAATGAGGGTGAACGGGGTATAAATGATAGCTGATTACGATAGATAGAGTAAGCAGTTACTTTACAGGATTCCATGAGATATGAAATTATCTAATGGAAGGGGATAGATGACGCTAGATAATGTGGAGGAGCAGTGACTCTAGATCTTACAGCATGGAAAAATACACAAGAGAAAAACCAGGCAATGGATGGTTATTAAGTGAGAGTAAATTTAGAACTGTATTTGTCTATAATTTCAGTTCATGTGTCTCCGTTTCAAAGTCATTATCCTGTTACCTAATTTCCATTTCTATTTTAACTGTAACTTTTTCTATTCTTCGAACAATTTTTATGACACGAAATACAGATATTTCACTAAAAAAGAAAAATTTTGCTGCCATGTATAGTTCACTTGTGTGCGAAATTAGTAAGAATGTCAAGAGAAATGCGTAATGTGAATCTTGTCACAATTAGTGATAAATTACACAATCATCGAAAATGGCCACCCTTGGAAAAGACACTGAAAGTTTCGCATAAAGGGGAAAATTTTTGCACTCCATGTATCGAAACTTGTTGTAGGGAAGGATATTATGTGAACATCTGTCCCTAAAATCAGAAGGGAGTGAAGATGCATGACATTTATTAGGAGTAAGGAAACATAAAATGACTGAGCAACCAATCTGCGAACCCTTAGGACTAATTTAGTGCGAATAGATATTTGTAGTTAATAAATGTAGCGTACGCAATCCACTGCAGCTAAATGTTACCAACCGTGCATGTACTGTAGTGACAAAAAGCAAGTATTCTAACGTACAACGCGTAGCATTCATTTGGTTTAAACACTGCATGTCAAAGTTATTTTGAAAGTTCTGGTACAAATACAACGTTCATGACGAAAATAAAGACTTACTAACCCTAACGTAATTAATATCGTCCTTATTGGCTGTAAACGTGTATTTACGCAATCTTATAGATTGTTTGGAAGAGATAGAAATAAGGACAGTTTTGTGTGATAAAAATGTTACTGTGTACCGAATCGTTGCTTTGGAGCCATGAAGGTTCAAAAAATGGCTCTGAGCGATATGGAACTTTACTTCTGAGGCCATCAGTCCCCTGAAACTTAGAACTACTTGAACCTAACTAACCTAAGGACATCGCACACATCCATGACCGAGGCAGGATTCGAACCTGCGACCGTAGCGGTCGCGCGGTTCCAGAGTGTAGCGCCTAGATCTACCCGGCCACCTGGGTCGGCGATCCATGAAGGTATTGTCACGATGTTCAGAGATGGTGTTCATAGTGCTGTGTTATGAATATTGTTTTAGAGAGGTTTCTGAAAGGCTGTCCGTTTACATTAATACACACCTGGCATCTGCGGCATAGGTGACTAACACTTTCGAAACAACGTGGTATTTCCCAAATAATAACTGCAGTTTCAGCCAAGCGGGCAACCAGTTCCTCTGGAGTGTCTGTCGATGTCTGGTACACCAAGCACTTCATAGCTCACAACATATACACACACTCATAAACACAAAAAAAAAATCCATAGAAGTGGAGTCGAGAGAACGTAGTGGCCACCGAACTGGGCCCACACCTCCTAGTCCAACAATTGGAAAAAAACACCTTGTGGTGGGACCCGCCATGATTCAAAGTGTAATAAGGCGTTAAGGAGGTGTAAACATCAATAGAAGTTTTTATGTAAACAAAACGCAACATGAACAATAATAATAACAATATAATTGTATATCCAGGGACGTGGACACTACTACCAATGACGGAAACTCATCTTTCCCAGCAGTGAGATATAATTGTGTTACAATTAAGATTCCAATGTCAAGGTGTTGCAATTAAGATTCCAATGTTAAATTGTTGCATTCTAAGAAATCGAAAATAACTGTGAACGTTGAATTGAGAGAAGTCCGGAGTCAAGCGTCCCCTAGCGGGGCACCAGTAACATTTTTTCACATACAATTTTTTTCTTATGTCTACTATAAGTATTTACTTCTTGTACACTACCTTAATTACTATGATTAGGCACAAAGTTCACGTCTGGATTTTGATATTAATAAAAATTTGCATCTGTTAGGTATCTGAATGTTTCATATGCGGAGAATTTACGGGCAGATGGGTTTCTGAAGCAGTTTTCTTCAATTGGCGAGACGAGAATATCGCTCCATTATAAATTTCTTTTTTTCCCGATTCAACGTGAATGAAAACTCAACTAATGTTTCAGAAGGTTTTGAAAGTTTGTTGGTGAATTTCATCTTAAGGAGCATATTGTTGAACTGGAACAGTTCCTGCACTAATCTTCTAGAACTTGCTATCGAACAATCTACAGAATTAAGTAAACAAATGAGCACAAGTTCTTATTATCGTTCATGGATACAGCATACAGTAGAAATTATTACTATTGTAAACCAGATGTAGTCAACCTCTTTTGCCTACTGCCCACTTTTCTATCTCTGACAGTAGTAAAATTTTCTAACCATTCACCATTTCCATGATAATGGTGATCTATAAAGCAGAAAAGTAACTTTACATTGTAAAATTTATAATCCTGAGTTACAGAAAGTTAAAGCATGCAATAATAATTCCTTCAAAATTTTATGAAAATCTAATGAAAAGACCTCCCTCTACGAAAGTGGGAACGCCCTCTAGGGGTGGTAAGGACCAGGTTGAATACCACTGGTGTAAACCGTATTTATAGTTTTGGGCAAGAGCAGTGCATGCATTACTTCTAATGGATCCAGTTCCTGTTTGGATAAGTTTGTGAAATGCTGTTACACTGTAGTTTTATCTTTTCATATACCAGCAAAATGAAAGCCTATTATTCCACAAGGGAAATGGCATAACTTATCTTCTGTTATCGCATGACAAATGGAATCAACAGTCGGGCCCGTCTACTTTACGCTAAGAAATATCCAGAACGCAGGGTACCAGCTGCACAATTATTGAGTCACCTTTTAGGGCTACTGGCAGGCTTTGTCTTCGTAAAAACGGCGGATCGTGGCAGATTTCGCATCATCTGTACTCCTGTTGTAGAGGAGCGAGTACTACAACGAGTGCTAGAAGATCCTGGTGCTAATATCCTCTACTTCACGGACAGTTGTTACATTCATATCATGAAAAACGTGTGCGAGCCCTTCGGCCACAAGATGAGCCTGCCAGAATGCAGTACTGCCAACGTCTGTTGCAAATGCGTGTGGAAGATCCACGTTTCACACAAAAAATATAACGATCACACATGTGGCCCGTTTCACTCAACATGGAATTGCCAGTTTCATAATCAACACTTGTGAACTGATGCAAATCCACACTCAGTAGAAGAATCAAGGCATCAGTGTCGGATTTCAGTTAATGTATGGTCAGAAGTTATCGGCGCCAAGATAATAAGACGTTACATAGTACCAAACCGGCTGACTTGTGCAAGCTACCTTCGGTTCCTATCAAATGACTTGCCAGTCCTGCTAGACGAGGTACGAGTTCTCCAACGGGTGAAGACGTGTTTCATGCATAATGACGATTTCCTCCGAATTGTCCAAAAGCACTTCACACGTACATTCAACGCGTGATGGACTGGATGGAGAAGCTGACCAACAAGTTGCCGCAATCACAGTCCCTTCAAATTTTGGTTGGCGGTACACGTGAAATTTTCGGTGTATGCGAGCATAATTAATGATGTACAAACACCAAAGGAACGTGTGACCAACCTCGACTTTCTCAGGGAGTCCGTGATTCTCTAAGGTGTCGGACAGAAACATGTCGTACTGTGAATGGAAACCATATTGAGCACCTCTTTAGCGATGGCTCACACGTGTAGGTCCCGACTAATAGCAAGCAAATTGTGTTAGAAGCACTGCTGTCTCACAGTAACGGAACAAAGTTTTCTCCTTTGTTTACACCTTTATTGCATTGTGTAGGTTGTTCGTAATAGCAAAGAACTTGCAATAAGAAAGATGTGTTTCAAAGTAGCAAGCATAAGCAAGTCTTTATGTTTGAGAGAGCATATTTACTGAATATTTTATTCCTGTTTTGATCCATACTGCCACCTCCCAAAGTATGTAATAATTTTTCACAGCACCACATGTATTTTAGTGTGTGTGTGTGTGTGTGTGTGTTCCATCATAGCCGTGGAATATCTGGAACAATTTCAACAAAAACTCATTGGATATATTACCTAGACTGCAGGGGTAAGATACCCCTTGCATCCGTATTTGTGGTTATCGAAATGGAAAAGTGGTGACACGTAAGCATAAGGCCTAGAGCAATTTCAACCATTCTTGATATGTATACCGTTGTTGTAACACACCCTATCAATCTCAGTAGTGGGATGTGGGGGTGGGAATGTGAGACGTCAAAAAAATTGAAGCACAGTCATGTTATTGTCTGACAGTTTAATGGCGTTGCTTGGAATGTTAGAGATATTGTTGAAGTCAGTTCACCCGTTGCTGGATTGTGGGTGGTATCGGAAATGGTACATAAATATTTAAGCGGACAACACAGACTGGTAAAGATATCCACTGACGTGAACGCCATGTTTGGTTGCCTACTGAGAGCTCATATGATGTGAGAATGTCACAGCGCTGCCGAACTTTTTTCTCAAGTGTTCCATTATTCTTCCATTTTTAACTCAAAGAAAAAACATTTTTATCTTTGCTCCTTACAAACCGTTATTTCAAAGTTCGAGAAACAGTGACGTTTACGTAACTGCGTGAATTTTCTTACTCGGTTCCACTTATTATAAATATTTTCTGGACATGTTGTTGTGTTATATTGTCACTGAATAAAGCCGACGTTTTCGTCAAGGTTTCATTGAGCTTTCTCTGGATCTATAATTTCAGTATATCTAGAGGAAGGGCACTACAATTGCGGCCGAAATATCTGTTTCATTCGCTGCCAATTACTTCACAATACGACGTGACGACATATACTCAAGATATCTGTGTTTAATAGACAAGGTTAAGTTAAATACTGTTTCGGTGGAACATACACTTTGACAGTTTTTACTTTACTCTGGCAGAATAGTGTTGAGAACGTAATTGACGTTGCAGATGAGAGTTTCGCGCGTTCCGCTTTAGTTGTAACGCACAGTACGTCGGCACCGGTGCAACCCCGGGAACGTATTGTTAAACGGCTGCAGAAAATTTGATGAGTTGTCACCTCGTTACGGTCTTGTAAACACGGCTGGACGGCACGTCTGATCGTCGGATATGTTGACGTTGCATTACGACTTCACATACACACGTCAGAGTTATGAGACTCTGACACGGTGAGCAACACAATACATATGAAGTACTTCACGGGCTTACTCGTACCAAACCATACAAAATTATTTTCTTAGTAAAATTAACCACAGGCTATCTGATATACCAATACAACAGTACAGAGCTATACGCCTTTAAGTGGTTAGCTGTGCACCATTAAAAACATCAGTGGTTTATTTGCTTTGAATGATGTGCCGAACTAAAAGGTAATGTGAAACGCGTTCTGTGATACCTCCAGGTAAATGAAACTGAGCAACAGTTGAATGCAGCGACAGGACCAGGAAACTCACGGGGTTAGGAACATCAGTTGTTTGATCTATAGGGAATTATTGATTTTTCTAGGTCTCCTCTCCTGACTGACTACGGTATAAACTTCATATTTGGTGGTTAGAACCTTCATTTGCTTCTTCACTCTAGAGGTGCATATTTACACCTCCGTAAAAATATAGACATTATCTATATATGCCCTTGATTATTCAACACGTTAGAGGTTAGACAGATTTTAGCACGCTGCTCATAATCATCGTGGAGAAATTCTACGTAATGGAAATTTGGCGTTTATGAATGTTACATTTTCTTCCTTTTTTTATTTTTTTATTTCAGACATGACTGCATTAAATTGTGGAATAGAGAATCATAATTGCTGATAACAATGGAATGCTGCTCAAATAACTCGGACTTACTTTGTTTACGCTTTTGAATCACTCAGTCACAGCAGAATTTTTACAAGGAGTAAACCTGACGTAAGGTGAAAATATTGTCGCCCACGTGGGTATAAACCCAATCGGGCGTATGTTTTTCATGTGTCATAAACTGCTGTTGTCTATTTTTAGATTCATAACGTATAGACCATCAATAAAAGTGATGTGAAAAACCTTTCAGGATAAGACTTGTGTGGTTAGTTCAGTGACATAGTGACTGAAAGAAGATGATCAGGTGAAGCCATTGATTTCATATAATATTATGATTACGGTCACATACAATTCGGTGACTGCCAGATGCTTGCTGAGAATGTCACACATGTTCGTTCACTTTCTCAGTAAATTATACACCGGGATACTTTAAGGGCGTAAACTGGGCACTTCATTGCTATCCGTTACGTAACACTTCCAGGAATTTTGCAAAATCCCAACAAACTGAAAGAGGACTAGAAAACATTTCCTCTCAAGGAGGAGTAAAAGAATTTTCAAATAACTTCGTGAATACAGCTGGGTGACGTCGTCAACAAGCGGCGACATGCCGACAGGAGCACAGCCTGCCATTTTCAGGACAAAATTGCCGTCGACGACGTCACCCGGCTGCATTCCCGTAACTTACAGGGAGTAACTAAGGTCACACAGCAAAGAATCGTTTGTATAATTACTATATTCGGTATTTATCTTGTCTGGAACAGAAAGCAAATAAATTCTAAAATGATTAAAACCACCATCCTGATTCTGGTACCTAGGTCATGGACACTCATAACAGAACCATCAACCAAATTTGATCCTTAGTGACAGAAAGAGATATATGTCCTCTTCAAAAGGTTGAAAAATAATTCACATGATTACCTTCAATTTGAATACTTTAAGGAACAGCTGACACTGAATCAAAAGGACCACTGAGTTACTGTGCACTTGAAGTTAATCTGACCGACGTTGGACTCCACTACTTACTTCTCCAAGTTGTCAGTTAAGTCCTGTGTTGAAGAAGATAATCATTTACTTACACGTTTTAAATCACTTTCTCACACTGTAAAGACGAAGTAACGTCACCTTCTCACGCTGTACAGATGAAGTGACGCTAGAATGTTTATCTATTTTTGGTGTTAAGAGTGTGGCCTTGTAAGACATTTACACATTAAAGAACCGCTGAATGAGTTTCCAGAAGTATATTAAAAAAACTTTATGAACATTGAGGTTTCTTATTAGTTACTATGCTCCTTCAGACTTAAGAGTGGAGTTTATAATTGTGAAGTACGTTGAAGATGTTGATTTAAGGTCAAGAAACGTGGAAAAATTGAGGTTCTAAACCGTCTGTTTAGCAGTAACTGTTACACAGTGCATGTAAATCCGTTGTTAATGTTCCAGTTATGAGACAATGTTTGTAAATGTTTACCAAAGGATCCTTATTGTAGACGAGATAATTTATAAGCAAATGTGAGTAGTTTATTGCCTTTTAAAGCAGAAGTAATATGTCTTTATGGACACTCCTAAGAACAGGTACTAAAAATAATGTACACAGTTCGGATTGTGTTATGCATTTTGTTATTTTAGTACCAGCAGGTAAATACGTTTAAACGAATGTTAAGCCCAAAATTTACTGATTTGAGTTGCAGTAATGACCCATTTGAATGGAGTAGTTACGTGGTCCTTTCACATTTATTGCGTTAAATTTTTATAATAAAAATGCCGGAAAAAAGAAGCTTTTCGTTATGGTTTTGCTACCAAGAAAATCATGCACCTAAGCTTTTCAAGCCTCAAATAATGAGTAGACAACGATTCAGTACGCATATTAGAATAGTATATTAAGGTTATCCTCATTTCCATAATGGCAGCGATGCGAATTTCCGTACCTGTTCCTGATGGTTTCATTCTGTTTTTCGTAAAACTTTTATCCTTTAATGAATGAGGAAGTTTGTAAACAATAGTGTGGTGTATGTAACACTTGTACTGTAGTTTGCAATTTCTTACTCATACACTGTTGTTGCTGTTGCACGATGATTTCAAAAACAACTAGCAGAATCTCCTATCACTGACGTGCAGGAATTTAGGTCAGCTTACTAAAATAACTTTCTAAACTCTCGTTTAACAGCAGATTTTATTTAAACTATGAAATTAATAGGTAGATGGGACGAATTCATTTGTGTGGAGACGGTTATTATGCCACTAAGCAATGGGCACTGTTCTTGTAACATGAATTCCACAGGAGAAGAATTCCAGTGAACACCTTAATCGATATTAAATCTTGTGTATTACTTTCACAAAATGAGAGAGAATTTATGCAAATCAAATGAAGAAGTTAATGTGATGAAGTTAGAAATTTAATCGACTTAGTATTTTAGTGGTAGAGGATTGGCCTTTAATTAATGGAAAATGGATTCACCCATTACGCTTTTCTGGCTTGAAAATACAGTAGAGGACTTTTAATATAATATTTTGTACAAAAGATTAGCAAGAAATTAGTTTTTACGGACAAAACTGTTCGGAGAAAATTAACTACTTTCAATAATACTTCCTTATGACTAACTTCCGGGTTTCTGAAGTATAACTAATCCGTTTGGGAACTGTTGAGAAAAGAGTCAGCAACAAATTACTTGAAATGGATAATCTACTAAAGTAACAAGTGAAGTTTCAAGAAAGACTCTTTTTTTCCATCCCTTTTATTAGCCATAGGAAACGAACAAAGCTTTCGTGTAACATAACTTCGAAGAACCTGCAAGCTAAGATTGAGATCTCTTAAACATTTACCTATACCGTCCATCCTTATTTTCTCCTATTGGATGGTAATAATTTCATTTTCTTCTTGTTCGAAATAATTCGCTAGTGACCGTTCTGATTTCTTGTGTTCCTTATATTATGTGTGACTCGTATACAGTGGTGATTACATTCTTTTAAGTTGTGGTTAGCAAATCATTCAGCACCAGTTACCACGTTTACATAAAAATACTTATAGTGCACACAGGCCGTGAAAAACCTAATAGTGAAAATTATTGTTCGTAGATTGCAAATTTTACAGAATATAAGCATATTTCAATGCTCAAGATTATTTCACTTACCATTGTTTATGACTTTCACGCAAATTACGAATATGAGATATGCAGTCTTAAAAATCATATTGATTTCCATTAATCTGAATCTTATTGCAGCGTCCAGCATGTATTTCTGTGCTTGTTATATGCACCTGGAATGTTACGGAACCATGTTTAAATGTATATGCGAAGAAATCATGCAACTCATCCAGCAGCTCTTCTCGTAGTGTTTCATTTTTTATGTGAATATCTGACTTCCTGAAGCAGTTATACTTAAAGCTTGGTCACAAAGTGGTGGCGCAAATCCTCTAAGAGGGAGAGATTAAGATTTTATTTTTTAAACAGTACGGTGGAAATGGAGGGGGAATGGGGATTCACATACAGTTCCTCGTGTTGACATATAATGTATTAATTTGCATCTGCTGGAGACTATGAACGACAGGCACAATTAACATTAGATAAAGAGGGTAAGATTATGGGCGTTTCTTTGCTTTTTGTATAAGTAAACAAGGCCTCGACAACGGTTTCACGTTACGGTTTCTTCCCGCTCCATCACTATTGACGCCAGAACCGGACATCACACTACGTGTTACTTTCGCAGTCCTCTATTCCAGCCTGATAGACGCGATATGCGAGGGGCAACTGCATAATGCCTATACTACCTGGAAACATTTTCCATTTCAGCTGTCGAATATCACTTAATCAAGATAACAATAACATTTGTATAAGAATTTTTAACATATTGCAGCCCTGTCAGCAACTGTGATAAATTAATATGTCAAAGATCCGCCTCAGATGCGAAATGTTACTGGTCTTCACCCAGGTTTCAGCTAATCTAGTCTTCATCAGAAGCATAAAATAGACTAATTCATGCCAGAATAAGGCCCGGTCAAACATAAAAAGCTAACGTACCGTGGTACCATGTCAAGCTACGTTGCTTAGCTGAGGAACAACCCCGGCCCCACTTAGTGGAAAGCGGTCGGTTAGCCGCGGACGCTATGTTAGAACAACGAAACTAGTAGTGGTGTTTGTAAATTCATTTGCAGCAGCTTTCTAATTTACTTTACGAGAAATACGTGTTGCATAATATCACACTTCTAATAAAATATTAGTATTAACATTACATCTTCCGAAACTATTAGTGTTGTGCATAGTCTAGAAAATTTTGTAAACTTCTGTTAGTAAAATTAGTTTATGAGAAAAGCTGTAATAAAAGTAAACATGACAAATAAGAAATATTGTCAGTTGAAATACATTGTAAGATTATAATGTAATCTATGAAAGACACTTGGAATGATTTTGTAATGGTAGAAAAATTTTGAAATTCGAAGTGACGAGTTCTTCGGCATAGCATTGGAGGAGTGGCACTTTTTTTTTACTGTAAGCTCTACATGTGAACACGGGGACGAGGTATTCACCTGCTCTCCTCTGAAAAGCAGTTTCAACAATTTCGCTCGCGTTATGCTTAACAAGAAGAGGAAATAACCTACTGTCTAAATGTATGCCGACTAATTTTGCAATACGTGTTCTTTCTTTATTGTTATAAGAAAACTATGTATCGATAATTTTGTTACAACAATGTTGTAGTGGTGTATTAATGTAACCTGAGTGTTTGTTTGACGATGGACTTAAGCAGGAAATGCCCAGAGTCTTTGTGATACAGTTATAACATTATATACAAGGGCTATTCATACGACAACGCCCGTTTATTAATATTAAAAAAAATGTGACTGAAGTTACAGTATTTGTTTTTCGATACTGTGAAATTACACAGGCTAATGTTTTTTTTCCACATAACTTCCAGCCACATTTATACATACCTTGAAGGGTTCGATGGGCTTTGAAATTGCGTAGTCGTAGAATTCTGCCGCCTGCAATTGATACGAAATTACGATACTCGTTCCGTACAGAAGAGTACGAATAAACTGTGGAAAATGAATGCAAAGACTCGAGACGGTGAATCTGCGGTTTCCTGTAACCCTTCCGTCAATCAAAGGAATCAGATTGGCATTTACGATACCCGGTCGACCACTTTTCCCTTCATCGCGCACACTGGATCGCCCATTTTTTATCAATGTCTTACACCACAGTCACGAGTCACATCTGCGTCGTGAACTTCACAACGATCGCGGTGGATTTCAGTTGCTTTTGTCACAAACCCTTCTGTACAAAACCAGCGTCGTAGCATGGCTTAACTCGCAGTTGTAATTTCAACGCGAGTGAAATACTGTGACAAATGACGCAACATGGCTGGAAACTCTGTAGCAAAATTCATATGTGTGTGCATTTTCACGGTATTGTACAACAAATTCTGTAACTTCATTCCCTTTTATTAAGAAAATAACGGAGGTTATTTTATAAATAGCTCTCGTATAATAGTCAATTGCTGTTTTGTTGACTGTTCTTTATCGTACAAAAGTCATTAACGACCTAATATAATGTTTCATTACGTCGTCTAAAATAGCAGCGGAGGAATATTTGAAATTTTATTGTGTTGAATTATAGTCCGTAATGAAGTACTTACAATTTTATTAATAAAGGGAATACCTTTCCTATATGAGTCTGAGGTCAATGCAGATTTTTTTTTATCTTGTCAATGAAGTGATCTACGTTATTCCATTTATTTATTTGTTTTAAACTACGTCTACTACTATTATGATATCAAAGATAAAACTTGGTAAATAAGGATCATCCTCTGCTTCAATTAAAGCTATACTATTGACACCCCTGTAAGGCAAAGGTTTTATTGTAACTGGTAAATTTTCATCTGATGTTGGCAGTAACTGAAACGTCATTATAAACAGAAAAAACTCTAACTACATACAGCTTGCATAATTAAACATATACACAATACACTAATCTGAATACCTGCACAGCTTAATATTGCAGTGCATAAATTTTTTTCTTCCCTTTAAATGAGCAAATTTGAGACATGGTCTCAATTCCCGTTAACAGAAAGTGTTTTAGAAAACCTGAATAATCGTACAACAGAAGTAAAACACAGCTTAATGATAAGCGACGAAACAGAAACCATTTGAGACCACTAATATTGGCGGTCTGCTACACGTCTTACAGATCGATTCATAGCTTAAATCCCTCACTAATTCCTCTCGTGCTTTGCAAGCGCCAGGATAAAGTTTCAAAATGTTTTCATTCGGACCATAAATAGTACTCGTATAGCACTGTTGGTAAGAAAATGCCTGCAGAAGGCAAGTGTCCGTGTACGACTCCTGGCCCAGCAGACAGTCTTCACAATGTCACAAATGTTTCAGACGTATTCTTTTCCAACGAGTCAACTAATTCAACAAAGACGAACCTAACTGTCAGACGATATCCTATATGGTAATTTACACAAACGAGAGCTACATGCTATTACATCTAGCCACGCTCTGCGAGATCTTTCAGTCAGACCAGGCAGACAACCAGTCAAAAGGAATCTGCGACATACCATTCGTCGTTGAAGACATGTGAATGATGATGCTGATGGTGAAAGCGAAGCAAGGGGGTTAATTTGTTGGAAACACTGAGAAAAGTGCACAACTTTCCCAGTGAATTCCCTGGACCTGTTCGCTCTCTTCGTTGAATTTCCTTCTCCATTTCGTGTCACCCATCAGACTACGTATGCCTTGCGCTCTTTGATATTCACACTTTGCTTTCAGTATGTTTCTCTCTATTTCGTCCCCGTATTATGTTTTCCAAGAATATGAGGGTTCTGCGCTAGTGTATTGTGGAGAGCCTTTTTGTGTCTTGAATTATTTTTTAATTTATTGATTGGGTCTTTCAATGTACAAAATTTGCATTAATCTCATACATTCCCGCATTTTAAACGACTTTTTGTGTACTATCGGTTTCTATTACAGACCATGGATCAATGACGTCTGATGCACTGTTAGTGCAGAAAAAAACACGCATGTGATATAAATTTTTGACAGCTACCTTAGTCGCATATACACCATAATCCAGTTACCATGAAACTGCCAAGAACGATTTATAAGTCACATAATTGCAGAAGAAGGGGTTGAAAAGTTATTTCGTTTTTTCCATACACAATTTACAGAATTTTTTCGCCGTCTTTAGAGTTGAAACTTGTATAATTAAACAGATCGGTACGAAAATGTCAGTTGCCTAAGTATTTACATTTTCTTTTTGGTGGACGAAAATTTTTTAACACGGCATCTGTGTAACTGTTTTTGCAACGAGATCTTTTATGCTAAAACCATCGATTTACGAAACTGGTCGTGTTCATCGGAACAATCGTAATAAATATAAGAGAGTAATAAGAGAATTTTCTGTTTCGATTGCATAGCACTTTGTTAGCGTGTCATGGGTTTCGGTGCCTTATGCGCCATCATCAGCTATAAAAAGCTTCGCTGCAGAGATTTTGATATAGCTCTCCCGGATAAATACACTGATTCACGAGAACGATTTGTGCAGATAATTTATAAATATTTCTTGAAAATTGGTTGAACTGTGATGAGTTAAAGTTACACGCGCGCTTTTCTGTCGCTAGGTAAAGAGTAATCCCAGGACGCACTATATGGATGACGATGCGGTTTTACTAATAGACAGGCTGATTAACGAGGAATGCTTGTGTACGTTATTTTGCTGCCGCTACGCCAGAAAAGTAGTTCGGGCGTAGATACGTACTAGGGGAGCATCTGAAGTTTGGGTCACCGTTTTGGATCAAGTTTTGCAAGAGCGTTCTATATTGAAAGCAGAGATGCAGATGTTTCGGCTTTTTGCTAGGCACTTCCTAGTTTTTGAAAAAGTCGAGATCAAAGTTGATAACGGAAAATCGTATTTACAGTGCTGTACATGGAAAGAACGAATAAAAACAAATATTTTAACTATAGTACGGGTCCAATGTTAATAATGTTATAGTCATTAACATTTATACGTTTTCATGCTATAGATTTTGTACCGATCATTCTAGGTGTCTGGCAGAGTGAGGGCAGTGGTCTACCAAACCACTGGTCCGTACTCGATTCTTGGTCATGTCTTTCTTCTTCGTTCGATATTTTTTCTGTATATTTGATAGTATTCTGATCATGGGAATACCTTTCTTTGAATTAAAACATCTAGAGGTATGATTAATGATCAAGTAAGAGTATATATACTGACAGTTATTTTCATAGTGATACATAGTCTAGCATAAAAATACATCTAAAGTATATTAGTGCGTAATCCTAACTGATCGTATATTCGTGAGCGTTCTCACAATCAGTGGTGTGAAACTTATCATAGAAAAAGCCAAACATAAATATTGCTCGCACCATCCGCAACACACGAACGACGACAAGTTTTCCGGTATATTATCCTAGAAAACATATCTGATCCAGTTGCTAAAAGCATATCTATCATATATCAATTTGGATGCGTACCAAGCGTATAAAACCGTATCTTGAAAGACGGACGTGGACAACTGGTTGTGGGCCAACGTACGAATTTTAACAGCATCCGCCCTACCTAGTAATACTCTGCTCTGCTGTGACGTCGTATGATTATGAAGTCGCGCTATGAAATTCTTCACTTTTCGGAGAAAAGTAAACCTCACACAGCTGACAAAGAGAGGTACGTTTCGATGGTATCACTTTAACGGTGCAGGTGGTTCGAGTGTCATCACCTAAGAAAGTCGCATCTAGCGAGTCATGTATCACGGTGAAACTAATTGACAATATATTACATATACTCATTTGATTATTAATCACATCTCCCGATCTTCAAATGAAGGAAAGAAATGTATTCCCATTATCAGAACATTATCAGACACACGGAAAAAGTATCGAATGAAGACGAAAGCCAAGAATCGAACAGCAAGCGGAGGTTTGGTAGACTAATTCTTTGATCGCTCAACCGCCGACCTCGCCTTGACAGACACATAGAATGAAGAATGCACAAGCTATAGCACGAAAATTCAAAGGCGTTAATAACTCTAACATCATCAACTTTGGACATCACATTATGTTAATAAAATGTTTATTTTTAGATATTCTTTCGACGTGTATAATTCAAAATATGATTTCTCGTCGTCATCTTTGACCTCGATTTTTTCAGGAACTTAGGAGTTTCCATAAAAATGCTGAAACATGTGTCTCTTTATTGTCAACATAGAAACCGGTTTTGCAAAACTTGATCAAAATTGGTGAACCATGTCAGTAATATCCGTGTAAAACCGGTACTGGTCGCTAGTCGGAACTAAAATTTCAGAAGAGAGGAAAAAGTAAAATTGCTATTAAATATAAAAATAGTTCTGCACATTTTTTGCCATTTGTGAGTTTTTAGGTCTGATGATAATTCATAAGATTCGTAACGGATAAACTGTCAAAATACAAGATACGCGATTGGTTTTCGTAAATGAAGCCATCTAGATCGCTTAATACGTATATTTCTCTTTATTACAATGTTGTGACTACTACCATCATCGCTTCAATACTTGAGACATGTAAAGCAACGTTTAGAGTGAATTTCAACTGAAACGACTTGAAACTGATGCTGCATATTGTTTTACATGCTATAAGTTTTGATCTGATGATGGCAGTAGTCGCATCGAATGTACAGTGTGATTCAGTTGTCCCTAGCGATGTCGTTTGATGCAACAAGCAATTCTATATCTAACCTTCTAAACCACACATGACATTTTCATACATCCTCACTCGCTACGCACAGACTATTGTTCTTTCAGAAAAAATGAACAGTTTTTGTAGGAAATGTAATGCAGTTAAATTTTGTACTGGGATACGTTTTCGCTGGAGGCCACGGTTGTCGTGTTGTTAAAGAAAAACTTACAAAAATGACTTGCAGAAGCACCTCGACCCCCGCACGTATTCCTCACCAGTCAGGATTTCTGATGTATTATTCGTGACACTCCCTCCTACAAATCTACAAAAATTTGTGACTGCACGAATTGTTCTCATATTCGAACTGTTTTGGTCTTAATTGACTGCCATTACACCACCGGATTAGTCGAGCTCTTAAAAAGTGTGAAATTGACGCTTGTGTAAATTTTACCCGACAACTATGTGAATTTTAACAGCATAGAATAAACAATTTAACCGTTGTATTTGTCTCACCATCTAAATGCGAAATTGGCGCTCTTGAAAAGGTTAAGTTTGGATCGAACTGTCAACGTAATTAGTCTAGCGCAACGGCTACAAAAGTCGTTTTTACTTTCATTACGCTGGAGGACACGTTTAAATTAATAATGCTACCGAAACAGCCGACTCTGCAGGTGGAGTAATACCCCAAGCAATAGAGACCAAGAAAATGTCGAATATCGGTAATAGTTCATGTAGTTGAGGATTTCTCTACAGTGGTAGCAGGGAGTGCCACGAAAAACATACTAGTAATCATAACTAGTGAAGGATAAGAGTGGCGGTGGAGGTGTGTTTGAAGGTCAGCTTTGTACGTTTCTCCAGAATAACGTTGCTCGTAACGGAACAAAATCGACTGATGTAAAGGTAATTTCTGGAGAACCTGAAGGAAGTCTGATAGGAACTTTCTTCAAATACATCATGTTTACGCCAGTGACAATTAAAGTTTTTATTTCCACTATTGCAATTTCGGAATAGTGGAAATAAAAAGTTTAGCAGTCACTGGTGTAAACATGACGTCTTTCAAGAAATTTCATAAGACTGTGAAACCCAGTTATGAAAAGTTAATTATTTGTGATAGGATCGTTACTGTTTCAAAAAATGGCTCATATGGCTCTGAGCACTATGGGACTTAACTTCTGAGGTCATCAGTCCCATAGAACTTAGAACTACTTAAACCTAACTAAACTAAGGACATCACACACATCCATGCCCGAGGCAGGATTCGAACCTGCGACCGTAGCGGTCTCGCGGTTCTAGACTGTAGCACCTAGAACCGCTCGGCCATCTTGGCCGGCCGTTACTGTTTACAATATACATAAATGAAATAGAAGAAAAGGCCAGGTGATCTTTAAAACTGTTCACAGATGATGCCATTGTTTATAACAAAGTAGCAACACCAGAAGATAGTAACGAATTGCAGAATGACCTCCAGAGAATTGATGAATTATGCACGCTCTGGTAGTTGACCCTAAAAAAATGTTACATATTAGGCTCACAGAGGAAAAGAAATCCACTACTGTACAGCTGTGCTAGTGATGACAAACCGCTGAAATCTGTATCTACCGTACAATATCTAGGAGTAACTATCCAGAGCGACCTTAAGTGGAATGGCCACATAAAAAAAATAGTGGGAAAAGTAGACGCCAGACAGTATTACGGAAATGTAACTCATCCACGAAGGAAGTGAGTTATAACGCCCTTGTTCGACTGAATCATCTGTCTGGGATCCCTGCCAAGTAGGACTGATAGACGGGATAAAGAAGGTCCAACCATCAAGTGCATCGTTTATCCGCCACGACAGCGTTACGGAGATGCTCAACAAAATCCTTTCGCAGGCGTTACAGGAGAACCGTTGTGCATCACGGAGATTAACTATTGAAATTTCAAGAGAACACTTTCCGCAAAGAGTGGGACAACATATTATTTCCCACCACATTGTTGTTGTTGTGGTCTTCAGTCCAGAGACTGGTTTGATGCACCTCTCCATGCCACTCTATCCTGTCCAAGCTTCTTCATCTCCCAGTACCTACTGCAACCTACACCCTTCTGAATCTGTTTAGTGTATTCATCTCTTGGTCTCCTTCTACAATTTTTACCCTACGCGCTGCTCTAAATACTAAACTGATGATGCTTCAGAACATGTCCTACCAACCGATCCCTTCTTCTAGTCAAGTTGCGCCACAAATTTCTCTTCTCCCCAATTCTATTCAGTACCTCCTCATTAGTTATGTGATCTACCCATCTAATCTTCAGCATCCTTCTGTAGCACCTCATTTCGAAAGCTTCTATTCTCTTTTTGCCTAAACTATTTACTGTCCACGTTTCACTTCCATACGTGGCTACACTCCATACAAATACATTCAGAAAAGACTTCCTGACACCTAAATCTACACTCAATGTTAACAAATTTCTCTTCTTCAGAAACGCCTTCCTTGCCATTGCCAGTCTACATTTTATATCCTCTCTACTTCGACCATCATCAGTTATTTTCCTCCCCAAATAGCAGAACTCATTTACTACTTTAAGCGTCTCATTTCCTAATCTAATACCCTCAGCATCACCCGATTTAATTCGACTACATTCCATTATCCTCGTTTTGCTTTTGTTGATGTTCATCTTATATTCTCCTTACAAGACACTGTCCATTCCGTTCAGCTGCTCTTCCAGGTCCTTTGATGTCTCTGACAAAATTACAATGTCATCGGCGAACCTCAAAGTTTTTATTTCTTCTCCATGGATTTTAATTCCTACTCCAAATTTTTCTTTCGTTTCCTTTACTGCTTGCTCAATATACAGATTGAATAACATCGGAGATAGGCTACAACCCTGTCTCACTCCCTTCCCAACCACTGCTTCCCTTTCATGCCCCTCGACTCTTATAACTGCCATCTGGTTTCTGTACAAATTGTAAATAGTCTTTCGCTCCCTGTGTTTTACCCCTACCACCTTGAGAATTTGAAACAGAGTATTCCAGTCAGCATTGTCAGAAGCTTTCTCTAATGACCACCATGAGAAAACTCGAGAAATTAGAGCCAGTACAGAGTCTTCCCGACAATCACTCGGGCCAGACGCTATTCCCGAGTATAACAGGGTTGGAGGCCTCAGATAGTGGTACAAAAACTACCCTCCGCCACACATCACTAGGTGGCTTGCGGAGTATGATGTAGATGTAGAATAGCTCGAAAACCTTGGCCACAGCGAAAACGTGTCCCAGTACTAAATTTAAATGTATTAGAGTTCCTACAAAAACGGCCTTATTCAATTTGTTTCATAGGACTAGCGATCGAGAGAACGCGCGTGGTTTTTGAAGGCCAGGTGTAGAATAGCGGGTTGCATAAAACGAAATCGGTAGGGGCATCTGAATCACCCAATACCTAGACTGCTTTATTCACAAATAGACACAATGTCGCAAGGCTATTTAGGAAACTCATTAAGTACTTTACGACATCGAGACAATTGTGAATAAAAATTTTCCAAGATAGGTGGCGTGGTTCAGACGGCATCGTAATTTATTGTAGTTTAGCAATACGGTGGACGGTGTAGCACCGGAGCATTGCTAGTACGAACGGGGCGGCGAGCAGCAAGTGGTTAGCGGAGTGCGACGGTACTCACCAGCGGCGTGCAGCAGCAGCTGAAGCAGCGCGGCGACCAGCAGAGACGCTCCCCCCATCAGCATCATATCGCGGCGGCGTGGAGTCGCGGTCGTGGCCCGCCGTCGGCACCTCGCATCACCTGCTACGCGCTACGCGACCCTCCTAAGCAAAAGACAGAGCGCGCGTCGTCACTGACTGCCCGTTCGCTCCGAACGCATGCTGCCCACCTTCACAAAGCACTAACTACGCTGCCGGGTAAACAAGAACCGTTGTCTCGCGGCGTGCCTGCGAAATCCGCGCACACAGTAGGGGCATCTGCGTCGCGCGCACCTGCGGAACAAATTTCGGGCTCCGGCTCGCAGAAAAAGTATTGCGCGCAGGTATTCATATATGTGTGTGTGTGTGTGTCTGTGTGTGTGAGAGAGAGAGCGTGGGCGTGCGTGTGGGTGTCTCTCTGTGTGTGGGAGGAAAAACTGCTGTCAGAGGAAGAGGGGCACGAGGAGAGCGGTAGTAGAGGCAAATTCCGCACGCGTGTTTACTGTATGCTCATTAACCGTGAAACAAACAGTAGAGAAAAGCGGTGGCATGTGGCCCGGCGTAATGGCAATAGCAGCGCTTTAATGCGCAGCTATTTGTCTGCGCACGGCGCCCGCCGCGTAAATGTAACTTTTGTTAAGCGCTGCACGGAAAGTGTTCGCGATATATTATTTCTGGCGGCTTATCTCATCTCAACACCACCATCTGACACTCCGAATTTGTCGCTTTACGCTTTCAGCTAAGTCATCGAAATCGGTGCTTGTTCTCACACATGTCGATGTGCGAATAACTAGAAACAAATGTTGTCGTTCGATGTAGCTTTGATGCTCGCACGTATCGGCATCAAACGGTGGCGACACAGGTACGGTCCACATGTCAAATACGACATTGTACTCTGTGCACACATGCCGAGTACACTTACACATTCACTAACTTTTGTTTTCAGATTATTTCAGAATTAAATTAAAAATAGTTCCAATCCTCCGATTGTACAAAGTTTTTGGGAGGCTTCCGCTTGTTGTAAGACAAGTGCTGGAACTAAAAATCCCGTTTCAGATATTCCCAAACGGCAATTAGATCCACTAACAACTCATCTGCTACTTGACTGACAAGCTTCTACCTCTACAATGGATTACCGCTCCTCTCTACCTACAGAATGGAAAGTATATGAACAAGCAGTCCTCTAAAGTATGAGAAACATTGGAAGTGTTGTTATGTAGAAGGTTGCTTGAAACCGCAATACTTTAATAACCACTGTCCCCCTGTAGCTTGAGAACCGTGTTAAAGGATCTGCGGGTTTACGTGAAATCTAATCTGCAGTACAACTATTTGTCTTCGATTTCACGATTCAAGCCAAAGATGAATTTTGTGATTGTTTAAACAATTATTATTATTATAGGGGGTAAACTATAATAAGACCTTTTTCTGATGTCTGATAGATCCTCACACGGTCACCAACTAGCACCATGCTACAGTATTATGCAAATATGTCACACTTTCGTGTTACACTGATTTCCTTCTATATATTCTTTAATGCTTACTTCTTGTGAATTCCTTCAGTTGTACCTGTGAAATACCAAATGGAAACGATGTTATGTTGTTACGGTTATTATTATTTTGGACTCTGTATTTCGTTTACAAGCACCCGGGAGATGTTTTACCTAGTGTAAACTGCGTTACCTCACAACACAATTAGTATGAGACGTATGAGCTGAACGCTTGCTGTTTGAGTAAACATCGCTACTTCCGAAGTACTACAACGTGTTGCCGTTTACGGGAAAGGAGAAGTAACAGAGGGCAACGTGGAAGGAAGGAAAATCCAGGTTTAGCGTCGCACCGATGATATTGTAATTTGATATGGGTGGATGTAATGTAAGGGAAACCTATCTGAAGTGGTAATTTCTTTGTTTTGTTTCTGTGAACGCAGAGTTTCTGAAAAAATGTAGAAGCGGGTAAAACTGTCAGATAACGAAATATCATCTACAAGTGTCTGTTATAATTCTTGATGAAAGTGTGTAAACCTAGTATCAGTGGTAAATAGACTGTTTTACACAATGGACATCGTGTAATATCAGAAATGATTATAGTTCTCTAGTTACAGTTTTAATGAGTCTGGAAAAAATGGCCCAGTGGAGTAACAGCGATCTGATGATGTAAGTGGGTTAAGACGACAGTGTAGCTCGCTATAATATTCTGTATATGACTAGTTTCGACATTATGCAGAAGTCATCTTCAGGAAATGAGTACCACCAGCAGCAGCCAGATGGTGTTGATTTAGTGAAGATGACTTCTACATCAAGTCGAAACCAGTCATTAGCAGAATATTATCACGATCTAGACTGTTGTCTTAACCCAGATACAATGTTAACTTTTCGTCTTGAACGTTGACGAATTGACTATAAAAAGGTAGATGATATTATCACTGGATTTTTCAAAAAAACTCGTCCTGGCGTCTGGTGTCGACACGTTAAATGCTGCAAAATTATGAAATCTATTTAAGGTGGAATTCTTCACGGTGATGGTATGCACACACGACATTCCATGGAGCGTGTAAGAAAAATAAGGACTTACTTTTATATTATTGTTTCATTGGGACTAGGAGGAGGGAGAGGTAGTGTCAGCACTCGAAAGAGAATACTATGTGTGCAGTTTGTTGAAGATTTCGTGTACAAACGATCAGTGCATAGTGGTATAATAATACACAAAGCCTTGCCTCGGACCTTCGTCCTCATAGGTTCGCATTCCGGGAATATCGGTGGAAAAAGCAGAACAGTATGCACCACGGCGTTGCCACACGGGATATTTACTTTTATTGAAGCAGCGAACTCTGCAGAAGTGTACCTTTTCGCACGAGGAAACAGTATCAGAGAAAGTTGACGTAAAGTTGTGGTAGTCCCTAGCCCGTAACGTTCTACGAGTTGCCGCACAGGGACTGTACAGAGGTGTTTTCAGAGTGCTTTTGTTCCGTAAGAGTGCGCCGTCTAAAGCACGAAAAGCACAATGGGCAGGTGCGAGTAACAGAAGTAAATAATAAATACACCGTACGCGGAATGTCGAGTTGGGTGTCGTTAGAGTCGTCAGTGTGGGCACCGCGCGCACGGACCGCCTTGCCTGGCACTAGCGCAGTAAGAGGCGTCCACTACCTAGCGACACACGCGACCGCCGCGTGTTCAGGGTTCTCGCGCGCGCACCGCCGCTCTGGTCGAGTCTGGCCGGCACTGCTCCGGAGGCGTCGGTTCCCGCGTCGGCGTCGGCGTCGGCGCGAGCGTCGCGGTTCGCGGAGGTGTCGCAGCCGTGGACGCTGCCGGGGTCGCGCGCGGGAGTGCGCGCCGCGCCAACATGTGGCCGCCGGCTGGAGGGGGCGCCGCGGCGCGCCTCGCCGCTCCCCCCACCACCGGCCGGCGCCACGCTGCACTACGCATGCGCGGCGCCCCCTCCACCCGGCGGCCGCGCCGCGACGCGACACGTGCCCCCGGGCGCCGGCGCTCGCCACCTGCCGTGCTCACCGCTCCGGAAGCGTAAACCCGCCACCTACCCCCACGACATCTAACGATAACTGCAAATCAAATGCATCGGCTTACGTGTCGTTCGCGGGTTGTTCGTACGGATGTATCGTAGCACCTGTTGGAAATACACCAAATCTAGCTTATGACTGCGCAGAAAGTAAACTGAGTTCAAAAGTCACGCGGAGGGATATCCCACTTGAAGATTTTCGTTTATTTACACATCTTACAATAGAACATAACAGATCATAGTTTTTTTTGTTTTTTTAAGTGCTTTGCCTGAAAACTACCTTGAGCAGTTGAACAGAGAACCGACTCGTGGCGATAACATATTAGACCTTCTGGTGACAAACAGACCCGAACTATTTGAAACATTTAACGCAGTACAGGGAATCAGCGATCATAAAGCGGTTACTGCAACGATGATTTCAGGCGTAAATAGAAATATTAAGAAAGGTAGGAAGATTTTTCTGTTAGGCAAAAGTGAAAAAAAGCAGATTACAGAGTACCTGACGGCTCAACACAAAAGTTTTGTTTTAAGTGCCGTTAGTGTTGAGGATCAGTGGACAAAGTTCAAAACCATCGTACAATATGCGTTAGATGAGTATGTGCCAAGCAAGATCGTAAGAGATGGAAAAGAGACACCTTGGTACAACAACCGAGTTAGAAAACTGCTGCGGAAGCAAAGGGAACTTCACAGCAAACATAAAAATAGCCAAAGCTTTGCAGACAAACAAAAATTACGCGAAGCGAAATGTAATGTGAGGAGGGCCATGCGAGAGGCGTTCAATGAATTTGAAAGTAAAGTTCTAAATACTGACTTGGCAGAAAATCCTAAGAAATTTTGGTCCTATGTCAAAGCGGTAGGTGGATCAAAACAAAATGTCCAGACAATGTGACCAAAATGGTACTGAAACAGAGGATGACAACCTAAAGGACGAAATACTAAATGTCTTTTTCCAAAGCTGTTTCACAGAGGAAGACTCCGCTGTAGTTCCTTCTCTAGATTGTCGCATAGATGACAAAATGGTAGATATCGAAATAGACGACAGAGGGATAGAGAAACAATTAAAATCGCTCAAAAGAGGAAAGGCCGCTGGACCTGATGGGATACCAGTTCGATTTTACACAGAGTACGCGAAGGAACTTGCCCCCCTTCTTGCAGCGGTGTACCGTAGGTCTCTAAAAGAGCCTAGCGTTTCAAAGGATTGGAAAAGGGCACAGGTCATCCCCGTTTTCAAGAAGGGACGTCGAACAGATGTGCAGAACTATAGACCTATATTTCTAACGTCGATCAGTTGTAGAATTTTGGAACTCGTATTATGTTCGAGTGTAATGACTTTTCTGGAAACTAGAAATCTACTCTGTAGGAATCAGCATGGGTTTCGAAAAAGACTATCGTGTGAAACCCAGTTCGTCTATTCGTCCACGAGACGCAGAGGGCCATAAACACGGGTTCCCAGGTAGATGCCGTGTTTCTTGACTTCCGTAAGGCGTTCGATACAGTTCCCCACAGTCGTTTAATGAACAAAGTAAGAGGATATGGACTATCAGACCAATTGTGTGATTGGATTGAAGAGTTCCTAGATAACAGAACGCAGCATGTCATTTTCAGTGGAGAGAAGTCTTCCGAAGTAAGAGTGATTTCAGGTGTGCCGCAGGGGAGTGTCGTAGGACCGTTGCTACTCAGAATATACATAAATGACCTTGTGGATGACATCCGAAGTTCACTGAGGCTTTTTGTGGATGATGCTGTGGTATACCGAGAGATTGTAAGAATGGAAAATTGTACTGAAATGCAGGAGGATCTGCAGCGAATTGATGCATGGTGCAGGAGATGGCAATTGAATCTCAATGTAGACAAGTGTAATGTGCTGCGAATACACAGAAAGAAACATCCTATATCATTTAGCTAAAATATAGCAGGTCAGCAACAGAAAGCAGTTAATTCCATATATTATCCGGGAGTACGCATTAGGTGTGATTTAAAATGGAATGATCGTACAAAATTGATCGTCGGTAAAGCAGATGCCAGACTGAGATTCATTGGAAGGATCCTAAGGAAATGCAATCCGAAAACAAAGGAAGTACGTTACAGTACGCTTGTTCGCCCACTGCTTGAATACTGCTCAGCAGTGTGGGATCCGTACCAGATAGGGTTGATAGAAGAGATAGAGAAGACCCAACGGAGAACAGCGTCCTTCATTACAGGATTATTTAGTAATCGCGAAAGCGTTACGGACATGATAGATAAACTCTAGTGGAAGACTCTGCAGGAGAGACGCTCAGTAGCTCGGTACGGGCTTTTGTTGAAGTTTCGAGAACATACCTTCACCGAGGAGTTAAGCAGTATATTGCTCCCTGCTACGCATATCTCGCGAAGAGACCATGAGGATAAAATCAGAGAGATTAGAGCCCACACAGAGGCATACCGACAATCCTTCTTTCCACGAACAATAGAGGCACTCAAGGTACCCTCGCCACACAACGTCAGGTGGCTTGCGGAGTATGGATGTAGATGTAGATGTAGGAGTCTGCAGTTTCTTTCCGGAGCAAAAAGCTTATTTTAAACATGGGGGACAATCTTTTGCTGTATTTCATTCTTTATTTTACAGTTAAGGGACCCTTCCTAGTTGATCTCTCCTTCTGGTGCCTATTACACAAGATCCTCCTCAATCTTGAGGTTGTATTAATTAGGGATATAATAAGTGCATTTTCACCAACTACGACATAATCGCGTACAGTAACCAGTTGCAATAATCACTATGTGGACGATGTGGCCTATTCTACATCTTATTTTAGATCCATGTGACGATGCTGTGCTGATTATATGTTTTGACGATGCCATTATGGCCTTATCAATTTAGGACATGGTGTAAAAAAGATCTGAGGACGGTCAATACGGACTGAAACCGGACATCGCCTAAAGAATTGATATTGTGATCACAGACTGGAATAAATAGCATTTTAAGTGCATTTTATATTGTGACTCATACACTGATGAGCTAACACATATTAATGACCTGATTAATAGCTCGTTTGTCCGTCTTTGGAACGAAATGCATCACTTATCCTGTGTATCACACATCGACAGTTTTTTTGGTAGGCTTGTGGCATTAGATGTCTATGAACAGGTCACGTAATTTGCGTAAGTAATGGGACGCTGACTTACGTGATGGCGCCTAGTAGCGACCGAGATGGGTTCCATAGAAATTTCATTAGGCGAATTTGGTCGCCGAGACATCAACGTGTCCGGCTGTAGTGGCCGAGCGGTTCTAGGCGCTACAGTCTGGAACCGCGCGACCGCTACGGTCGCAGGTTCGAATCCTGCCTCGGGCATGGATGTGTTTGATGTCCTTAGGTTAGTTAGGTTTACGTAGTTCTAAGTTCTAGGGGACTGATAACCTTTGATATTAAGTTCCATAGTGCTCAGAGCCATTTGAACCGTTTTTGAACATCAAAGTATGTTGGTGTTCCTCAAACGGTTCTGGCTCCGTGTCACGGACAATTACACTGCCCAAAGATGACATCACCGCCAAGGAAGACATATAGCATGAAGGGATGCAGGTGAACTTGTCCTCAATCACTACCACAGATACCATGCAAGCGCAGGAGAATGTCTCCCGTAACGTAATACTATTCCCACCAACCTTCGTCCTTGGCGCGTCGAATGTTTCAGCCACCATTTACCTCGGTGACGATGTTTGTGGAGAGAACCATAGACCTAGTGCAGCGAAAATGTGATTCAAGCACAGAGCCGAGTCGTATCCATTCATCGACGGTCGAATCCCGATGGACCCAACCCACTGCAATCGTAATTGACGATGTCATTGGGTGAGCTTGTGAAGACGCAGTAGTGGTCTGCTGCGGAGCTCCATGTTCAACAACGTACGATGAACGATGAACTTCGAAACACTTATGCGTGCACCATCATTATGCTATTTTAGTAGAGATAGGGTGTACCTCTTTCCGTAGATGCAATCGAACATTCGACCAACTACTCTGCTTTCGAGATCTTAAAAAAATGGCTCTGAGCACTATGGGACCTAACATCTTAGGTCATCAGTCCCCTAGAACTCAGAACTACTTAAACCTAACTAACCTAAGGACATCACACATATCCATGCCGGAGGCAGGATTCTAACCTGCGACCGTAGCAGCAGGGCGGTTCCAGACTGAAGCGCCTAGGACCGGTCGGCCACTCCGGCCGACTCGAGATCTTTGTTCACAGGCTCTACTTATTAATATTCTGTCCTTTGACAAAGGCGCTTATCTCAAAGGATTTCTCCATTTCCAGCCGGTGTCTTCGCTAGCGCGATCTCCTATCTGTCTCTGCACCTCACGTGTCCGCAATATTACCAGATGGCATCCAACCTCGCGGTGGGCAGTGGTCATAATGTTTTGACGTATCAGTAGCTATATACGTTTACCGTTTTATCATTTCATGTCTTAATTTCGTTGTATGAGTCTGTTTCAGAACTATCACAGTGAACTGCAGGCAAAGTTAAGAAGTTACTAATACGGTTACGCAGTTCATCGACTGCCATTGCTGCATCTTGGTAGCGTACTGCACAATCAATGTAAAAAGAAGGAACTGCGTTTATTCAGAGTTATTGTAAAGAGTTCGATGCCTTCTCAAAAAAACATTGTAACCTAACCCAAACTTGTGGAATTAAAATTACGAGGGTTGTTTTTTAAGTAAGGGCCGTTTTTATTTTTTTTAAAAGATACAAACACTTTTGTAAAAAAACTTTTATTTTCTGACTCTACACGCTTTTACCTATTTTTCTACATAGTTACCTTGTTTATTTAAGCAATTGTCATACCGTACAACTAAGTTTTTAATTCCCTCTTCCAAGAATTTGGCCACCTGCTCCGACAGCCAAGAGTTCACGGCAGCTTTCACTTCATCGTCGTCACTGAAGCGCTGCCCGCCAAGATGGTGTTTCAGGTACCGGACAAGGTGAAAATCGGTAGGAGCAAGGTAGGGGCTGTATGGTGCATGGTCCAAAACTTCCCCGCCAAAAGAATCAATCAAATCCCGAGTCTCTTAGAGGTGTGAGGCCTAGCGTTATCGTGCAGGAGCAAAACTCCTTTTGTCAGCATGCCGCGCCTTTTGTTTTGAATTGCTCTGCGAAGCTTCTTTAGAGTTGCACAGTAGGCATCTGAGTTGATTGTCGTTCCTTGTGGCATAAAGTCCACTAGCAAAACACCGCGCCGGTCCCAGAAAACAGTTGCCATAATCTTGCGCTTTGACAGCGTCTGTTTAGCTTTGACCTTGACGGGTGAGGTTGTGTGTCGCCATTTCATCGATTGTCGCTTGCTTTCGGGAGTGATATGGGATACCCATGTTTCATCTCCAGTGACAATTTGACTCAACATGTCATCCCCTTCTTCGTCGTAACGAAACAAAAAGTCCAATGAAGCGGCAAATCTCTTCCCTTTGTGGTCCTCTGTGAGGAGTCTGGGTACCCACCGAGAACACAGTTTCTTAAAGTTTAGGTTTTCAGACACAATTTTGTGCAAAACCGATCTTGAAACTTGTGGAAATTGCAAAGAAAGAGTGGAAATTGTGAATCTTCTGTCCTCAAGAATCTTTGTTTCGACTGCAGCCACCAAATCATCAGTGATCACAGAGGGCCGGCCTTAGCGTTCTTCGTCATGGACGTTTTGACGGCCATTTTTAAACTCTCTAACCCATTGACGCACTTTACCTTCACTCACTCCATTCAAGCCATAAACTTCTGTTAACTGACGATGAATTTCTGCAGCTGATAGGCTTTTCGCGGTCAAAAAACGTATCACTGACCGTATTTCACACGCGGCGGGCGATTCAATAATCGTAAACATTATAAAGTAGCACAGCGATGCGGACACTCACTACAGAGCTGCAACTTGCATCAGTGTGAACGGGAAGGATGCCGGCAAGTAGCGCGTTGGCTTGTTGCGGCGTCCGCGCGAACTACGGGACTATACGCGCGAACGGCCCTTACTTAAAAAACAACCCTCGTAGTACATTTTACTACACGGTGACGGAGCGCTCCGTTAGTAACGGACCAACAATCAACGATTGTGGCGCTGCTTACAGCCGTTGCCACCTCCAGGGTAAATTCACATTTTCTCGCTCCCAGTTACGTAATAAATAAATATTTAATCATTCGTTAAAGAGCAGCAGGAATTATAATATCAAATTTAATAACTTTAGTTTTGGGAGCTCCTATTCTGTGCAGATCATTAGCATTGCCACTAGGTCAGCGACTATACCTAGATTCTGGACATTGCCACAAGATCATTAGTGTTTCATGGACGTCAAGCTTTGTCAGTCTGGTGACTGACATTACGAAACGTTTATGTACAGTAACTGTGATCAGAGCTTTCCTATACATATTCCAACAGAAGGTGATACTTTTCCACATTAGAAGAAAAGTTCTTATAACGTGTGTCGGGAAGCCAATAACTGCTGAGATATGGTTCAAATGGCTCTGAGCACTATGGGACTTAACTTCATCAGTCCCCTAGAACTTAGAACTACGTAAACCTAACTAACCTATGGACATCACACACTTCCATGCCCGAGGCAGGATTCGAACCTGCGACCGTAGCAGTCACGCGGTTCCAGACTGTAGCGCCTAGAACCGCTCCTCCACTCCGGCCGGCGCTGAGATATGGGCTGTTGAAGAGTGTAAGTTTACAGTGTACACTTTGTTATCAGATGGGGCTGGATTCACAAGAAATTGCATGTATATTACTACAATGGACACGTTTGAGCAGATGGAAATGCTCGGGAAATGATGAAGTTGAGGCATTAAGATTGCTTCAGTATCAACAAAAAGTTAAAATTGTTGGTGACGAACTTATATGGCCACGCGCTTTACCAAGAAGACAACGACTATGCACGATGGGGCCCCAATCCATTTCCTGCGGATCTTGCGACGGTTCCTCATCGCAATGTTTCAGAGGCAATGGATTGCCAAGGACCCCCCCACACATTTCCTCTGCTCTCCCTTCGCGTTCACCAGACCTGAATTCCTTATATTTCTGGTTGTGTGGACATTTATAGCCATCAGTTATGTGCAGAGGTTACAAGAACAGGTGACTAACACACGTGATGCAATTGAAATGTGCAAGATGCATTTGAAAGAGTGCGTTATTCGCAGCGAATATGTTCTAAAGGATTTGTCGGAATTCTTGGTAAAGACATGCAGCACTGTCTGTAGTGTTTGCTACTGCGTTACAGACAGTTTGGAATGACAGGGGAGATTGGCCGACATTTCGACGGATGGTTATCAGCCAAATTATTACACAACGTTATTCTAACTCCTGTGTTTCTGACACTTATTTTTTAAACATGCTGGACCCCATTTGGATATAAATTCACGATCTCCCAACTTTTGTGGTGGTTCTGCAATAGCAGCTTGTCGTTTTATTTGTCAAGATCATTACAGCAGATGATGCACTTCAGTTTCTCGATACAAGTACCCTGTAATACATAACGCCGTACTGTTCAGTGACTGTAACTCGTTTTCAAGTTGCTGTATTTCATTTTCCTTAGACTGAATATTACAATGAAGGATTGATAATTCTTTTTAAACATTTCCCTGATGTTATGCATTTATTATACAGGGTAACTATTGCCACCTAGAATAACTCCGAAAGCATGCTAGGAACTGAAAAGTTTCTGGGACAAAAGTTGCATGGGACAACGGGGGCCATAATATGACGCTAGTTTTTTTTGCCGCTATGTGGGGTCGCATTGGAGATATGAAGATCATCTTTGTTTTTGTTGTTTTAATGGGATACTGTAGTTCGGTACTTATTTTCTAATAGCGGCTATCGAGACGAATCCAACGATACGTAAAAGTAAGGTCTTTCAAGGTAAAAAGGTGGCATGAACGTCAATTTATAGAAGGTGTTCGATGTGATGACCATTGGTATCAACGCAGTGCAGAAATCTTCTTATCAGGGATTGAGTGGTACGCTTATCACTTTGGCACTTATCTTGCCGTACGAGTTCAGATTTCCCTTATTTTATCATGATGATCGTTTCACCGTATGTAGGTCGATGTCAACAAAAGATTTTTGCATTCAGAGGAGAAAGCTTGTGATTGTAATTTCGTGAGAAGATTCCGTCGCAACGAAGAACGCCTTTTTTTTAACGATGTCCAGCCCCCAATCTTGTATCATTTCAGTGAGTCTCTCTCCCCTATTTCACGATAATACAAAACGTGCTGCCCTTCTTTGAACTTTTTCGATATGCTCCTTTAATCCTATCTGGTAAGGACCCCACACCGCGCAGCAGTATTGTAAAAGAGGACGGACAAGCGTAGTGGGTAGCAAACAAATCATGAACCAAGAGGAAAAGAGGAAAAAGCGGAAGGTTGCATCAGTTGGTTGACAGGACAGGCTGTGCCGAATATGAGGCGTGCCGAATCACTTAGCCCACCTGTACTCTAGTACGAATGGGAAATATATATATATATATATATATATATATATATATATACATATATATTTCCTCGATGCGGAAGCACGCGTTATGTCATTTCTTCGAACAATCTTCTTCCCAAAATTTGGATTCAAAAATTTCAAGACAGACTGCTGAGGTAGCGGTCTACAGGATATAAAACCAATTTTGCTAGCGCACACCTCCAAGAGGTGTTTATGACAAACATACAAGTAACTAAAGCCTGGTTCAAAACGTATGAGGTGTTAAAGCATGCACTTTTAAATGAGTACTTGACTGTAGGTAAGCAAGAGGGATTGAAATTAAATAACTTAGTTCACGGAACTGTATACTGAATGGAATACCATGATCCGATGCAAAATTTCAAAGAGATGGCCAGTCATAACCATTTTCTGGACGACCTCACGAATAGAAATCATTAATTGATATCAGCCAATCGAATTTACTGTATGCAGTTGAGGGAGACATCACGATTGTAAGTCGTGGTATGAACGATATCAATGCATTTTAGTGCTTGTTGCAAGAACGTGGGATCGACGGCAGGGCCGAAGCAAGACAGCCTGTGCACTTTCTACAAACTCACTTATAATCGTTAAAAATCTATCCGAGCAACCAGAAATGGTCAGCGACTCACCAACCCGGAAGAACAGGAATAGACGGAAAAGGAATAATCGTCGGCTATGGGGACCATTTTACCGCCCAGATGACAGGCACAATATAGAAAACGAAACGATCTCTGTAGAGAAGGTGCAGAAATTGTTCAGATCCGAAGTCCTAATGCACGAATATATCAGAGAAACATTGACGGATATACGAATAATCAGAACAGTTGACTAGCATCCGAGACTCCGACTTCACGTGGCACAAAATTACCCGGAACGTTAGCTGTCAGCAGCATTAATATGGGCATTCCGGTGTGCTATGTTTACACTGGCGTCTATGGCCCACCGAGGACGTTGACCTAATGATATCACTATCCTTATCACTGACATCGTTGTCCTTATCAGTGGGAAGCCTCCAACCTATTAAAGTGCAGTATTAAGAATGAAGGAGTCAATGATGTATCCCAAATGGTAAAAATAGCCCAATTATGCTAGTATAAAATTTAAAAACCCTTCCCCTCCTACTATTTCCAACGAATCACAGGACAGTCCTCATCTCCAGCCAATCATAGTGCGGTACTGAAAATCAAAGTTGGCGGAAATAGTCCAAAATTTAAAACCCTGCCCCTCCTCTCTTTATCTTTACCAGTTATAGCGCAGCATTAAAATTCCAAAATCATGGAGAAAGATCAGTTGTATGCTTCATACCCTGATTCCTTTCCCTTCTATCACCAGCTAATCAGCATGTTGTATTAGAAAGTAGCCTAGTTGTGTAATTTCGAGGTTAAAAAGTCTCCCCCCTTCCCCTATCTTCAAACCAATCATACATCAATAATAAACATCCAAGACTGCGGATGTAGCCCAATTGTGTTAAAGGAGAATTTGATTCCCCAACCAGTCAGACCGTAATACTGAAATGATGCGTAAATATAATGCCACGTTATTTTATCTCTACGTTCGCATCAAGTCAGGCCCCTTTATCCTTCTTATCTACAGCCAGTCATATGTTGTTGTTGTTGTGATCTTCAGTTCTGAGACTGGTTTGATGCAACTTTCCATGCTACTCTATCCTGTGCAAGGTTCTTCATCTCCCAGTACTTACTGTAACCTATATCCTTCTGAATCTGTTTAGTGTATTCATCTCTTGGTCTCCCTCTACGATTTTTACCCTCCACGCTGCCCTCCAATGCTAAATTTATGATCCCTTGATGCCTCAGAACATGCCCTACCAACCGGTCCCTTCTTCTAGTCAAGTTGTGCCACAAACTCCTCTTCTCCCCTAGTCTATTCTGTACCTCCTCATTAGTTACGTGATCCACCCATCTAATCTTCAGCATTCTTCTGTAGCACCACATTTCGAAAGCTTCTATTCTCTTCTCGTCCAAACTATTTATCGTCCATGTTTCACTTCCATACAAGGCTACACTCCATACAAATACATTCAGAAACGATATCCTGACACTTAAATCAATACTCGATGTTAACAAATTTCTCTTCTTCAGAAACGCTTTCCTTGCCATTGCCAGTCTACATTTTATATCCTCTCTACTTCGACCATCATCAGTTATTTGGCTCCCCAAATAGCAAAACTCCTTTACTACTTTAAGTGTCTCATTTCCTAATCTAATTCCCTCAGCATCACCCGACTTAATTCGACTGCATTCCATTATCCTCGTTTTGCTTTTGTTGATGTTCATCTTATATCCTCCTTTCAACACACTGTCCATTCCATTCAACTGCTCTTCGAAGACCTTTGCTGTCTCTGACAGATCGGTGAACCTCAAAGTTTTAATTTCTTTTCCATGGATTTTAATACCTACACCGAATATTTCTTTCGTTTCCTTTACTGCTTGCTCAGTATACAGATTGAAAAAGCATCGGGGAGATGCGACAACCCTGTCTCACTCCCTTCCCAACCACTGCTTCCCTTTCATGCCCCTCGACCCTTATAACTGCCATCTGGTTTCTGTACAAATTGTAAATAGTCTTTCGCTCCCTGTCTTATACCCCTGCCACCTTTCGAATTTGAAAGAGAGTATTCCAATCAACATTGTCAAAAGCTTTCTCTAAGTCTACAAGTGCTAGAAACATAGGTTTGCCTTTCCTTAATATTTCTTCTAAGATAAGGCTTAAGGTCAGTATTGCCTCACGTGTTCCAACATTTCTACGGAATCCAAACTGATCTTCTCCGAGGTCAACTTCTACCAGTCTTTCCATTCGTCTGTAAAGAATTCGCATTAGTTTTTTGCAGCTGTGCCTTTTTAAACTAATAGTTCGGTAATTTTCACATCTGTCAACACCTGCTGTCTTTGGGATTGGAATTATTATATTCTTCTTGAAGTCTGAGGGTATTTCGCCTGTCTCATACATCTTGCTCACCAGATGGTAGAGTTTTGCCATGACTGGCTCTCTCAAGGCCGTCAGTAGTTCTAATGGAATGTTGTCTACTCCCGGGGCCCTGTTTCGACTCAGGTCTTTCAGTGCTCTGTCAAACTCTTCACGCAGTATCGTATCTCCCATTTCATCTTCATCTACATCCTCTTCCATTTCCATAATATTGTCCTCAAGTACATCGCCCTTGGATAGACCCCTCCACATATTCCTTCCACCTTTCTGCTTTCCCTTCTTTGCTTGGAACTGGGTTTCCATCTGAGCTCTTGATATTCATACAGGTGGTTCTCTTTTCTCCAAAGGTCTCTTTAATTTTCCTGTATGCAGTACCTATCTTACACCTAGTGACATAAGCCTCTACATCCTTACATTTGTCCTCCAGCCATCCCTGCTTAGCCGTTTTGCACTTCCTGTCAATCTCATTTTTGAGACGTTTGTATTCCTTTTTGCCTGCTTCATTTACTGCATTTTTATATTTTCTCCTTTCATCAATTAAATTCAATATTTCTTCTGTTACCCAAGGATTTCTACCAGCCCTCGTCATTTTACCTACTTGTTCCTCTGCTGCCTTCACTGCTTCATCCCTGAAAGCTACTCATTCTTCTTCTACTGTATTTCTTTCTCTCATTCCTGTCAATTATTCCCTTATGTTCTCCCTGAAACTCTCTAAAACCTCTGGATTAGTCAGTTTATCCAGGTCCCACCTCCTTAAATTCCCACCTTTTTGCAGTTTCTTCAGTTTTAATCTACAGTTCATAACCAATAGATTGTGGTCAGAGTCCACATCTGCCCATGGAAATGTCTTACAATTTAAAACCTGGTTCCTAAATCTCTGTCTTACCAGTGTATAATCTATCTGATAACTTTTAGTATCTTTAGGGTGCTTCCATGTATACAACCTTCTTTCATGGTTCTTGAACCAAGTGTTAGCTATGATTAAGTTATGCTCTGTGCAAAATTCTACCAGACGGCTTCCTCTTTCATTTCTTACCCCCAATCCGTATTCACCTACTATGTTTCCTTCTCTCCCTTTTCCTACTCTCGAATTCCAGTCACCCATGACAAATTTTCGTCTCCTTTCACTACCTGAATAATTTATTTTATCTCATCATACATTTCATCAATTTCTTCATCATCTGCAGAGCTAGTTGGCATATAAACTTGTACTATTGTAGTAGGCGTGGTCTTCGTGTCTGTCTTGGCCACAATAATGCGTTCACTAGGCTGTTTGTAGTAGCTTACGCGCTCTCCTATTTTTTTATTCATTATTAAACCTACTCCTGCATTACCCCTATTTGATTTTGTATTTATAACCCTGTATTCACCTGACCAGAAGTCTTGTTCCTCCTGCTACCGAACTTCACTAATTCCCACTATATCTAACCTTAACCTATCCATTTCCCTTTTTAAATTTTCTAACCTACCTGCTAGATTAAGGGATCTGACATTCCACACTCTGATCCGTAAAACGCGTTTTCTTTCCTCTGATAACGGCGTCCTCCTGAGTAGTCCCCGCCCGGAGATCCGAATGGGGGACTATTTTACCTCGGGAATATTTTACCCAAGAGGACGCCATCATCATTTAATCATACAGTAAAGCTGCATGCCCTCGGGAAAAATTACGGCTGTAGTTTCCCCTTGCTTTCAGCCGTTCGCAGTACCAGCACAGCAAGGCCGTTTCGGTTAGTGTTACAAGGCCAGATCAGTCAATCGGTTGCACGTACGGTACGGCCATCTGTATTGCTGAGCCACGCAAGCCTCCCCACCAACGGCAAGGTCCATGGTTCATGGGAGGACAGCCAGTCAGTCATAACACAGTATTAAAAATGCAATATAATGGAAACAGAAATTGAAGCCCCCTCTCCTCCTTCCAACAAACTGGAGGGTAGTGTTACAAAATGGCGCCAGATACGCGGTAAAAAAAATTACCTAAACTCGGCTTTTAAAGTCAAAAATATTCATTACTTCCTTGAAAGTAAAGATACTCATTATTTCCGGAATAAAAATAATGCCAAGTTACATTCTTTACGTACAGATCAACTGCGTGCTTTATACATTCTATCTCTTGTTTCCAACAAATTCGAGCGCAGTATTGAAATGATGCGCCGGATATACCGTAATCCTCAATTTGAGGTCAAAGATATTCACTATTTCCATGAAAGTCACACTCCTTTGGATTAACATTAAATTGAAACCAAGGCCACAATTATCTATTACTTATCTACACAGAAAAACATCAGGCGAAATATAAAAATGATTCCTGAGTCACAGAAATGCACTATGTAGACCAAGCAGCATCCCTGTATGTGAGAAAGTTGAACACTTCTAACAAATATATGTTATCTCTGTATGACATATGTCAAAAAATTGCTCTATCCCTTAAGCACAACTGTGATGAAGTAATCACCTCTCTCTCATCTCTTACTTAATATTAAGACGAAGCCAAGGTCAAAGTAATCCGTTATTTACCTATACAGACATATTCTAGCGTAATAAAAAAAAATTTCCAGTGTCAAAGATGTGCACTAAATGGCTCTGTAAGTCAAAAATTCTGTACCCTTTTAGAATATCTGTTATCTCTGTACTTCATACGTCAAAAATGCTATACTCCTTAAACACACCTGTGATAGAGTAATCATTAGTCTCTGTTGCCTCTGACTTAATTTTAAAGTAAAGCGAAGGTAAAAGTAATGGTTTATTTACCTAAGATACATACCGCTGACATAATATTAAAATGATTCCAATATCAAACATATGCCCCCTCTTCTTCCAACCAACAAGAGCATGGTATTAAAGTGAAGCTTCACATATGTAGTAAAGTAACCTGTACTTGAAAGTCAAAGACGTTCATTATTTCCTTGAAAACCAAAGATAACCATTATTGGTGGTATAAAAATTGTGTGACATTACATTATTTACACACACACACACACACACACACACACACACACACACAAGCACGCGCGCGCGTGCTCTTTGACATAATTTTAAAGTTATGTCAGTGTCGAAGTTATACGCATACATACCTCCTGTGTAATAATTAAAATGATTCCAAGTTCAAAGACGCACGTTGTATACACATACACAGCATTTAAAACATCAAATTCTGCACGCCTTACAAATACGTGACCTCTGGTACTCATTTGTAGTCTTACACCCATACCCATAACTGTTTCAAATTACCTAATAATTATAATGTATTACTGAGGGAATGAAAGGAGTAATCAACAAAACATAAAAAATTACTTTATTGTATAAAAATTTTCACAGGATTCTTTCACAGTCTATGTTGTTACACACAGTCCAAATATACGAATTTAATGTACGTTCGACATCACCATCCACATGTTTACAGCATAGTTCACTGCTAATAGTAGTTTCTTGCAGTTTGAGTAGACATCTGAAACAAGTCCATCATACAGCCACATTTCACTTCTGAGTCTGCTTTTATGAAACCAAAGCAGCACTGAATAGCGTTCTGCTGGAAAACTGTGTACTTTATGATTAATATATCATTAATTTAGCAACTGACCAAGATCATAAATGGGAACAGAAACAGATGTCATATCTATTGTACACTTCGAGAAACATAGTGTTTGGAATCAGTTAATCTCTCTTCTCCTTCTACTATACAATACTTTGGTAATAGGTACTGACATTTTTATATACACACACAATAACATATCAATATTTTTATAATTGCCTTTGCACGTGTTTTTTTCTCTTTTCCGGGATATATTTTGCACACATTACTGCACTTGAGAAAGCCAAGTTTGGTAGGACTTATGACATACACGGACGGTATCTTGCTCCAAATTTGGTGGCGATGCGTTTTGCATTCAATATCGGATGGCGCCGCCATTTCGCCGATGGTTACAGGCGTAGAGTGCATAGTACACTCCTCACACTCCTCAAATTCTGTAAGTGAAATCCTTGCTTTTACATGTTACAGCAAGTAATCGATAAGCGACATGTAAAGAGTATTATTATTACTATCTCTGCCTGTTATACTTACATCTGTTCTGCAAAGACAGTGACAGAAATGTTGACTCTAAAACTGTTCAGGATCAGCTGAAAACTTTCGGATTTTATAGTACGTCACCCTCCTGGGTGAGTAGGAATTTCTTATTTCATATACTAACTCAACTATTGCACAATAACATTGACCGAAAAACGTCACTTTCACACAAACACCAAATGCGAGGAAACACGCAAAATCTAAGGAAGGTGAGAGATATGTTTGTTTCTGAGAGATAAGAAACAAGTAAGATGGAACTTATCGCACTCAGCTCTTTGTCCTGACTGGACGACTCTAGAGAAGCAGAGGAGACATTTGAGGTAAAGAAAGAAAGAAAATGGAGGCAGAGAGAAAGAGAGAGAGAGAGAGAGAGAGAGAGAGAGAGAGAGAGAAGAAGAGAGAGATCTTGGTGCGAATCAGTTTTAAAACATCCATATATATTTGTTTGATCGACGGACAGTAAATGTGCGCGAAATCATTCAGTGCGGCAGCTTGTGTTTCAGCACTGGCAGTAGGCCTGCTGGCGACTTTGCAAGAGATAACATTGCGAGCGTCTCCTAGTTTTTCAGGCTGTCATCTGGATAACGCTTGGTTTGCCTCTCTCCATTCTCTTAGATTGGTACTAACTAATATTTCTGAGTCTTCGGTGGAAGCCCATATTCCAGTACGTGTTGTTCGATCTAAACCAGTAATTAAATTGTCTACTTCTCAATGAACATTCTTTGGACGTTTCTGAACCGTAGAATGTTCCCAGTCATTCACTCCCGTATTTCCAACGGACATCGAATCTTTTAAGATGTAGTCGATGCTCCTTTCTTCTACGTATATTATTGCCTATCGCATTCGATTGGTTCATATTACACAAAATGTCTTAGGAAGAAACAAAATCGCAATACTGTTGAAAATTATTGTGAGATGTGCCCCTAATTTGCGTTTGTGATGACTGCTGGGAAGACTTTCAATGAGACATCAGAAGATCTGTGCAGAAATGAGAAACCATTTTTCGGTATAATTCGAAACCTTGGGTCTGGAGTAAACTTAGGGTTCAAACTGATCCTAGAGACGTTCCACCGGCTTCAGGTCGGCACTCGAGTCAGCCAATCCTTTTCAGCAATGTTGTTGGCCGTCATTCATTGTTCCACGGATGCCGCTTCGTGTTAGGGTGCAATATAATGTTGATAAAAGCAATGTGTCCAAACTGCTCCTCTAATTTACGTAATATCTTTTTGCATCTAAAGTCTTGTTAAGTGCAACAACGGGACAAAGCCCTAACCATGAGAAACAGCCCTATACCGTAACACGATAATCACCTCCGTATTTCACCGATGACAGGTAACATTCACCGCTATAAATCACTCGTTTCCAGTCGTCCACCGCCCAGTGCAGTACCTCTTTAGGCCACTTCAATCGTTGCTTCAACGACTGCAGGACTGTTCCGACCATTGCACTACTTTCTTTCTTTTTAGTCGTTTGTGTCGTGTACTACGACCTGAAACTTCAAGAAAATGGACAATGGTTGGTTTCATTCAACAACAATGTGATACAATTTTTAGTGCTCACATACATGCTGTGGTTAATCAGTAGTACGAGGCAATTAACTGTGATCCGTTATTTCCTAGATGTCCAAACAACAACCGACAAATATAACTCCACTATGCATCTTCAATACAGGAGACCCCTTCGCTCATCAGTATTGTGACTGACAGTATGGGCAACAATATGTTCCAAAATATGCTAGCAGCTTGTCCCTCTTTCTTTAATGAATACACATCGTCTCTCTTGAACTTCGTGATGTCCATGTATAATAAAAACGAATGTCGATGTTTTGAACCGGTTTGCTGCGATTATATACTACTCTTTTCATAGCGATATTCACTTTACTTTCCACAACTTTAAGTGATAATCGATTCTTCCCGAAACGTCTCTTCCATAAATAACATTTTACCATCGTCTGTTTTACTACCCACCGCTTTGGGAGCTAGCAAGAGAACTCATCACTCAACCAATTCATTCATGTCGATTTGTGCTGGCGATTTGTTGGAGAATACACCGCAATCGTGAATGTCATCATCCTCTTCTTGAACGTAATCATCCTCTTCTCCTCCACCTGCTGCTTTCCAAAATACATCACTTTTAACGCCCTCACTTTCCTTTCGGCATTGCTCTTCCGGTATATGAAAAGTGGGTCTAATGGAGCCCTGTAGTGCATGCTTGTTGAATTGTATCATCTTATCTTCTGACGGTGCTTGGCGAGATTTTTTGTGGCACAGCCGGATTGTGATCTCTCTCTCACTGATACCAGTGCCATCATCTCTCAGTAATCATCCATTAATCTTATTTAGTGCAGCTCTAATGTATGCACATATTTATAGCCCCGGTTAGACTTTCCATGCCTCTACGAGAGATGGCTTTGCTTCTGAAAATTGGTAGCCATGAGAATTTTACCACACTTGCTCTGTAATTCTTTTCAGTAGATTTAATTTCCAGCAGTCTTAGATTTGTCATTTATATTATTATTAAGTCACATACACCGATATTTATCGGCGAATCATCACTCACCAATATCTACACTCTTGCTATTGGTTCAGATCTAATACCGTATGCGTTATCTCGCGATTTGTCTGTCTGTTCAACATCAAAAATGCTCCGAGTTGACCATCTTTCTCTTCTTGACTTCAAACAACATATTCCACTTCGTATTCACATTCTTCTACTGCGCTCATAAATATATTGTTTTCATGGTGTCTCTGCAATTGGAATAAATGTTCTTATTGAGAAACGTACGTAAGTACATTTTTCAGTACAGAGGCAAGAGCTTCAGCCGTCTTTGAAGCAATGCCAGTTTCCTGCGGAAATTTTCTCGTGACTTCAATACGTTTCTTTCAAGACTACTCTTTTCAAGTGGCTCTGAGCACTATGGGACTTAACATCTGAGGTCATCAGACCCCTATAACTAAAAACTAAACTAAACTCCTCCCGAACAGGCCGTGAAGGCCCAACGGTACTGACCGGCCGCCGTGTCATCCTCAGCCCACAGGCGTCACTGGATGCGGATATGGAGGGGAATGTGGTCAGCATACCGCTCTCCCGGCCGTATGTCAGTTTCCGAGACCGGAGCCGCTACTTCCCAATCAAGTAGCTCATCAGTTTGCCTCATAAGGGCTGAGTGCACCCCGCTTGCCAACAGCGCTCGGCAGACCGGATGGTCACCCATCCATGTGCTAGCTCAGCCCGCCAGCGCTTAACTTCGGTGATTTGACGGGAACCGGTGTTACCACTGCGGCAAGGCCGTTGACCTCTCCTAGAACTTAGAACTACTTAAACCTAACTAACCTAAGGACATCATACACATATCCATGCCCGAGGCAGGATTCGAATCTGCGACCGTAGCGGTCGCGCGGTTCCTGACTGAAGGGCCCAGAACCGCTCGGCCACCACGGCCGGCCACTACTCTTTTCGGCAATCGATTTCACAGACATGTTGACAACTGAAGCGTTCAATTACAACTGAACCAATACGAGTAAATGTCTTAATACATGCACTTCCTCAGAGCTCTAGGCGTTCGGTGTTACCATTAGCTGTTAGACATTAGCCATCAGCATTTAGCCGTTATATGCTAGATGTTGGTGAGTGGAAACCTAGGTGGAATGACGAGCACTTAGGAGAAACTTTGGACACATAGGAGAGGAACGGTATGACTCTTAGGACTACTCTTCTGCCCAGTCTAAATGAGAAACATGTTGACAACTGCAGTGCTCAACCACAACTGAACCGATTGCAAGTAAACGTCTTAACTTACATCACTCAACACAGCATTAGTCGTTAGCTATTAGCCAAGAGGCTTTAGCTATTAGCCATTAGATCCTAGCTGTTAGAAGTTAGCCATTAGTTATTAGACGTTAGCTGTTAGATGCTAGCCGTTAGATGTTAGCCATTAACCCACAGATGTCAGGTGTTAGGTATGAGGCGTCAAATGTTTCTGGGTGGGAATGGAGGAGGAATAGTGGACACCTGGGCAGGGGAAGCGGAAGGGTGACCAGCCTAAGGGAAAGGGGTAGCCACCCTTTGGCAAAGGGAGGATGATTGCTTTGTATGAGAGAGATCACTACAAAGAGGAATTACTTTGAATGAGAGAGGTTTTTAAGGAGTAGAGATAGGAAGTATAAAATACAGAGAGATCACTTGTTTGTAAAGATTGTAAAATTTGCATATTGAATATAGAGAAATAAGTGTTTGTTTGTGTATGTGCTCCCTTTTACGTATATAATGCATACCTTTGACATTGGAACGATTTTCATGTTACGTAACGACTATGTACATATGTGCGGGTAAACAGATTACTTTCACCTTGCCTTCACTTCCATATTAAGCCAGGGATATGCGAATTCTGCATAAATAGTGATTATCTTTGAATTTAAACTGAGGCTTAGGTAAATTTTTTCTGCATATATGGGGCGTCATTTCAATATTACGCTCTGAGTGGTAGGAAAGGGGAAGGGGATGGGTATAAAATACATAATAGGCCTGTAAATAAGTAACATAACTGGACACCATTGTTACGCCAGAAATAACTACTTTTAACTTTCAAGGAAATAATGATATATTTTGTCTTTCAGATGGAGTTAACGTAATTTTTTTTTCAGCACATCTGGCGCCTAAATACTACGCTCTGATTGGTTGGAGTAAGGAGGAACTCGGATGTGAAGCACACAACTGGTCTGTTTCCATCATTTTTTTTTAAACTGTGCAATGATTGTTTAGAGGTAAGGGGGGAGAAGGGGTGCAACCTCATGTGTACGTTAGAAATAATGTAATCTGACATCATTTTTATATTAAGACCTGACTGGCTGGCGTATTAAACTTTCCAATTTCAGAATTTTGTTATTTTTGCTATCTTGGATATTTAATACTGTGATGTGATTGACTGTAGATAAGGCGAGGGGGGTCAGGACAAGAAGCGTGTTGTATAAGGTACACATATGGTATACTTCCACCACCTAGAACTTTTAATACTGGGCCACGATTGATTGGAGAAAAAAAGGGGTGGGAGAGGGTTTTAAATTTTCCATAAACACAATTTTGTTAATTCCGCCATCTTTGATTTTTAATAGGACATACATACTTACATACATTCATACATTAGTACTTGTTCCATAGATCATGAATACGACATTTCGTAATGTTGTGGAACATGGGACTTTAACATAAACTTTCTTTACACAAAGTAGTTAATTAATTTTTTTTACGGTTACTACTTCATATCTACAAATTCATATGCTAAGTCGAAGGAACTGTCCTTGAGAAATTCTTTTAATTTGCTTTTAAATGTTTGCTAGATTTCTGTCAAACTTTTAAGGCTATTAAACAAATGACCAAAGACTTTTGTGGCAGCATAATTCACCCCTTTTCGTGTGCCAAAGTGAGATTTAACCTAGACTACTGAAAATCATCCTTTCTTCTAATGTTGTAGGTATGCTCTTCGCTGTTATTTTTGAATTGTAATGGGTTATTAATAACAAATTTCATAAGTGAATATATGCATTGCGAAGGTACTGTGAATATCCCGAGTTCCTTAGCTAAAATGTCTTCAAGGTGATATTGGGTGTGCTCCAGTTATTATTCTGATTACAAGCTTTTGTCAATGAATACTTTCTCTCTTAATGACGAATTGCCCCACAATATGATGCCATGTGAAAGCAGTCGATGAAAATAAGCATAGTAGGCTAATTTACTGATATGTTTATCACCAAAATTTGCAATAAACCTAATAGTGTAAGTAACTGAACGTAACCGTTTCAGCAGATCATTGTTGTGTTTCTTCCAATTCAATTTCTTATCAGTGCACACACCCAGAAATTTAGAATATTCTGCCTTAGCCACAGACTTCTGTTAATAGTCTATATTTGTCGACGGTGTTATGCCATTTACTGTACAGAATAGTATAAACTGTGTTTCCGCAACATTTAGTGAGAGTCCGTTTGCAGAGAACCACTTCATAATTTTCTGAAGGACATTATTGACAATTTCGTCATATGATTCTTGTTTGTTGGGTGTGCTTACTATATTTGTATCATCAGCAAAAAGAACTAGCTTTGCATCTTTATGAATATAGAGTGGCAAGCCATTAATATATATCAACAACAATAAGGAACCTAGACTGAACACTGTTGGACATCACTCTTGGTACCTACCCAGGTAGAGCACTCTGCTGATTTTTGCAGACTATCTGCAGTGTTAAATTCAGCCTTCTGCATTCTTCCAGTTAAATATGAATTAAACCACTAGTGCACTGTTCAACTCATACCACAATACTTCAGCTTATCTAGAAGAATGTCATGATTCACACAATAACAAGCCTTTGAGAGATCACAAAATATCCCAATGGGTGATGTTCGGATATTCAAAACATTTAATATTTGATGACTGAAAGCATATATTGCATTTTCTGTTTGAAGGCCTTTCTCAAAACCAAACTGATATTTTGTTAGTACTCCATTTTTTGAAATATGTGATGCTGTTGTTGAATACGTTACTTTTTCAAGAATTGTGGATAAAGCTGTCAGAAATGAGAATCACTGCAGAGAAGGCGAACTGCACTGTGGTTGGTGGGAGACAGCGTGCGGGGATGGTTTTTTTTTTATTTCCCACAAAAACAGTTGGACTACTTCCTCCTTCTTTGATCTTTTATTGCCTCTTCCTTTTTGAATACTGTGCTAAGATTGCCTGGAGAGAAGGAAGGGGCGTGACTTCAGACTGATAAAGATGATGTTGTCACTGATAACGCCTGTGATGTCACTGATAACGATGATGACATCACTAAGTCAATAAACTCGGGGTGACAGTGACTCCAGGCTAACCAAGTGCACCTCAATGCTCACAGTGAACCTACTCTGGACGACTGTGACTTCTTAAAAAGAAAGATATCAGAAGTTCTCGCAGTTCTCGACAATTGAGCGGAAGATATTTCTTATTCCATTATGGAAGTGAAGATGGGTGAGATGACAGTGCCATGCGCTTCAGTCCTAGATAAAGATGTTTACGAGTTATGTGACAAAAATAAGCAGTAGACGATATTCAAACTGCATGGGATAAAAGTGAGCGGCGCAGTATATAGGAAAGGGGGCATAAGTCGAACAACATATCAGGGCCGGATTTGAATGCCTGTTTCACGTATTCGATACAGATTTTTTGGCCATACGGAACATCACAGTAAAGGTTATTCTAGTTCTCGACATCTTGAAGTTCTACTGAGTAGTGTTCCACCTAATACAAAGATTTGCATTTGTGAGCTTGAACGGAATGGAAATTAAAATTCAGGGACATAAATAGTTTGTCTGATGATATGTTTGGACTGTAATCAATGGTGAAGGAAATATTTTGTCAGAAAACAGACAATAGTAATTAATGGAAGTAGACGAGGAAAGGCCAAAACAAGAACACAAGGACTCATCACATGTTCCGACGGAAACAACCCCAGAATTAGTGGTATGAGAAGAGGTGTCGGGTACCGAAGAACTGTACGAAGATGATGGCGAGTGGGGACGACTCCAAATACGAGGTGACAAGGCACATAGGGTGTATGCTGTACAAGGAGCTGGTGGGATATTCGACATTCTTCTTCACTCAAGTGCATTGACAGATGTGATATTAAAGGTTCTTGAAGTGCAGGGTGACTCGATTGGTGATGATTTCGAATGTGTAAATGGTGAATGCATACTAAACACTAAGAAGAGGGAAAAAGAAGAACGTCTGAACTGTGACCACCAGGACGATCCATGGGGCAATGTATTCAACGTGGAAGACAATCAGAGGATTCAAAACCTCAGTTATGGGACTGTATAAGTCAATAGGCTTGTTCCTATAAATTCAATGCGGATATCCAAGCGGCTGTAGCCTACACGAAAATTATATGTGTGTTCTTGTGGCTTATCATGATAAGACAGATAAAGTTTGGTGAAAGTAATACAGTTTTATTGAAGACAAGAAGGACACACTAGAAAAGCGAGATTTTAAGTCAATTTTTTTCTGCATCTACTGTGAACCATAGTATGAAAAGACAGCTAGCCAAGACATTGATGTAGAAACCAAAACGATGAGGAGCCGCACATCAAAGGGCTGGCAGCAAGTTACACTTCTCAAACGATGTAAGGAGAGAAGTGAATTTGAAGTAGCGCTGCAGGTCTCTCACCCATGGAAGAAGCTACATTTTAGAAGAGCAAGAGAAACAAATTAATCCATATTTAAATAGTAAGTAGTCTTATGATGAGTAAATGTTTCAATGACATTCCATAAATCATTGTAATCCTGTAGAAGATGACAAAGAAGAAAGTATAGGAGGAACCGTCAGGTGAATTTGTCTAATGAGCAGGATTTGCGTGACAGAGTTTTATATCCGTTTGTGGGTTTCACTGATCCATGATTTTCCGGTAGCACAATAGCGTCATGCTCACATGGATTTTATTTTTCATTGTGGCAGTAGCAGATGAGAACTGAACAATGATTTACTGGTAGCGGTGAAGCATTGAGCCAATAGAGAGCTTTTTAAATGTTTATTGAAAGAGCCCGTCGTGGGACGTACTGAGCCGTTAAGAGTAAGGATGAAGACGCGGCGTGCTGTGTAATGGTACATGATCCCGATTATCCAAAGATGCTGAATTTTCTTTTCTTTCTGTTCGAGTAGAGGTGATGTCCTGAAGAAGTACATATGCAAGATAGTTAATAAAAAATGACATTGATGTCAATAATACCAGAACACGGATGCTGTAAATAAGAGCCAAAAACTTCAGTGATGGTTATGAAAAGCGAATATTTACCAGGTATGAGACCAGGATAACAAGAAGTTAACTGTTAAAATTTCATGTGGTGCTTTGCTTTGCTGTCTATTGTAAGTTCCAGGAGGCGATGTGTTGCTGTCAGCAACAAATATTAAAGGGAAGGCAGCGAAGTAATTTGTAATTGAAAGAAAAGGTAGAAATAAAGAGAGTGACATATGCAGACATGTGAATATTATGTGAGTGGCAGATAGCATGTTGCAGCACTTAGTTTAATTGCATGAAAAATATGATAGAACAATGTATGGAAAGGAAAAAGCGTTATCTCCACTAGGGATCAGCGGATATCACAGGCATTAGTAAACGCACACGTAGACATTAACTAACAACATGACACGTAACAAGTCTACATACCCACCCACTTGTCATCATAAGAAATCAGGAAGAATAAACGATAGGATTTTTAATTTTGAACAATAGTGCACCATATGCTTGTGGCTTACCACTCAGTATAGCCTGCGGAGTTCGAATGGTCACCGAACCATTTTTGTTACATAGTAAAGATATAAGTCGATCAGTTTGAGTGAAATTAAGTAGGCTGTTAATTAGTGGAATAATGCATTTTTAAGGTAATGTTTTAAAAAATTTATTATGTGAACCTAATGTGTATTATTATAACTCTGCTCTGAGGGAGACCACACCACAAAGTGGCACAGAATACAAGTGGGGGAAAGCCAGTTGATGGCGACTGAAATTGCAAAATTCGTTATGTGAACGTAATATCCACTATGTGATCAAAAGTATCCGGACACCTGGCTGAAAATTACTTAAAAGTTCGTGGTGCCCTCTATCGGCAATGCTGGAATTCGGTATGGTGTTGGCCCACACTTAGCCTGGATGACAGCTTCCACTCTCGCAGGCATACGTTTAATTAGGTGCAGGATGATTTCTTGGGGAATGGCAGACGATTCCTCGCGGAGTGCTGCACTGAGGAGAGGTACCGATGTCGGTCGGTGAGGCCTGCCACGAAGTCGGCGTTCAAAACATCCCAAAACTGTTCTATAGGATTCAGGTCAGGACTCTGTGCAGGCCAGTCCATTACAGGGATGTTATTATCGTGTAACCATTCTGCCACAGGCCGTGCATTATGAAGAGGTGCTCGATCGTGTTGAAAGATGCAATCACCATCCACGAATTGCTCTTCAACAGTGGGATACAAGAAGATGCTTAAAACGTCAATATACGTCTGTGCTGTGATAGTGCCACGCAAAACAAGGAGTGCAAGCTGCCTCCATCAAAAACACGACCACACCATAACACCACCGCCTCCGAATTTTACTGTTGTCACTACAACGCTGGCAGATGATGTTCACCGGACATTCGCCATACCCACACCCTGCCGTGGGATCACCATGTTGTGAACCGTGCTTCGTCATTCTACACAACGTTTTTCCACCGTTCAATCGTCGAGTGTTTCCGCTCCTTGCACCAAGCGAGGCGTCGTTTGGTATTTACCGGCGCGATTTGTGGCTTATGAGTAACCGTTCGACCATGAAACCCAAATTTTCTCATCTCCTGCCTGACTGTCACAGAACGTGCAGTGGATCCTGATGCAGTTTGGAATTCCTGTGTTATGGTCTGGATAGATGTCTGCCTATTACGGATTACGACCCTCTTAAACTATCGGCTGTCTCTGTCAGTCAACAGACGAAGTCGGCCTGTATGCTTTCGTGATGTACGTGTCCTTCACGTTTCCACTTCACTATTACATCGGAAACAGTGGACTAGGGATGTTTAGGAGTGCGGAAATCTCGCGTACAGGCGCGTGTCAAGTGACACCCAAGTACCTCACCACGTTCGAAGTCCGTGAGTTCCACGGAGCGCCCCATTCTGCTCTCTCAGGATGTCTAATGGCTACCGAGGTCGCTGATATGGGGTACCTAGCAGTAGGTGTCAGCACAATGCACCTAAAACGAAAAACGTATGTTTTTGGGGTGTCCTGATACTTTTGATAACATAGTGTGTGTTTCTGGGTGACCACGTCACACAGTAGCAAGGATACGAGAGGGGAAAAGCCAGCTACTGGTGACTATAACTTCAGGGGAGCAAACGAAGGTTCCCTCTCCCCCAATCCTACCTGTGTCTGCTGTTGTCCGCCCTTGTCTGAGCTGCTGGTCGAGGACATACCGCGGCTGGTGTGTGGCCCCGTGAAGGCTAAACGATTCATTCTGTGCACCTACTGCACTACACCATACTTACAGAATAGTATCAGTGGAAGGCACCATGAACCCGTCAGCAGTGACCTGCCTACTTACCTAATTGCTGGGGTGATGCACGTCAAGCGGCGTGCTACAGCAACTACAAGAGGGTACTTTCCAAGTGACAGCTCATCAACTGCTGCGCGGAGACCCATGTATGCTGTCAGTCGACTTTGAACACCAGTTAGTTTTTGTGGGATCTGTACGTGGATATAATAGACTTGACTAACATACTGATTAAGCAGAATAACATAGATATGTAAATCATGTGTATCACATGTGTAATAACCATTTCGGAACACTATTATTGGTGAACATATGGAAAGTGCAACTCTGCCCACTTTGATAAACAGACCAATTTCTACATCATTTACTATTGTGTGAGAATGAGCATTGATATTTAGCCCACGCTAGCCTAATTTTATAAATCAATGAAATATATTTCTATGTGTCGTTGTCTTTTATAACGGTTATGAACAGGAACAATGCTCTGCTATACATTGAGAAGAGTGGTAGTTTTGATTGATCTGAATGTTTACATCAGACGGTCTATGGACATTCACAACCATAGTGATTAACTTTTAATATCTAAACTTGTATGTGTGGAGAAGCTAGTTAGTAAAGCTTTACAGCCAAGCTTGTGAGCTTTACCGTACTTCTATACTTCTACGAGTTGATTTCTTAAAGGTCAGCGAAATTAACTTCATTGTACTGTTTCGTTTCTTTGCTGGAATGATTATCAGGACAATTCATATGAGAAAAAGTGTACTTTTCCCAAGCCAGTCAAGTGTATTTGTGTTTTTCTCAACATTGTGTTTTCACAGACAACACACATATCTTTTCAATGCAATAAGTAGGTTTTCTTAACATTATCTGGAACAATAGATATCTTTCTTTAAGTATGTTACCTTGTATCTTCAGAGACTGATCCCTTCGTCAGTTTTAATAAACTGTTTAATTGATTTTAAGCGAGCTGCCAATTTAATGGCGAAACGTTTAATCACACTGTGAGAGATGTTGAATTCCAGTACATCTCGTAAACTTCTAATGTTTTGTTTCTTATGATATGCAATTGGTAACTGAAGATCGTGGAGTCCAAGTGGAGATACTTAATTATACGTTGAAGGTTAGTTTAGACATCACACAACCTAAATAATATTTACATTGTCGTACATGAACTTATCATGCAGTGATACAAGTCTAGATAATTCACAAATGCTAACTCGTCTCGAGTATTTGAATACGTCTGAGTTTTCATATGAACTTTTGCATTAATGTATGAGATTTTCGATGATATAAGAGTGTATTTAAGTAGATTCTCTCCCCAATTGCTTTTGTTATGAGTTAAACGTGAATGATTATTTACTGTAATATAGAAGAATGAGTGTTTATTTTATATGTGTTTATTGAGGGAAGAGTGCGACTGACGTCTGCTTAATTGACCATCCACATGTGACTGAAAATTTGATTTGAAGACAATGCCTAACCCAATAATTGTAAAATTACAAAGTAAGTGTGAATGCGGTTTTGTAATATGGTGCTCCTTTGTTTGCATACACCAAATAAAATCTTATCCTAACACCAGCAGCTGAGGTCATTTGAGTGGAAGCTTATGTTTACGTAAGGGTGTAGCTTTGGCAACAGGATACCAACCACAATCCCATAATCTAAACATGAAGCACATCAGTCCCATGCCAACCAAAAAAAGTGTAGAATCCAAAAGAAAATTAAAATTTCTTTGGTGTAATGGTAATGTACACAAGCCCCAAAGCAAACCATCGTCTTAATTTTAAAACCAAAAGGGGGGGGAGGTGATGTTATGGCACAGTCTTTCCAAAACTGCTCCATAACCTGATTAATAATACACTATTCAAAAGCGAAGCATGAAAGTAAGCAAGTAACTTAAACAAGCATCAACGACTTTGAATATAATTTTTGCTTCTTCATCCAATTTCCCTAGATGGTGTCGAAATTTACTTGTAATTTTTCTGTGACCTGAGTCTGCTGGCTGTGGGGATACGAAGGACGCAGATGTAAACTCAGAAACCGGTCTCAAAATTGTTCTTTCCCTTAAAGGTATAGTCGCTGGCAGGTATAAACTAAGCGATGGCAACTCTTTGGGATGCCCATGGCAACCTGGTGTCGGCTATAACAAATGTCCATGAGCCGAATCCGACGACTTATAAACTGGCTTTGTGAGATGCAGTGAAAAGAATGTTTTCTAAATAGTCAGGGATATGCAAGGAAATGGGAGAACAAGAGACACAGAGAGAGATTTAAATGTTCTGGACTCAAAGGAGGCCGGCAGTAATTTATATGTAAGTTTAGTAAAGGAGTCTCCGATGGGCTCGCCAAAATTATTTTTGTAGCAGTGATGAAAACTAACAAGTGACTTTGCAGCATCACTGGACAAAAATGTAAAAAGGAAAGAACTTTTGCTTCCTACCCCACATTAAGCGAGTTAGAACGCTGTATTCTGACAGTGTTAAATTTCCATCCTTCGATTTACAGCTTCTTGTTTTGACCGTGTTTGCAGTTAAAATTTTTGGGATTTGAGGTCCGCCAGTTACGCAAAACACCGTTTCTCTCAGTACCCAAACATGTTTCGGCACCACTGTGCCATCGTCAGTGGGTTTTCGTTTTTATTCATTCTGCAATGTGAACATTTTTGTTACATGTTTATAAAATTATGTGCATTATTAGTTCAAACAACAGATCGTTTCTTTTTGTAAATACCTTTCCATTTGGTGAGCATGAATTTTCTGGACCACTTTTGTGTTAACTATTACAGGTAGCTCGTCATCTGCAACCAAACGATGTCGATGAGAAATTTTTTTTTTCTAAGACTTAACCTATCTTCTAGAGTGTAATTTAGTTTTTCGCGATGTTTTCGCACCTATTTCCGTATTTACTCACGTTTTCGTGTGGCAAGCACTTCCATTCTCCGCATCATGCTGACATGTTGTGATGCAAACGTGGCTATAAAAGTATTTCCCACAAATAACGTAGTAAAACGCTTTTCAATACACCAGAACACAGTGTGATTGTGGTTTGTTATGTGTCCCAGTCCAGTCAGTGTTCATTTGTTCACCAGAGAGTTCGGCGCCAAATTTGAATTTTATTTGCAATTTTATCTGTGTGTGTGTGTGTGTGTGTGTGTGTGTGTGTGTGGCGCGAAAACATCATGAAAAACTAAATTATACTCTATAAGATAGGTTAAGTCTCAGCAAAAAAACTTTCTCATCAACATCGTTTGCTTTCAGATGACGAGCTACCTGTAATAATTAACACAAAAGTGGTCCAAAAAATTCGTGCTCTACAAATTCAAAGGTATTTACAAAAAGAAACGATCTGTTGTTTGAACTAAAAATGCTCATAATTTTATAATCATGTAACAAAAATGTTCACATTGAAGAATAAATAAAAACGAAAACCCACTAATGATGGCACAGTGGTGCCGAAACATGTTTGGGTGCTGAGGAAAACGGTGTTTTGCGTAACATCGGACCTCAAATCCCAAAAAAGTGTTAAATTTAGTGACTCGGCTTCCTTGTATTTCACGAACCACTGTAGCCATTTGGTACATGGATCCCTATTCCTACCACACTTACCCACCATATCTTAGATACCATAAAAGAGGAAGTGGGATGGAATCATGGTTGGTAGTCACAATTTATAATTAAAATAGTTTATTGACATTAGGCCTTTTAAGGAATTTGACAATTACAAATTGTGTACGAACCACTAGATATAGCTTTGCAAATATAGTTAGAAACCCAATGTACTCAGTACTCAAATAAACAGTCCGTTAAGAGAAAGTTATAAAAAAACTTAATGTGCCAGGCATTTATAGAACCTTAAGCACAGCAATTATCAATTACTTCACATAGCCACTTCATCAAACTCCTTAAAACCCGTTATTACATTAAGTTGCCTACACTTAACATTCTTCACTAAAATATCTTTGTAAACTTACTATTTCAATCCGTTAAAAAAGCACTTGTTAAAAGGTCAATTACAAACTTAACTTTGCCGGGCACTAATACACCTTGCTTTATTTTCCCTTATTACGAATACAGAATTACTGACAAATTTCAGAAATTCAAACTGCCATATAGGATTTCCCTCAAAATACACATAATGAAAAAAATCACCAATAAAGGGTAACTTAATGACACTTCAACACTAGTGTGAAGCTAAGATCCAATTACATAACATGATAGAACCACTTACATAAAAATTACAGCAGAAACACTGATCTTTAAAACTGAATGTTCACGTGTTCAGACGTGTTAATAAAAAACTACTAGAACGAGCTACGTAAGGAACTCAGCAGATGCTATGCAATTTTAAGGTTAGCCAGTTTCCAGTCGCTAATATTTAAGGAAACAGGTTCGTACAGGAACAGATTACTTACAATATATATTTATGTATCTACTAGCTTAACCCGCCTTGGCGGAAGGAAGATAAATACTAAACTCTGGAAGGCGGTATGTGAACAACTCCCGGTAGTGACTAGGTTCTAAACACTGCCAGACCTAGACCTCGGATGACATTTCACTCCCCGCCAAGGTGCTGGCACAATCATACGTTTTTGCACGAATCACAAAGACATTCCAATAACTCAGAAGCATAGAAACGCTCGGCAGTAGAGTAAGCGTTTAAAGGAACACGTTACACTACTGACAAATTAGCAACTTTGACCTTAAAGCATTTTATACATGGACAAATGTATTAATATAGTGCAGGCTTTGAAAATGCCAACATAAATTCATTTGATTACGAGAAACACAGAGCACTAGTAAAACTTCTGACGAGGCTTTCAAATAATGGCCACCATTTAACTAGGACAACTGAACTCTTCCACACCATCTCAAAGTTCGACTGTGAAAGTCTCACCACAATAATAAAATTTAAATACCTGTGAGTGCTTCGGTCAACAAAACACAATTACGATCACTTACTTCATATCCCGTTCACAATACGATAGAGCGTGTTCGACAGCTTCACCGCTTCACTTCAAATGTTGTTCCCAGCGAAATCACACAACTTGTACCTCCAGGATGCCCATGTCGCCAAAACGCCCGACCATAACATACAACGGTCATCACGCTCATTTGGCAGCCGTTGTCACTCGTCTCCCAGTGAATGTCACGAGATCTCGAGGGCTACCCGTCGAAGACTAACAACCAAATCCCTTTGCCCGCTAACCCGGAAGATAAGACATGTGGAAAGAAAAGATAGCTCAGCTCAACCACAATCGATCTCAACGATACATGAACAAAGTAACACTGGCGCCAGCAAGCCACGTCTCACCATTGACAGGACACTTTTACAGGACATTAAACCGTATGTTATGAGTCTACTGAACTATAATAACTGCATTTCAGCCACTGCTTTCGGAAATACCATTTTTTAATTACACAGTTAAAATTTTGTGTACATTTTTGTACGTTATCCTAAATAATTTTAATTATGCATAACATTATGTTCTTCTTTTAGTTCTGTAGACTCAGGATATGTATGCTATTACTCCATGAAAATTTGAATATTCTACTCCAAGTCGTTTCTGATATTTAGGGAAAATGCAACAGAAAATGTAAATTTTCAGGAACGACTTCTGAAGTTTCAAAAGACTGTAACTCACTTACTATATACTAAATTCTTTATTTTTAGCCACTCAGAAGCACCCTGCACCATACTGTGTATCATCCTCTTGATCTTTTTCCAAGTTTTTTCTTCTTTTCTTCTTTCTGGACTCCTTAGTGGTCAACTGTGCTGCATAGTCTACGTTATCAGTGCGAACCTTGTCCATCTGTTCAAGTTCTCTAATGTTTGCTCTAGGATTAATTCGAACAAAAACATTTTTTGGCAAGCGAGTCCATATAAGATTACTGAACGACTCATTGGGATTTTGAGTCTGACCATGCAGACACTTCTTCAGTAATTCAGGATTACCAGGTCCCTGTCAATAGGATTTATAATATCCATGACTGCTGCTGAGATGGAATGTTTATGGCTGGGCATTGCGGTAATTCCAGTATGGATCTGGTCAAGGAAAACTAAAGTGGTGTATTGGTTTTTCATCAGTTGACAGTCTCTGGAAGAAGGTAGCCCAGACTGTCTGGTTCATTTTCAACAAATCCTATTATTTCTAATGGCCATCGCGTTATCCTGCTGTAGTTCAATAATTTTTTCTGTCAGCCAGCCTCTGATGGCTTTACCATCAGAAAGTTTCTTGTCTCTCAAACTTTGTTTCAATTTCCTCAACCTGGTGCCCATCCTCTTCAGGACATGATCAACACATTCCAATTTATAATACAGCAATCAAAAGACTTCTATATAAAATTAAGGATTTTATTAGATCTTGAAACAATGCATGTAAAATCTTAATATTTTCAGCTTGTGTAGATTATATTTCAAAAATAAAATCAAATACTTACCATGTTTTATAAGTGATATATTATGCTTTCGGAAAATTGCGAATTTTATAATAAGATAAAAATCCCAAAATGTGAAAAAAAAAATCCGTTCTAAATCCCATTAATAGTGAAATGCAGATTACTGGGAACAACAAATTACGTATTACTGAAAGAAATTTACAGCCATTGCACTGTTTTAAATCAACGTTAACAATAGTAGCAGTAACTGCAGCAAGATGCGACCATAAACGCACGGTTCCGAAATAGATATACTCATGGACGAATCCGCATTTCAATTAAAATCTCCCTTTTTTTGACAAAACTGTGTGTCGATTCCGCCTCTTGGATGACTGTTCGCCACCTGCACGATTTCTCCATCAGCAATTCGGTTTCTACAATCTGCGAAACGTGAAGCTGGGATGCAATTCATAAGTTATTTGCGCGAAACAGGTGTTTTCTAAAAATGATAATAAAACGATACTTACCCACTTGCCGCCCTTCTCCCACCACTATGCAACAGTTTCAAACTAACATTTTTCTTCAGTTATTTTTTAAATTAATAGTTCACCTGGGGAATTAAAAACCGTTTGAAGCTGGACCGTTACATTAGCAGGGAATTAAAAAACGTTTGAAGCTGGACCGTTACATTAGAAGCAGAGAGAGGTGCGTAGCCACTGTTGTACCGATTGGTAACAGGGGACACAGGCGTGGCACCACGTATTTTCAGCCACGTTTAGGATCTGCGTACAGGATCAACATGGACATATTCGTCTGTGGAAGCGCCAAGAAGAAAGAACGTGGTGAAGTTACAATGGTCGTCCTCATTTGGGCGCAGTATCTAGAAGTACTTGACACCATAACACGCTTTCCTCTGGTTCTGAAAGACGGTAATTTGGAGAAGAGTGAACAAATTTGAGATGTGATGAGTCCCTTCGCTGTGCTTTATTTTGGAGATGGCCATAACGTTATCCTCCAACAAGACAGCATGGAAGACCACATGATGATCCATGCTGGTCCATCCTACCTCGATACATGGGGAGTACTCAACTGTTGCCATAACCAACACGTTCTCCAGATCGGTCACTCACTGCAAACATTTTGCCTTGCGATGTCAAAATGGTTCTGAGCACTATGGGACTTAACTTCTGAGGTCATCAGTCTCCTAGAACTTAGAACTACTTAAACCTAACCAACCTAAGGACATCACACACATCCATGCCCGAGGCAGGATTCGAACCTGCGACCGTAGCGGTCGCGCGATTCCAGACTGTAGCGCCTAGAACCGCTCGGCCACTCCGGCTGGCCATGGGATGTCGACAGACTGATACTCCACTGTTCGTCAGCTAGTAACAAGGGGACCATCAGACCAATTAAACACAGATTTTGATGGATCTCAGGCATATTGTAGACGGATCTCTTCTGAGTACATGACTAGCCGTTTTTCATATGAAACACACTAGCTTTTCGCACCCCGTGTGCTTCCAAAATATGTAAGGATGTAACCATGTATTTTTTCTTCAGTATGAGGGGTATCGCTAAGTGTTAAGTATCATACTCAAAAAGGTGATGTACAGTTTGTTTTGTTGTTGTTAAATCTTCTCTACGTTGTCACCTTCAATCTTTATACATTATTGCCAGTGTTTCGTGACTTCTGAATGCCTTCAATGTATAAGTCTGCTGATTTTGCCTTTAACCGCTCTTCCACATCATTAAGAACATCATCTGTGTTGTCAAATCGGCGAGCACGTATGGGGTTATTCATTTATGGGCACAAGAAAACTCAATTAGAGGGAGATGTGTCAAATAAGGTGAATGCTGCTAGATCTCAAAGCCATACACCCTCGTTTTTTCCACACCAACTTGAGCTGTACGAGCGGGTGCATTATCTGTCAGAAGATGAACACATCTGAAGAGCATATAACGGCGTTTCTTAATCAGACCTTTCCATAATTGGTCCAGAAGGAAGCTGTGGTATCTGCCAGTGATGGTCTGACATTCACGAAGGTGATGTGTGAGGATAATTCCAAGACAGTCCCAGAAACTTAACTTTTGGGCTTGGGTCATCTGTCATGTGACCATTTTGGAAATGTCGCTTCCACTTCACAATATTTCCATAAGATGGACAATCATTTCCATAAAACGACGAAATGTCATCATGCATTTCGTGGGCACTGTTACCTTTCAAACGTAGGAACTTTATCATAGTGCAGACCTTTTTTGAAGTACCGGGATGAACATGCTTTAAGTGAGGAACTTCCGATCGAGAAGGAGGATCCAGTGAGTAATGCATCAACTCTGATAGTGAAAGGCCAAGTAGAAGGATTGGAGTTTGAGTTCTTGTTGGATACGGGAAGTCATGTTAGTTTATTATCCAAAGCAGTGTGGGAAAGTTATAAACACAAGTGGACATGCCCAATTTATCCGGTAACTAACGTACATGTACTGGGACTAGCCGGAAACAAAGGGAAGAAGGTAGAAGGAGAAGTGTTACTCACATTCACCATTTCCGGAGTAGCGCTACAGCAATCCATGTTAATCGTGTCCGGAATGTATTTACTTGTATTATTAGGTATGGACAGGTTAGTGGCGAATGGAGTACAATTAGACTTACCGAGAGAAAGGATGAGTATAAATGTTAATAATAGACAATTGTGGGTTAAGTTGAATAAGAGTAGTTCCTGTCTAGATAGCACGGAGCATTTCAAGAGTTGGAATATAAGATGGGAAGATACTGTGAAGATAACACAAGACGAAGAAGGGTCCGTGTCGGTAGATGAAAGTAGTACTGGTGATTAGAAAAGTATGGTTAAGCAAAAATGCGAGGAGTCTAGCCGACTGAATGAAAACGAAAAGGGACAGTTATAAGCAGAGTCTTCAACAACAAGCCAGGAGTATTTCAAGGGTGTGAATGCAAATTAAAAATTAAGGAGCATATACCGTTCTTTAAAGCTCCGTATCCTATAGCTTTAAGTATTCCAGATACTGTGAAAGGTGGCTACACTGAGCCACAGCGCCAGATATTGCGCCAAAGAGTATTATTCAGCCGCCTCCACTGGCAGTTCTTGTCGAGAAGTCGCAGTAGGCAGTTGTTGTCGAGAAGTCGTGGTGGAGTGTGCTTATTGAAATGTAGCAGTGGTGAGTCGTTGTTGAGAAGTTCCCATAGAGAGTGCTTGTTCAGATGTTGCCATATTTTTTTTATAGGCTAGACACCAGATAATGTTGGATTGGGGACGCTGTAATGATCATAGTGTGCTTTTCGTCAATATATATGAAGGTAAAAAAATTCCTTTTTTTGTATTATTTCAATGTCTTAAACACTAATGCCTATTGGTTACAGGTTCAGTCAACAAAGCATCTGGCTCGTGTTCTTGTATTAGACCGCATCTCTGGTTTCTATGTGCAATTATAGTATTTCGGTTTTTTTTAATCACTTCAGTATCAACGGTATTTAAAATATCTGGTCTTATTGAGGACGAACCGTGCCAGATGTGTACGTTGAATCACACTTCCACACACAGAACAGCTACACTTGTGTTTTCTTGTTTCGTAGGTTTTATAGTTGCTGGGGACTTAATTAATTGTGTTAACGGAAGTTTTCTCTCATTCTTTGTTGTTATTCTGTGCAGTCAGATTGCGTACTAATACTGATCAGGGCCAACCGGTTACGAGACTGCGTAACCGGACAGTCAGCGACTAAAAAATTAAAAATATTTGCATAAAATAATTAATTAAGCCCCCATGCACGTGGCGACCGCTGCTTCGGATCGTCCCTTGGAATTCTTCTGATTGTATAAATAGCAGACAGTAGTATTGTTGTAGTAATTTGTAGTTTAGTAATTGTAGTCTATATTGCATGTGTAGATTTGGTAATTGTCATTCTTCTAATGGTATTTTTTACAGAATTTAATTTTTGTTGTGTTGTATACGGATTTGATAATTTTGTGCAATTATGAAGATTTCAATTGTTCGTTAGGCGTGTTTGTCGGGAAACATTTCGTGTGAATGGTATTGTTGGAGATAAAGTCTCATTGTGTGTAATTTTCGTATAGTGGCGAGTTTTGTATGTTTTGTAAATGATTACGCGATCGATGAAAAAGGCAAAAATGATGAATAGTCAGAATAACGAAATTGTTGACATGGCGAACTCGCCAACACAGGAGAACAGGATGATGAATAATGAAGTGGAAAACAATTTAATAAGTCGGAAAAATAGTCCAGAAACAGTTATTTTTCACAATCAAAAAATTTTCAGAATACGAGATTAACGACAGAAGATATGGAGCAGTTGATGAGTGCTAAATTAAATTTCTGATCACGAATGGCAACACGGTTAGACTCACAAATAGGAACAATTAAAACCGAGATGGAAACAATGGAAACACAGTTAGGCTCACGAATAGGGACATGTTTCAAAAACATGAAAGATGAATCAAACAAAGTAATTAGAGAAGAAGTGCAACCGATTTTGAATGCTCACAATAATAGTTTAATTTTAAACAGAAATTAGACAAGAGGAACAGGACAGAGAACAGGAAGAAAAAGATCGAGTGATAGTACAAAAATTTTCAGAGTTAAATTTACAACGTGCACACGATAAGGAAGAAATACTTGAAAGAATCGAGGAATCCGTACCAAATGACAGAATAAATAACTTAACGCAACAGTATGAACAGTTAACTACTAAATGTGATAATACCGAAACCCGAGTCGCGACACTTACGGAAGACGTAAATAAACAGAAAGAAAAAATAGGTGACTCATCGGAAAGAGTAGAGGAGATCTCAGATAAACTGATAAGCATTAGTTCAAATGGGGAGAGAGATTTAGATGATACAGCTCCATTGCCATTTGCAGAAATCGAAGAGTACCAGAGCATTAATAAACATGTTGAAAATCAGGGAAAATTTAATGAACGCGTTAAAATGGAATTTGAGGCGTTACGGAAGCAAGTCAAACAAATTAAAGGCGAAATCGTAGGAAAAGACAACAGAAGAAATTTAGAATCACAGATAGCAGAGGGGTTTGAAGAAAATAATTTGTTTCATCTACGAGATGCAACAAGAGAGCGCCAGGCGCGCGAACTTGACAATAATCGACATTCGGACTGGGACAGACGCGGTAGGTCTTTGTCGCCACAAGGAGAAAACTTTGACTATAAACACTTCTTAACTGTTCGGAAATTTAAGATCTTTCGCAATTCTAAGAACGACATACATCCATGTTCATGGTTAGATCAATTTATGTACGCACTTCCACCAAATTGGCCATTAAGTCACAAACTGGAATTTATGTGCGGCTACTAAAGTCCTCTGGGGATTCACTACACTAAGTGAATATGTGCCATAGCGTGCACAGGGCCCCGAGCTGTAGTAGTGCTATTTCCCTTTTAGTTTTCTGCACTGCTGCCTACTCTTTTACTATTCTTTGTATCTATAAAAACAACTCTTCAACTATCAATCTATCTAGAGAGTCGTTAAAGAATAACCGGATATGACTATTTTACCCAAAAGTGATTTCGGATATTACCGTTTGGACTTACTGTATCTTCAGCAGCATTAATTCGTAGTTTAAACGAAATTTTACCTGTTTATCTTCGTGACAATATCACTTCATATGTTGACGATATTCTTATTGCTAAACGTTCTTGGAGTGAGCACAACAAAATTTTGGATTCATTATTACGTATTTTTGCAAGAGTTGGCATTACAGTGAACTTGGAAAAATCTGAATTTGGTCGTTCTCAGGTGACATTTCTTGGTCATATTATTTCTACAGAAGATATTCTTCCTGATCCAGAGAAACTAGACGCTATTCGTAATTTCGTAATTATGCTGTTCCTACCACAAAACGTGATGTTCGTAGTTTCCTTGGTGTCTGTAATTTTCTTAGACGCTGTGTTAGATTGGACAATTTGGCCACACCTCGTTTATGTGAACTATCTGGAAAGAATTCTAATTGGTGTTGGGATGAGGAAGCTCAATCAGAATTTGAACAACTTCGTGATGCTTTAGTTGCTGCTCCACTTCTTTCACATCCGGATCTATCCAAAGATTTTTGTTTGGCGACGGACTCATTATACAAAGGCCTAGGTGCACACTTATTTCAAGAGATAGAAGAAAACGGCGTTGTAGTACAGAAAACTATTGCATTTGGAAGTCATGTTCTCTCTAAATCAGAAAAGAATTATTCGATTACGGAACTTGAAGCCTTGGCTGTTGTTTGGGCTTTCACAAAATTTCACATCTTTTTGTATGGCAGGCATACTAAGGTTTACACTGACCATCGACCTCTGGAATTTCTTATGTCAACAAAATTAACACATGGACGATTGTCACGATGGGCGCTGTATCTACAGGAATTTCACTTTAGTATTGTTTACATACAGGGTTCTTCAAATATTATTGCTGATGCTATATCACGTGCACCGATGGGTTTGAAACAAAGTGCTGAAGAGGACTGCAAAGAAAACAATTATTGTTTGATGTATATTCAAGGTGTTTGGATTGAGAATTTTATTTCGTCTTCGCTCCAGGACATCGCTAAGGAGCAAAATAAGGATCCAATCTGGAAGGACATTAAGGAGAAGTGGAGGAGAAAGGAAAGCGTAGCGATTAGACAGTATTATTTAGTTCGCAATGATATTCTTTTTAAACTAAAATCGGTCGACAACTCTGTTTGGTTAGTTTGTATTCCTGATGAGTGGGTCAATAAATTGATTTGGTACACACATTTCAGTTATGCACACTTTGGTCCCAGAAAATGCTTTCATAAATTACAAGAAAATTGCTACTTCAATAATATGGAAAAACGTATTCGATCTGTTCTTGCCAAATGCAAATTATGTCAAAAGGCTAAGCCGCCAACTATTTCTCACAGAGCACCGTTGTTTCCTATCATTCCAGCGAAATTAAAGGAGATGGCTGCAGTCGATTTGTTCGGTCCAGTGGTTCGTTCTAGTAATGGTTTTGCGTACATTTTGGTAGCAGTGGAATTGGCATCAAAATATGTGTGTTTTACACCTTTATGCAAAGCAACAGCTCGTTCAGTATCTAATGCTTTCATCAAACATTTTCTTAAAGAAGCTGGTCATGTTGATAACGTTATATCAGATAATGGATCACAGTTTCGCTCTAAAATTTGGCTACTTACTCCACAGCGTCGTAAGATTAAACCAATTTTCATTTCACATTTTCACCCTCAATCTAACGCTTCAGAGAGATGGATGAAGGAAATCAATAAATTGTGTCGTCTTTATTGTTATCAGAATCACAGAAAATGGGATCAGTATCTTCATATTTTTCAAAACATTCTGAATGAACTCCCTAATGATTCAACTTCTTTACCGCCTATATTGATATTAAAAAATAAAGCACCGACAAATCGCATTTCTGAAATCGTTCCTTTTCCACCTACACGGAAACTGCGGCATTCTGAAGTTGTGAACCTGGGTCTGCAAAATATTGCATCTGCGGCTGCTAGAAGAGAGAAATCAGCTAAATGTCCTGGTCGTTTAAAAACCTTGTCAGTTGGTGAAAAGGTGTTAATTAAGTCTCATCGTTTGTCTCACAAAGGAAAAGGCTTGTGTCGCAAATTTTTTCTACTTTATAACGGTCCATACAGGGTTCGCAAAATCATTCATGATAACACTGTCGAAGTAGAAACTCTTAAATCTCGGCGCTCTAAGGGAATACATCATATATCGAACGTTTAAATTTTTGTGGAATGACATTCTTTTGAGAGACTAACAGTTACATGTAAACACGCAGTGAATACAAGGATATCGCGCTGTGTTCTGGCGGCGGCACATACTCAAATCAACAGTCAAGTCTGCGCGCCGCACAAGGCAGTCGTTGACCGCAAACAATCACTTCCTACGTCACGCGTACCTACAGCTGATCGAGCGCTCAGTGCGAATGCACTGACATCCGTAAACAAATACACAGCCTAATTTCTCTGATTAAATTCAGTATAATGCTATAGTGACTTGATAAATTATGTTATTAACGTTCAGTATTTTTCAGGATACGGTTGTATAAAATATTTAAGAACTTCAGGTAAATTCTGTGTGTGTCCGACGTTAAGAGGACTTGCTATCGAGAAATTTTCAGGAAGAATGTAATTTCGAAGAAGAAACTAATAAACTAAAAAGGTAACTATTAATTGAGTTTATTTTTCAGGTAACATATTTCCACTTAGGTACGTACTTTAGACGTAATTTGCTGTTCCCGATTATGTGATTCATACTTTGTGCTAAATTTTATGTTCTATGAATTTACTTGTGAAGCGACGTGCTTGCGTACATTAACTGATTTTGACAATGATTGATTAATGAACAGGGTTGTTACTTACGTATATTACGCATCGCTTGGCTGCTATGCTTTTTCACTGATGTCACATCATTTTTTTTATGTGCCTGCTGTGCTTATTTATTTAAATTATAATTGTCACCTGATTAATTGTGCTGATGTGGTTATGTATGTAGGTTACACTTTGTGATTTATCTGCTTGCGCCTTCATGTTTACTTATTAAGATTACATATGAACATTTATTTGCTTATGCTGATATGATGCTAATGACCTGTTTATTATGTAAGATACATATTTGCTGCTTTGCGTATGGATTGCATATTTATACATTTCTGTTTGTTGTCATAACTACTCTTTAATTTGGTATATAGAAATGCTGATATACTGTGTACGAACATGGAGTTTAGGTCACACTATGGTATTAATTATAGATAGTTCGCTTGGCAGAGCCTCGTTGTAGGGATTGTGCTACATACAGTTGTTGACATTCTGTTCTCTAATGGTATATTTACTCGCTGTTGCATGTTTTACTTACGCTCAGTGCCTTATATTTTAAGATAAGAAAATGAAATACTATAATGCTACGAACGACATTAGTACAAGAAACTTCATTGAAGTCACATGAGCTGGAGGTTTTATGGAAGCTGTATAAATTTATGCTAATAGAAAGGAAGCTAACGACATGACATACCAACACTAGGTTTAGACCATTGACAGTTATTACACTGCATTCTTCGTGAGCAATTGAAATAGTAAGTGACACTTGACACAAGAAATACTCCACATGTTTGCTTCTGTTTTGCCATGATTCTTGAAGTGGTGTACACACTGTGAAATATTACGATCATTAACACTCCGTACTCGTACCTACTGAGAGTTATTCAAAATAAAGGCTGTTAGAGGTCATGTATGCATTTCTTTTATTTTATGATGGACAAGGTAACCAAAATGTATTTTATAATTCATAATGAGTGGAAGATATGGGTCAGATGGATTACACAGAGGTTGTGTGTGGACTTTGTGTCTTCGGATTGTATGGGATGATCAATTGAAGTTTGCATTAGGATTTTATCTGTACTGGTTCGAGGAGACTGACTAGAGGTAAGAGTTGTTATGGAAGTGAAATGATATTGGCGATAAGGTTTATATATATCGACGTATTGAAGAGGTATTATTGAGGTATTGAGAGTGTGTCAAGTTGATGATTATTGGAGTTTTGGTGGACGAAAGGTAAGGTAAATGATATTGATGATAAGGTTTATATGTATCGACGTAAGAAGTATTATTGAAGTATTAACATTATGTGATGCTGATGATTATTGGAGTTTTAGTGGATAAGAGGTAAAGTAAGTGAGGAGCATTTTTTTTTGTTGGTTTATATGAAACAAGGAGGATGAAGATGGCAGACTAGAACACTCAACTGGAAGTAAGATTGTCTACACACACACTTTGTTAAATCACTAAGCAGTATATACTTTTTTTTGGAGAGAGGAAGTATTTGCATATCTTGGCACACTGACAGTTGTTCAGCAACTGTACATTTGATTTGGCTTGGCAAACATTGGTCTTGACATGATGACTATGACGTTGACTAACTATTATTGACTGTTATACATCGCTGCCACTACTACTTGTTACACAAGTTGAACATAAAATTTTGACAGAATTGCATTTACACAGTTGACACTATTCAATTAACAGTAGTACATAATGTGGATGAAAGATGAGTGAGTGTGTTTTGTGTGTTTTCCTTTCCTAATCCCAAATAAGTGGTACCGAGCTATCTCCTAAATATTATTTTACTTGTTTGTTGTGGCCTGCACTGACACCCATAAATATTATAGGTTTACTGTTATTTGTGTATTGTAATAGTTAATGACAATTATCTGATATCATTTGTGTGTTTATTACTATTTGTATTTTTAGTGTAAGAGCATTGAGAATAATTTTGCAAAAGCAATTGTGTGTGCCTTCAAACTGTTGTACGTGCCTGCACTTGTTCAACATGATGGGTGCCACTTGGAAATGTTTAATTTCTGCTCATAAACTCTGACGAACTGTGTGATTAGTGACAGTGAATATTATGCACTGCTGTCTGCACCTGTTCAACATTGCTGGGTGCCACTGATGAAACTGATTCTACTGAAATGATGTCACTTGTTGGTGTCTGCACCTATTTAACATTGTTGGGTGACACTAATGGACTGCTTCTACTGAAATAATGTCACTTGTTGGTGTCTACACCCGTTCAACATTGCTGGGTGCCACTGGTGGAACTGTTTCTACTGACATAATGTCACTTGTTGGTGTCTGCACCTGTTCAACATTGCTAGGTGCCACTGATGGACTGCTTCTACTGAAATAATGTCACTTGTTGGTGTCTGCACCCGTTCAACATTGCTGGGTGCCACTGGTGGAACTGTTTCTACTGACATAATGTCACTTGTTGGTGTCTGCACATGTTCAGCATTGCTGGGTGCCACTGATGGAACTGCTTCTACTGAAATGATGTCACTTGTTGGTGTCTGCAGCTGTTCAACATTGCTGGGTGCCACTGATGGACTGCTTCTACTGAAATGATGTCAGTTGTTGGTGTCTGCACCTGTTGACCATTGCTGGGTGCTACTGCTGGAACTGTCAACTACTTGTTTATTGAATTATGGAAAGCATTTTATGTGAATATTTGTACAAACTGAATTTTTTTGTATATTTACTGTTTGTGAAATGTCATGAGTCTCTTACCTACACCTATTTGACATTGCTGGTGCCATTGATTGAATGGTACTTGTGTAAACTATTATGTAAAATCACACGTATGAAAGCATTTGTATTCCTTACTGTATTTTATATATTAGGTTATGGAACGGTCAGTGCAAAGCCAAAATTTATTTAGTGAAGTGATATTTACTTATTAATATTATCTTTTATTTTGTCTGTATTTTTTTACGAATTTGGTGGTATTTTCACCACCAATGCTGGCAAAAATACCATCAAATTCTGGCCCGTGGAGGAGGGGCATATGAAAGGTGGCTACACTGAGCCACAGCGCCAGATATTGCGCCAAAGAGTATTATTCAGCCGCCTCCACTGGCAGTTCTTGTCGAGAAGTCGCAGTAGGCAGTTGTTGTCGAGAAGTCGTGGTGGAGTGTGCTTATTGAAATGTAGCAGTGGTGAGTCGTTGTTGAGAAGTTCCCATGGAGAGTGCTTGTTCAGATGTTGTCATATTGTTTTGATGGGCTAGACACCAGATAATGTTGGATTGGGGACGTTGTAATGATCAGAGTGTGCTTTTCGTCAATGTATATGAAGGTAAAAAAATTCCTTTTTTTGTGTTATTTCAATGTCTTAAACAATAGTGCCTATTGGTTACAGGTTCAGTCAACAAAGCATCTGGCTAGTGTTCTTGTATTAGACAGCATCTCTGGTTTCTATGTGCAATTATAGCATTTCTGTTTTTTTTAATTACTTCAGTATAAATGGTGTTTAAAATATCTGGTCTTATTGAGGACGAACCGTGCCAGATGTGTACGTTGAATCACATTTCCACACACAGAACAGCTACACTTGTGTTTTGTTGTTTCGTAGGTTTTATAGTTGCTGGGGACTTAATTAATTAATTGTGTTAACGGAAGTTTTCTCTCATTCTTTGTTGTTATTCTATGCAGTCAGATTGCGTACTAATACTGATCAGGGCCAACCGGTTACGAGACTGCGTAACCGGATAGTCAGCGACTAAAAAATTAAAAATATTTGCATAAAATAATTAATTAAGCCCCCATGCAACTGTAACCAAGGAAATAAACAGGATGTTAAATTGAGATATTATTGAGCGTTCTGACAGTCCGTATGACAATCCCATAGTAGCTGTAAGAAAGCCTAATGGAGACATCAGACTGGTCTTAGATGCTAGAACAGTGAATCGAATCATAGAAATTGAACGAGATCGACCAGTTCCGATAGAAGAAATCTTAGTTAGGTTCAACGATGCGAAATACTTAAGGTCGATAGATTTGTCTGCGGGGTATTGGCAGGTTCCCCTTGCGCAAGAGTCACGTAAGCACACAGCTTTGTTGTTTGACGGCAGGTCATATCATTTTAAAGTACTACCCTTCTGCCTTGATGTATCGGTGGCTGAATTTATTAGAGTGATAAACATGGCATTACGGGAGGAATTGCTTGACAAGGTGTTTGTATATGTCGACGACATTCTAATGATTTCGAAGACTTGGTCACCTCATGTCGAACTGATTGACAAGGTATTACTAAGGTTGACACAAAGGGAAGTCACGGTTAAGTTTGCGAAAGCACGTTCCGGGTGCAGCGAGATTAAGTTTTTAGGGCATATAATTAGCCACAAAGGTCTTAGACCTGACCCTAACAAATTGAAAGCTATTAGTGAATGTCCACAACCTAAGAACAAGAAACAATTAAAATCGTGCCTTGGGTTAATTGGGTATTACCGTCGTTATATCCCGAGTGATGTAACGAGTGGTTTTAATCTAAATGCCCTGTTAAAACTGAAGGCCTAGTGGTCATGGAGTGAAGACTGTCAATCCGAGTGGTTAGCTATTAAGAAGTCTTTATGTGAAGCGCCCATACACAGGCGTCCCGACTTAAGTAAGGAATTTTGTTTAGCGGTAGATGCATCTGGCTATGGTATTGGTTGTCACGTGTGTCATGAGCAGGGAATAAGACTAGGAGTTAAGACATACACTTCGTTACCAAATATGCTGGTGGGAGAAGTACAAACATTAAGGATAAGAAAGGCCATGAGTCGAGGTATTTATCGATCTCGTAAGTTATCTTTAGTCTGCATTAAGAAGTATAAGAATGAAAAGGTTGAAACTAGAAGGAGGCCGAGGGGTCCTTCTTATTTGGACAGAACTTTTGATGAGAAGGAAAAATGGTTAAGGAAGGGCAAGTTTGAAGTAGAAGCAAGAAGGCCCAGAGCCTACCAAAAGGTAAGATATACTGATGGGTCATTAGCCACAAGTCAGGGTAAATGATGCCTCTTGGATTGGGAACTTTGCATCACCCAACTATAGTATAAGTTTTTGATAGTTTGTAAGGTATTTACTATTTGTGCTAATATTGTGTACATAGTGTAGTGTTTGTTGTAAGGAGGACTTCTATTCCATTTAGTACATTTTTTTTGTAGCTGTAGTGTTAATGAGCATTTTTAGGATAAAATTAAGTATCATGCACGTATTAACATGTAATTGAATGAAGAATAGAATTTCACTGAGGGGGAAGAACTCGGGTTAGGAAGGAAAGGATGAAAGTAGCTAGCAAGTCATCTAGTAAAAACCATTTATCGGAATTGTTTTTCTTACAATTGGCATCACGAGTGTGAGAGTTGAAGCTACAACTGACCTGTTTCTTTAACTGGAATATATAACAGGGAATACTTATTAGGCGAAAGGTCGTTACAACGTGATGGGAATAGGACGAGTAACAAGAAAATACTAAAGTGTATTTGCTTCAATATCTCATGCCTCAGTGCAAGCAACAGAATGTAATACGTTTCGGATGTTGTTGGAATTACTCAATCAATCTCTGTTCAGTATATTTGAAAGTAAAATGTCAATCTGTAAGAGAGGTCGCTCAGCAACGAGAAAGGTCGAGGAGGAGGCTCTGTGCTGTGTCAAAACGCACGGGGTACGTTCGCCCTTACTGGTGCTGAGCGTCCTGCGTGATAAATCATTGATAACACCTGGTGGTTTCGATAATATACGTGTATGATGTGGTAAAACCAAAATCAAATTGTGTTCTAGATGATATGAGAGCGTCTATCACATGCGAGCATGCGCAACTGCAGCGATATACCATATCGCCCTCCCTGCCTCCAGAGATGCAGCCGGCCGCTATTGCGAAGAATCGACACCATCGATGATTGTTACATTAATTGTTAAAAGTTGGCGTGGCGTTGCGTGTTTGTTCGTTTTAAATGGTTCCTATTGTACAACGAAAAGAGTTAGTTAGTTCCCGGATAGACCTCTCACCGACCAAGTGGTGGTAGTGGTGTATATCAGGTCTGATCTTACAGCGTTTCACTGCGTGGTGTAGTGAGGCTGCTCAGTTGACACCTAAGTCTTGGGAGAGTGCACGGAATTTTGTCGATTATAGTTGTGGGAACAGTTTCGTTCCTAAAATTTGCTGGGGTGAATCCCGCGTGAGCCTCATTTAATTGAGAGATTGCTTTGTTAGGTGCTGAGTTTTGTCGAACCGGTGTGACCGATATCCCGTCTGCATTGTATGTTGAATGGTCGCGACGCGCCCAGAGGTAATTGGGTTGCTTGTCGTTTTTATTGAGGTGGTTTGGGTATTGTGCGTGTGTGTATCCTGAAGGGAAAGCCTCGAACACGTGTTAGTAGTTGTATTTTCAAGACCACTAGCTTGCAGCAGACAGCGAATTGGCTCATAGAACGACGAACTGTTTCAATATACGGTGATGGTGTGCACGTATCACTGAGTAGACAAGCGATAGTAAATTGAAGGAACCGTTTAACGAGATACACGTAGCTAAACCAAAACTTGATTCATCAAGGTGACGAGTGGCCGATTTTAAATGTTAGGGAACTTAGCGGGTCGCGTGTGGTCAACGCCTGAAGAGGTCAAGATTTGCTTTTAAATTGTAACTTAAGATTAGTTGAAAAGTGGTGATGACATTTAGGATTTTTGTTTGATTTTTTTTTATTACTTGTTTCCGTATTGTGGGGACTGATAATATATTTGCTGTCACTCGTTCACTAGTGATAACCGACGTGTATTGAGGTAAATAGAAGGAAAATAAATCCAATTTTACTGGGATTAAAGGAAACTTCCCAGTCTATTCAATTAGTATGTAGTGTGAATATATCTATATCATTTTCGGAAGTATAAAAGAGTGTAATTCAGAGATATTGAAACAGTGGAGTCGATATCACGTATAATGTGGTGTTTTTTAAATGTGTTTGGTGAAAGGTTCTTGAACGAATGAAATTATAAATAAGCTACTGAAAGTAGATCTTCCCAATATTAAAGAAAAGATTTCGATTAAGAGAAAAAGTTTTCTAAGTGATGAATAAGTTTAACTGAAGTAATTGAATTATTTACGGAAAGGCCAAAGATTTTGCTACTAACAAAGATTCGTTATTCTGTGACGCATGCGAAGTCTCATCACTTACATATTATCGCTGGGTCGAGTTGGAAAAATATTTAAGGGAGAATTAAAAATGTTTTAATTCCTAACAGTAGTGATGAAAGTGTTCATAAACAGAATAATCATTTCAAGACGGTAGACAGATTTGTATTTTAGTACAAGTAATAAAATAGTTCTGAGTTTATGTCAGAGAGTACGTACTGCGTTGTGAAAAGCTCGTTGCGAAAGATAACAATTGCCAGTTGGATGTCGCATTTATGATGACGCAAGATAATCGGGTACTGAAATTAAAGTAATTTGTTGGGCTGACGAGATCAGTATCGTAGACAACGAGAGTGGTTCATTAAATAGGCCCATTTATTCATTACTGCTTAATTTCAGTAATCATTGGCGTGTGAATATTGTTAAGTGATTATTCGCAGTTCTGTCGTGGCTTGGTACGATTTCGGCGTCGTGTCTAGGCGGGGTGCTGTTCCCATTATTTGGCAGACAGGCTGTTTGCGTGGTCAGTGGTTGAGGTGGCTGCAATATTAATTGTACTAAGGCTGATTTCGTGTCCGATTGGTTCATTGCCAGTGTGATTGCGGCGCGGGCTAGATTCTTGTCGTCATCAGAGGCTCCTCTCCAACTGGAATCTTCTGCAATTAGCGTTCTGCAGTCTTAACATCTAGTTAAAAATAAGAAACTGTACCTAATTAAAGGTGTGGTGGTTGACTGGTGGCCTAAGTACTTTGCGCAACAGGATACTCTGCAGTAACGGCATAGAGATGTTGGTACAGTACGATCCCTTGTTGTTGTCAATCGATCTTGGGTACTGCCAGTCACGGACGAGTACATGATGATCTCAGATGTTAGGTCCCATAGTGCTCAGAGCCATTTGAAGCATCTGAACTACATGAAATGTAATCGCAGTCACGAATATGGACAACCATCAGCTCTATAATGGAATGGCAACAGTGTAAATTTCCAGCTTTTTGCGAGCGATCGCCTTACCTTCAGACTATCCAGCTGAAGGCCACACCCAATCTTCCATTGTCTTCAACCATCTGTCTACAACATGCACTCATACATCGATTATGCATATTCAGTTACAGGAGAGACATTTTAATTGAAACTCGCTCCACCGGTATTGGCGGATGGATACGATATTTCAGTGCCTGTGTTGTTTTGAAATACGATTCAATATTATTTCGGACATGTTTGCATGCGTCTTATCAGTTTTCTCCGTCTTACACACTGTTAGTTCGGGCACTCTCTGTAAAATAAATAATGGAGAAAAATGGTTCAAATGACTCTAAGCACTATGGGACTTAAAATCTGAGGTCATCAGACCCCTAGACTTAGAACTACACAAACCTAACCAACCTAAGGACATCAAACACATCCATGCCCGAGGCAGGATTCGAACCTGCGACTGTAGCAGTAGCGTGGTTCCGGACTAAAGCGCCTAGAACCGCTCGGCCACAGCGGCCGGCAATAATGGAGAGAAGTAACTGAAATAGTCTACATCATGTGCTGAGATACCAGTGATAACACTGATAAAATTTCATCAATGTAGCATAATAATTGCCGAGAGATAATTAGAACTGATGATAAGAATTTTGCGATATCCTCTCGCACTACCATTCATGGCGTTAAGGTTTTAATATCAGGCGATGTGACACAAATCTTTTACAAAGAGAAATATTTTGACTGAAAGATTACTTACGACTGGCCTATATAAATGAAATTATGACAGTTTTGAAAATATTGGCATGAGTGGCGATTATTTTCCTGGGAACGCTACGGGAGAGGACAAATGGGCAGCTAGTCGCCTCTCCCCTGCGGGGTTCCTTTAACGCGGCCACGGTCGCCTCCGGCCGAGCCACATTATTCACCTCGTTAGACGGGTTGCCCCAGCAGCAGCTGCAGCAGCAACGGCAGCGGCGGGGGTAGGCGGAACACACCGCGTCGCGCGCAAATTAGAGTTCCGGCAGCGGGCGGGCGCCGTCCTCAGGGTGCCACCCGACCCGACCCGGGCCCGCTCAACAAGCTTTGATACGTCATTAATCTGATAAACACAAGTGGGTAATTACCAGTGTATCAGCAGCGGGACGGCCGCCGTCCGCCCAATTAACTCTTGTCGTCTCTCGCCACGCCTACCGTCTGTGTGTGAGAGCGTATGTGTGCGTGCATGTGTGTGCGTGTGTGTGTATGCTTGTGTGAGTGTGGCCATGTGTATGTTTGTGTGCGCGTGCAGCCGCGGCGAGGACAGGTGCGTGGACGCGGTGCTGTCGGCTACGCACGAAGCAACGTGGGCGGCGCTTGGGCTGAGCCACCGCGTCGGCGATGCCGCAGCGAGGTTATCTGCGATTTTCACGGTCCAGCAGAGGCACGTAATTGTTATTTTTATCACGGACCCGTGTGCATGTAGCCTATCTCGCATTTACCTGACATTTCGTGCCTCGCTCAGCGTACCTACTTTTTTTCGTTTTTCCTTAAAAACTTGAAATTTCATGTATCTGAAACAGACTAAATACATGGTTCGGCAGGTGCCAGTGATGGGAATGTATAGGGCAATGCTTTGTTTACATTTCTCGTTTTGCTGGCCGTACGGCAGATTATTTCGGTCAATAAGAGCTGTAAAAATTTTCCCGCACAAGAAAACAAGTTCAGCAAAATATCTGACCAACTTCTTTCCAGGACGAAGTTTCGAGGTAACAAGTGAACCTCAGAATAGACGCACTAGTAGAACGTGAACACACTGGGTACAAAAAGTATAGCCGGCCGCTGTGGCCGAGTGGTTCTAGGCGCTTCAGTACGGAACCGCGCTGCTGCTACGGTCGTAGTTTCGAATCCTGGATGTTTGTGATGTCCTTAGGTTAGTTAGGTTTAAGTAGTTCTAAGTCTAAGGGACTGATGACCTCAGATGTTGTTAAGTCCCATAGTGCTTAGCGCCATTTGAACCATTTGAACAAAAAGTATTCTCGCTCAAAGTTTCCAAGGTCTAGACAAATACGTTGTCGGTTTTAGTGCGTAAAAATATCCGAGATGTTCTTTAAAATTTCTCAAAGTTTCTATTAATGTTTCAGGTGCTACCGACACTCTGTTTTTGCTACCTTCCTTTTTTTTTTGATTTATCAGCCTTGTGGCTGGGCTGAAGAAGTCCGCCACATATTTTCATTGCAGCACCAAGCCCTTAATCTCAAAGTGGCATCTGCAACTTACACCGTCAGTTACTTTCTGGATGTATTCCTGTCCCTGTCTTTTGCACCGTTTTACAGCGACTGGGGAAGGTTGTGGCTTTCTGCTGGGTTCCGGGGCATGTTGGCATTGCTGGGAATGAAAGGGCAGATCTCGCAGCCAAGGAGGCGTGTCTTGCCCCACAAGTATCTCAGTGTGCTATCCCCTTGCACGCACTCACCTCGCTGTTGAGCTCGCGGGTCATGCGTCGGTGGGAGGATGAGTGGGTGGAAGTGACTGACAATAAGCTCCGTATAGTCAAGCCCACAGCGCGTGTGTGGTGTACTTCCTTTCAGCCCCATCGACGGGACGAGGTTCTCCTCACTCGGTTTCGAATAGGCCACAGCCCTATGACTCCTGCTCCGGCGAGAGGACCCTCCAATGTGTGGTGCTTGCGGCGTCCAGGTCACTGAGCGCCACGTTTTATTGGATTGCGTTTTATTTTCTGACCAGCGGGTCGCGGCTGACTTGCCAGCGGACCTGACATCTCTTTTAGGCAACACTCGGACGAATGTGGTTAACGTTTTAAAGTTCTGTGCCCTGTCAAATGTTTTTACAAAGATTTTAGGGAGAGGATTTTAATTTGCTCACTGTGTGACAAGCTCGCCCAGCCAATAACAATTTCCTGTGACATTCTTGTTGCTATGTTTCCCCTTTCCTTAGGTTTTACTTTCTTATGTAGCATTTTCCTTCTTTTCCTGCTTTCTTTGAGTGTGTGCTTTAGTTTTCTTAGGTCTGTTCACATTCTTTCTTTTTAATGTGTGTCAGGGCGTTGATGACCTCGATGTTGGGCGCCCATAAGCTCCAACACACCACCACCACTTACCCTTTAGAGCTTCCTCTATTACCGTGGGAGATATTCTCAGATTTCCACAGATACATCTTTCTTGGGAAACAGGAGACGACTGGTCAGTGTATGAGGATGACACTACCTTCAATCGCGTTATTAAAATTTCTTTATGCAGTGCGACCGGTTCTAGTACCACACTACACAGCCACCAGGCCCTCAGTAGGCAGTAATTAGATCTGCAGACACCGGCTTAATATTATTTCCTGATGGATAGTTGGTGTGGATCCAACTATTGCCTAAGAAGGCCCGATGACGGTCCAGTGTAACATCGAAACCGGTCGCACTGAATCAAGGAGCCTAATCATCCCTTGTCTTATCAGTCCAGCTAAATCTTCCATAGCACCACATCTTAAACGATCGATTCCTTTCTGTCACGGTTTCACCCATTGTCCATGATTCTCTACCATACAGTGCTGTGCTCCTCAAATTACGGCCAATGTTTCATTCCAGTAAACTTCTCTTGGCCACGAATGCCTTCTTTATCTGTTGTGGTCTGCTTTTTATGTCTTTTTTGTTGGTCCGTCATGTGTTAGTTTACTTCCAAGGAAGCAGAATTCCTTATCATCGTCCACAACGTGATCACCAGTTTGCTCTCTATAAAATTCTGTACTCATGACACAGTTTATTCCATTCAACAGATCCTCGAATTCATCTTTATTTTTACTGAGGAAACTGCACGCCCTCGTATAGCGAGTAATCCGCGCTCACATATTTTACGCATCTCTATTAAGCAATCTGAAAACGATTACTTTAAAATCCGGTAACAATGTCGCCCGTACATTCTGATCTAGAATCGCCTTAGCTGCCCTATTTTCGAACATGAATATACGTGTATAAATTACTTTCGATACTTTCGAAGCGTGTGTTATCAATTAATCTAAACTGCATATGACTTCCTGCAAATGAGAACGAATGTAACTTATAGTTAACAATAATACCAGAAGAGCTTTGTCATGACACAATTACACACATTGGCCGATTGCTACATATCAAAAACATGTCCTGTTGAAAAAACGCATCTACTGAATTCATGTAAAAATTCTATAAATGAATGCTGTTACAAATCCTCTCGAAATGTTTGTTTAGGCCATAAAATTGCGTCTTAAGGGTTGCAACGGATAACTCGGCTCTATTCTGTCTACGCACTGCCAGATTATGAAGTGGCGAAATGCACCTACCTCAAGTAAATCAATGTGCAGCAAACAGTTTTCATCTTCTTTTATTTTAGGCTACTTTCGTAAATTCAACTTTATCTATCTTCTTTAAAATAAAGGTAAATCACTTGATAGGTTTGAGTATTAATCGATTCTACAGTAATGTGATATCTTTGCTCTCGAGCTGTTACATATGCGATGTTGTAAGCTGTATCGCAGGGTTACGTTATCATCTTTGGTGTGCGCGTAGGCGCATTAGTTAGTTGTGTTAAAAAGAGGAAGCAGTTGTAATGTTATGTTTCAAATGTAAAGTCTCAATTTATCAATGTGTTTATTTAAGATGAATATGTAATGGTAACTGATCCGAGAAGGAGGAAGTGCAATGAAACCTCTTATTTACGTGAAGAGGAATTATAAAGTAATTTTTTGACGTCGCTCTTTTATTATTGTAGCGCCATTTTTCACCTACATTTCTCTTACAATTTTTAATTGACGATAGTTTTTTCAAAAGTAGAAAAGGGACCAAATGTGTTTCGAAAATACTTCTGTTTGCAACAAACACAGAACTCATTGAATCACGACTGTCTCTGTGTAGATATAGTAACTGGCAGCTTTAGCATAGCGGCGGCCAAGACAGAGCAGTACTGCAACACGTTATCCAGATGTAAGGACTAAATATTTTGATTTTTTTTTTATTCAATCAGGGCCGACTTACGTCATTCAGAGACAGTCAGATTTTCCCGTGTTGTGTATCAGTTTTAGCTCTGGGATCTGGGATTAGTTTTGCAAAACTAATTATCGTAGGTTTTATGTCAAAGTTCATTTTTCAGGCAGTTTATACTGCTTCAAAATTCTTGCAGTCACATTATTGGCTTCGCCAGTATTAAACGCTTGCCTTCTCGCTGCAGGAGTTTAATTTTCAATTATATTCTTAACCGCTTCTGCCCAGCCGTTATTATTCAAAGCAGAGTATGTCAGTCATATTTTTGTTATTTAAAGAGAACTTACAGATTTTTCTCGCAACAGTGCAATTTTTACTAGAGATGGGTAAACTGAAACACATAACTGTTTCGAAACAAATGAAATAGTACAAATATTTCGAAACAGTGAAACAGTTTGTGTTTTGTAATAGTATAGGCCCTCACATTATATCATCTTGAGCGTCTACTGTATAAATATTGTCATAAAAACACAAATGAAGTGCCAGAGCGCCAATCATATCGCAGTAAGTATGGAACTTTCACTCAGGCGTCTTTGCAGTTCCTTATTTCCTGTAGCAAATGCGCTGATTTCGTGTCATGTGACTTTCATACTTTTCAATTAGCAGAGGTCAGACTAAACATGTTTGACATAACAGATTTTACCAAATTCATTTCCCTGTACTCTAGTGCATACTTTTGATAGGTTTTATGAGTGATAATCTGTATGTGCTCTTGAAAAGGCATATTATGAGATATAATTTATTGAAATGACATTCTGGGAAGAGGGGCACTAAATTAACATTTATGAGTGTGCCACTCACACTTTTATTACTCACAGTTAACGTTTCCGTTATTCGTCACACAGAGCAAGATGCAAAGTGACTGATGCACACATAGCAGGAAATTACCATAACAGACTGGAGCATATAGCACAATGTTCAAGTATGGCAGTTTCTCATCAAACATTCACAAGTTAGCTGGATACATCTCATAATAAGTACACTTGGTGGAACTGGAAAACATGTAAAAACATTTCTACATCTACATCTACATTGATACTCCGCAAGCCACCCAACGGTGTGTGGCGGAGGGTAACTGAAATACAGAGATCGGTATGTTTCTTTGAAGTATAAAATCCAGACTAAAATTGAAAACAATTCATACAGTGTAATGCCTTTGTGATAGTTATATCATGGCAGATCAGCCTGTACACCACTTACAGTTCTTGCCAAAGAAGTTTATTGAGGTACAGGTACATCTACTTGAGGGATCAAGTACTCACAGCAAGCAGGTGTATTACCATTTTGTTATAAACTTCCCCAGGAAATCATAGATGTAGTTAAGCTGCTGTTGAAATGCAATTTTTATCACAGTATCTGAACGCCAAAACCAAAGAATTAAAGTGCCATAGTTGATCTGCCTGAGATTTATTTATGATACACAAGTAGCAAGATGCCTGTCCTGTAATAACCAAACATAGCGCATTTACAAAAATAAACACACAAACATATAGATACACAAATCAGATAATTATTCTCAAACACATAAATGAATAAATAACATACTCAAAAAATTAAACTCGTTGAATGGTGAGAAAAAACGTATCTTCTGTGTGCAACAAATTTGAGAAAAATGTTCTTGTAAGGTAGCTACATGCACGATTTAGTGGACTAAACAAAATACAATCAAATGCAAATTCAATGCACGTTGTCAAGAGAAGAACAACATCAATTGAAATTTTACGATTTCATTTCTGAGTAGATCCGCTGTACCTATTCTAGCTTGTAAAGTAGAAATATCATTTTTTATACTTTTTCGCTTGAAAGACTGGCTCGTCTGTCTGTTATTGTTTGCCCCTGATTTGAAAACATGCGCTCACATGAAACAGAGGTGGCCATAATACAGAGACGTCGTTTCATTCTTTCAAACAGTGTACGAAACAACACATGATTTTCTTTCCACCACAGCAATGGATCTTGTGATCTGTGTATCAGTGGCATCTTCATATATTTATCAAGCTCGACTATACTTTCAGCACGTGGATTGTCTACACTTTGGATCAAGCCACCCACAGCTTGGTCAAAGTCTTGCAAAATGTTGCCAGTGCTAGAGGTGAATAAGCTCACCGCAACTGGTTTGGCTGGTGGTGGATTGTCTGTAGAACACCAAATGGGTTTCTGTCGTATTGCACAGCATTTTTTAATTATGGCATCTTTTGTTTCTTTTAATCGATGCCCAGTTTTTGAAATCCTCCCTGAAGTGAGGATCCAATAATGTTGCTTCACAAGCAAATTGCTTTATGTGCAAACTTTTGAACGAGGTGGGTGCAGATTCCATCCTCAAGTTTAGCAATTCCTGTATTAGTGGCTTCATTGCTGTGATCTGAGTTTTTCAGTCTCAGACAATGACTTTATAAACCTTTGCTTAATAAGACAACTTTTTACAAGGTTACATTTCTTTCACTGCTAATTTCTGTTGTGACTTGTTCAAAAGGAGGTAGTATTTCACAAGATTTTTCAATAACTGACCAGTCTTCATTGGACAGTTTTGTTTGTGAATCCACAATGAGTATAGCGAGGGTTCTTTGCAAAGGTTGTTTGATTTTCAAAAGCTTGTCAAACATTTCATACATGAAATTGCATCTCGTAGGGCAATCTTGTTTCGGTGTTAAAATAGGGAAGCACATGTGCTTCTGAATATTGTGTAATTTTTCAAATGCTTGGGGATTTCTTTTGAAAAATTCCAATATTGCTTTCACTTTTGCCGTTGTGTCTGTAATTGATTCAAAACTTGCTTGCACAAGTAAATTCAGTGTATGTGCATCATCCACACAATTCCGAAGACGGCAAGAGCTGACAAGTGCGAGAACTATCGCACAATCAGCTTAACAGCTCATGTATCGAAGCTGCTTACAAGAATAATATACAGAAGAATGGATAAGAAAATTGAGAAAGCGCTAGGTGATGGTCAGTTTGGCTTTAGGAAAAGTAAAGGGACGAGAGATGCAATTCTGACGTTCTACATCTACATCTACATTGATACTCCGCAAGCCACCCAACGGCTAATAATGGAAGCAAGGCTAAAGAAAAATCAAGACACTTTCATTTGTCGACCTGGAAAAAGCGTTCGACAATATAAAATGGTGCACGCTGTTCGAGATTCTGAAAATAGTAGGGGTAAGCTATAGGGAGAGACGGGTCATATACAATATGTACAACATCCAAGAGGGAATAATAAGAGTGGACGATCAAGAACGAAGTGCTCGTATTAAGAAGGGTGTAAGACAAGGCTGTAGCCTTTCGCCCCTACTCTTCAATCTGTACATCGAGGAAGCAATGATGGAAATAAAAGAAATGTTCAGGAGTGGAATTAAAATACAAGGTGAAAGGATATCAATGATACGATTTGCTGATGACATTGCTATCCTGAGTGAAAGTCAAGAAGAATTAAATGATCTGCTGAACGGAATAAGAGTCTAATGAGTACACAGTACAGTTTGAGAGTAAATCGGAGAAAGACGAAGGTAATGAGAAGTAGTAGAAATGAGAACAGCGAGAAACTTAACATCAGGATTGATGGTCACGAAGTCAATGAAGTTAAGGAATTCTGCTACCTAGGCAGTAAAATAACCAATGACGGACGGAGCAAGGTGGACATCAAAAGCAGACTCGCTATGGCAAAAAAGGCAATTCTGGCCAAAAAGAAGTCTACTAATATCAACTACCGGCCTTAATTTGAGGAAGAAATTTCTGAGGATGTACGTCTGGAGTACAGCATTGTATGGTAGTGAAACATGGACTGTGGGAAAACCGGAACAGAAGAGAATCGAAGCATTTGAGATGTGGTGCTATAGACGAATGTTGAAAATTAGGTGGACTGATAAGGAATGAGGAGGTTCTACGCAGAATCGGAGAGGAAAGGAATATGTGGAAAACACTGATAATGAGAAGGAACAGGATGATAGGACATCTGCTAAGACATGAGGGAATGACTTCCATGGTACTAGAGGGAGCTGTAGAGGGCAAAAAGTGTAGAGGAAGATAGAGATTGGAATACGTCAAGCAAATAATTGAGGACGTAGGTTGCAAGTGCTACTCTGAGATGAAGAGGTTAGCACAGGAAAGGAATTCGTGGCGGGCTGCATCAAACCAGTCAGTGGACTGATAACCAAAAAAAAAAAAAAAAGTGCAAAACAAGGTACATGCCACCATTTGCACATCATCACTGCCTTCACCATATTAGGTGCATTATCTGTAATACAAGCTACAGTTTTATCGGTAATACCCCACGTTGAAGTCACATTTTGTAATTTACTGGAAATGTTTTCTGCTGTAGCCTTGTCATGGAATTTAAAACTAGATAAGGAAAATGACTTCAGATTGTAGTTTTCATCAAAGAAGTGAGCAGTCACTGTAATATAATTCACATTATTCACAGATGTCCACCCATGAGGGGTAATGCAGATGTAGGATGCAGCTTGCACTGCAGATCTTACTCGCACTAGTGTGCTGTCGAACACTTGAGAGAGTAAGCTGTGGGAGAGTGTTTTTCTACTGGAAGGTACATAGTTTTCATTTAATAAATAAGTAATTTTTCTAAACACTAAACCCTCAGCTACATTAAATAGAAGGTATTCTTTAACAACAAGCCTTAAAATCCGTTCGTCTGTTTTGGTTCGTTTGAATGAAGGCACTGGTCTTGATGCAGATCCAGTAATCTAAGTTTGTCTACCACATCTACCCAGAACTGAACCGTGGAAGTGCACAGATTGTTCATCGTGACGCACAGGCACTGAAATGGCAGATTCCTGAACAGTTTCTGTGGAAACTGAACTGGCTTCGTTACTGCCCAGATTCATAAAAACTGGTTTCGAACGAGTTTCACTTAAATTAACTGTTGGATACTTATGTCGCAAGTGTCTGTTTAAGCAAGAAGTTGAACTACTTTGAAACGACAACACTGCCGAGCACAAGTTACATTTAATTTTCTCAGGATTTATCTTCATAAAATAACCCCACATCGGGCTCCGTAACACCATAGCTGAAGACAGAAGAGCCAACACGAACGGAACTGGAGGCGGTACCAAACTACAGAAACAACGGATACTGGGTTTCCCACATTTCGTTAGTATGGATAATATATACCCGTCCTGCTAATTTCCATGCACACAAAAGAAATAATTGTGGAGAATAGGCACATTGACTGTAAAAATTGCAATTGTTTCAAAGGAAATGCCTTTTTTGAATGCTGCACATCGAAATTTTTATTTTTATTTGTGGTGTCACCGCTAGACACCACACTTGCTAGGTGGTAGCTTTTAAATCGGCCGCGGTCCGGTAGTATACGTCGGACCCGCGTGTCGTCACTATCAGTGATTGCAGACCGAGCACCGCCACACGGCAGGTCTAGAGAGACGTCCTGGCACTCGCCCCAGTTGTACAGCCGACTTTCTAGGAAAGGTTCACTGAGAATTACGCTCTCAATTGCCGAGACGATAGTTAGCATAGCCTTCAGCTACGTCAAATGCTACGACCTAGCAAGGCGCCAATTATCCTTTGCTATGTATCTAATGACGCATATACTGTATCAACAAGACCAATGTTCACCAATTGTGGATTAAAGTTAAGTATTCCAGCAGCTACGTACTTTTCTTTATAGCATTCATTACGTATCCTGTTTCAGACCTCACGCCAGCCAGCGTGAGTTTAAGCGCGTGCCTTTCGGTTACCCGTCACTGTGGATTGGCTGTCTTGCCAGTTCACAACATTATTTATGCACCCAAACGCGTTTTGTCTTTTTTACAAGGCATTTTCAGTGGGTGTCCTGAAATATTACATGAATTTTCCATATTTACAAGTAGGTCATGGTTTCACATCTAGGTTATAGATCTGACTATAGACCCACAAATAAAACTCCATAATTCGAATAAATGACAAAATATAAGAGAAAAAAATTTTTGGCCCCCAAAGTGTTTCGAACTATTACCATAAATCCACCATACTTCCCAGCTCTTCCCGTTCACCATTACATCATTAATGATCCTTTAGTCACATTGCTTGAAAGTAAAACCAATTTATGTATACGTCTAAAAACTGCCACTATACTTTTTTTTAATTCAAAATGTTGTAGGTTAACGTGCGTTTTTTAATATAACTTTACATGAACAGAGAAGCGTATGTTATAGGAAATGTGTAATTTAACTGAATGTTTTTCACACTTTTATTATTTTGAATGCGAATAGTGTGCTTTATTTTATTGTTTGTTAGTGTTTATAAAGAATATATTACATTTCGGAATAGAGCAGTCAATCGGAAACGAAGCTTTATTTTCGAAAATATTAAGCTTCATGCTGCTGTGTATCAAAAAGATTTAGATACTCTTGAAAGTGTTTTATGAAGTAGTATATTAAACGTACACTCCTGGAAATGGAAAAAAGAACACATTGACACCGGTGTGTCAGACCCACCATACTTGCTCCGGACACTGCGAGAGGGCTGTACAAGCAATGATCACACGCACGGCACAGCGGACACACCAGGAACCGCGGTGTTGGCCGTCGAATGGCGCTAGCTGCGCAGCATTTGTGCACCACCGCCGTCAGTGTCAGCCAGTTTGCCGTGGCATACGGAGCTCCATCGCAGTCTTTAACACTGGTAGCATGCCGCGACAGCGTGGACGTGAACCGTATGTGCAGCTGACGGACTTTGAGCGAGGGCGTATAGTGGGCATGCGGTAGGCCGGGTGGACGTACAGCCGAATTGCTCAACACGTGGGGCGTGAGGTCTCCACAGTACATCGATGTTGTCGCCAGTGGTCGGCGGAAGGTGCAGGTGCCCGTCGACCTGGGACCGGACCGCAGCGACGCACGGATGCACGCCAAGACCGTAGGATCCTACGCAGTGCCGTAGGGGACCGCACCGCCACTTCCCAGCAAATTAGGGACACTGTTGCTCCTGGGGTATCGGCGAGGACCATTCGCAACCGTCTCCATGAAGCTGGGCTACGGTCCCGCACACCGTTAGGCCGTCTTCCGCTCACGCCCCAACATCGTGCAGCCCGCCTCCAGTGGTGTCGCGACAGGCGTGAATGGAGGGACGAATGGAGACGTGTCGTCTTCAGCGATGAGAGTCGCTTCTGCCTTGGTGCCAATGATGGTCGTATGCGTGTTTGGCGCCGTGCAGGTGAGCGCCACAATCAGGACTGCATACGACCGAGGCACACAGGGCCAACACCCGGCATCATGGTGTGGGGAGCGATCTCCTACACTGGCCGTACACCACTGGTGATCGTCGAGGGGACACTGAATAGTGCACGGTACATCCAAACCGTCATCGAACCCATCGTTCTACCATTCCTAGACCGGCAAGGGAACTTGCTGTTCCAACAGGACAATGCACGTCCGCATGTATCCCGTGCCACCCAACGTGCTCTAGAAGGTGTAAGTCAACTACCCTGGCCAGCAAGATCTCCGGATCTGTCCCCCATTGAGCATGTTTGGGACTGGATGAAGCGTCGTCTCACGCGGTCTGCACGTCCAGCACGAACGCTGGTCCAACTGAGGCGCCAGGAGGAAATGGCATGGCAAGCCGTTCCACAGGACTACATCCAGCATCTCTACGATCGTCTCCATGGGAGAACAGCAGCCTGCATTGCTGCGAAAGGTGGATATACACTGTACTAGTGCCGACATTGTGCATGCTCTGTTGCCTGTGTCTATGTGCCTGTGGTTCTGTCAGTGTACCGTTCCCGAATCTCGTCCGAGACAGAGCGGAAAGAAACATCACTGTTTCCATACAATTAGTCAGTTCCAAGCACATGAGGACTGAACAGCGTTATTTTGAAACAACGATACAGTTTCTGTGGCTGGCTCGAGATCGAATCTGGTCCCGTTATCCGACACAGAGCGGAATGAAACACCACTGTTTCGAAACAGTGGAACATAACCGTTTCAAAACAGTGAAACAGTTCCACGTATCGCTACACTGTGTCGAAACATAGCAACAGTGTCCAAGTCTAATTTTTACCAGGTTTACGTTTCATTCAACAGTGAGTTTTAGCTACATCACAGATCATGTCAAATAAAATGCATCCTCTGTGCGGCAAGCCCTCCATCCGAGCTCCCCACTACGCAACTACTCAACACTCTTTCTCTTTGCAACTGGCTCAGTCTCTCACCAGAGCTCTGCTTAGTACTACAGCCCATCGAAAGAAAACGTCTCACTCATCTATTCAGGAATGTAAAGATGCTTATAGTGGCAAATATAATGAACAACCTGTTATTTCTAACAACAGATACACAGAATAAAATTTTCACTCTACAGATTAAAATTGTGGCAGTTTAAAATTGTGTGCCGGACCGAGACTCGAACTAGGGACCTTTGCCTTTCGCGGACAAGTGCTCTACCAACTGAGCTACCCAAGCACGACGCACGCCCCGTCCTCACAGCTTTAATTTCGCCAGTACCTCGTCTCCCACCTTCCAAACGTCACAGAAGCTCTCCTCCGAGTCCCGAGCTCGAGTCTCGGTCCGGCACACAGTTTTAATCTGCCAGGAAGTTTCAACAGATACACAGCCGGCCGTTGTGGCCGAGCGGTTCTAGGCGCTTCAGTCCGGAACCGCGCTGCTGCTACGGTCACAGGTTCGAATCCTGCCTCGGGCATGGATGCGTGTGATGTCCTTAGGTTAGTTTGGTTTAAGTAGTTCTATGTCTAGGTGGCTGATGACCTCAGATGATAAGTCCAATAGTGCTCAGAGCCATTTGAACCATTTTGACAGATATATGTTTCGACACAACTAACTCTTTGACGTCGTACCTAATGCGTGCCGTTTTCTGTTTCTTGCAGGAAATTAGCCATCATATTCTTATAAGCATCTTCTCTCGACCATTCCTGAGTGCGTAAGTGCAGGAAATTAGCCATCGTATTCTTATGACCATCTTCTCCCGACTAATATGCGGATAAAGTCGTAGTCTGCAGAACCCGTGAATCATCAATAACAAGTAACCTTTCCGCAGAGGTACGAGAACTTTCTGTGATCGTGGTGGAAATGCAGATTCTGGCGTGGAGACTCCACTTCTACTGAAGAAAATCGCTTAGTAAGCCTGGAAACGGTATCCTGGAAACGGTGTCGCGAGTTTATCGGCTAAGTATATTACTGGATAACGTCTCCTTGACGCGAAAACCCTCAGGTAGATGGAAACATCACTTGTCAGATAGGCTGTGAGGCAGGCGTGCGGTACGAGATCGGAGAGTGATGGGAGGGGCGGTGCCAGGGGCGGAGTGCAGCGCGAGCAAACCTCGCTGGCGGGAACGGATGTGGGGCGGCGGCGGCGGCGGCGGCGGCGGCGGTTGCTGTGGCCGCGCGCCGTGCCGGCCGCTCACTCAACGTCACACAACTTGCCGCCGCTACCTGCGCCCAGGCCGTGTCGTTGTGGTCTGTTTAAGGTGCGGTCACCGCTACCCGCACCGACGCGCAGGCTTAACATTATACAGGCTCATTTGCCCTCGAGACAAAAGACGACAGGCCCTATTAACTTCCTAGACGCACTGTACACTTCGCCATCTTCATACCTGTCCAGAAATTAGTGAAATATTAGAAAACAACAGAAAATAAGTTACAGGTCAGGAAGACTTCAAACGAGTGAGATGAATTCCGACAACGAACACTTTTGACCTCGAATGCTCGGAACCACACGAAGCCAAGCTTAGAACAACAGTCGATCATAAAAAAAGAGGACGCAGTGGTCTGTGTAATTTCCACGTAAAAATCAGCTAAAGGCCGTAAATTGGACTGATTACGTAGGAATTACAATTAGGAACAACTTAAATTGGAAAGGAGACATGGAAAGTGTTGTGGGAAAGGCAAACCAAATACTTTTACTGGCAGAACTCTTAGAAGATGCATCTGATCTGCTAAACAGCCAGTCTACACTACGCTTCTCCGTCCTCTTTTGGAGTACTACTGCGCGGTGCGGGATCCTTACCAGACGGGATTAACGGAGTAAGTCGAGAAAGTTCAAAGAGTGGTAATACGTTTTGAATCATCGAGAAATAGGGGAGAGAGTGTTATGGAAATTATAGAAGATTTGTAGTAGACATCATAGAATCATACGTGTTTCTCGTTGCGGTGGGATCTTCTCATCAAAAATCTATCACCAACTTTCTCCTCCGAATGCGAAAACGTTTTGCTGACGCCGACCTACATTGGAGGAAACGGTCATCATAATAAAATAAGGGAAATCAGAGCTCGCACGGGGAGATATAGGTGTTCTTTTTTTCCTGCGCGCTGTTCGAGAGTGGAACAACGGAGAATTTTTGTGAAGGTGGTTCGATGAACCCTCTGCCAGGCACTTAAGTGTGATTTGCAGAGTAACCATGTAGATGTCGATGTCGGTGTAGAACACGTTGCATTCTGACACTTGTGACGTTTTAATAGACAGAAACCAATACCATAGGAGGGATGCTACATGCAGTTCAATGATGTTAATGTATCATTACATTTTAAACCAACAGCGCCAGAAGACTCTACACTTAAAGTTATTATAATAGCGTGTAGCACACATACCCGACACACCTGATAGTGGCCGCGCAGGAGTAGCCCGAGCGGTCTGAGGCACTACAGTCATGGACTGTGTGGATGGCCCCGGCGGAGGTTCGAGTCCTTCCTCGGGCATGGGTGTGTGTTTGTCCTTAGACTAATTTAGGTTAAGTGGTGTGTAAGCTTAGGAACTCATGACCTTAGCAGTTAAGTCCCATAACATTTCACACACACATTTCACACATTTTGATAGTGCTTATACTAGCCCTCATAGTGCAGACCCTGATTTCGATGAAGTGGTTAAAACGAACTGGAGGAGAAAATGTGCACACCTCAAAACCACAGTCGCATTTAAGCAGCCCAGTATCAAAAGCCAAACTATTTTCATTTTGAAATGATTGGGTATATCAGTGTCTTAACTTGCCTTTCGCCAAACGTACTGGAAAATAGGCGTGTAGTTTGGTGCAGAAAATTGATTGTGAATCACAAAGTGAAGTTTGATGATGAAATAACCATCATGTATCTTTATTTGTGGTTTGGCACATTGTAGTCTTTGAAAATGAACAAACCTCCTCATACAGAGCATATATTGCCGAAAGAAGTAAACCCTAAGAAGCTGGGAATGTTTTGTTATTTTCGGTGGCAATATCTTCAGCATAACGTTTTTACTTGAAAAACTTGCATCTAGAAGGATACGACATGTATGACCTGACCTGGAGTCATACGGCAATAGACTCTTTCCACTTGTTACATGTTACTTAGGTCAGAAAACGTTTCACCTGTTCTTTAGTCTTTTTTCGCTTTTGATTGACTCCATATGAATGTTTCTGTGCACGTTGTTTCAAGTTTCTGTGCTGAAAGTGCCTTGTCTCCCTTCAGAACATATGACAGATGTATGACTTGTCTGTTAGTACGCTTGTTACTGATAAAGCCACATCAGTTGTGTAGCTGTGGGTAGAGCTATCTACGGGCTAGCACACACTAGCTGTAGTTTTCTCTCCTCTGTGAGACAGTGTTTATGATAAAACATTTCGTACTGGAACTGACTCTAGTCATTGTTCCAAACATTTACTTTCTCCACGCCCTGCTCTGTCATATACTTGTTCACCTCCTCCACAAACTGTTGTGGCTTGTGACGTACACTATTATCGTCTTCGCTGCTTTTATGTGTGATAAATGAAGTAATACGCTTGAATGAAATGCTGTATTCAGCCTTAAGGATATTAATAAAAGAAATCGGTGCTTTGAAATTGTGCGAGCCAATCATTTTAGACGCTTCTAGTGCCCACATTTGGAGACTCCATTAGTGAACTCAGATCCATACGATCTTGCTCTATCTAACTGCGATATTACATGCTCTATTGCAGCTTGTAACTGCTACAGTCTGTTATAACGAGCTATTGTTCTCCTTCTAGTAGACACATTTAGAATTAATCTGCAATTTTATTTGCTTTTAATGCACTTATAGCACCTCATTAAATTGCTGCAGGACTTGAAGTCACGACTGTAACAGACTTCACAAATATTAGCTAATACGCTGTCATCAGTACTTCTAATACACTGGGCCTCGACTGTTTGGGTGACGATAGTTCGTACTCACTTCGACTAGACTGTTCCTATTGCTCAGGAAATGAACACCGTTACTTTGAGTAGCCGCCTTCAGTTTCAGGTTCTTCTTGTCATTCGAAGTCATAGTATTTATCTACCGAAACATGGATTTCTGTGTTATCCCCATTATATTTCCGAATTATTGCATTATATCAGCGAACTTTCTATCCCCGACTCCGGTTTCATCTCCATATTCAGCACGGCGTAGCTTTGTCCCTAATAACTGGATCACCTCCTCGTATGATTAATTCTCTTCATATCAATGTACAAGTTTACACAGCAGCCAGCATGCGAACACTCCAAGAGACTCATTTGTACTGCAACTATACCATTCATGCCACTCGAGCACTTATTAGTGCAGCTACAGCATTCCACCGTCTCATGGCGCCAGCAGACAAGTGCGGAGTTTTGAATTGAAATGAAGCAGGCCCGTGTTGCTTTTGTGATCGAGTGTTAGTCTAAGCATGTTTTCGTGCGTTTCTGGGCGTTCAAGGTCCAAGGTATCCGCTGTGAGTGCCGTTTCACGGGATATCTGACGTGCAATTTATAAAATCTAAATTGTCACCACAAAAGTCAATCTTACTAAATAATGTTAGATGTGCATAATTGACAGAGTCAACCGTATTATGTTCTACAGACAGATCAGCAATGCTTTTCGACAGACAATTCTCTCATCGTCAAGTTATTAAACCCAGCTCGTGAAGCTAAAATGTCTGTCAATACATTTTCGGCGTTCATGAAATAAAATAGAATGAAAACACTATGTACACTCGGAGACTCGACTCGCAAGTTCTCCCACTGACCATTTATAATCGTAAATTCGTCGCTTGAATCTTGTCACGTATAGGCGGTTTCTATCGGAGTAGAAAGGAGGGACAGTACATATGTTCACATACGTAACCAAGGTCTGGTGGCATTGCTAGTACATTAGTAACTGTTAGATTCACTTGTTATTATAAGGGTGTCCCAGAAATGTCGTGACAAACTTCGAGGGATTGTAGAGTGTGTCTCGTGGAACGAGTCGCGGATAGGAATCATTGTCTTGAAAAGTCATTCAACGACGCTACAGGGTGTCGAAGTTACAGACGGCAACGCCTGCAGCTAGGCCACCGCTTTGGCAACAATCGTGACTTTGTACGCCGACGGACTGTAGGTGAAAAGTGTCGAAATATCGTTTGTTATTCAGTGATCGCATCTGATATTCACGATCGCCAATGGAGAAAATGGAGCTAGTTGCTGAGAGAAAGGTCTTGTCTCCTATGAATGCGACGCTGTGTTGCGTTGGTGGATGAGGGACATGGACACGGGTTCCCATTTGCTATTTACTTTTCTCCTGGATCCACCTAAAATTCATGTATTTATCACAACTGAAGAGATATTATTTGGTAAACTAACAGTATGGGAGTTCCTTCCTAATCTATACCTACGAAAGGTTTAATTAAATTAGTCTTCTACCAAAAGTAGATAAAAATTCTGTACCTGCTGGCTTCACACAGTGGGGAAAAAGTATTCGTACACAACTAGAAATGTAAACATAGAAACGACTAACAAAGCTCTTGCAGCAAGGAACGCCTTCAGTGGTAAGCTGCACCTCGCGCCTGCTGGTTGTAAATGCCGTACAGTAGTAGTACACTGGGCTCCAAAGAGAAGGAAACAACTGTAGAGAAAAGCCAGTAGTTGTCTCCCAGTATGGAAAAGGCAAATCATTTTCAGAAACTACTGGTATAATTGGCAGAAGACAGGCTACTGGCTGTATACTGTTCGCGGATGAAAGTAAATTTAACATATTTGCAATTGATGGCAGAGTATTGATGTGAAGACGACCATGTACTGTGCTGGATGCCAAACACATTCAACCCACTGCAAAGCACGGGTGGGGGGTGGGGGGGTTTATGGTATACTGATCTATGACGACTCTAGTGTTGAGAAACTTGTTTATGTTGAAGGTAAAGTGGTTAGAATTAAATATTTAAATATCTTAAAGGAAAACCTCAGAACTGTGTTGATAGCTTGGGTTTAGACACAGATTACTAATGTCACGAAGAGTGGAACCCTAACCATACAGCGGACATTTTTCACCTGTGGTGCTCTCGGGTACTCTCCGTGTCCTCAGATTTCCAACAGAGACCGCAGATCGTATTCCAATTTTAAATCTTGGGAGTATGCTTGAAAGAAAGACCAGATAACATGAAATACGAAGTAAGACTACTCTGAAACAATGCCTGCAAAAAGAATGGCAAAATATTACCTCAGAGACTACCGAAAACGTGGTTCATTCCACGCAAAAGAGATGAACAGAAGTAGAAGTGACACATTGAAGAGGAATACCTGCAAAATATTAACAATGTCATTACATTAATGTAAATTGCGTTTTTCTTTGTATGTATGAGTACATTTATCCCCATTTTGTGAAGCTAGCTGCTGCAGAATTGCTGTTTACTTTTTGCAGAAGGACAATTTAGTTAATTATTTTACAAGTACAGATTGGGATGGAAACACAATACTGTTACTTTAGCAAATAACATCCCTCGTTGTGATCTTTTAAACGTTCCAGCGCAAATATTTGTGGTCTAACAATAGGTACTGAAAAATGAATTTCACTAGTATGAGTGTAAGGCAGGGGCTCATAAAAGTAAATATTATGAGATAGTCTAAAACTAAGTTTTAGCACAACGCGTTTTTTTTTTTTTCACCATCAACTTTGCTTTGCATTTCTCGGAGTGTAATTCACGTATTGCGATGCAACCAACGCCATTATCTTTGTGATTTTTCATGTTATTTATAGGGTAAGAAATGACACAGTGTGTCCGTTCAGAAAAACGTAAATTTGTCTTGAAAGTAATATTTTCTTATGTTTCAGAATCTCTCGTAGCATTTATTTTCATGTGCCCCTGTCTTACATGCATACCAGTGAAAATAGTTTTTCAATATTAATTTTTGTGCTAGAGGTAGTTGCACTGAAACGTTTAAGTGGGCCACCCTGTATAACATCATTACTGCTATGGGCTTTATCGGATCAACCTACGGTATTACGTGCCATTCTCTGGAGTTTCCAAGCAGCTGCCATTTTTCCACTATGGTATCTTTTCTTTCTTTGATCCACATTCTTCCTGGTATGATGGTGCTGCCTTCATTTTCTCACCATACTTCCGATTTGTTATTTTTTGTCTGTATGGGTTTCTTTTGAGAATATATGATGAACTTACATGTGTCCACAAGCGCAAGTGTCCATGTCTAAAAGAACAAATGTTTCACTCCCTTTGGTCCGAGGGACATAACAGTGACGTTGATTTGCAACCCGTCTTCGTTTAATGAAGCACATATATTTTTCCGTGGTGGAGGTGGAATACACAAGAACACAACCGTTTCGTTTGCACTGGACGAACTCTGTAAGTTTTCCGTCTGAAGGATGGACTACAGCATCGAATTTCTTCGATGCATCACACTGCCTGTACAGGAACACATCTTAAACTGTTTACGCAGCATCATATTTCTTCTTGCACCCTCCACAGCCTCACAAAACGCAGCTTCGTTACAGACCACTAATCGGTCTTTTAGTCCTGTCATTGTTACACCACAGCAATAAAATCGTGCACCTAACTTCTGTACTAAGTCATTATTTGCCTTACATCCTTCACGCCTCAGTAAGACAGAGCGAAACGACGAATAGAAAGCGATAGGAGCGCCACCGTCTCTGACTCGTCAACTCCTAGAATTACAGTAGAAAGGAACGAAGGCAATGCTGACGAAACAGCAACGCCTTGATTTCTAAAGCCAGCAACCCTCAAGACCGGACTCGTACTCTCTCTCACTACAGGTCAGGCTGTATCTGGATCAGCTGTAGGTCCGAAAGTTGAATGTAACAAGTTATTACTACTAAAATGTAACATCTGTTACCCTAAAGCCTAAAAATGCATAATATTAAGTTACACACGTAGTTCCGCAGTAAGAAAATAGAGGAACGGAAGGTTCCAAATGATTGGAAAAGTGCACAGGTAGTCCCAGTCTTCAAGAAGGGTCGTCGAGCAGATGCGCAAAACTATAGACCTATATCTCTGACGTCGATCTGTTGTAGAATTTTAGAACATGTTTTTTGCTCGAGTATCATGTCGTTTTTGGAAACCCAGAATCTACTACGTAGGAATCAACATGGATCCCGGAAACAGCGATCGTGTGAGACCCAACTCGCTTTATTTGTTCATGAGACCCAGAAAATATTAGATACAGGCTCCCAGGTAGATGCTATTTTTCTTGACTTCCGGAAGGCGTTCGATACAGTTCCGCACTGTCGCCTGATAAACAAAGTAAGAGCCTACGGAATATCAGACCAGCTGTGTGGCTGGATTGAAGAGTTTTTAGCAAACAGAACACAGCATGTTGTTATCAATGGAGAGACGTCTACAGACGTTAAAGTAACCTCTGACGTGCCACAGGGGAGTGTTATGGGACCATTGCTTTTCACAATATATATATAAATGACCTTGTAAATAGTGTCGGAAGTCCCATGCAGCTTTTCGCGGATGATGCTGTAGTATACAGAGAAGTTGCAGCATTAGAAAATTGTAGCGAAATGCAGGAAGATCTGCAGCGGATAGGCACTTGGTGCAGAGAGTGGCAACTGACCCTTAACATAGACAAATGTAATGTATTGCGAGTACATAGAAAGAAGGATCCTTTATTGTATGATTATATGATAGCGGAACAAACACTGGTATCAGTTACTTCTGTAAAATATCTGGGAGTATGCGTGCGGAACGATTTGAAGTGGAATGATCATATAAAATTAATTGTTGGTAAGGCGGGTACCAGGTTGAGATTCATTGGGAGAGTCCTTAGAAAATGTAGTCCATCAACAAAGGAGGTGGCTTACAAAACACTCGCTCGACCTATACTTGAGTATTGCTCATCAGTGTGGGATCCGTACCAGATCGGGTTGACGGAGGAGATAGAGAAGATCCAAAGAAGAGCGGCGCGTTTCGTCACAGGGTTATTTGGTAACCGTAATAGCGTTACGGAGATGTTTAACAAAGTCAAGTGGCAGACTCTGCAAGAGAGGTGCTCTGCATCGCGGTGTAGCTTGCTCGCCAGGTTTCGAGAGGGTGCGTTTCTGGATGAGGTATCGAATATATTGCTTCCCCCTACTTCTATCTCCCGAGGAGATCACGAATGTAAAATTAGAGAGATTAGTGCGCGCACGGAGGCTTTCAGACATTCGTTCTTCCCGCGAACCATACGCGACTGGAACAGGAAAGGGAGGTAATGACAGTGGCACGTAAAGTGCCCTCCGCCACACACCGTTGGGTGGCTTGCGTAGTATAAATATAGATGTAGATGTAGGTGCAACAGAGCATGGGAGTGAAATAGCGCCGCAACTGCAAACGTACTGAGAAGCTGAAGTACACGGGGCAGTATTATTGTTTTTGACGAAACATCTAAATTGCGCAAAGATTCGCTGTGTAATTTCAGCAGGGTATGGACCAAATGTAAAGTCGCGTCCAACCTTAGTGAAATGATGCAAGCAATTTGAGAAAACGGCAGAGACGATTGGCAAATCCAGATCTTCCACCATGCGATTTCCATCTTTTCGGCAATCTGAAAGAACATCGCGGGGGAAAGAGCTTTTCCAAGGATAAGGACGTTGACGCAGCGGTCCTTGAATGTCTCCATTACCAGGGCTCAGATTTCTATGGCTCTGGAACTGAATGATTGGTAGGTAGTTCTGACCGTATTTTACTGAAACATGGTGACTGTGCTGAAAAATAGTGTCATGAGTCTGAGTCTCTTTGAAATGTAGTGCAGCATTCAATAAAAATTAAAAAGTAGCCTGGCATTCTATAATCATGTGTAAGTTATTTTTTGATGTCTCCCTATACGGAATTATTGTGTGTTTGGTTCCATTGGTTGCATGACGCTAGACGAGACCAAATAAAACGTCACAGTAGCGACGGTGCGGAATTTCACTATTTAGCGGAACTGCAAACATGTATCTGAAAGTAAACAAAACCTTAAACGTGTAACTTTAGCCTTTCGATAGGATAATTAAAACGTTTCGACTATCATGTGTACAGAACGCCCACGCAATTAAGTGGCGATACAACCTGCTGCCACAAATGCATAGTACAAAGCGATTATAAACTAATGTGCAATTAGCGTGTTACACTCATCCAGTCGTGATAACGGCTTCGAGTCGTTGCAGGAACTTCACGACACATCGAAAACTTATTAGAGTCATTATGATCCGTTATCGTTTACTTTAAACCATGTTGTACATGTGACGAAGCTGAATATGGAACGCACATCGATATCCATAACGACACTGACGTGTTTAATGGGACTGAGACAAACGCTTATTGTTCGTGGAGTGTTCCTTAAAACCATGCGTCACAGTCAAGATCGATGGGCTTGTGCTTCCAGTGTTGTATGAAACCGAATTGACGCGATGGATACCTTCGTGGTCAGTAATAAATCTGCCTTCCATTTCACCCTTCGGCTGTACTAGTGCCACCGCATAATTTATCCCTCAGACACGTCGCACCACGAATTGCTGTTACACTAGTCTAACTTGGAGCGTCCCTTGTCAGTTTCGTATAAGCCAGCTCTTGTGCGTTACAGATGTAACGCTTATTGCCACATTTATATATCAGCAGCTTCAAGTCGATTCCTTTCCAATTTACACAGAGTCCAACTTCCACTTCCATAGAGCAGTGCACTCCATATGAATGATTTTGCATCGGATTTTCTGAGACCTATATTCATAAATTTGCTGTTAAAATGTTTTTCTTAGTTATAAATGATTACTTTGCAAATGATATCCTTCTCGTCATTTCCATTATGCATCCATTGTCCTACATATGTTGTATAAATTGACTCGTGCTGAAGCGAAATTTCCAAAGTCACTATTCTCTCCCTCGTGTACCAATCAACTTAGTGGCACACTATTTCGGAATATAGTCACAAGTCCATTATTAGTCGACACATAAAGTGCCCCAGACCAAACTCGAGTTAAGATTGACTTCCTAGAAACCTAAGCTTTAGAGTTGCATTTTCGAAGGCGGTCGCTCTGACCGAGCGGTTTAGGAGCTTCAGTCCGGAATCGCGCTGCTGCTACTGCCACAGGTTCGAATCCTGCCTAGGGCATGGATGTGTGTGATGTCCTTAGCTTAGTTAGGTTTAAGTAGTTCTAAGTCTAGGGGACTGATGACCTCCGATGTTAAGTCCCATAGTGCCTATAGCCAATTGAACCATTTGAATTTTCCACGACTTACATGTCATCTTCCTACCTTTTCCAACTCGACATGATGCTGGAAATAATTTTACAACAATTTTTCTTTTAAGATACTTAGAAGCGGAATTAATACGGGAAATTTGTACGGAAATCTATCGTTTGGATTATATCTGTGGTTGTTGAAGCACAACTTATTATGGCACTGTTGCTGTCCAAGCGCTGCTTAGTATACTATTTTTTTAGCTACGCTTCCAGGGCTATATATTCACCTTCCATTGTATCCGAGGTTATTATCCGTTGTTCATAGACGGAGGTTTTGTTAACGGAGCAATATTGGTGTTTCAATAATTCGTTCGTGATATCAGGGTATTTCGTTATTACCTTCCCCTTATTTAATACTACTTCTGGAATTAATGATTTTAATAGTGATCCTTGTGTTCCGATTTTCATGTTTTGTGCCGTTGTACTCCACGTGGTCCGTTATTGAATGTATGTAACTTAGTTATTGCATCTGTTGATTGGATTAATGAATAGTACACGCAGACATTCTAAAGTGGTTTCGATTGATTCTGATCGCATATCATTTTATGAAACTACTCTCCATGTGTTCTTTTATAAGTGGAAGTCAACTGAGACCTAGACAGACGGAAAAGGTAATAAAATGTTTATTATTTCAAAAGTAGCCCCATAACTGTTAATACATTTATCCCACTTTGAGACAAGATGGTCAGTGGGGCTGATGACGACGCTGTTTAGTCCCATAACCCCCGCCCCCCCCCCCTTTTCAGTCAATCAATCAGTCAAGATGGTCAGTAGCTGCGTCGAAAACTGTTTGTTGTTGCCTACAGAACTATAATTGTACTCAGGCAAGCACCTTTTCCACACAAGGAAAACGACGCTCACGAATGTCTTTCTTGAGAGCTCCAGAGATATGGAATCGCATGAGAAAGGATCAGTTTACTTACGGAAAATGTTTAAGGCTTCCCAGCGGAGCTTCTGCAGCGTAATCGACACAGACTTAAAAGTATGGAGGCAGACCCAGAACTTTATCTGGAAAATCAGCCTCCATACTCCACATCTTTCCCCATGTGATTTCCATATTTATCGAAACTGAAGAAAGAAATTCGTGGCCGTCGTCTACTTCGGACGAAAAGATGCACTTCTGGGTACAATAGTGGTTCCGCAGGCAACTGCAAAAATTTTTAACGTGAAGGCATTGGTCGTCTTGCCCCACAGTGAAATAAATATATTAAGAATTATGGCGATTATTATCGAAATAATAAACTGTTTCCTTACTTTTTCTGTCTGTGTCGTTTTCATTTCGCTGCCCTTATATTTTTACGTAAAACAGTAGTTGATATGAGGACTAGCTATTAATTGCTTTCTGCTATCAGGGGGGGGTCATCATACTAAACGAGCCGCGTTTGGGTACAGGCAGATGGTGTTGTCTGCTTTTCTGGGGAGAGCCAAACCACTGGAGACTAGGTTCGCCGACACTTAAACGTCTCAGGTAATGGTTGCCTGAGGACCTAAATTCTCAATGCAAGGCCATTTAGTCAACCAGCGAAGACTATTAGCGAGTGAAAACGCTTACACCCGTCTCGGACAGATAGATGAGAGAAACCTAGGCAGATCATCATTGTGCAGCACCGGACAGATAAAAATCATTATTCTTCCGCGTACAGACTTTTCTGTTAGTCAGTCTTCCCTCTTCTAAACACCCTGAAACACCTATGTTCGGCGAATTTCTACCACTGGCGAATAGCATAAATTTTTCCTCCAATTGTGTTCTTTCAGATTTATTGATTACCCCAGCTTGTCACTGATTATTTCCTTCAATGTTCATCAGACTTTATCTCTACGTATAAAGAAAAGTATCCTAGCTGGTCCTAGCAGGTTTTCATTAGCCCCCAGGTGAGATATATCTTCTTCTACAAAAACCGAGAGAGATGACCAATATTATGACAACGTACTAGAGAGGAAGGCGCTTGACATCTCCGTCCGACATTTTCAATTGATATATTCTTCAATTTTCCCAAATCATTTAAGGTGAATGCCAGGTTGGTTCCTTTGAAACCCCACAGACAATTTCGTTGCCCATCACTGCCTAATCGGATCCCGATCTCTAACGATCTCCTCATTGACGGGACACTAAAGAGTAATCTCACTTTTTTTATCCTGTATAAAACATGGGATGCGTCCTTGAAGTGAAAGGTAACAGTAAATTCCAAGTAGCATAAAAAAAAAACCAGGAGGCTTGGCTATAATTGTTCTCCAGGCGGAACTGCCTTTATAAGACAGAAGCGTCTGATTTGTCGATACGTTGCGATACTCCTTGGCTGCGGAAAGCCTCACAACTGGGCGGGTACGAAGTTTCGAATGCACAAGGGCTATGGCGGCATTGTTGCTGTGTGCCGCTGTGTTCTGACCACTCACAGAATAGTTAATAAGTAAGTGGTTTACATTTAAGAGAAACTAAAATGTAGACCTTGCTCGGGCATTGGCTCTACTTGATTCTCTACCCTGTTTTTCTCGTATGAAATTATTCAGGTCACGCTCCACACGCGTCATATTCAACAACTTGAATACCTGTAAGATAATTTGCGTGCCACACAACGCAATTGACCCGATAAAATAAGTAATTACAAACCTATTTCTGATGCGCAATAAGTACCTAGAGTAGATATTTTGTGATTGCTCCATTAATATACGTGAGAGAGGGAAAATGACACGGCGAGCAATGCAACGTTCCCTGATGCTTCAAAATTTTACTCGCAAAAGATCAGCTTGCTTTAAATTCAGAGCAAATTCAAAGCTCACTGTTATACAAGGTGTCTCTCCTAAGAGCCGTCAGACGCATTGTCTCTGGTGTTTCAGACAATATTTGCAATTTTGTATTTTCTTTATGTAGCCGGAGTCAGCCCAAATCATAAGTGCTTATCAGACCTAGCATTCGACTCCCATTGCGTCGGAAAGTGTCGATTTATTTCCCGTTAAATACAATATGGTTTTAATGCGTAATTTTACGCACCCAATCGATACAGTGGTCCCAGATTAGTCTAGTGCGATATTTGGTTTATCGGTATGTGTTAACATCGGCAGTAAGACACCAGCACTTCAGCAGCGACAGCACTGCCGTGGCTTGTACGGACTGCTATCGCCAAGCAAGGACTGCTGTTTATCCTATGTGTCGCTGGTAATACATATCGATAAAAAGAATAACACATTAGACTAATCTGTGACCGCTCTATCGTCTGGGCACGTGAAATTGCGCTTTAGAAATCACTACGTTTGTAACGGGAAACAAATCGACGCTTCCCGCCGATACTGGGCATCACATGAAGCACGTGATGAGCAGTATTTGTCCGTGCTGACTCCAGCTGCACAATGCAAAAATTAAATTGCGAATATCTGTTGAAGCATCCGAAAAGATTGGCCAGATGACTCTTAGGAGAGACATCCTGTATAATCCCCTAGAATTTTCAAACTGAAGAGATTTTGGGGAAACGGTGATCAATTGCTATGTTATGAAAAGTTGTCTCGAAATTTACTAGTCACGAAATTAGTTTATTCATTGACATGAGTGTGGACAAAACTATTGGCTAAAAAGCCACACAAAAAGCGCTGTAAGAACAATGAAACATATTGTACTATCATGATTTGTGCTGTACTGATCCCCTAACGAACAATTGCACGTGGAATATCAGGAGCGCAACGTGTAGCATAATCAATCACCGTCCAATGTGCTAGGGTGTACATTCAAATATGGTGTCGACAACCAACAGAAAAATGAAACAGGAAATGTAGAAATCATTAACGAAAAGAAATTTTCCTCTTATATATGTGACCATAGTGAAGTGAGCTCAAGACACTGTTCGTAATGTACCACAGTCATGGCTGTGTTGATGATAGAGGATCGTCTGATAGCCAGAACTACGGCTATCTTTTATGCATTCAAAAACTGCAAAATTAATAACAATTGCACACGTGTGTGAGTATTCGTGAAACTCAGTGGGTTCAGATCCACCGTTTATATATAGCCACAGATCTATAATTTTGAAACCTAAGGTTCATGGGTTCGCGATGGTCTGAATTTAGTCTACCTTTTATAAATTCATAATCCAGAAAGTAGATAAAACTTGCAAACATGTGTGTATAGTCATTGGACGCAGGGGATTCAAATGAATTGCTAAACACAGCTATAGATCTAAAATCTAGAGTTGAAAGGCACTTGTTCAGCTGATGACCAGAATTGTGCCTGTCTTTTATAAATTCCGAAACTGCGAAATATAGAAAATTTCACACTTGTGTCAGTGGTCATTTATCTGTCCCGACTGAGACCTATCCTTTAAACATACCCATCATCAATAAGCTGTAAATCAAAGGCATGTGGTGAGCTGATTGTCAGAATCTAATCTATGATCCACAAAGGAAACTTCACACGAAACAAGTAAAATTCTACAGCTAGAGCGCGGCACACGAATAGCAACAATACAGGAATACACAGTAAATAGGATTACCCTTGTTACATTATCATTAGCACTACAAGACTACGAGTTTAGACAAAGACAAGACAAAACATTACCCATAAAACTGCAGTTAGTACGTGACTTTACTCGAGAATAATTTAGAATAAGCAATAATGTTGAAACCTTTGCGTTATCTCAAGAAAGAAATGTACAAAATTAATTGCAAGCTCAAATCGAGTTAATCTAACCGAATGCTTTGTCCGTGACACTAGAGCAGCACCTGCAAAAACGTGTCCTTAACCTAGCAAGGCCCGCTGAACATTACCTCACTTCCCTGTTGGGTGACATGTTTACCCTATGCAAGAAGAGGTTGGTTTAAATGTCCGCAGCTCGTGGTCGTGCGGTAGCGTTCTCGCTTCCCACGCCCGGGTTCCCGGGTTCGATTCCCGGCCGGGTCAGGGATTTTCTCTGCCTCGTGATGACTGGGTGTTGTGTGATGTCCTTAGGTTAGTTAGGTTTAAGTAGTTCTACGTTCTAGGGGACTGATGACCATAGATGTCCCATAGTGCTCAGAGCCATTTGAACCAGTCCGCAACTCGTGGTCGTGCGGTAGCGTTCTCGCTTCCCACGCCCGGGTTCCCGGGTTCGATTCCCGGCGGGGTCGGGGATTTTCTCTGCCTCGTGATGACTGGGTGTTGTGTGATGTCCTTAGGTTAGTTAGGTTTAAGTAGTTCTAAGTTCTAGGGGACTGATGACCATAGATGTAAAGTCCCATAGTGCTCAGAGCCATTTTGAACCATTTGAACCATTTTTTTGGTTCAAATGGCTCTGAGCACTATGGGACTTAACATCTTAGGTCATCAGTGCCCTAGAACTTAGAACTACATAAACCTAACTAACCTAAGGACATCACACACATCTATGCCCGAGGCAGGATTCGAACCTGCGACCGTAGCAGTCCCGCGGTTCCGGACTGCAGCGCATAGAACCGCACGGCCACCACGGCCAGCGCAAGAAGAGGGATGGTAGGGGAGGGGACATAGCCAAACAGCCACGTGTACTATGCAAAAACCTTACCACTACACTTGTGCCGGCCGCGGTGGTCTCGCGGTTCTAGGCGCGCAGTCCGGAACCGTGCGACTGCTACGGTCGCAGGTTCGAATCCTGCCTCGGGCATGGATGTGTGTGATGTCCTTAGGTTGGTTAGGTTTAAGTAGTTCTTAGTTCTAGGGGACTGATGACCACAGCAGTTGAGTCCCATAGTGCTCAGAGTCATTTGAACTACACTTGTAACTGACCAGAATCTCTGGTTTCAGCAACAGCTATCTGGCGCCATGCAGCCACTCACTATAAAGACTCTTGATACATTGGAGCAGATTTCAGGCCACTTGCATCATCACATTTGCACACATCCACAGAGTAAACTTGAGAACCCAAGAGGACTGTGCAAGATACGTACACAGACACCCTACCATTCTCCAGAAGGGTAAGAAATCTAGATACTGTTAGCACGCTGAGGCATGAGTTGTACTCAAGATTTGTGAAACTGATTTCACGGACTCCTTTCAAACAGATAATATTAGTCTGAAGCACAGATTTAACAACAAAGTAAACATGTACTCTGCAAAAAAATAAAAATAAAAATAAAATAAAAAAAATAAAATAAAATAAAATGAAACGTGAATGTTTCATAAGACACTGTCGAACTTCAATGTAATTCCGTACACACGCACAACATCGACAGGTATGTGTATGACTAGGACTGCTTTTATGTGACAAGAACAACGACATCAGAGTGCATTGCTAGGCCTTACAGATTATATAATTGGCGTGAAGAGCTTCAGATGATGAGTAATCACTGTGAAGAGACAGGAGATGCTGCGTATTCGTCTGACGGGGAATTATCAGTGCCTGATAATATGGCTAGAAAGTCTTGCCGAGAGAGTGGTACTTAGATTCCAGGCTCTCAGAGTGTGCAGCCTAGGATACAGACCGGATTACTTATTATTTTCAGTCACTTCACCCACAACCTTCGGGCATGGGTAGTGCTAAGCATGGTCAGCCACTGAAACGTTTGCAAACCAAATGAATGGATGCATGCAGAGGTTTCAGATTGCCGTTAGGGCTTCTATGTTTGTAATTCTATTTATTAACAGCCTCGAATTCAACATGTGCTCAGTCAAGGCAGTCGGTGCATGGACGACTCTTTTTATAGTTCTTTCTTTCCTCTCTGATTAACGTTCGAGAATCACTGTACGAATTCTATGAACTTAATCATTCTCCCAGATGTTGTGTTAAGTTTAACGTATTCACTTCAACCTCATTACTTCACGTTTGCCAAGGTGCCGTTACCATAATTCCTCCGTAAAGTTGTATTAACATATAATGAACGGAGAAAAATGAAGAAAAATGGTTCAAATGGCTCTGAGCACTATGGGACTCAACTGCTGAGGTGATTAGTCCCCTAGAACTTAGAACTAGTTAAACCTAACTAACCTAAGGACATCATAAACATCCATGCCCGAGGCAGGATTCGAACCTGCGACCGTAGCGGTCTTGCAGTTCCAGACTGAAGCGCCGTTAACCGCACGGCCACTTCGGCCGACCAAAAATGAAGAGATAATTGTCTTACCGACTGACAAGGGGAATGCTACGGTTATTCTTAATGTTACAGATTGTCAAAAGAAAGTGGATCTGCTACTGGAAGATACTACATGCGGGATTCTCAAATACGATCTCACACTGGCATTTAGCAGAAGATAGCGAAGTAACTAATGAACCCTGCCTTCTCTGTCAACACGTGAGGAATTTAAGGCCAAGAGTACCGGTGCCACTCAAGTTGTTTGGTCTGTTTAATATAGACAAAGATAAGGTTCCATTGAGACCAACTGTTATTGCTGCCGGCTCTCTTACATACAGACTGCCAAAATACTTAACTAAATTATTGGCGCCTAAAGTCGGAGACTGTAGACAGCAGAATAGCAATTCACAAATGTTTTTTGCTATAGTTAACCAGATGAGGGTAGGCACGAATGATGCGGTCAGCTTCGAGGTGATCTTCCTGTTTACAAATATACCAGTGTAGGAAACATTAAATCCGTCGGTCGTTCGTCTCTCCCCTGAAATTTTGAAATGAATTCGACACGCTTTGAAGACCACTTACTTTTTGATCGGTATAAATTGCTATGAACTATTCGATGGAATGGCTACGGGGTCGCTACGGTCACCAACCACAGCCAATTTTTTTAAGGGGAATTTTTAAGAACTGACATTGAACCCTTCCGTCCACCTGCTTCCTCTGATAGCTGTTAGCATGAGTGACATAAAAGTAGATATCTTATGTGTTGCGAAAACAACTCAAATCGTTTAAGAAAGGCAAATCTTCCGGTCCAGATGGTATACCAACCAGGTTCCTCTCGGAGTAAGCAGACACAATAGCGCCTTTCTTAGCAACCAACACTGGAAAGTAATACAGGTCACACCAATATTCAAGAAAGGAAATAGGTGTAACCGACTGAATTACAGACCCATATCACTGACCTCAATTTGCAACAGGATTATGGAGCATATATTGTACTCGAACATTATGAATCACCTTGGAGAAAATGACTTAGTGATACATAACCAACACGGTTTCAGAAAATATCGTTCTTGTGCAACACAGCTAGCTCTTTATTCCCATGAAGTAATGAGTGCTGTTGACAAGGGATCTCAGATCGATTCCATATTCCCAGATTTCCAGAAGGCTTTTGATACCGTTCCCCACAAGCGACTATTAATCAAATTGCGTGCATATGGAGTATCGTCTCAGTTGTGTGACTGGATTCGTGATTTCCTCTCAGGGAGGTCACAGTTCGTAGTGATAGACGGTAAATCATCGAGTACAACAGAAGTGATATCTGGCGTTCCGCAAGGTAGTGCTATAGGCCCTCTGCTGTTCCTGATTTACATAAATGATCTAAGTGATAATCTGAGCAGCCCCCTTAGATTGTTAGCAGATGACGGTGTAATTTCCGTCTAGTAAAATCATCAGACGTTTAACCAATTACAAAATTATCTAGAGAGAATTTCTATATGGTGCGAAAAGTGGCAATTAGCACTAAAGAAAGAAAAGTGTGAGTTCATCCACATGTGTTTTAAAAGAAATCCGATAAATTTACGCGATAAATCGCACAAATCTAAGGGCTGTCAGTTCGACTAAATACCTAGGAATTACAATTAAGAGCAACTAAAACTGGAAATACCACGTAGATAATATAATAGGGAAGGCGAAACAATAACTACGCTTTGCTGGCAAAACACTTAGAAGATGCGACAAAGCCACAAAAGAGACAGCCTACATTACACTTGTCCGTCCTCTGCTAGAATATTGCTGCGGGGTAAGGGATCATTACCAGGTAGGACTGACTGAGGACATCAAAAAAGTGTTTGCAGTTCGTTGCAGGGCAGTTTGTTTCGTGTTATCACGCAATAGGGGTGAGAGTGTCACTGATACGATACGCGAGTTGGGGTGGTAGTCACTGAAACAAAGGCGGTTTTCTTTGCGGCGAGGTCTATTTACGAAATTTCTATCATCAACTTTCCCTTCCGAATGCGTAAATATTTTGTTGACACTCACCTACGTACGGAGAAATGATCATCATAATAAAATAAGAGAAATCAGAGCTCGAACGGAAAGATTTAGGTGCTCCTTTTTCCCACGCGCCATTCGAGAGTGGAATAGTAGAGAAGTAGTATGAAGATGGTTCGATGAACCCTCTGCCAGGAACTTAACCGTGAATTGCAGAGTAACCATGTAGATGCAGATGTAGATATAGATATGTGACGGTACATTTTTAATACGGCCGCTTGTTAGCGAGGCACTGTAGCAGCTGATTGATCATTTAAGTGGTATACATCCTACTATAAGACTTACAGCGGAGGGAGAGGACGGAAAGTTACGTTACTTAGACGAGTTGGCTAACTGGAACTCAGCCAACTCGTCTAAATGGATGACTCAGCCAACCGACGGATACAGACCTATACCTGAAAGGAAATTGGTTGCACCATCCAGCTCAGAAGAGAGCCATACTGAACACGTTAGTATACAGAGCTAACTCAATTTCAGACAAGGAATATCTCGGCTTCGAAATTAACCATTCACAAGAAACCGGTATTCTGTGCGTGATATTAGATGAACAATGTACAGAAGACCAAGACATGACGCCGTTGAAACAAACTAAGAGGATCAAAACACAGCGCGACTTCCACTCTGTTGTGCAACAACTAGTAAGTTATGTAGTGTCCTAAAGGGGAAAGAAATCAGATCAATCTTCTGGCTACCCAGAAAAAGTAAAGCAAATAGGCGACCCATTAAAAATAATCTCGGTGTGAGGATGCCGGGAATTTATAATGTCCCATGCGGGTGTAGGTACAGTTATGTGGGCTAGTCTCTACTGACTGTTGTTGAATAGTGTTTCAAGCGTCAGCGTACCTTAAACACCGATAACTGACGCATCAGCTGTGACTGAACACAGCCTATTGGATAAGAACAAGATTTTGTTTAATGAGTGAGAAAACCTGTTAGCGCACCGCCTAACTGGGACTCAGTGATCAGGGAAGCAGTTGAAATTAGAGCACGTGAAAACAGGTTGAATAGAGATACCGTCTATGCACTTAGCAGTGCATGGAAGCGTGAACTGGCGAAAGAGCACAGAGGACGACTTCCCGCAGTTTACCACCTTATACGAGGAATTGAGCTGCAAGCAGCACTGGATAGAGACGCAGAGGGCATCATCTCAGAACGCGACATTTCCGTGTTGTCGTCATGACGTAATCCAGCTAATGAGGTGCACTCCTCTGGATATAAAATCGAGAACCATTTCACTGCAGCCTTATCCCCTAACGACAATGATGGAGGCAATCATCAAAAGTTTGAGATTTTATCCGAATCTGACGCGGCAAGTAAACAGAGAAGTTTTTATGCAGCGCCTGATAATGACCGAAAAGAGCCTCATTTCGCGGGTCTGTTCGTTCGGCTGATCGAATTGTGCGATACACAGATTTAAGGGACATTCGGATAGAACAGTGGCGTGACGATGGAATGCTTATGAACGTGAGGGCAGGCAGATTCGTCACCAAGGTTCCGTTCACTGCATCGTTCAGCCTCAAGGGAGGATCGCCGTGTTGTGCACCAAGCGCGTCGTAACCCCCTCACAACTGCTTCTGCCAACGTAGAACACGTTCTGTGTTTAAAAAATAATGGGAATTTTGTAGTTTCATGTATCGTATTAATCTGTCCCTCTTGATGTTTTTCATCCTTGTGTTGGTAAACTTTCATTTAGTCTCCATTAATCTGTCGAAATGGTAACATGTGTTTTTCTTAATTCGGAAATTATTTCGTTATCACAAAAATGGAGTAATGTATTTCAGCAAAGTCTTAGAAATGTTATATGTTGGTTTCATTTATCTCCCACGAGTTAATCAAGGATTTAAGATTGCTATGGGGCATATTCAGAAAGTAAGGTTCGATTAGGCGCGAAATGGAAACCAGTGTGAAAATCCGATGGAACTTCGCACAGATGTGTTGGGCAGTGTCTTTAGTGTGCCTGTGGATCGCTTCACGACGCTCTTTTCAGTTCAAAGCGCAAAGCAATCACGTAGAAAAGCCTAAAACAATAGTGTGTTCCGCCAAGTATGTGAATCTGTTGAGAGATTTAACTTGAAGCTATGCAGCCAACATAACATAAATATCATGCGTTTCTTTCTTCAAGACAATTTTCAGCCGCGTTCTGCAGGGATGATGGAGACGCTTCTGCAGCGTTTCCCATGGGAAGTGTTTGATCACCGACAATACAACCTTCAATTGGCTCCCTCCGTTGTTCATCTCTGCTCACGCGAATCGCCGGCTAGGAAGACAACACTCTGACACAAACAACGAAAGGCAGACCAGCGTAGAGAATTTGGGGAAAGCTCAGGAGGTTGCTTTCTCTCCACGACAAATGTCTGATTCCGAGGGGCTACTATTTAGAGAGGTAGCTGGAACGTGTGGTTAACTGCTGCGAATAACTTTTTTTTGTTTTCACTGCGGTTTTCATTTCGCGACCGATCGGACCTTACATCCCGAACAGCCCTCGTAAATCGAAGAAGATCGTGAAGACGTTGAGAACGACGAGTGCCTTCGGTAACTCAGCGCATCATCTACCGGTGAAATCATGTTAAAACTGAAAGGAATGTTTATATACGATCGTCGAATCACAATCAGGAAGTCGTTGGAATTTTGTCCCAGGCCGTCAGAGTTTTCGTATGTTGTTTGGTATGTAACCCGTGATTGCGAAATTTGACACAAAATTAGAATTCCGAACAAAAACAGTGAATGTAATTTGCTGAGGAGTCGGTCGGAGAAGTCAAGAACCATGCTGAACTGCTGAAACATATAACAGGTCATGCAACATGGCACTGTGGTTATGAAGTCACAATGGAATCATTCTGGATCGTCAAAATCGAAAAACCTCGACCAGTGCTGTGAAATTTGAAAGTTACGCTCAAGCTATCCCAAAAATTGATTTACAGAATTGGGGGTTGGAAAAAGCGCTAGCGTAAGTGTGTAACATGTAATTGGGACAATTTTTAGGGGAATATCACTGATGTAGATGAATAATTAAAACTGATGGGTAGTAAAATTTTTTTCCAAAATCTATTAATTTTCGTTGAATTTTGATTACATCTCGTACTTGCTACCTTTGGTTAGTACTTGCTACATTTACTTAGTTAAATATTTGTCTTTGCAATAAAAAACTTCAAGATTCACCCTCCTTCTTGGGAATTTCAGTATAAATCATGTTTTTCAAGACTCAGATGTACTGATTACCTTATGTCCACTCGGCGGATGGCTCTCACGGTAGGAAGTAGCGTATATTCTGTAATATGGACGACCTCACCTAAAAAGTGGACATAATCTATGGCAGTAGCGCGTCCTCCGAAGACAATAGTAAAAAAAACAATATCGCGAAGGTGTAGATGGTACTGCCACTAAGCCACCTTCAAGTTTAACAGTAGTAAATAAAACAAACAAGATGCTTTGGATTTGTAACGTATCCCATCTGCAGTTATTTTGTGCTTTACTCGTCGGGTTCTGATTAAAAAAGTATCTCATTCGAGTTCTGAGTTCCAATATCACTGGGCCGCATGTATATATTCCTATACTGTTTTTCAGAACCACACTTAGTGGCAAGATTTTCCGAGAGTAATAGTTGTCTACCTTCAAGTGTCTATTGCAGTTTTTTGAACTAAGCGCTTTGAACATAGCCATTTCAGTAGGTCCAGATGCCGTCTCTATGCCGATGGTGCTTATCACTGAACATGATCATTGAGAAAGGTCATAGGTGCTCTGAAAAATTGTGACCTTGGTAGACCACCATGCAGGCTTTTTCCAGGTTACAACAAGTAGCAAAAGCATGGTTAACATTGGTGTCCAGCAACCCGTGAAATCTGATCGATAGAACTCAATGTTCTTTGTAGATCGCAATAGCTATCCATACGAGCATAAGTGAACTCTACGCCATCTGAATGTGTATTGAGAAACATAAGTAAAATATTGTTTATACTTCTGAATATACATTCAGATTGCATAGTATTCACTTATATTGGTAATTATTGCCGTCTACAAGAAACATTAAGTTCTTTGCTTTCATTTAAATGCTGTAGCATCCAACACACTTTACACACAAGTTAAATTTGAAGCAGGAGTCTGTGACTGTCGTTGACCTGACTTTCCGTTTCGTAATTAACATTCAGTCGAAATGTTTAATTAAGGATTACTTCCGTAAGTGAATTAAATTTCATATTGTGAACCCAATTATAGAAATCCACTTGCACCAGATCTGCTAACTGCTCCATTTTCATTACGAAACACCATTCCCGCTTCGCAGGCAATATTATTTCAGCAAATGAATCCGACCTCTCTGTTAAATAAACTACATTTGAGTATAAAAAGTTTTTATGCCAATATTTGTCTCATTCGTTGTGCAATCTGGATTCCGTGTGTGATTTATATTTAGCTGCTTATTTACAATATCTCTCTTAAATAATTAATAAAAAATGCACATTGTGCATCACAGAGTTTAGTCAGGCGTTACAATAAAAATTTGAGAGCATAAACAAACTGTTGCTGCTGCATTTGTGTGTGTGTGTGTGTGTGTGTGTGTGTGTGTGTGTGTAAGTGAAAGGAGTGGGCGAGTGACACAAAGGTAGGTCGAGGGGAAGTAACCGGGTCTTATTTACATCTTACGACGTCTTTTACTTACGTACGTCGTGAAACGAAGTTTGACAATTATTTGGTCCATGAAAGAAAGGTAGGGCTCTCTCACTATTTCTGGAACCAACAACGCAGCACTGCCAGAGGCTAATCACTATTGATAGTTGCATAAATATGTTCACAACAGTTTTGGAGTGCCAAGCAATACTTGATAAGAAATGAAAGTTTCTAGATTAAAAGAAGGATAATACTGCACAGTAGTCCAATGCGCGGAAGACACAGACTAAAATTAATCTCTTGTTTGCAATGCACGATAAATAAGATGCACCCAAAATTCCTTTAAATGCGTTTTTGACCTACAAATCTTTAACAGGCATGTGGCGTTACACGCTACAGTCCGGTACAAGTCCAATAGAAAAGTATGCTCTACTACTTGGACTAGACTAGTATATTCTGCTACTTACACCGAAATACAGGTACTCTAATTCACTGAGGAGTACAACGACCTTTCTTCTATTTGGAGTGTTGGTCCGCCTTTGGAAAGTAATATATGAGCTATTCTGCGTGGCACTGATTCGACAAGCTCTTTGTTTGTTTCCAGGGCCGGCACCAGCCGTCTGCGCACAGGTCACGTGGAAGAGGCGCTCGATAGCATCCCAAATGTGTTCCAAAACATACAAATCAGGTTAATTTTTTTGCTAAAAGATCGTCTACCATGCCCCCAAAACACTGTAGCACGATTCTGGACTTCTTAAACGGCTACATATCCTGTTGGAAAATACCGTCGCCGTCACGAAAGACATCGCACATGAAGGGATGCAAGTAATCTGCAATAATCTCCATATAGTCCACAGTTGTCATGGGAACTTCGATTACTACCACAGATCCGATGGACGCCCAGGTGGATGTGCCCCATAGCATAATTATTCCTCAACTTGCTTACGTGGTGCAGTGCATGTTTCCAGCAGTTGTACACAACCTGCTTCCGCGGCAGGGTGTATGTTTCGAACGACTGTTTGCAACCTGCTTCCAAAACACAGTGCGTGATTCGAGAGACCATACGCCAGGACGCTGGCGCACCCGACACGACTAACGTCCTCGTGTAGCAAGAAGTGTGATTCATCCGACTAGGTGACACATTTCCATTGTTGTACGGTCAAAGCTTGATGATCCTGTGTGCACCGCTATTGTAACTGTCTACGTGGAAACGCGTACGGCCATCTGCTACAGAGCCCCATATTGAGCAATGTACGTTGAACGGTATGTTCCAAAATACTTGAGCCTGCCGTCAAATCTGTCACAAAACAAAGTGGGCAAGCCTCCTTGGTTTCATCTTTCTTCAGCCACTTTCCATAGATGCTCATGAATTTTTCAGGGGAACAACCGAGCAGCTTTGTTGTTTCCAATTGAATTTTTGTTGGGGGCAGCGCCATAATAGCCGGACACCTGTCAAAATCGCTTACGTGAGTGGATTTCCACATTTTCAGGCCGTATTTTACCCAGAATGGTACACCAGTCCTATCTGCTACGCTTATATAATTTCCTTACCGCGTAATGTGACCACAACGCCACCACAGATACTCACTCACGCGGTGGGCACTGTATCATAATGTTCTGTCTCATCAGTGTATATAATGTTAGCTTACTGCGCCTCGTAAAGATCTTTAAAACATTTATACGTTGCACGCTCTACATTCCACCACTCAGTTAAAGCTTCACATTTTCTAAACTCCGTCTCAAATCGCGACGTAAAAGTTTGAAACTTGAGTCAAAATTTCCTCAGTAATGCTGAAAAAGTGTGGCACTCTGTAACGTCACCCTTGAGCTCGGCGACGGAACGACACATGTGAAAAAAAGGCCAGAGCTCGTAAGTTCCTGTAAGTTGGGTTAATGATGCTACAATGGCACCAAATTTCTCACCAAATCGGCCCATCACAACCGTGGTCGCGTCAGGTCACACGATGGGATGGTCCTCACATCTCCTCTTACTCATCGCTTCTCTCGACGCCGACGAAAAAACACTATCGCTCAGAAACAACTCGAAAAGGCCTTAAATGGTGCGATAAAGGGCGTTAATGGAACCACTTCTTCCCTTGGGGCGTTGATTCCCACACATTTCGCGGTCGCTGTGGGCTAAGCAACAGGAAGATGTTCTTGACCACCTCCGACAGTGCTGAGATTTACTTCTTCCTCCTACGGCACGATTTAATCATCCGCTGAGGACATTGTGGGCCTGCTACCCTAATAAACGTTATCACACTCCTTTGGAGTGCAGCGCGACATCTGTGTTTGCTCTGGTGTTCAGTATGGGACCATTCAAGGCCATTCGACGAAATATGAACGCGTTCTGAAGCAATAAACGGTGTCTATACGTTTTCAGCACTCCTGTTCAGCGCCCTACTTTGATTACAAAAACTGTTTCTTAAAACAAGAGTCCTAGACAGATGCAACTTACAGGGTTTGAGTCAGTGGCAAACAAGAGTCCTAGACAGATGCAATTTACAGGGTTTGAGTCAATGACAACAACACATTGTTGACTACAAAATTGAAATCTTTCATTTTGAAACTTGTATCCCAATAACGACGTTGATATATTGTTTATCGCACTGTTAGTAAAAATGCTTTAGGCTGTGCACAAAGCAGCATCGATGTAGGGAGATCGTCCAGCAAAATCCACAGAGCAGCAGGTAGCGCAGACTGAGTGTCGTAGCGACATGTCAGATATTTCAGGTAAAGGTGAGTCCCTCGCGGCTAGCGAAGCGACTCGTCAATAGCGCGCGCTTGATAACTGTCAGAGGAGGATGCGAAGCCTCTGGACGTCCAACTATTTCCAGCAAAATTAAGTTATTTGCAACCACCCCTTGACGTAGTCGGACAATACGAACAATACACAGCAACATGAACATTTTTGTATCAGTCCGTTATTCTGCCATCGGCATCGGGAATCCGGTGAGGTTTTTCGTCATGTATAGCGTATATTTTGACATTTTTTGTTCATTAGGGCTTCCTTCTAGTAAACTACATTAAATTTTAAGTATGTAATAGTAAAACGTAGCCCTTTGTTGTATATTAGCTACAAAATTGTTTGGATAAAACATAAATCACACAGCAAATGTTGAAAATAAAGGTAGAAAAAATAAATGAGTAATTAGAGTCCTCCATGTAGTGTTACGACAATGTGTTGTCTTACATTATGGTGTGAAATGATACGTACAACATTAATCGGTATCTGTCGTTCGGCTAATATTCCATAAAACTTTTCATCTCATCTGCAGACATTCATTACTTGTGTATTCGTTGCATGTTTAAAAAATCACATTAGTAAAACAAGAAAAAGTAACCTACACTTGAAAAGAGCCTTTACCTGTAGTATTTTCTCCGTAACGTTCGAGTAGAGTGGAATAGAGAAACCTTATGTAATATTAAAGTCTTACGAAACAATGGTAATAGTACCGATCTCTTAAGACAATTTAGTTCAGTGTTGTAAACACAATTGAACCGTGTTGTTTTCACCCTTCAGAAAATTACATTTTACGCCGCAGCGGGCTATTACCTCCAGGCTAGGAACCACAGCACTAGAGGGTGATGAAAGTGACAAAACATCCAGTAGATGACAAATTATTTCTTATTTTATTCTTATTTTGATTTCTGTCTGTCTGTCTCTCTCTCTCTCTCTCCCTCTCTCTCTCTCTCTCTCTCTCTCTCTCTCTCTCTCTCTGTGTGTGTGTGTGTGTGTGTGTGTGTGTGTGTGTGTGTGTGTGTGTGTGTCGTAAAGAAGTCTTCGGATTAGGATTTGGTTCAAACGGTTCAAATGGCTCTGAGCACTATGGGACTTAACATCTATGGTCATCAGTCCCCTAGAACTTAGAACTACTTAAAACCTAACTAACCTAAGCACATCACACACATCCATGCCCGAGGCAGGATTCGAACCTGCGACCGTAGCGGTCACGCGGTTCCAGAGTGAAGCGCCTAGAACCGCACGGCCACACCGGCCGGCTGGAATAGGATTTCCGAGGGAGAGTGGATATTGATTTAAAATTTCGACAAAGTTAATTCCCAACCGCTTTGAGCGCTACCGAGGAGTACAGCCTTACAGTCCCTGAAACTGTAATGTAATACAGTTCATCATGAATAAATGGGGATACATTAGGAGGTAATGTCTCATTACTGTGAGCTATTTCAGACATAAGTAAGCTGATAAAATAAATTTCTTGATTTTTTCGATCTTAACCGGAACGGAGTTGTTGGTTAGGTATTTACTTCGAATAGCGGTGATAATACCTGGGCACCAACTTTTGTATACATATACAAAAACAAGAACTTAGATTAATCCAAAGAAATACACTGATTTATATTATTCATTCTTGTAGTCCTAGGTAATGAGAACTCGATCGTACAGTTAATACAATTATAGATCGCACAGTTAATAGAATTAAAGTTGTACTCCAAACATGTAACAAGAAACTGAAGTACAAGCGCCTTATGAGGCTCCCAATTATATTGGTAGACGGAGGGGGAGGAGATAATAGAGAGAAACATGAGGAGGCGATTGACGGAGGGAAGAGGAGGATATGAACAGACGAAGGAAAGTGGAGGAGACGCACAGAGAGAGGAGGAAATGGATAGCACGAGGGGGAGGAGGAAATAAACGGAGAGAGCGAGAGGATCAGATGGGCAGAGAGAAGGGTAGGAGCGATTGAAGAGAGGCAGAAGGTTATGAACAGAGAGTTGGGGTGGAGAACATGGACATAGAGAGGGAGGAGGAGATGGAAAGGGAGGGGTGAGCGGGAGACGGACAGAGCTAGGGGAAGGAAGAGATGGACTAGTAGAAAATATTAGTAAATTCATACCTGGGCAATAGTAGTAAATAAATATCTAACTTCACGGGTGAGCGACACAGAGTTATAAAGGGGAAGAGCCATTATCTTGTTAAGTTAAAGATACAGCTGCGGGAAGAAAAGGAAAATCGGAACAAAAGGACAAACGAAAAAAATCCAGACAAACTTTTAAGGTGCATCGACTCCTAGGAAAGAGTTAAAGGAATTTATATCAGCGCAGTTTAACCAAGCTACTCGAACAAATTCGTTGAAGATATAACTGAAGAATGGACAAACATAAAAAATATTGTGTGTCACATACCATCCTGCAAATTAATCTACGAAATCCAGATTCCAATGGAAGAAACAGCAAAGGAAGGGTCAGATCTAATAACTCTACCAGAATTAAGACAGGCACTCAAGGAAGCAATGGAACTGAAAAGCACCCAGATTAGAGAGAACTGCCACGGAACTGATAAAGTATGTGGAACATTTCTGTAATTCAGAATGCCCCATGCCTATAACATGTGCTGGCGTACATGAGAAATACCACAAGAATGAAGAGTGACTAAAGTTATTTCACTGTTTAAAAAGGGAGACAGAAGTAACAAAAATAATTACAGGAGAATTAGTTCCCGATTGATTCTTCTGAGACGTACAGAAAATTGCTATTAAAAGAAACATTTCTGATTTATTTTTGTTAAAACAGCCAGTAGGTTTCCGTAAAGGAAGATGCTGTGCCGAAGAAGATTCCACGCTGAAACGAATTATACAGACAAGAAGAGAATTCAGTTGGGAAACAAACCTAGTATTCGCTGACTGTGGAGAAGCATGTGACTGCGTCCTTAGGAAAAGTTTTCCTAGCGTCTGATAAAAGTATGGCCAGGTTTACATGAACACACGAAAACAAGGATACATGCTGGCAGAGACCTGACATTAGAAAAGGAGATAAACCTGGGCGTAAACATACATACAGGTACATCGACGACCAGGAGAGGGAATGGATGAGGGACAGAATAATTGCAGAAATAGAAATGGGAACAGATAAAAATTTAAATCAGTGATTTTTGCTGACGAGCAGGTAATCATATAGGTTGGCGGAGACAAACTACAAAAAGCGGTAAATAGCTTAAGTCACAGCGTATAGATATCAATAGCAGAAACAGAAAAGACGGTATTTTCATGACAATGCTGCACAAGAACTAAGATGTGTAACGTCTAGTAAGAAACAAAAACAACATATTATGTAGTAACGAGAAAATTATATGTATCATATTGTGTTATTGTATAAAATTATGTATTTTTTTTATTATTTTTTTTTTTGAGAATATCTGCGTCGGCGAGTAATGAAACCGCCACAGACGATAAATGTCGAACAAAGATTAAAATAAGTGACTAGTATATAATACGTGACGAACATCAATTTCTTTGTCTTCTTCTTCATCTGGGAGTCGAGCGAGTGAGATATCCTGTGTCGTAGTAGCGAGCGCTAGTGTAGCATTCTTTTGTCGAGACTAAGAGATGTACGCCATTACGTGTGAATTCATAGGGGTGTGTAACAATTGAAATATTTAAATGTTTTAATAGAGTTATGTAAATGAAAACTTGCCTATTATCCCATCCTGTTGAGACATTTTTCAGTTATATAAATATTATCTGTGGTGCTGAGCTGCGTGGCGAACGAAAGAGCCGCTGCCGCGGCGTATTCAAACGACTTCCAATATAGTCTAGCATACCGCAAGGAAGCGGTAAAGTAACAGTAAAATAATATTATTTCTTTTAGCTTCCAGACTTGCAGTGCAGATCAGCAGATTTTATGATGTGTTGCAGGTTGACGCGGGCTGCTGATAGTATATAACTCACAGTACAAATAAGTTGATGTGCCGTCGGAATCTAATAGGAATCTTGCTGTGCTCCCTTCTGGTCTGGCAAACATTATAGTGAAAACGTATTTTTTTTAATAAGAGTCTCATGTTCTTGTGCTAGTCGTGGCATTGAGTGGCGTTTTACCGAGAAACAAAATCCACTGCAAAATATTGTTGTTGAACGATCATACGAACTGTAACATCAGTGTTCATAACCAAGTAATTTCAATTTTCAATAACTATAAAGTAGGAAAGATATGTTGATTTTTAGAATGAGTTACAGTCACGAAAAAACGTTCCTTTAATTGTAGGCCAGATACAGAACAATAAGATCTCAATATATATATATATATATATATATATATATATATATATATATTGCTTTGTTAAAAGGTAATGATGATAAAGAAATTCAAAGCACGGCATTATTAACAGATATTTCGCGGCTCTTTTCGTATATGCGATAAAAAAAACGCGAAAGATGGTAATATGTAGTATAACAATAGAACAGGTGACCCATTAGCAGTTCCTAAGTTGTAACTTTTGAAGAAGAGAAAAACATAAATATGATAATTAATACAGCTCAACGAATATGTGGCACGAGGAGAAGGACAGAGAGGAGGAAGACGAGAATAGGACACAAAATGATAAAAAGTCAGGTCACTACCCACAATACTATAAGGAGCAGGAAACTGAACATCAAGACATTAAGACACTAGCTGTTCCTGAGCTATTGGCTTAATTTTTTTAAACAAAGCTTGGGATGCAAACTGTTGTTACAATCCTGACACAGGAAAACTGGGAAAGGTATTCATTCCACTCAGCAGAACATCGGTTATTTCTATGGTCAAATTAATGTATTTCACACTTGGAGCATGTGAGAACATGGTGTAGATCAAGTTATAAAACATATCGCCACATTAATAGCCGATGCGTTTCTAGACGCTCAAAATATAGTTGAAGACGTTGTGTGCAAGAGCTACTCTGAGATGACTAGGATAGCACAGGTGAGTTCGTATCAAACAAGAAGGATGACTGATAGTAAACAGAAAATTTGTGTGGTGCGCCTTACCAGAAGGCCTGTGTGTGTGTGTGTGTGTGTGTGTGTGAGTGAGATCCAGTACACCTTCCTGGAGTAGCTGCGCAAGAAGTTGATACACGTATGATAGAATGTTAAGATAAAACACATTGGGAAGTGCCAGCACACCCTTGACTTTCCTACACCCACATCACCCCTAGGAGTGGGAAGGGTGTAACGAACAGAAGTATTTCAGTACAAATTTCTTTCAAAGTTGCTGTACGTACGCCTCAGAAAATAAAAAAAGAACATGCTTCTAACGTCTCTAATAGCGATGGTGGGAAAAGATATCACTTATAAAGAATCTGATACTGGTGATAGCTGTGTCAAACAATTAACTTCGCAAGGCTTATTAGTACAAATTAGTCACATTCAATGAAACGTAGTTTGTAGAGAGCTGTTGAAAGTGTTGTAAATTTTTAGAAATGAAGAGAATCCCCAGAAGGAACTAAATTAGTAATAAAACATTTTGCTAGAAAAATTGACATAAAAAGTTTAGTGATTTATGTAAAGAATCGTCTTCTGGATATTTCCAGCATCCAGCTGGCTGTTATATAGTGCCAGGAGTTTCTTAAGACTTCAGTACAAAGTTATTTTAAAGCAACCCACTATAATCTGTGATGATACTTCAGCCGCAACAAAAAATTGGTTCTGAACACTTTTACTAACATCATATTCCTGTACTGATGCACTCAGCTCTTTCTACGTCTGCCACACACATAGAAATGAAGTGGCTCTGTAAAAAGTAGTACTGAAAATATTGACGTTTTAAGGCCTTGTATCTGTTCATACCTCTCAGTAGGCCATACGTTCACCGTATCGTTGTTTCTACTTACAGCAGACTTCAGTACCCTTCGCGTGTAGCACAGTTACAACCCCACTCGGATCAACACATCTTAGAAACAAGTCACACTTGAAACATCCCCTTAGAAAAATTTATAAATGACTATGCTGGTAAACCTCTTACGTTATTTGATTTTCAAACAGCTGGGCAAAACTGAACGTACTCAGACATTTCTCTCTTTACTTATTCTGATCAACACTAAACGCAGTCTGACTTTCAATAATCCCTACAAAACAATGGCCCTGACTAACAGTAACCTCTTTCATGAATCACTTACGTCACAAAAATCTTCGTTACTCGAGCGCCAATACTGCGAGCTAAATTAAAGATTCTGACTACTGAAGGCACCAGCTACTGATAGGTATAGTTAGCAAATGAAAGAATTTGATGGAGAACAAACAATGTATTTACCTTCATAGTGTTCAAAAGTCATTATATATATATATATATATATATATATATAGCAAATATTCCAACAATGCCAACCAGCCACAGACTGCACACAGCACAGTCAGCGATTTTCATACAGAGTGCTACGTGGCGTTACCAACATAAAAACCTAAACAGCCTACTTACACACTGAGGTTACAAAAATCTTGGGTTGGCAATATTCACATTTACAAATGGCGGTAGTATTGCCTGCACAAGAGGTTCGTGACCTTATCGGTTGGACCCTAAGCGAATGGAAAACGGTGGCCTGATCACATGACTTCCAATTTCAGTTGAGCTATGGCAGGACTGAAGTGTGGCGCAGACCGCACGATGCCATGGACCCACATAGTCAACAAGACACTGTGAACGTTGGCGAGTTTGTAGTGGCTCCATAATGGTGTCGACTGTTTTTATATGGAATATAGTGGATCCTCTGGTCAAGTTGAACCGATCATTGATCGATAAAGGTTATGTTCGATTAGCTGGAAAACATTTTCAGCCATTTATGGACTTCATGTTCCCAAACAAAGTAATTTTTATAATTTTTATGTATGACAATGCGCCTTCTCACCGGGCCACAATTGTTAGCGATTGGTCTGAAGAACGATCTGCACAATTCCAGAGAATTATTTGGCCACTTGGATCGCCCGACGTGAATCCCATCAAACATTTGTGGGACATAATAGGGAAGTCAGTTCGTGCACATAATTCTGCACCGGCAACGCTTTCCGGAGTGTGGCTGGATATGAAGCATAGCTCTATATTTCTGCAAGGGACTTCCAATGAGTTTTCGAATCCATGCCACGTCGAGCTGCTGCACTACGTCGGGGAAAAGGAGGTCCGACACGATATTGGGAACCATCACATGACTTCTGTCACATCAATGTGCAGCGTGTCGTCTCACAAATTAGATTCTACAAAGGGTACTAAACATAACATGGCGTGCGGATTCAATTTGGTTGCTCTCTGATCTCCCTATCCTGTAACATAAAGCGCTACGCGTTAAACTGTGCGAGCAGGTCTTGCATGTTGTTGTTGTTGTTGTTGTGGTCTTCAGTCCTGAGACTGGTTTGATGTAGCTCTCCATGCTACTCTATCCTGTGCAAGCTTCTTCATCTCCCAGTACTTACTGCAACCTATATCCTTCTGAATCTTCTTAGTGTATTCATCTCTTGGTCTCCCTCTACGATTTTTACCCTCCACGCTGCCCTCCAATGCTAAATTTGTAATCCCTTGATGCCTCAGAACATGTCCTACCAACCTGTCCCTTCTTCTTGTCAAGTTGTGCCACAAACTCCTCTTCTCCCCAATTCTATTCAATATCTCCTCATTAGTTATGTGATCTAACCGTCTAATCTTCAGCATTCTTCTGTATCACCACATTTCGAAAGCTTCTATTCTCTTCTTGTCCAAACTATTTATCGTCCATGTTTCACTTCCATACATGACTACACACCATACAAATACTCTCAGAAACAATTTCCTGACACTTAAATCTATACTCGATATTAACAAATTTCTCTTCTTCCTCTCTACTTCGACCATCATCAGTTATTTTACTACTTTAAGTGTCTCATTTCCTAATATAATTCCCTCAGCATCACCCGGTCTAATTAGACTACATTGCATTATCCTCGTTTTGCTTTTGTTGATGTTATATTCTTCTTTCAAGACACTGTCCATTTCGTTCAACTGCTCTTCCAAAACCTTTGCTGTCTCTGACAGAATTACAATGTCATCGGTGAACCTCAAAGTTTTTATATCTTCTCCACGTATTTTAATATCTACTCCGAATTTTTCTTTTGTTTCCTTTACTGCTTGCTCAATATACAGATTGAATAACATCGGGGAGAGGCTACAACCCTGTCTCACTCCCTTCCCAACCACTGCTTCCCCTTCATGCTCCTCGATTCTTATAACTGCCATCTGGTTTCTGTACAAATTGTAAATAGCCTTTCGCTCCCTGTATTTTACTCCTGCCACCTTTAGAATTTGAAAGAGAGTATTCCAGTCAACACTGTCAAAAGCTTTCTCTAAGTCTACAAATGCTAGAAACGTAGGTTTGCCTCTCCTTAATCTTCCTTCTAAGATAAGTCGTAAGGTCAGTATTCCCTCACGTGTTCCAACAGCCCAAGTGCGTTTTCCAGAATGGATGATTCTCTAGCGGACTATACGTTGCTTTCAAACATTTTTAAAGCATTATGTGTGTACTAGTGTCGAACCCAGAATATTCCCTGAAAAAGATTAGGGATGTAGTTGACATAGAGTTGGAACAGAAAAATTGTAGGCAGAGACAAACATGTAAAACTGATTAATAATAATATTAATGGGGAAGGTATGTGGAGAGTAGCATACGCAAAGAAGCCATTCTCTGCTAAGAGACGTCTGTTAGTAGCAAACATACACCTCGATAGCGAACGTATATATGGAGCACAGCGTTTATGCAAGCAAATCATACAGTGTGGGAAAAGACGATAATCGAATAACTGATAAAAAATGTTACATTCGGATGTTGAAAATTATCTGACGAGACAAAAGGTGAGCAGGTTCTCACAGTCGGGAACAAAATGTATATATGGAAAATACTGACTATGAGAGGTTCCAGGTATATGTCTGCACTCCTGTTACACATACAAATCCAATGATACATTACTTTAACACACAGAATAGCCAAAATAAAATGGCGCTGCCAATCTGCACATTATCAACGGAAAGTTTCGGTTTCTGCAGTCACATGCTTCGTGTATGGATTTCAGAGTGCTCCAAGATTGCAGATATATTCTTGAAAATACCTTGAAAATAGCCGGAAAAAGAAAGAGCAGTATCTTAGGAGGTATGTTAAGAATGTCTTACATGGTGGTAAAGGCATTCTTAGAGAGGAAAAACTTCTGAGAGAAGACGGAAGATACACGACTTGCCTTTAAAATTGCTACACCAAGAAGAAAGGCAGATGATAAACGGGTATTTATTGGACAGATATATTATACTAGAACTGACAGGTGATTACATTTTCACGTAATATGGGTGCATATATCCTGATAAATCAGTACCCAGAATAACCACCTCTGGCCGTAATAACGGCACTGACACGCCGGGGCATTGACCCAAACACAGCTTGGATGGCGTGTACAGGTACAGCTGCCTTTGCAGCTTCAACACGATACCACAGTTCATCAAGAGTAGCGACTGGCTTATTGTGACGAGCCAGTTGCTCGGCCACATATACCAGACGTTTTCAGTTAGTGAGAGATCTGGAGAATGTGCTGGCCAGGGCAGCAGTCGAACATTTTCTGTATCCAGAAAGGCCCGTACAAGACCTGCAACATGCGGCCGTGCATTATACTGCTGAAATGTAGGGTTTCATACGTATCTAATGAAGCGTAGAGCCACGGGTCGTAACACATCTGAAATGTAACGGCCACTGTTCAAAGTGACGTCAATGTGAACAAGAGGTGCCCGAGACGTGTAACCAATGGCACCCTATACCATCACCCCGGGTGATACGCCAGTATGGCGATGACGAATACACGCTTCCAATGTGCGTTCACCGCGATGTCGCCAAACACGGTTGCGACCATCATGATGCTGTAAACAGAACCTAGATTCATCCGAAAAATGACGTTTTGCCATTCGTGCACCCAGGTTCGTTGTTGAGTACACCATCGCAGGCGCTCCTGTCTGTGATGCAGCATCAAGGGTGAGCGCAGCCATGGTCTCCGAGCTGATAGTCCATGCTGCTGCAAACGTCGTCGAACTGTTCGTGTAGATGGTTGTTGTCTTGTAAACGTCCCCACCTGTCGACTCAGAGATCGAGACGTGGCTGCACGATCCGTTACAGCCATGCGAATAAGATGCCTGTCATCTCGACTGCTAGTGATACGAGGCCGTTGAGATCCAGCACGGCGTTCCGTATTACCCTCCTAATCCCACCGATTCCATATTTTGCTAACAGTCATTGGATCTCGACCAACGCGAGCAGCAATGTCGCGATACGATAAACCGTAATCGCGATAGGCTACAATCCGACCTTTATCAAAATCGGAAACCTGATGGTACGCATTTCTCCTCCTTACACGAGACATCACAACGTTTCACCAGGCAACGCCGGTCAACTGTGTACGAGCGATCGGTTGGAAACTTTCCTCGTGTCAGCACATTGTAGGTGTCGCCACCGGCGCCAGCCTTGGGTAAATGCTCTGAAAAGCTAATCATTTGCGTATCACAGCATCATCTTCGCGTCTGTACCACGTCATATTCGTGGTGTAGCAGTTTTAATGGCCAGCAGTGTAGAATATATTCAACAAACGTAATCGAGAAGTAATTTCTTTTAGATGGTAGTGTTGACACAGTGGAGAAACTTATGGCAGGCCGCATCAGATCAACAGAAATGATCACTTACATCCTAATCTTATAACATTGTGGATATGGCACCGGTATATTCAGTAAAACTTTCTAGTTTATTTTTACATTCTGTTCAAACTGCTAACACAGTATTTTTCGACAGATAACATACGTAGACACTCTATAAGCTCCATAGACGAGAAGTTTAATACAGATTTTACTGAAACTTCCTGGCAGATTAAAACTGTGTGCCCGACCGAGATTCGAACTCGGGACCTCTGCCTTTCGCGGCAAGTGCTCTACCATCTGAGCTTCCGAGGCACTACTCACGCCTGGTACTCACAGCTTTACTTCTGCCAGTACCTCGTCTCGGTCGGGCACACAGTTTTAATCTGCCAGGAAGTTTCATATCAGCACACACTCCGCTGCAGAGTGAAAATCTCATTCTGGAAACAGATTTTCCTGCTTTTCGAAAATTATCTTCAGTCTAGGATTACAACCAAATTTGCAACCACGCAGTTATTAAGGAAACATAAATTTTTGAAACAGAAAAAATGAGTACTACTGAAACGTCCCCTTAGAACAATTGTACATGGCTGTGTTTAAACTGACACACAATATTTCTAGCGCAACGCAAACTGACTTTCAAAAATCCCTACAAAAGTATGGCCCTGACTAATATTGACCTATACCTTTCACAAATCACTTACCTCACCAAAAATCTTCGTTACTCGAACTACTGCAATACAGCGAGCGCCACTACTGCCAGCTAAATAAAAGATTCAAACTACTGAAGGCACTAACTACTAATAGGCATAGTTAGCAAATGAAAGATTTTGATACAGAACAAACAATCTATTTACCTTACTAGTGTTCAAAAGTCATAATATATATAGCAGTTCATGACATCCAGCCTTACAAATTTCAAAACTCCGCCATGTCTCTCCCCATATCCACCACTGCTGGTGGCTCCCCTCACACTGCTCAACGCTACGCGCTGTTCACATCCATCTGCCCAACACTACAAAGGCAGACAACAATGCAAACTAGCCACAGACTGCACACAGCACAGCCAGTGATTTTTCATACAGAGCGCTACGTGACATTACCAGTAAGAAAACCTATACAGCCTTCTTACATGTGAAATGTTTCTCATCGTTTCATTAGGCATTTTAGTAAATATCATAAATTAAGAGTTCCACAGTAGAATCATATGTTTTCAAGTTTGAGTGTGTTGTATTTGCGATGCTTTCTGCAAAGGAATGTCAATAGCGAGGATAATGGCCTCTTTTTTTTTCTCCACCAGTGCCTCTGAAAGGCACACTCTAATGCTTTTTTCCAGGGACTGCCGCGCAGCTGGTTGCCCACGACGCATTACATGCAGGTGCCATTTAACTTTCTTACCAAAATATTTGACACCAGTTTGCACTACAGTGACAGCCTCACATAAAAATTTCACAGGTCGAGAATTTGCGTTTCAAATCTGTAGAAACAAAATCCTGTAAATATAACAGTGTCCAAAAAATTTTCTCCAGCATAGTGATACATTCACGCATGTACACACATTTCATAACTCTTGAAGTACGATTCTTGGTTTTCACAAACCAGAGTCCCTAACCACTACTCATTATTGCTTGCTTTATTACACATATACATATTCGTAGACACTTCTTCAATATTTCATCATAATAAATACATAGCATAATTAAATTCCTCATATAGCATCAGCTTATTGATCATAAACATACCGCAACAGTGTAATACACATCGTCATCATAACATCATAAAACCTCAGCCAAATCTCAAAATCGTCGTAGCTTCCTTCAATAATTTCAAAACCTAAAAAAATTCTCTGCTCATGTCAAAAGTGTCATCTACCTCAAATGTACTTTAAAAATCATGATCCCATACCAAATACATCATTCAAAGCTCTCATAGTATCACAATGGTTCCGAAAAAATATGAACAGTTCACAAAGTACAGACAAAATACAGTTTCATAAGTGTGAAGTTACACAACTGTGTAATTGGGTAAACATGTGTCACTGATGTAGAAAAATAAATGTTTGTCTCTTCCAGTTAAATGATCAGATAGCTGTGTAATTTATGTGTTAGAGAAATATGGTACCGATGTGTAAAGTTGTATAAGCCAATACCATATTAGCTAGGGCTCCTTGTGCTTGCCAAACACATGGTACACAAAGTAGGTGTGTACCCCCTTGAGGATTAATGTAATTATACCCTCAGATGTTACAGATTACAGTAATGGAATGAAATGTATCATGGAAAACCTTTGTATCATTGTACTTCAAATATCTTTAAAAAAATGTTTTAAGTACAAAATTAATCACTCAAATACGTGTACTGTAGCACTAAACTGTGCGTCTTGTTGTAAGATAATCTCTGTGGAAGTGTCGTAGTTATCGTCCTCCGAAAGCTAAGTTCTGCAGAAGTCAATGTACTTACCTCATGATAAACAAAAGTGAAATGCTTTGCGTATAGATATCTTAGTTATTACGCTTATTGCCGTGATGAAGAAAGTACTGTGCTGTAACGTATTGTTGTTCTCTGGAAAAGGCTGTCTCCTTGTAGCTATACCACAAAAGTTACTACTAAAACATGTTTTACTTTCCAGAAGAATTCAGAAAAACTGTCCAGATATAAAACAGATACACCACAAAAGCAACATTGTAAATTGTCACTCATTAGTAGCGTCGTGATAAAATCGTGTAGCTGTCACATAAACTAACCACTGTGTCATCTGGTATCTCACAGAAAGTACTTTAAATCCAGAATGTATTTTCAAGTAAACCAAAATGTTGCATTAAAATCTCATTAGCAGTACTGGTAAATGTTCTAAGTATGTGAGCCTTATAGTCGTTACGTAATCGTGCAACTAACAAGCAAGAATGTACACACACAATATCACTGTGTCGTCTGTTCACAACAACAATGCATTCGTAATTTCTGTTTAAATAAGTTCTCTTCGTTCTTGACTGGATATTTAACTTCAAACATTGTTGCATCTTAACAGATTCTAAGTCTGACAAAGCATACTAGCAATGTAAAGTGAAAAGTTATATGGCATAGAAAAATTTAAAAAGCTGATTATCTTTCAATAAACGGTTTTACATGTGAAACGTGGTGTAAACCTTTACTCTTCCTAGGACGCAGAGTTTCAACTTCAACGCAATTATCATGTGGTATACGCCGGTAAGGAATACTGGAATTTTTCTCAAGGTTAGCGTCTATGTTATTTTTCTCTGAGCCAGCCGGCGCACGCGGCTGCCTGCGGTGCGAGTCATTGTCTGTCTCTTTGTTGGCGCGCATCGTTATTAGGATTAGGAGACCTAACTTCTGCAAATTCGCCTTGTCGAGAAGGCCCTGCCCTGTTTGAAGCTCGCCAGTTCTGATGGAATTCAGGTCTGTCATTTTGTCGGTAGTTTACATATTTTCTTGTTTGTCGGTCATGTGGCGGAGTATTTCTCCAGGAATCGTAACTGCGTGGTGGACCGTTGCGTCTGAAGTTATTCTGTCTCCCTTGATAATAATTATTTTCGTTCCCATATTGTCTTTTTCTATGGTTATCTCTGTCATATTCATTACTACGGAAATGCGATCTTTCTATGTAACTATTACTCTGCCAGTGGTTGTCATATGGGTGGTGTCTGTTTTGTTCACGATTTGCGTTGTAAGAATAGCCTTGTCGTGTCCCGTTATTATTTCTTTCGTCGCGGAATTGTGACGAATGTGCCCTGTAATTCTTGTGCTCCTGTTTTCGCGTTCCGCGATTGTCAGTGTCGATTTCCAATTCTTGTAAGAGTCCCTGAAAAACTTCAGTGTCGTCTTTGCAATGTCCTGCCAAAATAATATGTCGTAAATGTTCAGGCAATTTGATTAAACAAATGCGGATGAGTTCTGAGGGGCTGTATGGTTTGAAAGATACTGATTCTTATGTAACATGTCTTCGAAATATTTCACAAGACTGGAAAATTCAGATTGTTCGAAATGTTTCATCATTATGATGCTATGTTTTACTCGGTCTTGTGTAGCTTGAACCCATATGCTGAGAGGAAGGCATGATAAAATTCTCCTTCACTGTGACAATCGTAAATGACCGATCGCATTCTTACAGCTGGTTCATTCTCTAAATAGCCACACATAATTTCTAATCTGTGCTCTAATGACCAGTTGGTAGGAAAACAATGAGAGAATTGATGAAGCCATGCTTGTGGATGAATGTCGTTGTCAGAATTCTTAAATGTTTCGAATTTACGTGTAGTAATGAACAGCTTATAGTCAAAATCATCGTGTCGGCGAGTCGCACATCGCTCATTGTTACTTCGTTTCGGCCGTTCCATCTCAAAATCCAATGCTGCGCTTTGCCAATTTCTTTCATAATTTCCGAAGTGTCCTGTGTTATTGTTTTGTGGTTGTTCCGTATTTCTACGTCCCTCTTCCCGCACTGGAGCGCGAGTGTCCTCTGAAGTATGTAATTCTTGTATTACTTGTGCCAACTGATCTTGTACTTCCCGGATTTCTCTTTTGTACTGTGTATTGTTTTGATTTTGATTTTGTTTGAATTTTCTAATTTGTTCATACTCTTCAGTGTCCATGAAGGCTACAGGTCTTGTGTCATTCAGATCATCATCTACCTTTGTAGATAAGTTAGTGAACTGATCTGAAAGTTCGACTACTTTATCCGATAGTGAAATTATTTCCTCTGTGTGTTTTTCTGAACCAAGTTTCAGAGTGTTCATTTGTGTTGAAATCGTATCTACTGTGTCCTTTAAGTTTTCCTGAGTTTTTGCAAGTTGCGTAACCAAATCGGTAGATGCAACTGAGTCAATTTTAGCTTGCAAGGTCTCCTGATTTTCATGAACAATAGTTTGCAGTTCTTTTATGGCTACTTCGTGATTCTGTAATGAATTTTCACGACACGAAAAAATAGGTTGGAAATGCTCACAAATTTGTGTTTTTACGTCATTATAGACTTTTTGACATTTCGATTCAATGTTATGTACCTCAGTAGTTAAAACTTCACGCGTTTGTTCAAGTGTGGTGTCTAACTTCCGAAGATTTTCTTCCATTGTGTCTAACTGTTGCTGTGTTTGTCTCTGGTGTTGTTCCATTTTGTCTAACTTTTGAAGATTTTGTTCCATTGTGTCTAACTTTTGAAGATTTTGTCCCATTTGTTTCTGATTTTGTTCAAGCGCTGTGTCTAACTTTTGTAGCCTTTGTCCCATTTGTTGCACTAACTGTAATAACAGTGCATTGGTGTCTGAAACATGTTCCTCAGTGCTATTCGGCAGTGCATTTGAACCGGCAATATTCGCATTTTGAAAAGCAGAAAATGTGTCTTGATTTATTTGAGAAAACGGTGAGGAAGCAAAACCTGAATCTACAGTATTTGCAGGATTGCGTCCTGTCATTTCGGAATCCTGAGGCAAGCTGTTGCCGACCGATCGATCGATAATGCTTCCCCGTTCACTAATTGTTTCACTGCCTACAACATTATTTGCAGCCCGCTCCATTTCCTTATGCACAATTACCAAATTACTACTTTGAACATTAGTTAATTCATTACTCGGTGGCGCTAACACACTGCTTTCGTCTTCACTGTTATTTCTCAGTTTACTTTGGAGCCTAGTATTAACGTTTTTCACACGCCATTATTGTCACAATATTTCACACGACAACACAGAAAAACACAATTTGAAGAGCAAAATAAGAAAACACATTAACATAGCACTGAAAATAATATCTAGTTAATTGCAAGCGCAGCTGCGAAATACTTGGTGCAAATCTACATGCATGCCACAACTGTTTTACTGTACAACAATGAAAAACTACAACCACAAGGAAGATTCTCTCTACAATTACTAGCTAGCAATAAACAATAGCTACACTAATTACACAAACTACAAGAAAAAATCAGAAGATTCCAGTGAGATATCCTCGGCTAAAGGTCGACATATGAAACGTCCCCTTAGAACAATTATACATGACTGTGTTTAAACTGACACACAATATTTTTAGCGCAACGCAATCTGACTTTCAAAAATCCCTACAAAAGAATGACCCTGACTAACATTAACCTATACCTTTCACAAATCACTTACCTCACCAAAAACCTTCGTTACTCGAACTACTGCAATACAGCGAGCGCCACTACTGCCAGCTAAATAAAAGATTCAAACTACTGAAGGCACTAACTACTAATAGGCATAGTTAGCAAATGAAAGATTTTGATACAGAACAAACAATCTATTTACCTTACTAGTGTTCAAAAGTCATAATATATATAGCAGTTCATGACATCCAGCCTTACAAATTTCAAAACTCCGCCATGTCTCTCCCCACATCCACCACTGCTGGCGGCTCACCTCAAACTGCTCAACGCTACGCGCTGTTCACATCCATCTGCCCAACACTACAAAGGCAGACAACAATGCAAACTAGCCACAGACTGCACACAGCACAGCCAGTGATTTTTCATACAGAGCGCTACGTGGCGTTACCAATAAGAAAACCAAAACAGCCTACTTACACTACATATAAACAAAGCTCTGAGCATAAACATCATAGAAGTAGCTGTGTTAATTTCAAGAACAAGCCAAAAGACTAAAATTTCAAATTCTGAAATGTTGTTAAATTATTAACTAAGTTACCTTTTGAAATTGTATGTCTTATTCGAAAACTTTGGAGAAAGAGCTACTGAAATGCTTCCTATTTTTTGTCATTTCTACCCCAAGCAGACAATAGCCAGATTTGAAAAATGAAAATAGGGTCGTGATTTTGATTTGAAAAGCTTAGTTGATTCACAAACCTTTTAACACCAAAACTGCTTTCATTATTTGTAAATGCTAATAGGTAACATAAAAGAGGTATAATCTATTCGTAGAAAACACAAAACTGCAATCACACCTATTCGTCTATCTGAGTGGAGAACATGCCCAAATTAGATTAAGTATTCTATTGTCTTGACCCATACATTTCACATTTTTCTAGTTTTTAAAATGACTTTAACCTGAGTCAAAAGTGTAGAAACTAAAACCAGAATAATAACTCCAGCCTGAAGCTGGAGCTTTTATGAGGTCTTTGACGTATCAGTGGAGACGACGTATTTGACTGTCACGGATGCACGAAAGCGGATGTGTGTTAAAGGGTCTCTCTATAAACTGTTCTCTTCAGTAATATATGTGAATATTGTAATCAGTTGTGAAAGTTTGTCAGAATCTACAATCAAACCATCTGGTGGAGAATGATATCATGGCCAAAAATATTTATTTAAAGGCAAACTTCAACTTAATCCACTACCAGAACTTATTTTTACAAGCTTGCACAAGAAGAGGGAAGAGCAGCCTGGGAGACTACCGTCAAAACATCATTATCAGAAAGGTAAAAAAATGGAAATGAGCGTATGGCATCGTTGGCCGGGAGGCCCCTATTCGGGGAAGTTCGGCCGCCAAGTGCAAGTCTTACTTCATTCGGCGCCACACTGGGCGACTTGCGCGCCGATGATGAGGATGAAATGAAGATGAGGACAACACAATACTCAGTCCACGAGCGGAGAAAGTCTCCAACCCGGCCGGGAATCGAACCCGGGCCCGCTTGCATGGGAGGCGAGCAAGTTACCACCAAGATAAGCAGGCGGACATCAAAGAGGTAAGTACTAGTAACACAGTTACGCCTTCTTCACTTTGTCCAAATTTAGATACCTTAGGCTAGAAGACGAGTACTAGACTTTTGTGGTAATCAAAATGTATTAGGACAGGTGGATGAAGCGACGTCAGAGCCTCCACTTCACAGGCCACCTTTCGGTGTGTGTGGCGCAGGGTACATTTTGTATCAATGTTCTGTTCCACTCGCAAATTGTCTGCGGGAAGAACGATTGCCGGCGAACCTCCGATTGAGCTGTAACCTCTCTCCCTGCTCTTTTCGCGTGGTATACACAGGTGGAAGAAAAATATTTGTTGACTTTTCTAGGAACGTATGCTCTCGGAATTTCAACAGTAAATCACACTATGGTGTAGAACGCCTCTGTTGCAGCGGCTGCCATAGATGTTGGTTGATAATCTCCGTGACGCTTTCGCGCTAACTAAATAAACCTGTAGCGGAACACGCTGCTCGTCTTTGGCTCTTGTCTTCTTTCTGTCAGTCCTGTTTGGTTCAGATCCCATACTAGAGGAACATACAAATATTCGTCGAACTGGAATTTTGTAAGATAACTCCTTCGCTGGTGGCTGTGTTTCCTTATGATTCTTCCAATTAATCTTATTCCTGCGCCTGCCTTTCCTGCGATAAGTTTTATGTGGTCGTTCCACTGTAAATCCGCCGTATCTATTACTACTAGAACTTTTATGGTAGCAGTTGCTTCCAGTGATTGTTCCGCAATCGTGTATCAAACAACAAAGCCTCTCTCTTCCTATTTGTGTGCAGTATGCTACATTTGTTTATGTTGACGTTAAGTTGCCATTACCTGCACAAGTTGTCGATCCCTTGTAGGTTTTCTTCCGTTTCACTACAATTTTCTGACGTTACGAACGCTCTGTATACAACAGCATCGTTCGCAAAAAGCCACAAGGAACTTACAAGGTTATATAATACTTATTCATAAGAGGCACTGAGGATCATAAGGGGCTAAAACGAAGGCACAAAGTTTCGAGTAAATCGATTTTTGTGAAGGTGAAATTTGCTCTCAAACCACAGGTCTCGTTGGTTTCACTTGCTTTTGTAACGAAAGCTGGCTATCCTACTAAAAAATCATTTGCAGACTAATGAGAATAGCGTCTTTTTGACAGCTGTAAAGTGTGTATTAAATGTGAAACTAGAATCAGAACATAAAGGACAGATATTAAATGCACAACACACGATTATGACATGTTCCAACACTTTATGGTCCTCATTATCATCACTTTCATTAAATACATTTTGTGGCTTGAGGGTGAGATAAAACTGTCATCCCACTTCAGGTATGAAATCAGTAGTTCTTAATCTAGTAGTTTTGTTGCATCTTGGTGTTTCAAGGTTGACATTTGCTATCTGCTCGTGTATTTTGGCACTAGATTATGCTGGGAATCTAGAGACTATTGGTAAATGACAAATTGTGATGCCCATCGACTCGGCATGAAGAAAATGGTGGAGTCCCAAGGCTCCATTGAAAAATATGTTACTTTAAACAACAGAATCCGGCAACTGATGAAAACTGCATCTTTGCGAAATTCTTGAAATGTACATTGTTACAATGTACATCAGTCTTCGTTTGGTAGTGAGATCGGTAACATTCTTAGAGGTTAAAGTTTTAAAATGGTCTTGATCCTACAAAATATTCCTTAAGGTGATACCTAGTCGTCTATAGATCAAACTCTAAAATGCAGATAATGTTATAACTTATAGTGGGACAAAAGCAATGAAAGTTAAAAACTTAGATGCATAAAGAAAATTAATGGAAAGATGTACATCCAAAAGCTCTGAATGGAGGCAGATGGCGAAGCACGAACCATATGTGCGAAGGTAAAGACGTCGACTGCTGAATAGCGTGAATAAGCTATGCGTTAAATAGAAGCTCCGGCCAAAGCTTGTCGCATGACGTAGGTAGGAGCCAATGAGGAGAAATGTAAGGTAAAGGCTTATCAAAATAATACAGTTACAGGACTGTTAAAATTAAAAATAATAAATTAAATTACAGGGTGACAATTATTGAATTATATAAAAAACCGTAAATTAGTTACAAACGGCGGAGAGGGCACACTTTATTCAACATGTAAACGTCACTACAAATATTTGGATACAGGTTATGACATGTTCTATATGCCTGCAATCCTTGGCGAAGATGTGGCCCAGACGAATAACGAAATTCTGCATGACCCACTGGGGGGTCGGAACATCGATGCTGTCGATGAGCTCCTGAGTGGCTGTTTTCAGCCCAGCAATGGTTTTGGGGTTATTGCTGTACGCCTTGTCTTTTAAATAGCCCCACAAAAAGGAGTTGCACTTGATCCGGAGACTATGGCAGCCAATCGACCTCTGGGTATCCCAGAGGCAGAATGCTGTCCCCTCCTCCAGGACATCAAAAACTCTCCTATGGAGTCGAGCTGCGTCTTGCATGAGCCACATCTTATCGAAATCAGGGTTACATTGGATAATGAGGATAAAATCATTTTTCAAACCTTCACATTAAGGAATTTCGCACCAATTATTCCTTCTTCTGGATGGCGAAATGCGGGTTCTCAGTCCCCCAAATGCGCCAATTTGGTTTACTGACGAATCCATCCAAAGTAGCCTTCGTCGCTAAACAACACCAAACAGCGCATACTAATTCCCATTATGCCCCGCTGCGAACAGTGCAGTTTCAACGTCTAACGCAAACAGTTCAGAAATACGATGATTTTATTTCATCCTGTATGTTAGCACTAGCTGTGAACAGAACAAGTGACACAGTGATAAATGTAAATACAGAAACCAGTAACAATCGGTTATGGGAGCTATGATTCTAGCATTTTAACATGTTTTTAAATATATAATATACTTTTTGCCATCAGGACCGCTGTAAAAGTTGAAATAAGCTATTAAGATGATTTCCTCCCAATAATATTTTCCACAGCAATACTATCATTTGCGTTTTGAGTCCATGTGGAAGTGACGTTCGGAGACATAAGTAAGATAGACATTCTCGTACATGTATATTCGCATATACATATTTCGCACATAAAACTGGTTCACCGTAAGATCAACAAATGTCAGGAGCAGGCAAGCACAAGGTGATTCAGGAGGAATGTCACATAATTTGTGAGGTCATGCTACATGTGAAAGTAGACCGAAAAAGTCCTATGAACATGTGTCAGATTTTCGGTCGTTATGGAACTGGAATGGGTTGAAGACCGCACACGTCCTTGAATCGATATGAAGACAAGTGTGAATATCACTTACCAAAATGGTGTGTAGGTGCTGTGATGGATAGAATAATGGTGGGACGGATAACTGATTCATCCTACAAGAGGTGTGGTGTTTCTCCAACAGACGGCAGCACTGTGACGTCACACTGAGGCAACAGCTGCAAGCGTACGCAGTATTCAGTTTTGGGTGGATCAGTCAGAAGTCGTGAGCGCGGTTGCCTGTTATGCTTGAGTGCTGTTTAATTAAACAAGCCCATTGTATCATCCATGTGGAATATGCAGACATGTTGTCTTTGTACAGGTACTCTAATGGCAGTGCCCTTGTGTCAAAGACGTTTGGTGGACCCCCTGTACCAGAGTATTTCCCACGGTTTCTCAAACATTACGTGATTACAGACGACTACTCATTATAAATGTAACACCAGAACATAATGCCGTGCAGCCAGTTGAGGAAAGTAACGACATTATTGTAATGGAACAAGGGAGTCCCAGTAACTGTACTCAGCGGATTAACCATCACCACAAACGAGAGTGTGGCACACGCTATATTCCGAGGGCTTGTACCCATTCCAAGTGCAACCCACGCAACACCTGCACCCATGTGACTTCGTAAGCAGACAACAATTTTTTGAGTAGTTGACTGTACACAGAGATGTGGTGCAAATACAGTTTATTTAGATATACGGCTACATTTACTTCCAGTAGTATCATGGCCAGTTGCAGTTCTCACACGTTTTCGGTGGAGAACCGAGGAGATACTAGGAGAACAAGATTCCAAATTACTTTCTCACTGGGGGCCGGCCGATGTGGCCGAGCGGTTCTAGGCGCCACAGTGTGGAGCCGCGCGAGCGCTACGGTCGCAGGTTCGAATCCTGCCTCGGGCATGGATGTGTGTGTTGTCCTTAGGTTAGTTAGATTTAAGTAGTTCTAAGTACTAGGGGACTGATAACCTCAGCAGTTAAGTCCCATAGTGCTCAAAGCCATTTTTTACGTTCTCATTGAACGTTTGTTGTGGTATTATTGATGACATGGTGATAGGGCCTGTGTTCCTGCCAAATCGAATGACACCTGCAGCATACACAAATTCCCTGATAGTGGACCTACCTGCAGTTTCAGAAGACATGATCAAAGAGCAGCGACGGGGAAAATATACGTGTAACATTGTCGATCACCAATTCACTGTATCAGATGAGTATCCCAGTATTTGAATAGCACATTTCCTCAACGATGCATTGGCCATGGCGGACCCATTAACTAATCTGCCAGATACCCGTCCTAACCACATTAGACTTTTGTTTCTGGGGCTGGTTAGAGGAGGATGTGTACGCTACAAAGGTAGATACACATGAAAATCTTTTAGCTTGCATCACCAACGCTGTTGCCCGTATTAAAGCCTGCCGAGATTGTGTGCGATGTGTAACACAACACACCTCCAATGCGTTGACAAGTGTGCTGAGGTGGGTGGGGGACCTTTCGAACAACTCTTGTAGGATGGACTCTTGTAGGATGACCAGTCATCTGTCCCAACATTATTCCGTCCACCACAGAACATTATTTCTTATCGTACTTTTGCAGTTGGAGTTGTACCCAACAGGGATTATGGAACATGTGTTGTTACAACAGACAAGCCATTTTCACTCATTTTGTTAAGTAATACCCACACTTGCCTTCATAATCATACATGGATGGGTGTCATCTTATCCTGCTTCAGTTCTGTAACCATCGAAGATCACACACACGATTGTCGAGCTTTTTCAGTTTATTTTCACGTATAGAATCATCTCACCAATTACGTAACGTTGCTTCTGAATCACCCTGCATGCTAGGGACTGAAAATCGACACAGGTGTGCTTTACACCATAAGGTTTTAAGATCCTCATATGTAATGTGAGAAGTAATGGACTTAATAGACTCCCTTAGCAAGTACCCCATGCTACTTTCGCGTCTGAAGACCTCACTCCATTGAAACGTATTGTTTTCTGTTTACTAGAAGCTCTCCTTTCCAACCACACAGTTGCTCATTAGCGATACAAATAAACAAGTAAGTTGTGTGGTGGTGCTCCCTAACAGATGCAACAGACCAGTGTGCGTGTGTGTGTGTTTGTGTTATTCCTGTATGCGTTCCTAGGGTAGTTGCAAACGAACGCGGTACACATGTGACGTGTTATTCGGACAAGATATAACGGCGATTTGCCAGCACGTCCTTAGTCCCTCTATGCTTTATCAGGAATAGGAATAGGAATTTAAGTAGGAAGGGTGTGTCGTACAGAAATAGCAAGAAATGCATGTAAACGATTACAAGAATATTGGAAGATACAGTGAACGATACCAAATATAAAACAAACAGACATATTTTCTTGTGGATAATCGTCGTGTACGAGCGAGGGAAGAATGGGGATGGGCCAGGCCCAAATATAGCGTCGTTTCCTCGTCGACGTCCGCATCAGCACGTCACTTAGCGCAGTCCTTCCAGGAGCCGACATCGCCGGAGATAAGAGGCGGCTGTCACGCGGACAGCCGAAGCTGGGGGAATATTCTCGTCAGCCGGGGCCGGCCTTTGTTCGTCCGTCACGCTCCGGCGGGCGGACAGCGGGGCACGCGAGGCCCGCCGGTGTTCTTGCAGGGGGCACGCCCAGGGGCGGCGCACCACCTGGCCACACTCTTATCGAGCGCCGGCCGAGGGCGGCACCGCGCCACCGCGCCGCTTTTAAGCCGGCCTGCTTCTCGCGCTGCGAGACACCGCCTATTGCGGCCGCCTCCGCCAGCCGCACGCACAGTGGCTCCATTGACGCCTCTCGTCGCACCTGCTGCTGGCCGAGGGATTGTTTTGCGAGGCTGCCCAAAGAAAACAGTTGCCATTACCTGCACAAAGTGTCGACCCCCCTGTAGGTCTTCTTCCGTTTCGGTTGCGTAAGTCTACGCTTTCGCGGCCGTTGTCATTGAAATTAATACTTCCTGGGCTATTCGGACCAGTCATTTTCTTCTTAAACCTCCAAAAAAGCACTTTTCGCTCCTTGGGTTTGTATCTCCGCTGGAAGCTTGCACATGTCCCCAGGTGGCTGAACACAACAGTAAACCAATTCTTTCTGCCTTATTTTCTTAATTCCTCGCCCGCTTCTGGAGACGGTGGGCTGTCAGCGACATGACATGACGTTCTGCAGCCATAACCATTACGTTTAAAGCAGTAGTAGTACACTACTCGCCAGTAGAAGTGCTACACCACGAAGATGACGTGCTACAGACGCGAAATTTAACCGACAGGAAGAAGATGCTGTGATATGCAAATGATTAGCTTTTCAGAGCATTCACACAAAGTTATCCGGTGGCGACACCTACTACGTGCTGACGTGAGGAAAGTTTCCAACCGATTTGTCATACACAAACAACTGTTGACCGGCGTTGTATGGTGAAACGTTGTTGTGATGCCTCGTGTATGGAGGAGAAATGCGTACCATCACGTTTCCGACTTTGATAAATGTCGGATTGTACCCTATCGTGATTGCGGTTTATCGTATCGCGACATTGCTGCTCGCGTTGGTTGAGATCCAATGACTGTTAGCAGTATTAGGAATCGGTGGGTTCAGGAGGTTAATACGGAAGGCCGTGCTGGATCCCAACGGCCTCGTATCACTAGCAGTCGAGATGACAGGTGTCCTATCCCCATGGCTGTAACGGGTCGTGCAGCCACTTCTCGTTCCCTGAGCCAACAGATGAAGACGTTTTCAAGACAACAACCATCTACACGAACAGTTCGACGACGTTTGCAGCAGCACTGACTATCAGCTCGGAGACCATGGCTGCGGTTACCCTTGACGCTGCGTCACAGACAGGAGTGCCTGCGATGGTGTACTCAACGACGAACCTGGGTGCACGAATGGCAAAACGTCATTTCTTCGGAGGATTCCAGGTTCTGTTTACAGCATCATGATGATCGCATCCGTGTTTGGCGACATTGGAAGCGTGTATTCCTCACCGCCATACTGGCGTATCACCCGGCGTGATGGTATGGGGTGCCATTGGTTACACGTCTTGGTCACCTCTTGTTCGCATTGACGGCAATTTGAACAGTGGACGTTACATTTCAGACGTGTTACGACCCGTGGCTCTACCATTCATTCGATCCCTGCGAAACCCTACATTTCAGCAGTATTATGCACGACCGCATGTTGCAGGTCATGTACGGGAGTTTCTGGATAAAGAAAATGTTCGACTGCTGCCCTGGACAGCACATTCTCCAGATCTCTCACCAATTGAAAACGTCTGGTTAATGGTAGCCGAGCAACTGGCTCGTCACAATACGGCAGTCACTACTCTTGATGAACTGTGGTATCGTGTTGAAGCTGCAAAGGCAGTTGTACCTGTACACGCCATCCAAGCTCTGTTTGACTCAATGCCCAGGCGTACGAAGGCCGTTATTACGGCCAGAGGTGGTTGTTCTGTGTACTTATTTCTCGGGATCTATGCACCCAATTTGCGTGAAAATGTAATCACATGTCAGTTCTAGTATAATATATTTGTCCAATGAATACCCGTTTATCATCTGCATTTCTTCTTGGTGTAGCAATGTTAATGGACAGTAGTGTAGTTCAGTGAATAACAGTGGGAGCACGTCATATTTAATAGAAACAGGTTCCTTTTTTTATTAAATATGACGTGCTGCCACTATTATTGACTGATATTTTTATAAGATTATGATTTTACATGTGGCATTTCTTGGGTAGCGAATATTTTTCTCAATTTATGCCTAATTTTGAGCTTGATGTCCTGTAATATTTCTTAATGACATAAACCTGGGTCGTTCTTAAATAAAGAACAATACAGTCAACTGGTGGTGTGTTCGTTTTTCCCAAAAGAAAAAAAAAAGTGTGACTGTTGCTCAGCAACATCAAAACTTGTTAATAGTGTGTTCCATTGGTAAACTAAAAGATTTAAAAATACAGGTATGTGCAGTAGAAGAAGTTAACAAAATTATTCTGATCGACTGCGTTAACGGCTTGGAGACAAATGGTAGAAGCGTCTAAGTGAAGTGAGTAGTTGCAGTGAAAATACCAAGAACAGTTATAGTTTAAGAATATAAATACAAAACTAAAATTGTAGCCAGAACCAAATCTTAAAATTTTACTTGCTACGAAATTTAACAGAATTTTAAGATAAAGACATGTACTGAATTTAACAAGCAGTGGCCAGCTTTACAATAGCCTATGCTGCCTTAGGATTTCGTCCGAAATTTGGCGAAAACACAACTACATAGCTAATTGAAGTCATGCGAGATAAAACGGACTAACACTCAAATGTAAAAGCTTAGATATAAGTGTTACCATCAATCGTAGGGTACGGCAACTACCAAAATTGACATCGGTTTCACACCTAAGTGATACTTACGAGCATGTCTTCAATAGTACATCTAGTTTCTACAGGTCGGTGGTCAAGCAAAGCAGTAGGCTGAACTTACACTAAAGGCGACATGTAGAGGAAACCAACGCTTCAAATCAGCGGCAGCAAACAACGGCAGTAGCAGCTCAGACACACAGAGTGGGCAAGGCTCAGCAGGCAGCTTGACAAAAGAAACAAATGACATAATTAAAGGATTCCTGTTTTTAATTGTCAGTTAGTTCACAAAAGTGACAAATGCTAGGTAATACGGATTTATGTTACTCAGATGGCCAGCTGTTTTAGCAAAACAGATCTCTTTTAACTAATCTATTACCAAACCTGTTTGGTAACTGTCGCAGCACTGAAGGATACCGCGAGGTCCTCAAAAATAACGCTTTAAATAATGGTTGATATGTCCTGCAACATACACATAGAATTAAACGGTATCAAATTTAAATCCAACGTCTAAAGTAAGTTTAAAAAGCACTGCAAGCACCAGCGAAATAAACTAAATGAGCGCTACTATCACAAAACGTAGGATACTGGACACCATGTGAGGCAGGCAGACCGTAACTAACCTCAACAGTAGAAGCCTAGAATGCTGTTTTAACAAAATACCGAACACCTTAAAACACTAGAAAAAGTGAAACAGACGAGCAGGACAGGTAATCTGCTAATCTACAAAGGCATATAATAGAAAGCACCTCTTCCGCACACTACAAGGCAGTCATGTGCTCAATAACGTGGCACACATTCTCCAAGTCTAACGCACATTTGCTGCAATGAGCAAAACGTGCTTTATATCCAGTACAAACGACAGACCGGAGCAATGACACACACCAAGAAGCCGCAAGAGGAACCAAGCTGTACAAAATTAATGCCTCTTACCAAATGGATAACGTATTTGATTAGTATTCTAAATGACCCCAGGTCCGGGATCGAACACCGCCACTGCTCAAATTATTCATACACTACTGGCCATTAAAATTGCTACACCACGACGATGACGTGCTACAGACGCGAAATTTAACCGACGGGAAGAAGATGCAGTGTTATGCAAATGATTAGCTTTTCGGAGCATTCACACAAGGTTGGCGCCGGTGGCGACACCTACAACGTGCTGACATGAGGAAAATTTCCAATCGGTTTCTCATACACAAACAGCAGTTGACCGGCGTTGCCTGGTGATTGTTGTGATGGCTCGTATAAGGAGCAGAAATGCGCAGCATCACGTTTCCGACTTTGATAAAGGTCGGATTGTAGCCTATCGCTATTGCGGTTTATCGTATCTCGACATTGCTGCTCGCGTTGGTCGATATCCAATGATGTTAGGAGATTGTGGAGTCGGTGGGTTATGGAGGATAATACGGAACGCCGTGCTGGATCCCAACGGCCTCGTATCACTAGCAGTCGAGATGACAGGCATATTATCCACACGGCTGTAACGGATCATGCAGCCACGTCTCGATCGCTGAGTCAACAGATGAAGACGTTTCCAAGACAACAACCATCACACGAACAATTCGACGACGTTTGCAGCAGCATGGACTATCAGCTCGGAGACCGTGGCTGCGGCTACCCTTGACGCTGCGTCACAGACAGGAGCGCCTGCGATGGTGTACTCAACGACGAACCTGGGTGCACGAATGAAAAAACGTCATTTTTCGGATGAATCTAGGTTCTGTTTACAGCATCATGATGGTCGCATCCGTGTTTGGCGACATCGCGGTGAACGCAAATTGGAAGCGTGTATTCGTCATCGCCATACTTGCGTATCACCCGGCGTCATGGTATGGGGTGCCATTAGTTTCGCGTCTCGGTCACCTCTTGTTCACATTGACGGCACTTTGAACAGTGGCCGTTACATTTCAGACGTGTTACGACCCGTGGCTCTACCATTCATTCTATCCCTGCGAAACCCTACATTTCAGCAGTATAATGCACGACCGCATGTTGCAGGTCCTGTACGGGCCTTTCTGAATACAAAAAATGTTCGATTGCTGCCCTGGCCAGCACATTCTCCAGATCTCTCACCAGTTGAAAACGTCTATTCAATGGTGGCCGAGCAACTGGCTCGTCACAATACGCCAGTCGCTACTCTTGATGAACTGTCGTATCGTGTTCAAGCTGCACGGGCAGCTGTGCCTGTACACACCATCCAGGCTCTGTTTGACGCAATGCCCAGGCGTATCAAGGCCGTTGTTACGGCCAGAGGTGGTTTCTTCTGGGTACTGATTTCTCAGGATCTATACACCCAAACTGCGTGAAAATGTAATCACATGTCAGTTCTAGTGTGATATATTGGTCCAATGAATACCATTTTATCATCTGCATTTCTTCTTAAGGTGGAACAATTTTAATGACCAGTAGTGTGTAAACCATCAGCAATTTCTGTCCTAGACTTCTGGTATAAGAAATCATGTTCTGATGTTGCGGTTTATAGTGGAAGCAAGATTCAGTAGGGAATGTCTTCCTGGCGCGGTGGAAGGTACGCTGATTCTCACACTAGGTGCGGACGGACACAGCGCTTCGTCTGTTGCGGCCGTTTTGTGTATTGGGACCCAGCGGCGGAGTTGCGCAAGTTGCCTAGAGAGTAGTCTGTAGGAGCAAGCCTACTGCAGCTCACTGGCTCTAGAGTGGTCATCCTAGTGCTCTCAAAAGTGGGGGTGTGTTTAAGCCGATGCCAAAAGCGAATAGTGGATCTTGGGGTCCTAAACTTAGAAGCCCAGGACGCAAATTGCCGACAGAGCATAAAGCCAGGGAGGCTTTACCGCGTACCGCCCACGAGACGATACCCAGATGTATCACCCAACAGGCTTTAGTGGGTAGTTTGCAGTCACTTTGTATGGTCCTTCATCAAGGAAAGGCCAAAGCTCGTCCACATTGTCATCGAACAAGACAGTGGTCGAATATCAGTGACAGCCTGCAGCGAGTACGTCCCACTACAGCCGCTGGCTGTGGTCTCAGGGGCGATATCCTCTCTCGGGAGATGGCAGCACTTCCTGATTTGTCAGTCAATTTATCAAGTAACTTGCTGTCTTTCTATCGGAATCAGATAGAGACGACCAGACACTGAGTCTGAGGCATGTTAAACAGTCGTGTTTAATCTAGACTCAACGTTATCGCGTTGCATTTGTTACCCAGAGTTATCGGCAGACTTGTCCCCACAATGGCTTCTCTATTACTGTGAATTGCCTTTTCCTTCATACTTTCAATGAGTGCCAGAACGTTGTGGAGTGGTTGAGCTCGAAGGCTTTATGTTACAGATGTGCAGTGCAAGGTTCGCAGAACGACGCGATGGGTGCTGTCATAATGCTCCGTTTGCGCTTCTTGATTACGGTTCTGCTCGATATGGATGTGTATTACGAGAGAAGCCCTACCTTCTGGAACAGTGCAGTATTTACGTACCCGAGATACCGATTATGACACATGGCATGAGCTGGATCAGATTCTCTAGCATCTGCGCCAAGTAAGAACGCTATAAATTTATATGCGTATCCGGGAAATTAATTTACTGTGCAACGATACTCTGAATTGGCCATCGGCGTGCTACTCGACCTCAAGATAGGTGATATGAACTGCATCAGACGTGCACAGTGCCGCTTTCACACCTCCAAAAATGGTTCAGATGGCTTTGAGCACTATGGGACTTAACTTCTAAGGTCATCAGTTCCCTAGAACTTAGAACTACTTAAACCTAACTGACCCAAGGACATCACACACATCCATGCCAGAGGCAGGATTCGAACCTGCGACCGTAGCGGTTGCGCGGTTCCAGACTGTAGCGCCTAGAACCACTCGGCCACCCCGGCCGGCTTTCACACATCCCAGACCGTGGCTCACACGCTGGCCTGGTGGGCTGCGTGCAGCCCAGCGTTACAGAGTGCGAGCCCGCCATGTTTGTCGGTCCAACAGCCCGCTACGCTGTGTGCTCTGTTGGCGGTATTCTCAATTACAACCCTTTCCTTGTATTGTGGCGTTTCTGCTTATGACGCTGTTAAAGTTACGAGAGAGAAATTGACTATTTGACATTGCGTACAGTGTGATTTCCACCATGCGTCCATATCCTCCTACATTGTGATTATCAACGATTCCCCACTACAAGAAATACACTGAAGAGCTAAGCAAACTGGTACACTTGCCCCCGCGAGCACGCAGAAGAGCCGCAACAAGACATGGCATGGACTCGACTGCTGTTTCAAGTAGCGATGCAGGGAACTGACACCATTAATCCAGCTCGACTGTCCTTAAATCCGCAAGAGTTCGAGAGGATGGAGATCTCTTCCCAATAGCAAGTTGCAAATCATCTCAGATGTCTCAATAATGTTCTTGTCTGGGGAGTTTTGTGGTCGGCGAAAGTGTTTAAATTCAGAAGAGTGATCCTGGAGCCACTCTGTAGCAATTCTGGACGTTTGGGGTGTCGCATTGTTCTGCTGGAATTGCCGACGTCCATCGGAATGTACAATGCACATGAATGGAAGCAGGCGATCCTTACGTACGTGTTATTTGTCAGAGTCGTATCTGGACGTATCAGGGGTCCCATATCACTCCAACTGCACACGCCCCAAACCATTACAGAGCCTCCATTAGCTTCAGCATTCCCCTGCTGATATGCAGAGTCCATGAATTGATGGGTTTGTCTCCATACCCGTACACTTTTATCTGCTCGATACAATTTGAAACGAGACACGTCATTCCAGGCAACATGTCTCCAGTCATCAACAGTCCAATGTTGGTGCTGACAGGCCAAGGCGAGGCATAAAGCTTTATGTCGTGCAGTCATCAAGGGTACACGAGCGGGCCTTCGGCTCTGAAAGCCCATAGCGATGGTGTTTCGTTGAATCGTTCGCACTATAAGACTTGTTGACGACCCAGCATTGAAATCTGCAGCAATTTGTGGACGGGTTGCAGTTCTGTCACGTTGAACGATTCTCTTAAGTCGCCGTTGGCCCCGTTCTTGCAGACTCAGCGATGTCGGTGATTCGATGTTTTACCGGATCCCTGATATTCGCGGAACACTCGTGAGATGGTCGTGCCGCAAAATCGCCACTTCTTCTCTGCCTCGGATTGCTGTGTCCCATCGTTTGTACGCGGACTATAACGCCACGTTCAGACTCACTTAAATCTTCCTTACCCTGCGATTGTAGCAGCAGTAGGTAACTGATCTAGCAACTGCGCGAGCCACTTGTCGTCTTTTATAGGCGTCGCCGACACCAGCGCCGTATTGTGCCTGTTTACATATCCGTATATGTGAATACGTGTGCCCATATCAGTTTCCTTGGCGCTTCAGTGTAATAGGCCAGTCAGCCATGTCTGTCGGCCCAACTGTCCGCTACGCTGTGTGCTCTATTAGCGGTTTTCGTAATTGCAGCCAATTGGTTGTACTGTGGCGCTTCTGCTTATAACGCTGTTAAACTTACGAGAAAAAATATGAATATTTGACGTTGTGTACAGTGATTCCTATTCTGCGTACATATATTACTACATTGTGATCATCAGCGATTTCCTCTATAAGAAATATTTCTCTCAACGATTGCTTGATTCTCTCTACTTCTAAATTAAGAAAAGTACGAGTAGAAAAACCTAGCCAACGTAAAGATACTCTATAATTGTGTTTGTTATAACGTGCACTTTCTGAAACATAAAAAAAATCTTTGTCGTACTGTAACTGGCTGCGAGTAGAAAAAAGTGGATGAACTGTCACAAATGTGAAGCACCCAGATTCGCACATTCATTGCAAGCACTGCCAATGTTATGCAGCCGTGGCTACAGGCTTGAATGAGATTAATGTGATTGTCGTAGATGACCTAGGCTCATTCGACCAATTCTACGCGAGATTTAACATGGTGGCAGTAAAATCTGTCACAACTGCGTCGATTACAATTTCTTCGAAGCGAAAACAGCAGTGTTTCGCCAGTCACCTACAGCAGCTCAGAACTAGATGTTGTTGATGTAGCAGGGCAGCTTCCGTTGCTCAATAAAAACAAGTGCTCCCGTCTAGATTGTATACCAATTAGATCCATTTCAGAACATGCTGACGTAATAGCTCCGTACTTATCATATATAAACGCTCGCTGGGCTGAGGATCAGTACCTACAGACTGGAGGTTTTCAAGGTTCAGGCCAGTTTTCAAGAAAGGAAATAGGAGTAATTTGCAATACGATTTTGGAACATATACTGTGTTCGAATATGATGAAACAGGGAAACGATGTGTTGATAAACAGTCAACATTCATTCACAAAATAACGTTATTGCGAGATAAAACTAGCTTTTTGTTGTGACGACGTAATGAATGCTATGGATGCGGGATCTCGAATTGTTTCCATATTTCTAGATTTCCAGACTAACTGACCGAAAGTCATCCACTAAAACAGAAGTGAAATCAGGCATTCCTCGAGGAAGTGTTATGTGCCTTCTGCCGTTCCTAGCGTACAGTGTATAAATGATTTATGAGACTATTTGAGCAGCCCTCTTAAGTGGTTTGCAGTTCGTGCTGTCTTCAGAAGATCAAAATTAATTGGATAATGCTTTAGACACGATATCTCTGTGGTACAGAAAGTGGAAATTGACACTAAGTAATGAAAAGTCATCCACACGAGTACTAAAAGCACTGCTTAAATATCCGATACACTACAAATCAGACTAATCCAGACGTTGTTAGTTCAGCTAAATACCTGGCGTTTACAAGCACGAACAACTAAAATTGAAACGATCATATAGATAATGCTGATGGAAGAACAAATCAAAGACTTGTGTTCCACTGGCAGAACACTTAGAAGATGCAAAACTAACATTTGTTTGTCCTCTTATGGAGGATTGCTATGCGGTGTGGGATGTTTAGCAAATAGGACTGACAAAACACGTCGAAAACGTTCAAAGAAGAGCAGTTCATTTTGTATTATCTCAAAATTCAGGAGGGAGTGTCACGGATACGATACGCGAGTTGGGGTGGCAATCATTAACACAAAGCCGCTTTTCGTTGTGGCTAGATTTTTTCACGAAATTTCAGTCTCCAGTCTTCTCCTCCGAATGTGAAAATAATAGGGAGAAATTATCATTGCAATGAAATGAGGGAAATCTAGCTCGCAAGAAAAGACATAAGTGTTCATTTACTTCCGCGCGTTATTCGACAGTGGAACGGTATGAAAATTGTGTGAAAGGCAATTAAGAGTGAACAACAGAATAGCCATGCAGATGTGGATGTAAATTTCATTTACACGTGCACTGCTCACTGTTGTACATAGCAATGGATGACAACCGGGTCTTTAAAATCTCCCACGAGGCCACATATTACTACTGTCAACACGACTCCGTTCAGACAGAAGGTATCATCCATGTTTATACAGGAACATCTGCAACTGTTTCTCACCATCAGTTGATACAGTACTGTCGAATATGTGGATCCGTTTGTTTGTCCCCCATATCCAGCTCGTGATTAACATCAGCTAGACAATATGCATTCATTTATAGGTATGCAGCTGTTCTACTCTCAGCGGAGTGTTAATATTGTACGTGACAGTTTGCAGTTGTGTACAGAAGTCGGTTCCGAGCCGGATATTTGCCTTTCGAAGGCTGTGCTCTATCAATTTCATGCCACAAAATGCTGACTCAAGTTGTTGCAAAGCTTGACCTTGGCACACGAAAGCGTAGAAGCTTATGACAAGTTAAAAGGACCACTATTTGTGAGGTTCCCTCGAATACAGCAATTGGTATGGCACTTCCTTCACAAAGCACGTATTCAGGTTCGTACCCGGAATCGGCACGAGATTGTAAATAGGGGGCCACACACAATCAAGAGGTAAGTCATGAATCTTCCTATTTTCACTCCAGAAGATGTTGCCCGTTAACCTCTCTTCGGCCTGAAAATATGGGAGGGAATAGAGATGAATAAGCTATCTCAACAACATATACGGTCGGCAGCGAAAAGCTACAGCGAAACCGTTTTCAATTACGTTGTGTGCGCAGCGCAAGCTAGTTCATTAGCGACGCCCTGAAACTGTAGCGGAGCTGTGATATAGTTATAACAGTACGCTCGTTAAACGGTAACATCCTGCGCAAGTGCTCATATGAAGGAATACTGGAATGAGGACGACATTGCGATTACCGTTGTCCTATTAACTGGATAATTGTGTTGCTGTAATAAATTAGATGTGCGTAGTAATTATAAACTGGGTCATTGCCACTTTTACCTACTTGTGACATTCCATTACATAACTACTAACAGTATGAAATGTCACTGGACTATTTCACGTAAACATCTCTGCACGTTCCATAGCCGTGAACGGCACTAAATGCTAAGCGACGTGTTTCGTTGTTATATTATGAGTCGAAGACAAATGATTCAACCAAGATACATGTTTGTGCTACTTAAGAGGAGTTAGAACGGAAATTTTTTTTCCAATATTTATCTGATAAAATTAGCAATTTTCATAATAAAATGGTATATATATCAGTTATAAACTCACACGAGAAGTATTTCATTTTATTTTTGTAAATATGATCTACACCGGTTGAAAACAATAAAACTTTTACTTGTATTACGTCAAGATATAATAACATCGGTAATTTTTTATATAGAATGCTGTGTTATAAAGATTATATTACGTGTTTGTATTGGTAGCACTGTCAAAAACAGTATCGTATCGTTTTATAGTATAAACACACGTTTTTCCGAGGAAAAGTGACGAATATATTGATAAATCTCACAAAAAGGAAAGCATGACGCCAAGACGAAGTGTTTTTTATAAGAAACGTTGATTTCATGGTAATACATTTTCCAATAAAGGGAAAAACTGCGATTAACATGTGGCATGTGAAGTTACAGACAATGAAATACAGGCAAATTTGTCAGTATCTAGAGAAACACCCATTAGTGCTTCGAAGACTAAAATAAAACGTTATACACCATTTTCTCAAAACAAATGTGATGTAAATGGTCGGTTAGGTTATATAGATTAGGTTATATTCTGATAGATTTACACATCCTAACAAGAGTGTTGGGTGAATGTGTGTGTTGTAAAATATATGAAAAGCCAGTTAGTTTACATGAAGACAGTGAGGTATCAAATGGACTAGCCAGGAGACTTATCATTAATTGTGCCAGTTGTAAATATATTCATTCATTTTGCAGCTGCTGTGGAGTCTGTTGCACGTGAGTCAATGAAGGGACTGCGAAAGAAGCTGTTGAAATAAATGATAGTATGACTGGCATACCAGTATGTTTTGATGGCACTTGGCAGAAGAGCGGCTACAGTTCTAAGAATTCTGTTGCTACGGTGACCAGTATTGATACTGGAAATGTAATTTACAGATTTTAACCAAACATTGTTATAACTGTCAATCAGGAAATGAAGAAGGGCATATTTGTGACAGAAATTATGAAGGAACAATTGGTGGTATGGCGGCCTCTGCAAATTTTTAGTCGATATGTGAATGAAAGGGGAGTGTGTTACATTAAGTTGTCAGATGATGATGAGAAGATTATCACAAAACTGGAATACGTTGGTCATGTCCAGAAGAGGATGGGCACCAGGTTGAGGAAGTTGAAACAAAGTTTCAGAGACAAGAATCTTTCCGATGGTAAAGCCATAAGAGGCAGGCTGCTAGACAAAATGATTGATGAACTACAGAAATACTATGGGATGGCCATTAGAAATAATACTGTGGTCTTGTTGAAAATGAAACAGACAGTATGGGCTACCTTCTTCCACAGACTGTCAATTGACGAAAAACCAGCACACCACCTTAGCCGTTCTGGACCTGATTCATGGTGCAATTACCGCAATGCCCGGTACTCAAACAGTTCATACAGCCATAAACATTCCAATCCCAGCAGCAGTCACGGATATCATAAAACCTATTTACAGGGACCTGGCTCATCCTGAATTACTGAAGAAGTGTCTGCATGGTCAGACTCAAAATCCCAATGGACTCGCATACCAAAAAATGTTTTTGTTGGAATGAAGACACTAAAGAAGGGGGTCAGTGATGCTGTTATTGCTTTTAATGATGGCAACATTGGTAGGGGGAAAGTGCTGCAGCATATGGGAATTACTTCTGGAGCAAACTGCACCAGAGAACTTGAACGGATGGACAAGTTACGCAATGATAAGGCAGAGCATGCGGTACAGTTGGCCACTAAGGAGTCGAGAAAGAAGAAAAGAAGAAAAAAACTGGGAAAAAGATCAAGAGGATGATGTATAGTATGGTACAGGGTGCTTTTGAGTGATTAAAAATATTAAAAAAAAAACATATAATGAGTTACAGTCTTTTGAAACTTTTGAAGGCGTTCCTGAAAATTTACATTTTCTGTTGCATTTTTACCTAAATCTCAGAAATGACTTCGAGTAGAGTATTAAAATTTTCAGGGGGTAGTAGCATACATATCCTGAGTCTACTGAACTAAAATAAGAAGTTAATCTTATGTGTAATTAAAATAGCCGGCCGCGGTGGTCTCGCGGTTCTAGGCGCTCAGTCCGGAACCGCGCGACTGCTACGGTCGCAGGTTCGAATCCTGCCTCGGGCATGGATGTTTGTGATGTCCCTAGGTTAAGTTAGGTTTAAGTAGTTCTAAGTTCTAGGGGACTGATGACCACAGATGTTAAGTCCCATAGTGCTCAGAGCCATTTGAACCATTTTTTTTTTGTAATTAAAATAATTTAGGATAACGTACAAAAAAGTACACAAAATCTCAATCATGCAATTAAAAATTGTATTTCCGAAAACAGTGGCTGAAATGCCATTATTATAGTTCAGTAGACTCAGAACATGTAGTTTAATGTCCTGTAAAAGTTTCATGTCAATGAATACATTGATTCATGAAATACAGGGAAGCCAAGTCACTAAATTTAACATCGTCGGGATAGTGCAATCCAACTCCCCAGTGTAACGCATAATGTGAAAATAATATTTTGTTGAAAGAAAGGCTGGATTAAAATATATTGCCATCAGATTTTGACAGCAGCAGTGAAGCCATTTCCTATGAGCTAGTAGAAAATGTGAGCGTACGTCTCCTGCTGTATTTTCAGTAGCTAAGCTTTGTCATAGTGAGATGGTTCGCTGTGAATGCCTTGATTGAGGTCTAAATCCATACTCCATTGGTTTCCAAAATGCATTTCATCTGGATTCAACTCCACATCGTGAAAGCAAGTAAGGTAGGCCTCAGTAAAGTCACCTTAAAGCACGGTCGGCGTTAGAGCAAATGAAAAAATAAAGACTTTTTCTCCTAAATTATAACATTTTGCCGACTAAAATGCATATTCTTTAAAATTTCCACGTTTGAGATTTTCATGAGGGTAAGTAGGTGCAAAAATTGTTTGTCATTTAAGTAATTTTTAGACGTCCGCTGACGTCGGCGTTAATCTTTTTTTTGATTTAATAATAATATTAGCTTTTGCTTTTGTCGAAATAAAAAATTCTTGGAATTGACCCAAATGTTTTATCATCATTAGTGTAATCAAGAACAAAAGCGTCATTTGATAACACTGAAGGATTAGTTCTGATAAATTGGAGATAATAGAAAATTAAAATATAACCCCTTTAGAAAGACTCAATTAGATTTGCGATGTGAGTGTAACTTGACAAAATCCGCAAGATCTGGATAAAGAAAAGTATCAGCTTATTAATTCATTATTCATCGAAAAAATAATAAATGATTCCCATGATGACATGAAGATTGCATCGATTTGCCGTCAGATGAGTGATATCACATGCAAAACCACTAGATGCCTGAATCAATAGTGATCCAGCAGTTATTCAGTGCATTTCTGAAACGAGATCCCATTTATGCCTAACCACTCCCATTTCCCCTTAGCCTTGGCAGGAAGATCCTACCATATTTCCTATCCGCTACAAATAGGACAGTAGCAACGTACTGCTACTCATAGCTGTGTGTCAGAAGATGGGTGTCAGCCCTATCTGAAGATGTCAATCTCTGCACATATCTCTATGAACCGTCGGAATGCCTTGAAATCTACAGTCCAACTCCCCGAAAAATCTTCTCTGCCGTCAGTTCTTCAAGGATCCTTCGCAGAAACAAACTTCTTTCCAACCAAAAAGTTTGTCAGTAGTTCTCTCTTTTGTGATAGCTTGTAGCAAAAATTATCCTCTCTCTGTAGAAAAAGTTTATTTGAAAGCTAGCCAAACTCTAATACTTCCAAGCTCGCAGAGTCTTAACAATTCATTAACAATCTCCTACTCTTAATAATAGTTTCTGCTCTGCACCCGCACTTGCTTTTCTTGAAAAAGAGAGCCCGATCGTTCACTACAGCTACTCTTATTAAGCATTAGCCGGTCATCATTCTCCCCATGTCCGTGGCCTGGAGACAGACTGTTGGCACACCGACTCTCTACAAAGTATGCTTGACAGTCCATCCTCAAACACGAGTTTCGCATTCTCACGAGTCAAATAAGATCGTATCTCCTTTCTCGCCACACATCATTCTTTTATGATCAGCATCCGGCGTGCGGCCAGAAAACACCGCTGAATTGAGCATCACTTAAAGAGACTCATAAGTCCCATCTTTAGTGGTCATTGCTGATGGTCATTCAACGACACCTGATCGCCAGTTGCCTCCTCAGTTTTTCCCAAAATCCACAGTGCTTCACCACTTTGGCACCCTACACACAGCAGTACTGAACTGGCGACCGCCATCCTACGTGACGAAGTTTTCCGGGGCACTGCGCTGCGCAATGCGACTAAGGTCTTCAGATCTCATTTTAAGTTTTCCCTTGGGGACATCTCCCCGACCCATAGCTAGCAAGTGGTCCCTGTTTTGGTGGCTTCCAAGACTCCGCCAAGTCCACCACCCCAATGTTACATGCAAACTAAGGACTGAGAGTTAGATTTGCTCTGTAGAGGGATGGTTTGATCTCTGCATTCATCTGTCCATTCTGATATCAGAGCTTGAGTTAATCAACAAAAAAAAGGAAAAATCTGTCAGATGTTCGATGAATTCTTAATGATAATCAGAAGGAAAGAACATTCTGGCACCGGACTGAAGCATTTCACTATAATTACAATTGTGTGGTTTTGTTACTTGAAACAGACTTAAATGCAGTTGTGTGTCATTTTTCAATTGTATAATTGTATAATTTGGTCTTTGTGCAGGGGACCACGTACGCACATTAACACGGCTCAGGGTGCTTAGAGCCCCCTTCTCTAAGCTCACTTGGATAATTCTCAGCAGGCGCGTCCAGGTGGCGGGTGTGGACCCGGCTTTCGAGCTGGTGGTAAACTTCTGCTGGCGACCCAGTACCGCGGTGTATAGCGAGTTACTCATGCCCAGGGCTACGGGTGAACACCACATCAGCAAGGAAGGCGAATGAGATGGACTTCGGTACGGCGGACTTGGTGTAAATGGCACCTCATTCCCAGAGGAACCCAAGGGAGGGATAGACAGACTCTCTGAGCCCAGAAAGGCAATCGTCTAGTGGAAGAAAAATCACGATTAAAAATCACGATTAAAAATCACGATTAAAAATCACCTGGTGCTCCAAGTCGGGGGTTTAGGCGTTGGACCTGCACTCCACCCTAGGAAAAGAAATCACATGCAAAACCTCCCAATTTAGCCTCGGAACGGAATGGATGAAAACGAAGAGGACCACAGTCACGAAAAAGGACAATGGGAATTGCAATATGGAATATACAGTGAATTTCTACAAAGAAACGTGAGGTCTTTAAAGAAATAAAGCCCCTTGACGTCGTTATAGTGGGCCTAACAGAAATCAAAGTGAAAGGGCATGGTACAGAAGAGACAAATAATTACATATACATTCAAAGCGGCGTACCGAAGGAACAACGAGCCCAAAGTGGAGTTGCCATTGCCATAAAGATACAACTCAAGAAAAACTTAACCAGCTGGGAATACGTCAGTGATAGAATTCTACAAGTATAGATGAAAATAAAGAGCCATTCAGTGGTGATTATCGTCGTCTATTCAACAAACGACGACGCTGATGTAGCGAAGAAAGACTTATTCTACACTCTATTGACAAGATCTCTTGAAAATATAGGGAATCGCAAAGAAGTCATTTTACTAGGAGACCTAAAAGCCAGAACAGGATGGAAAGCTAATCACAACATAGTGGGACAATATGGCGAATAAACCATAAATAATAATGGTGAAAGACTGACAGAATTCTGCATGGAAAATAACTTAAGAATTCTGAATGGCTGGTTCAAGCATAAGGACATCCACAAATACACATGGACGAAACCAAGCTCTAACCTCAAGTCCATTATAGACAATGTCATAATAAAGCAAACAACAAAGCTAGCAGTACAAGACGTGAGGGCTATGAGAGGTGCAGAGTGCGGATCAGACCATTCTTTGCTAATGTCTAAGATATTATTCAAGTTTATCAAAGACACAGAAACTCAAGTAGAAACCGAGCCAGAGAAAGCCAATATTATGCAATATAATTCACAAAGCCTTGACCATAGTTCTACCCGTTTCTTGTATCAGCAAAGGTTAGCAGAAGAACTTGTTGCCGTTGAAGGAGCCTATGAAGATAAGATGTATGAGATGGGTAAAGAAGCCATCCATAACGAGGCGTATAAAGCACCAGGAAAAAAAGAGAAATCCAAGAGAATAATAGAAAATGTGATGAGTGGTGGAACCAAGAGAAGGTAGATAGGAAGAAGAAAGCTTATAATAAATGGTTGAATTCAAGATCAATGGTTGGCTAGAATACAGAGAGCGGAGAAAAGGTGAACAGAAAACAATAATTAAGACAAAAAACGAAGCCTGGCAGAAAATCAGTGAAGAGACAGAACAAAAGCACGGGGAATATACGAGCAAATAAAACCTGGAAGGTATTAAAAACAACGAGAACATAGAATAAAAATAAAGCAGATATAAACCTCATTAGCATGCAGGAATGAATACAACACTACCAAGAACTACTAACTGAGAAAAGAGCGGCATTTACTGAGAATCCATCACGCATTGAAATCAATAATGATAATATAACACCGATAACCCCAAAGGAAGTCGAAAATGCAATTAACACCATGAAAAGCAGAAAGTCGCTGGGTGCAGGACTGATTTACATTGAACTGGTTAAAGCAGCCCCGTCAAAACTCTTTGAGATATTGGCAGTGATTTTTGCCAAATGACTTAGAGGTGACGAAGCCCCAAAGGAGTGGAAAAATGTAACAATTACATCAGTATTTAAGAAGGGCAGCAGGGGAAATTGTGCAAACTATCGTGGTGTTAGTGTGATGCCATCGATGGAGAGAACATGGCAGTATCCTAAGAAAAAAGATAGAAGAAGAAATAACTGAATCTGAAGAACAAAATGGATTCAGATCTGTTCGCTCCTGTACTGATGGAGTATTTTCCCTTAAAAGCCTAGTGGAGAAAAGGACAGCAAGGGGCCTTACGACCCACCTTGTCTTTGTAGACTTCCATAAAGCTAATGACACAGTGTCACAGAACAAGCTATGGACAAGTGTAATTGATAATGACGTGTCACCGAGCTATGTGAAAGCTGTCAGACTCTTCTACCAAGGTTGTACGGCAATGGTAAAAGTGAGAAATCAACTATATCAAGTGTTTGAGGCGACAAAGGTACTACGCCAGGGATGCACACTCGCACTACACTCTTTAAGATGTACCTAGAGGAGGCACTATAATCCTGGAATAGGAAATGCAGAGGAATGGGTATCCCCATAGACGATGAAATCTTGTTCACTTTATTTTTTGATAATGACCAAATGTTAGTAGCTGGAGATGAGGAAGATGCAAATTACATGCTCCGCAAATTAAAAGAAGAATATGAAAAATGGCGTCTTGTCATCAACGTATCTAACACAGAATATCTGAGAGTGGGAGAAAATGCTGTTAACGACTCTTGTTGATACTCTTAAACGGTGTCATAATTTTAAGCACATGGGAGTGAAACTGTCGTCCAATGATAGAAGTACGGATGACATAAACAACAAAATTGGCCAAGTCAAGGAGCCATAAAACAACAACGTAAATGATATTTTCTGGAACAACACCATAACGAGCGGAGCAAAACATACCATCTACCACACAATTAATGAAAGTATCAGAACATATGGCGCAGAGCTGTGTGCACTAACTCAGAGGCAGAAAGATCGCCTGCTGGCTGTCGAGATAGATTTCTGGAGACGGAGTTGTGGATATTCCAGGCTTGATCATATTAGAAATAATAGGATCAGAGAGGTTATGAAGGTCGAAAGCACAATCCCAGACTACATAGAAAGGATGCGCCTACTCTGGTATGTGCACTTACAGCGTATGCCTGACGCAAGATGGCCAAAACATGTATGGGAATGGACTCCACATCAAAGAAGAAAGCGCGGTAGACCTGCGAGATGGTGGAAAGACGACGTCAACAAAGCAATGGCGGCGAGAGGTCTTTATGAAGGGGACTGCAATGACCGTGAACAATGAAGATTGGAATGTGGAAGGCGGCGGCATCCGTAGAAACCTCGCTCATACATACATAATGTTTTTGAGGTCCATGTTAGTTATCGTGCATTTAGGGTTCTCCTTGTTATTAAATAGTGTTAGTACTATGGCGATGTATTCTTTGAATCATTAATTTTGTTTTGAAAGCATTAATGTACTTGCATGAATGCATGTCATGTAACTTTTTTAAATGAATGTTTTTAGAAGTTTATTCTAAGGATTGTTAAAGAATACGAAATTGAACCTAAAGGGTTAATAGATCTCGGATTTCAAGGCAAATTCTTTTGGGCTCCACCTGGAAACTGTGAAAGCTAACAGTTGTATACTTCTGTTGTTTGCATTTATTATTTTAGGGCTGTGCCTTGGGCTTTTGGAAATGATTTTACCTGACTGTGAATGAGATCTCGGAACATAAACCTTCAGTTTGGACTGTCACATGTTCTTTTATTGTAGCAACGATGTCGTATATGAGCTGTGCTTGCCTCTCAAACAGGCACCAACACTCCTCCCTGTTGTCCCCACAATACAGCGGATACAGATTTCCAAGTCAGTGTCTCTCTTCAGGTATGTCAGATGAAAACTAGAGAAGTTTCCTTTGGTCGCAAGGAATGCAATGCATCTTGATGAAGCCAAACCAAATTCTGCCCTACTTTTAAAGGTGACACCCCAGCTGCATATTCCGTAATAGATGAATTTGGTGTCGAACAAACATCATAAGGTCGCCAAACTTACCGTTACACGTTCATTGGTGTTATTGTCTGAAGGTTGTAGTGCATAGTGCAAGAAGATTGACAGCTTAATCGTATGGTGGGCACGAGTGCCTTAATACAGAAATGCTTAGGTTCACTATGAGTGTCGATTAAATAAGTTCTTTTAGAGCGGGAAAGCGTTCTGAAGACGGTGATGGATACTGAATGTTCTTAACGAATTGCTAAAAACGTATTACGAATCGCTATAAATGCGTATCCACAGAAATAAACGATAATAATTACCACATAAATATAAATAACAAAACGATTTAATTACACTATAGCAAAACATTACCAGTGTTATTCTCAGATGGTAACTGACGTAAATCATACATTATCTAATCAAAAGCATACGGTCATCCATACATAGATGTCACGAGACGTGGACGCACCAGTATACAAGGAGGCGGGAACTACTGTGTTGACAGTAGAGGAGCAGTAACAGCAGAATGGATCCGTGAGGAGAAGGCAGCGACTTCGAACGTGGATGAAACATGGGACTTAGGGAACGACTGGATTCGGTGTGGACGGTGTCTTACTCAGTTACCGTTGGTTGCTTGGTTTTTTTGTTTTTGTTTTTTCTTTAATCACGTACGCTTTATTTGGAACCAATTGCAAATGAGGTCGACAATAAGGAACAATTATCAAACTTGACTATTAAGACACAATGTCTAATAAAAATATTCTTAAGCAAGTTGCACCCACGGCTGAAAGCCTTATCGGCCAGAACTTCAAATTATTTGTCAGCTGAAGGCCCCAATAGTAATAACTCGAAAACAATTTAACGTCTGAAAGCCTGTATAGAAAATTGTGAAAAACAATTTAACTTCTCCAAGAGATATTAAAATATTTTTAAAGATAATTTTACTAGTAAGAGACAATATCTAATTAAAATTTTTAAGACAAATTGCATTCACAGTTGAAGGCCTTACTGAACAGAAAATCAAATTATTTGTCGGCTGAAGGCCCCAATAGTAATAACTGAAAATTAAAAAGATTTTAAAAAGCACAATCATCACAGTCTGATCAAACCAAGAGAGAAGTGGGCTTCAGACAGTGCTCCAAGGATCAGCCTGGGAAAGTCGCTCAACTTCGCAACCGATGAGACAGGCAGCCAAGAGTCGTATTCACGTGAGCGGATGGCAACTGAAACTAGCGACAGTTGAAACGCAGCCCAACACTCTTACAAAATCTACCAAACGTCTGGTAACAACACAACGATGGAATAACCCAGGCAAGGCGGAACCGGCGGACAGCACTGCGTCTTCAGAATCCGGTGTTTAGAACATCCAAAAGCAGAAGTAACTACTACGACCAAAGCAGTCCAACAGAAACAACATATCAGAACCACAATCAAGGAGGCTGTCGAACTACACGCCACACCGGACAGCAGCGGCAAGGCGAGGAAAGGCACATTGCCGCGAAAATACGCCAGCCTCCAGGGCAGGTAACTGGGGCGTTAGCGGCCACTAGGCAGAAAAATACCGCTGGTTGAACTTCACCAATAAACACAAGGAATTCATTGATTAATAATAAGAAGCGGAGGACGGCTAACAACTCCAAACACTCCACTCGTTGTTCTTCGTCTCAGCGACCCTGTGAGCAGCAACGTCGAACAAACGGCGTGATCTCAAAATAGTGTAGGTTTCACCACTGGGTTAATGTTCACTCAACTCAAACGTCCTGGGTCCGGTGGACAACGAGGTTGTGGCCCTCGCAAATACAGCCACTCGATCCGGCAGTGCCTGCGTGCCGCCAGCGGCCCCAGCATGTTCCCGAGCTGCCGGACCTCACTGCTGCTCCGTCCCAACCTAACTCCCAAACACACTCCGATCCGGACAACACTTGACGCCCTTCCAAAGATAGTACTAAGGTACAACTATCTATAATCGCTGCTACTGCCTCTCGTGAACAGACAAAGCTAGCAAACGTAGTTACGACAGTAAGCACGAGAATAAAACGAGTCGTCACTATTCCTATTACAAGATGCCAACCTACCAACGGCGCCAACTCGAACCGGAACACGGCTCAGTGGACTACTTATTGGATATCACCTGAGTAACAAATCCATCAGGGACACTTCAACCCTTCTGAAGCCGCTCAAGGACACTGTTGGTGATGTGACTGTGAAGTGGAAGCGAGAGGGAACAACTACAGCTAAACCAAGACCAGGCACACCCCATTTACTGACAACAGAACCGTAGGGCATTGTTGAGTATGGTTGTAAAAATAGTATGAAACCTGTGGAAGGAATCACTCGTGAGCTCCAAAAAGCCAGTACAGCCACAATGGCTGTACGTACTTAGCAAGCAAACCACACATTTATGTCGTCAACAACAAGCGACGTATGATGTGATATAAAGAGAGAGCCACTGGACAGTGGATGACTGAAAACGGGTGGAGTGATGAAACACACTATACTCTGTTGCGGTCCTTTGCACGTGACTGGGCTTGGCCAATGCCTCGATAATGTCACCTGGCCTCATGTGTAGTGCAAATAGTGAGGTACGGACGATGTGTATGGGAGGGCTTTCGTGGTTAGAGTGTGATCCACACGAGGGACATAAGAAAACACACTACTGGCCATTAAAATTGCTACACCACGACGATGACGTGCTACAGACGCGAAATTTAACCGACGGGACGAAGATGTTGTGATATGCAAATGATTAGCTTTTCAGAGCATTCACATGAGGCTGACGCCGGTGGCGACACCTACAACATGCTGACATGAGGAAAGTTTCCAACCGATTTATCATACACAAACAGCAGTTGACCGGCGTTGCCTGGTGAAACGTTGTTGTGATGCCTCGTGTAAGGTGGAGATATGCGTACCATCATGTTTCCGACTTTGATAAAGGTCGGATTGTGGCCTATCGCTATTGCGGTTTATCGTATCGCGACATTGCTGCTCGCGTTGGTCGAGATCGAATGATTGTTAGCAGAATATGTAATCGGTGGGTTCTGAGAGGGTAATACGGAACGCCGTGCTGGATCGCAACGGCCTCGTATCACTAGCAGTCGAGATGACAGGCATCTTAATCTCATCCGCGTGGCTGTAACGGATCGTGCAGCCACGTCTCGATCCCTGAGTCAACAGACAATAACCATCTGCACGAACAGTTCGACGACGTTTGCAGCAGCGTGCACTATTAGCTCGGAGACCATGACTGCGGTTACCCTTGACGCTGCATCACAGATAGGAGCGCCTGCGATGGTGTACTCAACGACGAACCTGGGTGCATGAATGCAAAACATAATTTTTTCGGATGAATCCAGGTTCTTTTTACAGCATCATGGTGGTCGCATCCATGTTTGGTGACATCGTGGTGAACGCACATTGGAAGCGTGTATTCGTCATCGCCATACTGGCGTATCACCCGGCGTGATGGTATGAGGTGCCATTGGTTACACGTCTCGGTCACCTCTTGTTCGCACTGAGGGCACTTCGAACAGTGGGCGTTACATTTCAGATGTCTTATGACCCGTGGATCTACCCTTCATTCGATCCCTGCGAAAACCTACATTTCAGCAGGACAATGCACGACCGCATGTTGCAGGTCCTGTACGGGCCTTTCTGGATACAGAAAATGTTCGACTGATGCCCTGGCCAGTACATTCTCCATATCTCTCACCAACTGAAAACGTCTGGTCAATGGTGGCCGAGCAACTGGCTCGTCACAATACGCCAATCACTACTCTTGATGAACTGTGGCATCGTGTTGAAGCTGCATGGACAGCTGTACCTGTACACGGCATCCAAGCTCTATCTGACTCAATGCCCAGGCGTATCAAGGCCGTTATTACGGCCAGAAGTGGTTTCTTCTGGGTACTGATTTCTCAGGATCTATGAGCCCAAATTGCATGAAAATGTAACCACATGTCAGTTCTAGTATAATATATTTGTCCAACGAATACCCGTTTATCATCTGCATTTCTTCTTGGTGTAGCAATGTTAATGGCCAGTAGTTCACTAAATGTACGAATATGAAAACATTTTGTAACATTGTGTACTCTCTTCAACAGAGGATCAATTACAGCAGGCTGTCTCAAAGCACCGTTTGCGAAGCAATGCTATTGTACAATTACCTTTCTGAAATGGACTATCCTGCTGTGTCACGACCTGAACCCAACAGTACACCTGTACGACGACTTAAAACCGACTTCGCTCTATACCCGTGCGTCCAACATCACTGCCTTCTCTGCTTTCGGCTCTTGAGCAGCAGTGGGCTGCCATCCTTCTAAAAAAATGCACACACCTCACTGAAAGTGCCCTCAGAACTGCATAGGCCGTTATAAAGGTGAAGGGTAGACATTGCCTATTTTGACAGGTGTTCGGATACTGTTGATCAAATAGTGTATGTATATATTGTGCCATGTTACATTTACAAAATCAGTGCAAATATGAGTCGCCAATCTCACTTTGTCCCGTTAGACAGAATGACATCACTACTCCTCCACCACTAATAAATGCTCTGTAGCAGACTAGTTACAGAAAAATTCTGAGATTCGGCCTCTGAACTGCAAGACGTACAACATCTCCAGCTTTGTCTCAGAAAATTACATTGATATTGTTTTCAAGGAGAAAACAGGAATGCAGTTCAATGCTATCTCGTCGATAGACGCACCAGACTTCAAATTTCAATGAAAAAAATTAAACACCACCTCCATCTAGTTATGGGCACAAAGCTCTAATAACAGGCCTCTTCTTTCACGAAACAGGCATGCTCTCAGATATGCAATGCTCGGCGAAATAACCGGAATATTAAACAAAATAGCACTCCAGCATAGGGGAACGTAATTTTTAAAACACTTCCAAGATTCCCATACCGCCATAATAATAACTTTACTGATCACGATAGATCGCTCACTGACGATTACATGTATGTAACAGCCTTAAAACACCAGTTTTGTCTTACAGGTCCCATAACTCGCCTCCTACATCCACGAGCGCTGGGGACTGACATCTCGATTTCGAGGGCTTCCGTCAGTACCAATAAATTATTGTTAGATTCTCTCAGCCAATCAGCCTCTCAAACGGAATTCAAATGTTTCATCGTCCTGTTCCTGCTCCCACCAAGAGAATTCCTGCGGAAGGTCACGCGTATTGATGGGTCATTTCAAAATTAGTTTGCAGCGTTTGCTGGTTAACATCTGCTGTCGTGGGAAACTCATCGGATCTTTTGCCATCGTAATGGGCTCTGACCACAACCGCCTTAGAAGGTTTACAGAGAGTCTGACCCAACGAAACCAACTTACACATAACAGTGCAAACTGGCGCTGGTGTCAACAATAACTCACAGGCACGGGCTGGAATGTTTTAAAGATCGTCAAATTCCGCAAGTTGTTGATCGATTTCCGCTTCATCCGTCGTAACTGACTTTGGAAAGGATCTTATGTATAAGGAGAGTAAAATCTCGCAGATCTGAAACTTTTAATCAGCAACCAATTCACTGAGCTTCGAAGGAAGTGCAAAAAAAGGATGGGTTAGTGACGGACGAAATGCTGTGGTAGGATAAGTAGTGTGGAGGAAACCGGCCGTTACTGTTAGTTTTTCTTTTAATTAAAAAAATCTCCCGGCATTCGCCTTAATTGTTTTAGGGAAACAATGGAAAATCTAAGTCACTGTGGGTACCCAGAAGTTTGGGTTCACAACACGTATCCAGCGACACAAATATATAAATATATAAATACCTGCCGACCAGAGTGGTCGAGTGGTTCTAGGCGCTTCAGACCGGAACCGCACGACTGCTACGGTCGCAGGTTCGAATCCTGCCTCGAGAATGGATGTGTGTGATGTCCTTAGGTTAGTTAGGTTTAAGTAGTTCTGAGTTCTAGGAGACTGATGAGCTCAGAAGTTAAGTCCCATAGTGGTCGGAGCCTTTTTTTTTTCAGTTCCTGGGCGTGAGTGGACCGGGGTGTGAGATCTACCGGAAACCTATCCACAGCTCAGCTATTGAGTAGGTAAGGTCTCTTGCATAGGATGCACCAACAAATATTCCAGAGTGGCTGCAGAAAACAGGGTTTGATAGAATTTACTAAGCACAGTAGGCGCTATCGACACCGAGGGTGTATGCAAATGTAAATGTCGTTTGGGATTGTTCGCTGAGATATATCTCGGGGTGGAATTTGCCATCTGTCGGGACGGGTGTTCTTCCTCTACACACATTGACCACTTCCTTTGCTTATATGTGAGAGTTATGCAGTATGTAGAGTGTTGGCTAGTGTGAGAGACGGGAGGGGGTGAAACCGAATGCCTGGACTTAGCCTGCTCCTTTTGAATAGCAGAAAGTGGCCGCCGATCTTAAAGTCCCCATCCGACAGAAGGGTCACTGCCAAAAGTACACACACTGGATGAGAGGCTGTTTAGCGATTTACAAAATTAATCAAGAAATTTAGAGAAAGACGGTGATCAGGAAACAGTGTGCCACGCGTCTCCACCCCTTTCGGACCAAGTACCGGCTGTGAAAGTTCATACGATATCAGGATTCGAACCGGCTTACCTCCGAGTCGAACACCATCGTGCAGGCTTGTATTAGCTACCCCGGCTACAACGACGGGTCAGGTGTATGCATTCTTAGAGCGGTGCCACTTACATTAGAGAAACCGAAAGACTAGTTAGCACTTGCGCTATGCTCGATTAGAACAGCACAACATATCGACACCAGTCGATTACCATCGAGGTTGTAGGCAAGATACTAAGTTTCAACAAGTACGAGAATTGCAAGACAGCCGTGGGTTGACACGAAATAAGAGAGGTAACTTAAATCCTAAAGTTGCCCGACATCTGTTCTGAGGACGCCTTCAGGCTCTCGGCGTCCTATTTGCCAGCAATTCCTGTTCGAGCCAAGACAGCGACCCCACCGACACTGCCGATTCCGGCTAGGCAAACAATGCATACACAAAAGAAGCCACTTTACACGACTACCAGAAACAACTTCAGCTTGCCGTAGCAGGCTAACAATTACCAGCAGCCCAAATACCCCACGAATAGTCCGTCTCGTACCCCTCCTTCTATCCTAATAACGATCGGTGGTATTTTAGAAGCAATCCATACTAATATTACAAATGCGAAACTAACTCTGCTATGCTTTCACAACTAGACTGCTGAATCGATTTTGATAAAATTTGGTATGGAGATAGCTTGAACGCTGTTAAAAAACGTAAGCTACTCTAGAAAGTGTTTAGTACAACACTGATTCGAAGAATATCATGCGTATAGAACAATAATTACTCTCTGTAAAAGCTGTTTGTTCTTTATCTTTTTAACTTTACCATGTTTGAGAAAATGCTTTTATTGTTTGATATGTTCTAATAATGCAATTCAACGCGATAAATACAATGTCCCTATACTCCTCTATATGTTCAATCCATACTTCCATTCTAATATCCATCACAAGTCCGTCACATTTTAATCGCTGTGCGCCATGCGTTACGTGTAAGTTTTTTGTTGCGTTCAACTGCGCGTGAACAGCTTGCTGTCATGGGTTCCTGTCCGGCTACAGCGACATTTTAACAGTCACAAGCCCGTCACATTTTAGAACCTGAGGGTCACGCTTCTCTTGCAGCTTGCAAAACACAACGACCGCGTCTTTTAAAGACCGTACGACAAACAGAGAATCTTATGTTTACATGTGAAACATTAGAGGCCTTTGGTAATGCTGCATTTGATTATGATCTATTAACTGACTATGTCAGTCATGAAGTGATCTTCGTAGGAAGATGGATCAAAAATGTAGGCACTATAATACATTAAAATGTAAGGGAGAAACGATTGGTATGTGTTGCTCTGGTTGCAAAACTTCACATGCAGTACTACGTGAGCCACAGAAACTCCTAAAAACTCTACTTCCGCACAGTTATACGGATTCGAGGCATTTTCAGATTCGGTGTACCGCAGAAAAATAGAAATAGATTCATTACGTATCTACATACCAGCATTGCATACTTTTTTATATACAAACTTCTCTACACCATTATATACACAGATACATCGTAAAATCAGTAGCTTGTCTATTCACCATAACTCACCCCAGCAAAAACTACTGATATGAGAGCGAATTAGCAAATAAAGCTAATAAGTTCTAATAAATGTGACTCTGGTGATTTTCAATCACCGTTAAAATGCAATATATTGAAGCACTTTCTTCCCAGATAATTATTCTATGCCGTGATGGTGGACACAGTCACACAACCGTAACTTCGTTTACTTTAGTACATTTAGCATTTTAAGCACAGTTTTGTTAGCGAAAGGTGAAACCCAGAAGCAATAGTCTGCAACGAGCAATGATAAGCGCTTTTGATGTATGAAACACTGCTAGATCCGGCAACTTATCATTTCCATCGGAACTATTACTACACGCGCCCGAACTGTTTCATGGCTAGGCTCCGACTCGTCTCTAGAATACTCTCAATCTTCTCTACCAGCAGAGCAAGGCTTTGCTTTACCATTGGTCAGTTTACTCAACAGCCAATAGCAAAACAACATTCTCCCGCGTCAGTCTCCGCTTTTCATCAATAACCAATCGCAAAATAGTAAACCTAACGTTTGCACTTTTTATCGACGTAGTTATCTAATATGCTGAAGTTTTGTTTATGCATAAAGTTATTTGCTATTGTTATTTATACCTGAACTAACTTTCCCTTTACCATAAAATTACTTTACAAATCTATTCTACAAAAATTCCCTTTGTCCACATCCATACTTCTTCGAAATGTTCCCACACTAAATCCTACTACATAACTCGTTAAACAATTATCTTCATATTAACCTTAAAGTCCGCAGCTCGTGGTCTCGCAGTAGCGTTCTCGCTTCCCGAGCACGGGGTCCCGGGTTCGATTCCCCGCGGGGTCAGGGATTTTCTCTGCCTCGTGATGACTGGGTGTTGTGTGTTGTCCTTAGATTAGTTAGGTTTAAGTAGTTCTAAGTTCTAGGGGACTGATGGCCATAGCTATTAAGTCCCATAGTGCTCAGAGCCATTTGCACCATTAACCTTAAACCACACTCACGCATCATTCCTACTGCTAAAACACATTTACAACATTTTACACAAACAAAAAGACATAATAACACTTTATGAAAATACTAGAACAGTTTATGATAAACATTCTATTACTTTAGTGCACTCTAGTGGGCACAATCGAAACTAAATCGCAGTCCCCTATCCAATACAGTCCTCTATCGACTGATACATAAACTACGTGAGCGTCCAGTCTCGCGTCACCATCTGTCACTATCCAGCTGTGAGAGGCATCTCCCACTTAACCGTCTCCAAGGCAGGATCGGTATACGGCGCTACGCCTCACACTGTTTGTTTGCATGCCACGACGTCTAGCGGCTCTGATTGCACCACGTGGCGGCTCTACTCCGTACTAAGTCTTCGTAGTGTATGTACGTGTCTTTAATGCTAATCATTTGTGTACTGTCATGTCCGTTATCGTTTGAATAAATTTCATGGTGATCATATCTCTCGGTCTTGGTGTTTCACTTCTTCCAAACAGCTGTGTATTTTATAAGACTGTGCAGCAATACACCCCAAAAGGATTTTAATTATGTGCCCAATGCCTTAATAACTGCGCGCCCAACATTCAAGATGATATCCAGAGCCAGGAGCAGGTACTGTGAGGACAAAATTCACGTCGGGCAGTGGCGGCGTCCTGCGCAACCCGGAACGGAGAGTGTTCCGGGCCGGCGCGGCTGCGGCGGCACGCCGACAGGTCCATCTGCGGCGCATTCCACGGCGGCCGGCGGAATGCCGCGCCGTGCCGGACACTCATTACGGCGCCGCCGGCCAAGATGCGCGCGCATTCCACCTGCAGCCCTGGCCACACACTCCCGCAGCCCGCCAAGTCGAAGGACACGAAGAGGTCAGTGCACTTTTACTGACTCCGTCTGACGTGGTCTAGCAAACTATGTAGGGGGATTCCCGGCACGAAATATTACACTATTAGCCACTAAAATTGCTGCACCACGAAGATAACGTGCTAGAGACGCGAAATTTAACCGACAGGAAGAAGATGCTGTGATATGCAAATGATTAGTTTTTCAGAGCATTCACACTAGGTTGGCGCCGGTGGCGACATCTACATCGTGCAGACATGAGGAAAGTTTCCAACCGATTTATCATACACAAACAGCAGTTGACCGGCGTTGCCTGGTGAAACGTTGTTGTGATGCCTCGTGTAAGGTGGAGATATGCGTACCATCATGTTTCCGACTTTGATAAAGGTCGGATTGTGGCCTATCGCTATTGCGGTTTATCGTATCGCGACATTGCTGCTCGCGTTGGTCGAGATCGAATGATTGTTAGCAGAATATGTAATCGGTGGGTTCTGAGAGGGTAATACGGAACGCCGTGCTGGATCGCAACGGCCTCGTATCACTAGCAGTCGAGATGACAGGCATCTTAATCTCATCCGCGTGGCTGTAACGGATCGTGCAGCCACGTCTCGATCCCTGAGTCAACAGATGAGGACGTTTGCAAGACCACAACCATCGGCCCCAACAGTTCGACGACGTTTGCAGCAGCATGGACTATCAGCTCGGAGACCATGGCTGCGGTTACCCTTGACGCTGCTTCACAGACGGGAGCGCCTGCTATGGTGTACTCAACGACGAACCTCGGTGCACGAATGGCAAAACGTCATATTTCGAATGAATCCAAGTTCTTTTTACAGCATCATGTTGGTCGCATCCGTGTATGGCGACATCACGGTGAACGCACATTGGAAGCGTGCATTCTTCATTGCCATACTGGCGTATCACCCGGCGTGAAGGTATGGGGTGCCATTGGTTACACGTCTCGGTCACCTCTTGTTCGCATTGACGGCACTTTGAACAGTGGACGTTACATTTCAGACGTGTTACGACCCGTGGCTCTACCCTTTATTCGATCCCTGCGAAAGCCTACATTTCAGCAGGATAATGCACGACCGCATGTTGCAGGTCCTGTACGGGCCTTTCTGGATACAGAAAATGTTCGACTGCTGCCCTGGCCAGCACATTCTCCAGATCTCTCACCAACTGAAAACGTCTGGTCCATGGTGGCCGAGCAACTGGCTCGTCACAATACGCCAGTCACCACTTTTGATGAACTGTGGTATCGTGTTGAACCTGCATGGGCAGCTGTACCTGTATACGCCATCCAAGCCCTGTTTGACTCAATGCCCAGGCGTATCAAGGCCGTTATTACGGCCAGAGGTGGTTGATATGGGTACTGATTTCTCGGGATCCATGCACCTAAATTGCGTGAAAATGTAATCAGATGTCAGTTCTAGTATAATATATTTGTCCAATGAATACCCGTTTTTCATATGCGTTTCTTTTTCGTGTGGCAATTTTAATGGCCAGTAGTGTACATAACGCTTTTGTCAATTTGTAAGAGATAGTGGAAGCAATTAAAAGCCCAAGCTCACTCACTACAGCAGTTGCCAGCGAAAGGTGAAGGAGCCGGGCTGTCACCCTCCTAATGAACTCAAAGAGAAAAATGTATCGGAAATGTTCCGATTTCTCCACTTGGCAGTCCATTTCATAGCATCCGCAGTTCCACTCAGTATCTCCAAGTGACAAAATGACAATATGTAAACTCAGATAGCAGCAGTGAACGACAAATAAGAGGCCGCGCGGGATTAGCCGAGCGGTCTTGGGCGCTGCAGTTATGGACTGTGTGGCTGGTCCCGGCGGAGGTTCGAGTCCTCCCTCGGGCGTGAGTGTGTGTGTTTGTCCTTAGGATGATTTAGGTTAAGTAGTGTGTAAGCTTGGGGACTGATGACCCTAGCAGTTAAGTCCCATAAGATTTCACAGACATTTGAACATCTTTTACAAATAAGAAATGGCAATAGATAAATAAACCCCTAGCAACCGGAATACCAACACGCAGTACAACAACGCTACGAACGTATGCAACATAATGATATGCCAGGAAGTTTCAAGTCAGTGCACGCAATACTGCGGAGTGAAAATTCATTTAGAAGAAGGGGGTAACAACGGTGACGCTCGATTTTGGAACTGATGTTCATAACGTGTTTTTTCAGTTAAATAACAAACAAATTACAAAAACTACTTCAGACCATTCTTGTACGGCCTTACGTTTATATTATGTATTTTTTTTCACTTAAAAAGCTTGTACTCAGAGAACGCTACACAAAGGTCCTTCGTGGAATGCTAGGGCGGTTTGTGGGAGCTCTGAACGTTACAATTTTCGACCTAGAACAAAATTTCAGAAATAGCTTTGCAACTGATAATATCGTATACCTTATTACGTAGGGATATTTTAAAAACTATTTTTAATAAAATGGCAAAAATCTGAAATAAGAGCCACGTTTTTCGACAAAAAAGCCATTATAAAAATATTTCCTAAGAATAGAAATTAAAATATATCGCAAAAATCCTACTTAATACAGTAAAAAAGGAGTCACCGATTCACAAGTTACAAATTGGTGTACCGTATTTGCTTGTATAGTTCATGAGCTGTAGCCCCCCTCCCCCAACTTAAAAAATGATGTTACGAAAAAAAGGTTTAAAGTTTCAACTTGTGTTTTTTTAATACTGAAACAACAAACGTTCAATCGGCAATACCGACACCGTACACTTTTTATCACACGCTAATCATGTTGTCAAGAGAAATCTTGTTGAGAATAGTATTTCTGAAGACACTATTTTTGTCTTGTAATACTACGTGAAACTAACTATTCCGTCGGTAACTATTATTGTATTTCATCGATTGCAAAAACAGAAAAAAATGGCTCTGAACACTGTGGGACTTAACTTCTGAGGTCATCAGTCCCCGAGAACTTAGAACTACTTAAACCTAACTAATCTAAGGACATCACACACATCCATGCCCGAGGCAGGATTCGAACCTGCGACCGTAGCAGTCGCGCGGTTCCGGACTGAGCGCCTTAACCGCGAGACCACTTATGCCGGCTCATTGATTGCATTCGAGCGCTCGGATGCACCAAGCAGTAAATCTTGGTTTCAACACTTTCTAACATATTACGCTCACTTTATATTAATAGATCTTAATAATAGCTCACTATGGAACATATTAAGCCAACAAAGAAACTGGCTAAAAAAATTCTATACCCCACATAACGAAAATCACGACGCTTTCACGGTAATTTTTTTGCTGTTATGTCATCCCCCAAGGCCTGCAAAGGCGGTGGGGGAGGAAGGTGGTGCGGGAGGTGGCTACTACCAGAGATAGAAATTCCCTCTCTTCAGCCAACAACTTTGAAATACAAGTTATTGCAGCACCTGTGTTGTTCTGAAGAACCATGCAGTATTCCTTCCGACACCATGAATCCATGCAGGCACTGCAGCCCAGTACGGCCGTTATGAAACACATTACATGCATCTGCAGTTGCAAATATGGACAACCATCGGCTGTAAAATCTACGACCAACAGGTAATTAAAACTGCCACCAAGCAAGCAGGAAAGGAACAAAGATATCGCTATTAAACACCGAAGAGCCAAAGAAACTGTTACACCTGCCTAATATCGTATAGATCCCCCGCGAGCACGCAGAAGTACTGCATAACGACGCGGCATGGAGTCGACTAATATCTGAAGTAGTGCTGGAGGGAATTGACACCATGATTCCAATCGGTCTGTCCATAAGTCAGTAAGAGTACGAGGAGGTGGATATTTTTCTGAACAGCACGTTGCAAGGCATCCCATATACGCTCAATAAGGCTCACGTCTGAGGAGTTTGGTGGCCAGCGTAAGTGTTTAAATTCAGAAAAGTGTTCCTGGAGCCACTCTGTGGCAATTGTAGGTGTATGGAGCGTCGCATTGTCCTGCTGGACTTGCCCAAATCGATCGGAATGCACAATGGACATGAATGGATGCAGGTGACCAGACAGGTTGCTTACATATGTGTCATCTGTCAGAGTCGTATCTAGACGTATCAGGTGACCCGTATTACTACAACTGCGCAGGCCTTACACCATTACAGAGCCTCCACCAGCTTGAACAGTCTCGATACAATTTGCTACGGCACTCGTCCTCCTAGTCAACATGCCCGCCACTGAGCGAGGTGGCGCAGTGGTTAGCACACTGGACTCGCATTCGGGAGGACGACGGTTCAATCCCGTCTCCGGCCATCCTGATTTAGGTTTTCCGTGATTTCCCTAAATCGCTTCAGGCAAATGCCCGGATGGTTCCTTTGAAAGGGCACGGCCGATTTCCTTCCCCATCCTTCCCTCACCCGAGCTTGCGCTCCGTCTCTAATGACCTCGTTGACGACGGGACGTTAAACACTAATATCCTCCTCCTCCTCAACATGCCCAAGCGAGGCGTAAAGCTTTGCGTCGTGCAGTCATCAACGGTACACGAGTGGACCTTCGACTCCGAAAGCCCGTATCGGTGATGTTTCATAGAATGGATCGCACGCTGACATTTGTTGATGACCCAGCATTGAAATCTACAGTAATTTGCGGAAGCGTTGCACTTCTGTCACTTTGAATGGTTATCTTCAGTTGTCGTTGGACACCTTCTTTCAGGTTCTTTTTCCAGCCGCAGCGATGTCCGAGATCTGATGTTTTACATTTCTGATATTCACGGTACATTCGTGAAACGGTAGAGCGGGAGAATCCCTACTTCATCGGGACCTCGGAGATTCTGTGTCCCATCGCACGAGCTCCGACTATGACACCAGGTTCAGACTCACTTAAACCTTGATAACCTACCACTGTAGCAGCAGTAAACGATCCAACTGCGCCAGGCACTTATTGTCATACACAGGCGTTGCCGACCGCGGCGTGTATTCTGTCTGTTTACATATATCTGTAGTCGAATACGCATGCCTTACCAGTTTATTTGGCGCTTCAGTGAAGAACAGCTTGGAGTAAGCAACGATTATCTCGTTTCAACTGTAACTAAGTTAGTACAGAAAATTAAAAGAGAACGACAATACCGAATAAGTGACAGTACCCTAACAGGTGAACAGAAAAACAAGAAAATCGTGTTCATGCCCATTAATTATAATGGTCTGGTTTGAGAAATTATTCCTAGGTAGTTTTGCAATAAGAACTTGGATATGGGGATTAAGACTAATGACACTATTCGCTTCATATTCAGACATAGTTTGAATAAAAGAGCCTCGAAATTCACTGTAGCATATGTTTATAAATTAAAATGTGGAAACTATCCAACACTTACGCAGGTCAAACAGGCAGGACGACTGATTTCAAAATAGTAAAACAGCGTCCGGAGAACCTCTTCTAATATCGAAGCACCCTGTTGGCACAATTGATATGCGGTGGCAAGTTCAAATGGTTCAAATGGCTCTGAGCACTATGGGACTTAACATCTGTGCTCATCTGTCCCCTAGAACTTAGAACTACTTAAACCTAACTAACCTAAGGACATCACACACATCCATGACCGAGGCAGGATTCGAACCTGCAACCGTAGTGGTCACGCGGTTCCAGACTGGAGCGCCTAGAACCGCACGGCCACACCGGCCGGCTGCGGTGGCAAGTGATGCACAATGAAACTGAGGGACACCTACTGACAAAGTTGAAACTGATTTTTACACACCGTAAACAAGAGACTGACAACGCAATAAATTAGCAGAACTATTCTTTAACGATGCATTTTTTAGAAGCTTTGAAGTCCTATTCCAGTCGTCTACCGCAATGCAGAGCACGTATGAACAACAGGTCCGCACACCGAGAAAGGTCAGCGTAGTACTTCGGCTCATACACCGTCCTAGCAGGAGGCCGGCTCGCAGATTTGTTTCCATACTGACAGTAAAACAGCGCGCCACACGACATCGCCAAGCAGAAGCAAATACAGTTCACCACAACTGTCATCCTTTTCTCTACAGCTTTAGTTGTCACACAGTTTCACATTTATAATATAATGTTTTATACTTGTCATGGTTTTATACTTTCACTGTTGTACAGTATATCTTTAATATTTAATGATACTTAATTGAGTTACTTTACACAATTCCACTCTTATAATTTTACAATTTTTTTCGTTTTCCTATTTACACGTCCATTGTTCTATACTTATAATGTAATAACTGGAAATTTTATAGAATTTTACCTTTTATGATGTTAATGTAAGGCCCTTATATGTCTGTGCTTTCAATTTTCCACATTCTCAATACATTTAGACAGTAATTCTGGTTTCGGTACTTCATTTCCTCTTTGTAATTTGCTGTAGTATGCCTTTTTCAGTTTTACACATCAACTGACGTACAGTTTTCACAAATAAACGAAAAATTTTACATTAAATTTACCTTTTGCAGTTTTAGAGTAAGACGAATACCCTCTCTTGTTTAATTGATAACATCGTAACACGCTCCTTCCTCCCTGCCTTCTCACCCAGCTCTAAATCCCCTCTTGATCACTTTTATAATTTTTCTGTTTTAGGCCTTTTACAGCTTTATTACGTTCCCAAAAATCTTTAAATACTTGTATTTTTCATAATTACAGCTTAAGAGTCTTTCTTGTTACACACATGACATCCTTACCATTCTCCCTCCCTGCTTCCTTTTCCCTATGACATCTTCGCTTCGTTTCTATTTTTTCATTTCTCTCCCCTCACCCAACACCCTCCTCCACCCATTGCCCCTACCCACCGCTACCTCCACCAGATAGTAATTTAAAATATAGACTACTGTTCCAGAACACTGTACACTGACATGAGGTTGTGACTACATGCTGCTGGACAACTAAATAGGCAAATTCTACAATTATGTACAATTTTTTTCAAAAAATCCTCTGTGTGAAACATCATTAAGTTGATCTCTCTGTGTAACCTTCATACACTGATGACCAACGAAAATGTTTGTCGCAGCCCGTACTTTTATTCGATGCGTGTCTTGGAATTATTTTTGTCTTTATTTTGCAGACATTGCTACTTGGTTCCACATGTTTTTCTTTGTGTTATGTGGTTTGTGCTATGTGGTTTGCTTAATTTGAGGTAGGGAACCTGGGTTCGGAGAACCCAGCTTAAGGAGACATGGATGTAAATTTCTCTACAGCTTTGTCTAGAATTACAGTTTTCCAGATTATTTACACCTAACACGCATTAAAGTTTATACATACTGTGCTGTAGATTTACATGTACATTCTTTATTTCCTGCAAGGAGACAAGGAGACTGAAGTATATCTTCTACCTGGCCGTCTGAATGGTCACCTGTACTTGAGATTCACGCAAAGAGTTTTACCTGTGTTGTTGGAGAACGTATCCTACGAGGGGAAGTGGATACAACATGACAGTACACCGCTTCACTTCAGTGTTGATGTCTGTAACCATCTCAGTGCTGTATTTCCTGGTCGCTGGAATGGAAGGGGATGTCCTATTCCATGGCCTGCGAGATCATCTGACCTAAATACTCTTGATTATTTTCTATGGGGATATCTAAAGTGACTTGTATCTGAGACCCCAGTGGATCAGGAAATTACGTTGGTTGCCAGAAAGGCAGCTTCCAGTAACGTGATTCTAAAAGCACCAGGGATATATGCCAGGGTGCGTCAGAAACTTGTTGGCCGATGTCATGCTTGCATTGAGGCTGATGAACATCAGTTTCAGCACATTTTGTAAGATACAGTACGAATGGTACGTTCATTGTGTCAGTGGTGGTATTTTCAGTTAAATGTAACTAATGTAAATAAAACAGTATACAGTTATGTGGCTTTATTCCTGTTAAGTACTTAAGCTGGCTTCTCCGACCCCAGGTTCAGCGGAGCGTCCCCTATGCCCGTTGAATTTTTGCACGCTCTTACGGAAAGACCCTGTATATGCCCTTAAGTGACCGTTTATCACCCGTTGCCGAGTACTGTATCGTTCCACAGGCGGCTAATTAAGTCGGCGTTCCACCTCCCGAGCTCCGAGCAACCAACAGCCGCTTCAAGTCTACCTTACGAGTCCCCTCTACGGACCTCGCCAGAGGTTGTGCCTGCCAAGGTACCGCATTGCACTTGCAGTGAGCCACTGCTGCGCTTTCGCCAGCCGCTCCCGGGGGCACCACTTCGCTGAATTCGCGTTGACTACCTATGAGCTCATCGTCTAGTTACGGCACCTTGCTGCTCACCAGTCGACTGCCTATGAGCTCCCAGTCTCATAGGACCATGTCGTCACAGAACCTGCTGCTCACATGAGACTGCCGATGAGTTCACATCCATGCACGTGTGTGTCGTTAACTTCCCTGCTCCTTAAGAAATTGCTGTTCTCAAGTTGTGTAAACATTACTCTCAGAAGTTATATTTAGCTTCGTTCTTGTGATTAAGAGTTCTGATTTCAAAGATTGTATGTCACAACGTCCAACTACACCACTCACGGGGGAACACGTCAAGTGCAATCACCCGATTTCCCAGGAACTTCGTTCATTGGAAAAATGTCATTTGTTGACATAGAAGGGTGGCTTTCATTTGTGACATTCATTTATGCACATTATTCTGCATATATGGAGTAAATAAACCCATATAATGGTTAATTAGTCTTATTAGGTGGATTAGAAAGAGAGATACGTGATGATTAAACACATGTCTGAAATAATACGGGCTTTGGTAATAATAATATTTAGTTGCATGCTGTAGGTGTAAGCAAAGTAAATTTGCCAGTGGAGGCGAGGAGTGGTTGGGCACAGCCGGGGAGGCGAAGGCTGGCGAGCGCCGGAAGAGCATTGTGCAGGGGCTGGGGTCCCAGGGGATGCGGCCGCTGACCTGCAAGCATCAGAAGGAACGCCGCCGGGTGGCAGGTGAGAGAGAGAGAGTGGAAATGTCGAGCAGACAGAGAGCGTCCAACGTACGTGCTGGCGCCACCCGGTCGCGCGCTGTTTTAGCGGCAAATGGGCTGAGCTCTCATTGGACAGTTCATAAGAAAGTGCGGGAAACGCTGAGGGTCGATGCCCCCTGTTTGAACAGAGAAATTTTTGTATAGGTGGAGAAATTGTATCACTCCGTGAGGGAGATTTGAGATGCCTTTGCAGCGTCGGGATTGGCTGATTAGAGTTTGGCGGCAAGATTGTCGCAAGAGCATCGTGCAGAGAGCGAGAGATGAGAGAGCGTCTTGTGCCGTGAGAGCGGACAGTCGCAAAGTTCGGTAGCTCTGAGATAGGGACTTAGATTCTGAATACTGTGCTGTGTAGGATCTAGAGTCTGCAGCTACAGTAGGACATCAGCGTCCACGATAGGCATTGCATTGACTACTAGTATAATTGCAGTTGATTCTGCCTTACAGGCTGGCAGTCACCATTGAACGTAGTCAACCAGTGCACAGAGCTATTATACTGGGATTTGCACATTAGTACAAGACGCACTGGGCTGCACCTTAAAGGTTGTTGAGCCAGTCTTGAAAGCGTTGTATACCATTTAGAGGAAATATAGGGCTTGTGGTATTAGCAGTTTCTGAGTAGTTTATTCTGCTCAAGATATTTGAGAGACTGATCTTAATTCGTCGACTTTGCAGCTGCAGTTTTCGCCCCAGCACGCTGGTAGACGGTATTGTAAAACTTGCAGCAGTGGCAGTAAAGTTCAGAAATAGTTGTTGGATCGTGGTCTTGCCATCCACTGAGCACCCGTGCAGTTTTGCTTACGATTCGTTATTGGTTATTTGTCCTTTTGCATGTTGTTTGGTTTGTTTCTTGGTGGTGGTGTCCGAAGTACGTATTATTTCAGAAACAAAAGAGATTATAGGAACGCAGTCAGATCGCATTTACCATTTGCTTATCCAGGGGCATAATTAAATCTTACTTCGCATCAACTTAACATTAAGAGCTGAGAGCCAATCTTACCAGTGTAGTATATCTAAGAACAGTCTACAATTTGTTTAATTTGTTTTCATTCAAGATTTGTTCATTATGATCTAATTTCTATCGTGAGATAATTTACAATAAATACAAGTTATTTTAATATCGCTTTTGATTCAGTAGTAGATGGTAGTTAGCCATCACTGTCACATTAATATATTGTATTCATGTTTAATAGTGGCCACTACCCCAAGAAGAAGCCCTACAACATCAGCTGAAAAGTGTATTCACAATCGGTTGCCAGTACTCCTCCACCTTTAGAAGACAATGGGGGGACATTACAATCCATCTCCGTGCACTTCCCGCCGTTACCAGCATATTCAAATGCAGCCCCTGGTACCGTTTAAGCGCCACCACGGTTATCACGATTTAAAGGCTGGCAGTTTCAGGATGGTGAAGATTTTGAAATCACCCCACACAACATTGCCTCTCTGAAACACTGCTGGTGGAGGGTGCCTCTTCGAGTGGTCATGTTTTGAGTACTGATGTTGACTGCGGTTCTTTTTTTGCCGGGGATGACGAGGCTTGTTCTGTTGTCCTCCACCCATAATAACGTCTGTACTACTGAATCCAATGATGTAATGGAGACATCGTCTGAAGTTTTACCTTTACAATGTTATAGTGTAATGCCATGCCTTAGTCAGTCTGATACGATGAAGCAACAGGTTACTCTGAATTCTCTTCCTGGTAGTCAGATGGTGCAGACAGCTTCAGAGACAGTAATGCCTGTCTGTTCTTTATCTGATGAGGATGTTCATCGCTCCCGGTTTTGCTTCTCGCATTCCGCTGAGTGGAGTGGGTTCGCCTCCCGTCCCCCACCCCTCTCCCTCGCAGTGAACTTTGAACCACCTACCCTCCAACGCCAAGAAGTTATGCTCTCACCGAGTGATGTGAAACAACGTTTTCCATCTGAGTGTGCAGCGCAGCGCCGAAAAAATAAAACCACGGAAACTGTACCTCCCGGTGGAGAGGATTCAAATCCTGTACCTTCGTCTTCGCCGTCTGCCGGTGTTTGGAGAGAAGGAAGTGCAGCGTAAATTCCTTTCCAGTTCTGCTGTCATGCCTGACACGTGTTAACTAGTGCAGGCGTATAAGTATCTCATCCTATATGTTAATAAAATAAGATCTCGATTACCGCTTGCTGCTTTACGACAGTTTATTTATGATTCCAAAGCTGGTGTGTGTTTGCAAGAAGTGTAATTAGATGTGTTTTGACTCTACAGGTAATCAATGTTTTTTTAGTGCAGCGCAGGAAAGTGCTACTGGCGTGGCCGTGCTTTATAGGGACAGTGTTCCGTTAACGGACTCTGAAACGTTGGACCACAGTCGTGGTATCTGGTGTCGTTTTTATGATTCAACCTGAATTTTTTCTTTGTGCATATTTGTATCTAGTCGTACATATTACCGCTCGTGATTTTATTAGGAAGACGCCGTTTATTATTTCTTCAAACTCCGCGAAATATTTTGAGCGGGCGGAGATTTCAACTGTATCTAATGTCTTGCGGATCAGTCTCAACTACTGTCGTGAACTTAATAATATGGTGGCGTCGTTGAGTCTACAGGATTCCTGTGTCTGCAGACATTCCACATTAGTGTGTTTTAAGTAGTCGACTGGACCGTTTTTATTTGTCTGCTTCCCTGTGTAGCCAATTTTTGTCAGTTAATGCAATTCCTGACAGCTTTATTGACCACTGTGCTGTTTCAATGGCTTTTAACCATGTCCCGCCCCGGGCATATCTTTCTCGCACTGTTTGGGAGCTAAACATTTTATATCTGGTGGAATTCTCTCTGGACGATTTCATCACTGCTCCTTGGAGGCGGGCAAGCCGTTTCCAAGTGCGTTATCCCTCAGTTATGGAATGCTGGGTTTCCATTGCCAAACGTCGGCTTCGCACTGCATTCACGCGTTTTAGCGCTGGTAAAGCGGCTGAAATTAGGAGGAATCAGGGATTTTATTATACTGTCCTCCGTGACATTTGTTAGAGTGCTCGAGAAGTCCCTTTAAGAGTTATGAAGTTTACAGCGTGATGGCGAAATTCCTGCAACTCAAAAGCCAACAATTAGATGGCGTTAGTTTGCGTTCCCAGCTACGTTCGATTCTCCAGGATGAGTTGGCTAATTCGGCTTCGAACGCGACCTCAACGATCGCATCTCTCTACCATTTATTCTCTAGATGGACGTGAGTGGACATCCCAACCTTTGCTTGAACTTTCCCTCTAGTTTTCTAGTGGAGTAGCATCAGACAGTATATCGTCTGCCGCTTTTACTTCCCTCCTTGATAGTGTTGTTACGCCGCGTCTCCATGACGAGTTTTTGGTGGCTTTTCATCGTGATGAGGTATTTGTCTTCATAGTTCACTGTCTTTCCCGCAAATCTCCGGGTTCGGAAGGGGGTCCCAAAGAATTTCATGTTCAGTTTTCGCCTCTGACGGGAGATACGATAACATATGTGATGAACGAAGTGGTACAAGGGATACACATCCTGTCCTCTTTAAAGGTCGGAAAAATTGTTTTAAGTCACGTATGTCCGTGAGTCAGGTCCGGCTAATAAAGGTATTTAATTTTGGTTGTAAAATCGTATAGCGGGTGATAAATAGCCGATTGTTGGTTTGTTTGCTGACATTCTCACGCGTTATCAAAGATGTGTCACGGGTCGTACTCTTCCAACTTCCATTGCCGATTGTCGTGATCTCATTTCGATTGCTTCCACTGTTCCTGTCTTGGGAGCTGTACTTTTTATTGTTTAAATCGTGTATTGGACCGAGATATTAACGATTTTCTGTTGAGATTGTAGACTTCTGTTCATTTAATAATGCTGTACGACGTACATTCACAAAAAAATGTTATAATGTGTGTGAAATCTTATGGGACTTAACTGCTAAGGTCATCAGTCTCTAAGCTTACACACTACTTAACCTAAATCATCCTAAGGACAAACAGACACACACCCATGCCCGAGGGAGGACTCGAACCTCCGCCAGGACCAGCCGCTCAGCCCATGACTGCAGCGACCTAGACCGCTCGGCTAATCCCTCGCGGCCGTACATTCACCTCTGTAATTAATGATATTGAGGCGTCTACTGATGCAAATGATTGTCTTATTCTCCCCATAGAAGTATGTCGGGACGTAGTTCAGAGGAGTTCCCTATGTCGTTATTCGTGCTGTTTCTGGAACCCTTATTGCAGTCCACAGCTGCTCGTTTGGGTGGATGGTCGTTATTGGGAGAAAGGTTCGTCGTTCGCAGATATGCTGAAGACGCTGTGATACTTTTTCGTACTTACGACATACCGGTGCTCCAGAACGTTCTGGGTGCATTTTATCCTCTTACGACAGGAAATGTCGGTTACTCAATTTGCGCGGATTTGACGCGGCTGATGTTCAGTCGATCGTTGGGTGTTGGTATTTATCGTTGTCCGATGAAGATGGCTGTGTTAAATTGAAAGTCTGTCACGGACAGGCTTCAAGACGCGATCCTGACCACACGCGTCGCTCCCTCTTGTTCTTAATAAGGTTCGAACCTCGAAAATGTATGTGTTGATAAAAATCAGTTTTGTTGCACAAGCTTTTTCTTCCATTCTCCCAAAAGTTACAACGATTATCGGGCAGGTTTATCAGTGAAACTCTATTATTTGGATGCAGTATGAGGTTGTGGTGAGACCCCGGCTAATGGGAAGTTTGGGCCTCTCTGATGTTTGGGCCAAGGCTTCTGCTTTATTTCTTTGATGCACTATTCTAACGTGCCTTCGTGTCCCGAAATCATTCTCGTTGCCAGTCACCTACAGCTTCCTTTTTTCCAAGGGTCCGACCTGCAAGTTTAACCTCTGCAGTAGATGTTTGAAGGATAAATAAGAAATTGATGCGTATTCGGGAATTTGTTATTGATTTCAGTTAGTTATGTGTTAATATTCTTTCTCAGTCGCATCTCTGTGTAAAAATGCTGTTATGTCACTGGACTGTTTCCAAATCGCGCTTCCTCTGTGGAATTCGTATCGCCAGAGGCAGATTGGAAGGTGTTTCTCCGATGCAAGTGGTGTCCTCTTGGTACCATTCTCCCCACTAACGCTCGACTTTTTGCATTGGCCTTAGTGAGACAGACCGATGGAGTCGTTGCCATCAAAGGGGGTTATTATGTCTTCGGTTGGTCACCTGCGGACAGAGACAGTGGCTTCAAATGGTTCAAATGGCTCTGAGCACTATGCGACTTAACTTCTGAGGTCATCAGTCGCCTAGAACTTAGAACTAATTAAACCTAACTATCCTAAGGACATCACACACATCCATGCCCGAGGCAGGATTCGAACCTGCAACCGTAGCGGTCGCTCGGTTCCAGACTGTAGCGCCTAGAACCGCACGGCCACTCCGGCCGGCTCAGAGACAGTGGAGTTAGCTCCGTAGACAATTGGCCTTTCCTGACAGCATGACGGAAGCGGCAATGCCCAGTGAGCTATCAGGCGTCCCGATTCGACCTTCTTTCCCAGGTCGAAGAACAATACACTTATCTGACTTGTCGGGCATTTTACTCATTAAGTGATTGGGAGCACTTACGCACCGGACCCTTGTGCTTTTTACCAGTGTATGACTACGACCAATAGGACATGGCAACAAATGCCACGCTTTAGTGAGTTTTTGCGGTTACGCTATATTTGGTATTCAATCGGTAAGGAGTTGGATGAACTGTAGAATCCCTTTTCGATTCAAATGTTTTCATTCCTTTAACTTTCCTTTCAGAAAACTTGCCAAAAAGAAAAAAAAGAAGAAGAAGAAAGAGAGGAGATGTTGAGTGAACCGATCCTCTTGGTAGTTCCTCCATGGTAACTTTCCGGGTATATTGTTAGATATTTTTTTCATTTTCGTGGCCCTGTTTGTCTTTTTTTTTTAATAAAAATAAAACAAAATTGTTGCAGGCCACAACTGGAAATGATCTTTTTTGTTAACTGCCTAAATCATGTAGGATTAAGAGTCCGATTTTGTTTCTTTCTTCTGTGAGTAACACGTTGTATAGTTTCAACCAAAAAAATAGATAAATAAATAAAGATACAAAGTAAAATGGCCAGTAGCATGTGTGGGACCGATGAGGTGGGGGGAGGGCGTTGAGGCATCGTGGCCAGCCCTCAGGATTCGACCCCTGCCCACGTTGCCTCCAACCAGCCCGCCAGTGTGAAGCTGTCTGTGTCTGTTCTTTCCTTCAAGGGAAAAATCCCTTCAGACTATGCCATTTGCTGCAGTGTTCCATTACTGATTGCGCTATAGTTCTCCCACTTTTTTAAAAGCGTAGTGAGCGGAGGCGCAAAAAAAGTGCTTGCTGTCGCAGCTTATTAATTTTGCGCCATGGTTTCAAAACCCGATTATTGTTTATTCCATTTTTATTGTTTTCATTTACCTATCCATGGCTGGAGAATGTTACGACAGGAGTGTTTCTTATCAAACTAGGGGACACAAGTTCGTTATATTAATTGTACTCGTAAAATTACAGCTGGATTTCACCATAAGTGTCATACATTTATTGTATAACATATGTGTGTGAGTTGAAGGATTAGAATCTTTTTAAATACCCATATGAATTCTTATATTTGTTCTTATATTTTATTCATATCTTAAGTCTTCAGGGAGATTTGGTGCATTCCGCTGGATGATACTAATCGTAGAAACATTCGAAACACTTATATTCCGTACACCACCAGTATCACGCGAAGCCAGGTTGGACAAAGTGACTTTTCTTCGTATGAATTACACTCGGAAAAGAAATGTGGTTAACATTGCTGAAGATTTCGCACGTCGGCAACAGCAAACCACGCATAACGGATTACTTTTCCGAAAAGTGACGCTTGAAACGGATTAAGAATCACGATGACTACAACAATTTCATCGAGAACGACTTCAAATATTTTCCTCATTTTATTCCTTCATTCATTCATCTGGTATGCAGTTAGACTCTGTATCAATAAACGAGTACACTGGAAAACACTCGTATTGTAATCTTCTACAAACATTGGTACATAAACGAAAACCAAAAATCAAAATAATATCAGGTTTCCAGCACAGGGCGCAAAATTATGAAGCCGCAGTGATGACTGTTGTGCCACCACTTCGTCCGAGCAAGCCTTCTAGATACAAGGCCTACGCACAGCGGCCATATTGGCACGTGACGTCCTAAACTGTTGGCTATCTTATCTTTAGTTGGCAGTCCTGTTGGGGTGTATGTTGTGTTGAAAGTGTGTGCTACGTGAAAGTGATATACGTACATTTCATACAGTATTCGCCTACAGTTCTTCGAAGTGTGGGACACAAGTGCTGCGTTCCTCTTTGCCAGGGAAATTATAAATCCCAAAAAGGCATGAAAGTGCACATGTTTCTATTTCCCAAATGTGTGAAGTTGAGAAATCGTTGGATTGCAGCTATTCCCAGACAGGAATTTGTGCTTACACATCATTCAAGGGTAACTAAATGATGAAAAATTTATAGCGTGTTATTTGTTTCCATTGCACCACCTTTGCCAATTGTTTTTAAAAGCAGTTATGCATCATGTACCAGCATCATTTGTTTCTTAATTCTGGACCACTGCTGCGAGGTTATTACGAATCTGGCTGTGAAATGTCTCTCATATTTGCAACTATTGTCATGTAGAATAGTTATATTAATTAGTGGTGTGCTGTTACAGATCTGTCATAAGCATTTCCACCCGGAAAGTATTATATGGGCAGCAAACTGGTTTGATGAGAAGACGGGACGGATTTTAACTGTAAATCTTGAACGACCAAGCATAAAAGATGAATGTGTTCCACCGATATTTCTTGGTTGTCCTTCCTACTTGTCATCGTAACTGGCTTTCCGGGAATCGCCTGATGAAAATCGGATGCGTGTGGAAGCAGCACAACTTCAGAAAGCGACAAGTGAGAATGTGAAGTCTGCAAATCAATATGAAAATGAAAACAAAATTTCAAATGTATCTCAGTTAACAGGGGGGCATAAAGTCAACTTTTCTTCGTTCTGGACCGTCATCAGCAAGACAGTGTAATTTTTGTTACCATTGAGACAACAGGATCTGTACCTAATTTTTGTTACTCTGTAAATATTAATGAACAGTTGTAAATTTCAGTTTTTTTATAAAGGAGTATCAGTGAATAACTCCCAGAATAGATACCAGTTTCCTATGAAAATGAATTATTTTCATGATATTGAAAGTATACTGAAGTCTGTTGAAAACAGTGCATCTACAGAGTATGAAGATAAAGAGCATTTATTTTATATAATGCAAGGTATTTTAGATAAGCTTATTGAAGACACTGGTGATAAAGGCTTTTTTTCGGTTTTTTAAGTCTCAACTACGACTTGTGAGTAGTAGGCACAGGCAATGATACAAACCAGAGGACTTGTTTTTTCTCTTCTACAAATTATTTCTCCATCGGCCTATAAGTTCGTGAGGGAATCTGGAAACCTGGTAATTCCCCATCAAAGCACGATAAGGAGACTTTGTTCTGCACTTAATGTTGGTCCTGAATTAGAAAAACTTGACAGAAATTTCTTATTTTACATAAAGAATAAAGTTCCTCTTTTGCAGACCCAGGATATGATTGTAACTTTAATGGTTGATGAGATTCATATTAAGCAGTATCTTGATTATAAAGGTGGTAATGTTGTTGGAAGTGCTTTTGATTCCCAAGAGTTAGCTACTAGTGCACACACATTTATGATAAGTAGTATTATATCTCCGTTCAAAGATGTTGTACTCATTTTGCCTGTTCAGACTATAAATTATGAAACGTTGCACACTGTTTTGAATAAGATAGTTCTTGGCTTGGAACACATTGAGTTCAAAGTGCTTGCAGTAGTAAGTGATAATAATTCTGTAAACAGAAAGGCTACGACATATTTCTCAAACAAGCGTAAGCTGAGTATTGTGTATCCACAGCCTGCAGACAGCACAAGGCCCCTCTTTTTTGTAATTGATCCTGTGCACTTATTGACGTGTGTTACAAATAACTGGCTTAACCAGAAAACTGATGGGTATACTTTCAAATTTCCTCCATTTGATGGAAGTTTAGATTCACTTTTGGAAGCTTCATTCTCAGATGTAAGAAAACTGTACAGTTTGGAATCCGAAAAATTACTGAAATATCGTTATGGGTTGTCACTGAAAGCACTCTATCCTTCTTCCCTAGAAAAGCAAAATGTGAAATTAGTTGTCAAAATTTTCAATGACTGCACTGTGGAAGCAATAAAGACACTGGGTCCATGTAATAACTTGAACACAGGTACAGCGGAATTCATCAGGATTATTTATTTGTGGTGGAAAATTTTAAATGTTAAGACTCCTCACAAAGGTTTATTGAAGAGGGATCAAATGCAGGGACCTTTGATTAATTCAGACACAGATGAGCGGTTCATCTTATTAAACAATTTTTTGGCTTGGCAATTGTCATCCAAATTAAATTTTATGAACGGCTTGAGCTTAATCACAACGTTAAGCTGTTTCACAAATTTTTATAGTGAGATCACCTAAGGTAAACTTTCAAGCAATAACAACATACAAATACGAGAAAATGCCGAGTGTCTATCTCAAAATCGTCAAAAACATTTTCTCTAGTGTTTTGGCAAGAATTTGCAGTTTCATTTTTGCTGCGTATGGATGGATTCGACACGAAACAATATCTCTGAATCAAATGGTTCAAATGGCTCTGAGCGCTATGGGACTTAAGGTCTGAGGTCATCAGTCCCTTAGAACTTAGAACTATTTAAACCTAACTAACCTAAGGACACCAAACACATCCATGCCCGAGGCAGGATTCGAACCTGCGACCGTAGAGGTTTCGCAGTACCAGACTGAAGCGCCTAGAACCACTCGGCCACACCGGCCGGCAATATCTCTAATCATATATTTCTTTAAGCTCTCAGTGTCGATGGTATCCTCTCGTCACAAATAAAATAAGTCCTTAAAGTGGAATTTTAAATTTTCGGTCTATAGAACGGTCAAAAATTAGTCTCGTGTAAAGCTCGGTTTAACATTATATATCAACGGGAGTAGCAAAACACGAAGAGAACTAATACTACAGCAACGATTGTGTAGTACGTTTCATGTAGGTTGCAGACAGATAAAGTGGTGTGACCGGCACATGAACCGCGGAACTTATTGCAAGGACGTCGTCACGAACAAAAGGTCAGTGATACGAAATGTAGTAGATAATACCACATTAGATTAATTTCTTAGCACTTGGTCGAATGGACACCTATATTTCCCGCTCAAAAAAAGCTTTTTTTGTTACGAGAAACAAATCAATGTTTTTCCATCTACACTGGACGTCACGTAATGCACCTGATGAGCAGCGGCTCCGTGAGATGATCGCATGAATAAAATTGGAAATACCTGCGCCTGATGACTTTACAAAGCGAATCCCAGTATATATACTCCTAGGACATGGAATATCTACCTTTATACAGAGCGTAATGGGTCTGCGCACTTTGTGCCTGAGGTAGACATGTTTTTAGAGCCAAAGAAATCGAGCAAAAGAAGCAGGTGCAATGTGTCTCCACCGCACACCACTTAGAATTGGTAGTACTGGAACATAAATAATGCACAGCAGACACCACCTCCATTTCATGTCAGCAGGCAGTTGAGTGTAAGTAAGTGTTTTATTAGTGGGTATTTATGTAACACCTCAACTGAAATAAAGAGGAAACTGGAGGGGAAAAGAATATTAAACATTTTTGTTAGATCAGCAAACTTGTAGCTGTGCTTAACGTCACACAAATTTAAGAATAACTCAGACCTTCCGCTATGAGGTATGTTTGTCGAAAATATACGATTTTACAATACGTTATTTTAGTAAGAGGGGACAATAGACATATAACGTACTTTTTGGGTTTCACGCTGCACGCAACGCGTGCAGCACTAATCATGGTGTGACACCCTCTGCGTTATACCTTGGTAATTATACAGGTTCAAAAATGGTTCAAATGGTTCTGAGCACTAAGGGACTTAACTTCTGAGGTCATCAGTCCCCTAGAACTAAGAACTACTTAAACCTAACTAACCTGAGGACACCACACACATCCATGCCCGAGGCAGGATTCGAACCTGCGACCGTAGCGGTAGCGCGATTCCAGACTGTAGCGACTAGAACCGCTCGACCACTCCGGCCGGCAATTATACAGGTATAGCATCGTTGGCACAGTGTTCTTTTTTTGTGGATATTTCGATGAAAATTCTGTCGTAATAATTACCTCCGAACAAGTAATAGATATCATTTCGATGCTTTCATTTTATTGGTTTATGTCGATCCCATGAGTGCAGAAAGTATGGGTGTCGTGATAGACCTCCATATTAATTCTTCTATGTTTTTAGTTTTGTTTATTCTGCTCTGTATTTTTAATAAAGGATTCCACTCAATATCATCCTTCTTCTTTTCCTTTCGAGGATATTAGTTTGGAAGTTGTAAGTAGCCTGTTTGTATGTTGGCAGCGCTATAAACTATATTAATATTGTTGGTAGGACACGGAATGTAAAGTGAGATGAAATGATGTGTTTATAAGAAAATATGCAAGGAAATGTATGATGATGGAAATTGTTGATAATGTTTGGGTAGTGGAATTATTGAAAACTATCTAATTTTTTGAACTGGATGTCACATGAATAAAGTAAACTTTTCTAAATACTTTGTTTGCTCTTCAACAAAATCTTGCTGTTGCTAACCAGTGTCTCCTAGCAGTTAAGAGTCTGTAGTAGTTAGAATCTTCTTATTGAGCTGACTGTTGTTGATATTTGCTGTAATTGCTTCAGTTCGTGTTATGAAGATTTTCTGTGAGGTAAGTGACTTATGACAAAGAATGGAGTTTCCACTGTCGGCATTCGTGATTTAAATGAGTTTAGGCAATTGACAGAGTTGGAGGTAGTTTCATATTTCTTTAATTTCATTTTTTTTTGGATTTATATTATTGCTAGGATTTATTGCAATGTAAGGCCATTCTTTTGTGTCAATTGTTGAAAGACATGTTGTTAATGTATAGCAGTCAGATAGCGTGGGGCTTGTATATTGTGGGTAATAAACGAATAGGTTAAGTTAGAATTCTATTTGTCAGGGAAAATTCTGTAGTTCAGTGTTTAATAAAAAAATAATTAATGAAGTAGTTTCAAAGTAAGTGAAACGAATGATATAAAAGTCATGACAAGAACTATACATAGTACTGAAGAGCCTCAAAAAAGACATTTGGTCCTAGACTCGATGAAAATAAACCTGTACGTTTTAGCGAAGGGTCAACTCTTATCTCATAAGCGTCTACCAAGCAGAGACGTATATCTCATGAGTAACGGGAAAAGCCAAACGCCAACATTGTCCTTGGATGGTGCATGAACCTTGAAGTGGGATGGTGGACTGGAGAGGGATGGGCATGACGAGGCCAAACGGCATAGTATAAGGAAGGCATGGCAGACCACTCTATTGAAGACCCAAGTAGTACCCCTAGTCCACTTGGACTGCGATCGCAAGTATGGTTGTTCTTGGGGAGAAATACATAGGAGTAGGTCCACAATCGGATCGCCGGGTAGAACTTACCCAGGAAAACTGTGCACAGAATTAAATGAAGATAAGAAGAGTGAAAAGTGGGATGAACAACAGAAACACTTAGGAAGAACTTTCGAATACATATGGATGAAGGACGATGCACAGAACAGTAAATAATGAAGAGCCTCTAGCTGAAATCTGACTCCAGACAAATATATTATGGAAGAAGAAGCGCATCAAAAAGGGTGAACATCGACAGACGATGACGACCACAGGCAACATACGACAGAATATTATGAAAGTAAGGGATATGTTCTTTTTAATGTTACACAGACTCCATGAAATTTCGCCACTTTTTTTCTTAATCGTTGTTGTTGTGGTCTCCAGTTCAAAAACTGGTTTGACTGGGCTCTCCATGCTACTCTGTCGTGCAAGCCTCTTCATATTCGAATGACTATCGCAACCTGAATTCTTCTAAATATGCTTTTCGTACACCTCTTAATATCTCAACCCCCCCTCCATCCCCCCTCCCCCCCCCCCCCACACACACACATTTCCCTCCAATACTAAATTGGTTATTCCTTCATGTTTCAGAATGTGTCCTGTCAACCAGTCCCTTCTTCTAGTCAGTTTGTGCCACAAATTTCTTTTCTCTCCAGTTCTGTTCAGTACCTCATCGTTTGTTACGGTGATCCGCCCATCTAATCTTCATAACTCTTCTGTAACACCACATTTCAAAATATTCTATTCTGTTCTCGTCTAAACTGTTTATCGTCTATGTTTCACTACCATACATGGCTATATTCCATACCAATACTTTCAGAAAAGGCTTCCTCACTCTTAAATCTGTATCCAACGTTAATAAATTTCTCTTATTCAGATATCCTTTCCTTGTCCTTGCTGGTCTACATTTTATATCCTTTCTATTTCGGTTACGATCACTTATTTTGCTGCTCAAATAGGAAAACCCATCTGCTACTTTAAGTATCCCGTTTCCTAATCTAGCTTCTTAAACATCACCTGAGTTTATTCGACTACATTCCACTTTCCTTTTTTACTTTGGTTCTTGTGCACTTTATATCGTCCTTTCAAGACACTCTCATTTATGTTTAACTGCTGTTCCTAGTCCTTTGCTGTCTCTGACAGAATTACAGTGTCGTCAGAAAACCTCAGAGATTTCATTTCTTCTGCTTGGACTTTAATTCAAACTACATTTTTTTCTTTGGTTTCCTTTACTGTTTGCTCAATGTACAGACTGAATAACATGGGAGATAGGCTACAACCACGTCTCACTCCTTCCTCAACCATTGCTTTCCTTCTATGCCCCTCAACTCTTGTAATGCCCTCTGGTTTCTGTAGTAAACAGCCTTTCGCTCCATGTATTTCACCCATAGCCTTTTGGTCCATGTATTTCACACTTAGTGATTATTTTATGCCCTGTACCTTCCTCTTTGATTCCTTTCCCTCAGTCAACGTTCATCTACAGTTTTTCCTTTTCTTCTTTTCTTACTGTAGAAAGCCAGCCCCCATCACAACAGAATAATCATAGGACCTATGACAACAGATCAGCATAACTCCTATGGTAATATTTTATTTTTCTGCTTCATGTCCAGTTCTTCCGATGGCTAGGCTGGAGCCCCCATATCCATTTCCAACCCAGCACTCTGGTATCCTATATCTCGTAAGGTTTCATTTTTGACAGCAGTTCCTAGACGGGATCTATAATTTTTGACAAAAATTATATATATGGGCCTCCCCCCAAATCTTCCATTTGGTATGTGGAATTGAATGTGTGATCAAGTTTTCGTCTCTGTGTTCAAGAGGAATGTAGGTTACTGTCTTAACGTATTTTGGCATAGGATAGTGTGTGAGGTTAGTTTTGTTGTTATTCACACTGTGCATGTAATTTTATGATGCATAGTTTTGTGAGCTGATGTTTACTTGCTGTTATATGCTATTTTTGTTTTTATCTGTTAACTTAGCAACATCCTAGCCCAGTATTATGTTCTAGTGGATTTATTTTTCGCCAATTATAATGTTTTGTAATATATAAAATTCGCCTGCGGCTTTCTGTGATCTCAATAAATAGCTTTCTGTGGTTTAAGCCGATTTCGTTTCGGCATTTACGAAGTATTGATATATTACAAAAGTCGCCAGTGTAGCACTTCTTGATGTTGTGGCTGCACCTATGGTACGGCTATCTGTATCGCTGAGGCACGCAAGCCTCTCCACCAACGGCGAGGTCTATTGTTCATGGGCGGAGACCTTATTGTTCTCCATATCTTTATCGTAACCAAAAGAAAATTCGTTACCCAGATAGTTAAAAAGGCCTACTTTGTTAATGATTTTCTTTTCTGTCACTGCTTTTGAACGTACGTCTTGTTTTACTCGGAATGTCATTACTTTAGTCTTTTTTATAGTTATTTTCTTTAATTACAATTATGGGAAAATACATTAACGTTCTCATTTATTGCTCCATATGTATTTTCATTCCTGTGTTGTTCTTTGTTTCTTCATTCCATGTTTTAATCATGTCACTGATTGATAAACAGAATAACGTTGGGGAAAGACTGCAACCTTGTGAAGCCGCTTCGTTAATTATAATGCCATTCTTACTTCTCCGCTTCCCTGTTTTTATTACAAACATAGTTTCATTGCATAAGCTTCTTACGGAGAAAAATTGCAACCTTGTTGAACTCCTTAGTTGGTTATAATGCCATTCTTACTGATTTTGTTCCCTGTTTTCATTACAATTTAGTTTCATTGCATAAGCTAGGCCCGTTCCAAGTGCCGTGAAATTCTATTTTCTTGTAACATTAAACAAAAAGACAAATAAACAATGTCTTTTGTAGTGCTACTTTAGGTATCTGATGCTTGGACAGCAAAGAAGGAACACGTAAATGGCACAATGACGTCAGAAACATAAACCTCATATCTGTTAAAGGATGTAAACTAGAAGCTTTAAGTATTTCTAATAACAAAGACTGGGTAAGGGATTTACATTGACCCAGGTAACGATGGGGTCGCAAAAGGATGCTCGAATCTAATCAATTAATGTACATGTTGTTGTTGTTGTTGTTGATGATGATGATGATGATCATGATAATGATGACGATCAGTTAGGAATATGATTCAGGATCTTCATAGCTGACCATCCAACATCTCCGCAACGCTTTAGGAATAAGTCACGCTGTTCTAATGATCCAAATGGCTCTGAGCACTATGGGACTTAACAGTTGAGGTCATCAGTCCCCTAGAACTTAGAACTGCTTAAACCTAACTTACCTAAGGACATCACACACATCCATGCCCGAGGCAGGATTCGAACCTGCTACCGTAGTGGTCGCGCGGTTCCATACTGAAGCGCCTAGAACCGCTCGGCCACTCTGGCCGACCTAAGTCACGCTGTGTGAATGTATTCTGTATGAAGAACTGGACATGACAAGAATTGCAGTGAAATTTATGTAACGACTTTTTCAAGACGGTCAGCGCGTGAAGTCTACAGGGAACCTAAAAAACTCCTTCAAGACGACCCCAACTTCATTTCAAAGATTGTCACTGGTGACGAAATTAACTTATCAGCCGACCCTGAAATTGAAAAGCATAGGTAGCAATGTATAGTCCTTCTTTCAGTTGAAGGAAAAAGCTCTGCAAATCAAAGTAAGTCCTCGTACATGTATTATGGATGAGATGTCTCATAACAAATTCCTTCCTGCAGGCCGGACAACCAATAAATTCTGACACGAAATTCTAAGATATTTGAGATAAGACATGAGCAGACAATGTTCTCTGAATTGGCTCAAATGGCTCTGAGCGCTATGGAACTGAGAGAACTACTTAAACCTAACTGACCTAAGGACTCACACACATCCTTGTCTGAGGCAGGATTCAAACCTGCGGCCTTAGCAGCAGCACGGTTCCGGACTGAAGCGCCTAGAACCGCTCGGCCACAACTCCCCCCTCAGAATTGGCATAATAAACATCTAGGTATTGCATCATGACAATACAGCTACCGTTATTCATGAATTTTTGACCAAAAACAAAGCTAGTCTTTCCACCTCCGTCTTGCTCACCAGACATAGGTCCACGTGAATTCTTCCTCAAACTGGAAATCGAGTTGACTTTGTTAAGATTTGCTAAAGCGGAGCAGATTCAAGTGGTGTCGGAAAGGGTGCTGGACTCGTTAAGAAAAAAAGACTTGCAGGAATCATTTCAAAAGTGGTAGTAACGCTGTATCCGGTCCCAAGAGGGTTCCTTGCAGAGTGAAGTTGCAGAGAAAGATCTAGGAGAGATCTTATAATTTTAATTGCCGTACAGGATAGTTATAACCATACTTTTACTATCTGGGCGAGTGTGGACAGAAAACTATTTACGTTGTGGGTTCCCAGCTTCGTAGGAACGATGCTCAGACTATGAGCTGCAGGATTTGAGTAGTCAGTATAGTTACTGTCGGAACTTGTCGTTAGAGGCGTAGAGTTGAAACACAGTCATCAGCGTGCATTACGTATGCAGACAGTGCACGTGGGCCTGGGCAAGGTGAACATGGCTTTACTCCTAAAGCCGTTTTATCAACACAACAGCAATAGCGCTGCTACTCTTCGCTAGTATCAATGCATTACAGGAATACGGAGTGGCCCTCTTTCAGCATCTGGATTGAAGAACATGATCGGAGGTTCGAATTAAATGGCAATTCGGAATTGCTTCTGGGAGAAGCTTAGAGCTTATAGAGCCATATACTGTTAAACATGACTGTTGCCATGTCTGACAATGTTGCACGTAATGTGCGATCTCCACGAGGTGCACGAGCTGTGCTACGACAGCTGAGGATTTCATGGTCCACCGTTCGAAAAGAGCTACGAACAATTGTGAAATGGTATCTCTAACGCGGTTATAGGCTGTCGTCGATGCAAATCGTCATCACACTGAGCAACGTTTGTAACCTGCAACGTAAACATCGCACGCATATAACGTGTGTTATCTTCTCATGTGGAAAATAGAATGTGTTCCTCTGAATGGTTCATTCGTTATTTCCTTGCCACACGTCCATGCCTATGTTTTCAAACCGTTCCATTGTCCTACGATCGCTCATTTTTCATGGGTGACGGCACAAGTAACCAAAGATTAATTAGAAGTAGCCTGTATTTCGCCAGGTTTAGGACTGTATCTCGTATTTGTCTATATATTGTCGTTGTTGTTTATACTAGCAATGGTTCCAAGGTAAGTGCACTAACTCTTCAAGATGAAAATTCAATTGAAGGAACAAAGACTTGATACAGCAGAGGAGATTAAACCGGAACTGCAGAGCCTTTTAAACGCCTTAAGTGTCAGAAAGGTTGCACTTCCCCCCCATGGGGAGAATTGGAGAGTGACGGTGAAAAAAGATACACTACTGGCCATTAAAATTGCAACATCTAGAAGAAATGCAGATGATACACGGGTATTCATTGGACAAATATATTATACTAGAACTGACATGTGATTACATTTTCACGCAATGTGAGTGCATACATCCTGAGAAATCAGTACCCAGAACAACCACCTCTGGCCGTAATAACGGTCTTGATACACCTGGGCATTGAGTCAGAGCTTGGATGGCGTGTACAGGTACAGCTGCCCATGCAGCTTCAGCACGATACCACAGTTCATCAAGGGTAGTGACTGGCGTATTATGACGAGCTAGTTGCTAGGCCACCATTGACCAGCCGTTTTCAATTGGTGAGAGATCTGGAGAATGCGCTGGCCAGGGCAGCAGTCGAATATTTTCTGTATCCAGAAAGGCCCGTACAGGACCTGCAAACATGCGGTCGTGTATTATCCTGCTGAAATGTAGGCTTTCGCAGGGATCGAATAAAGGGTAGAGATACGGGTCGTACCACATCTGAAATGTAACGTCCACTGTTCAAATTGCCGTCAATGCGAACAAGAGGTGACCGAGACGTGTAACCAATGGCACCCCATACCATCTCGCGGGGAGATACGCCAGTATGGCGATGACGAATACACGCTTCCAATGTGCGTTCAACGCGATGTCACCAAACACGGATGCGACCATCATGATGCTGTAAACAGAACCTGGACTCATCCGAAAAAATGATGTTTTGCCATTCGTGCACCCAGGTTCGTCGTTGAGTACACCATCGCTGGCGCTCCTGTCTGTGATGCAGCGTCAAGGGTAACCGCAGCCATGACCTGCGAGCTGATAGTCCATGCTGCTGCAGACGTCGTCGAACTGTTCGTGCAGATGGTTGTTGTCTGGCAAACGTCCCCATCTGTTGACTCAGGGATCGAGACGTGGCTGCACTATCCGTTACAGCCATGCGGATAAGATGCATGTCATCTCGACTGCTAGTGATACGAGGCCGTTGGTATCCAGCACGGCGTTCCGTAATACCCTCCTGAACCCACCGATTCCATATTCTGCTCACAGTCATTGGATCTCGACCAACGCGAGCAGCAAAGTTTCGATACGATAAACCGCAATCGCGATAGGCTACAATCTGACTTTTATCAAAGTCGGAAACGTGATGGTACGCATTTCTCCTCCTTACACGAGGCATCACAACAACGTTTCACCAGGCAACGTCGGTCAACTGCTGTTGGTGTAATAGAAATCGGTTGGAAACTTTCCTCATGTCAGCACGTTGTAGGTGTCGCCACCGGCGCCAACCTTGCGTGAATGCTGTGAAAAGCTAATCATTTGCATATCACTGCATCTTCTTCCTGTCGGTTAAATTTCGCGTCTGTAGCACGTCATCTTCGATGTGTAGCAATTTTAATGGCCAGTAGTGTATTTAGATAAAACTAATCATTGTAATTTATATATTTTGGGTACCTTAAGTTTCACCTCGTATTTATTTCTGCCTCGACACTGTTGTCAACAGTCAAAATGTTCAGAGACGTAAACGCACTGATTCGGTGTGATTTACGGTGCAAATGAAACTCGGTTTAAAACGTCGCGCTGAGACTGCGTTACACGAGGGGTGCGACCTGCCGGCCCTGGTAGGGCTGCACCTGCACGCGGCCATTACTCGGTATTTGGCGGCGGCTGCAGGAACCAGCTCTGGCCGCCCCCGTGGCAGGCGACTGCCGCGCGTCAGTGCGCGGCCATTAGCCACCGCATTACAACACTTGCACCATAATGACTAGCATTAAGCGGCGCATATCTTGTTTTACTGTCGCCATAACCGTTGGCGCGCATATCAGGCCGGCGGCGCGCAGCAGCCGCAATAACACGGCGGCCAGGCCGGGCCGGCCGACACGGCGCTGACTTTCCTTCCTGTCGGCAGGTGCGTTAACGCCGCATCTGATTAGCGATAAAGGCAGCACGCAGCCCGCACCGCCACTCATTCAATTACGGTTCTGCGCCGGATCCTCCCACGAGCTGACTGCGGTTACGCGCCTTGCAGGCGTGACTGTTCGTCGCATATCTGCAACGAAGTAAACCATGAATCCAACGAATGTCTTCTGGTTAAACCGAAGTAATGTGTGGAATTTCTCAAGAAAGTATTATAGTCCCCCTACTGTTCTTAATCCATGCAAACATTTTAGGTTTAGATGTAGAGAGGAGCTGACATTAAATGAATCCGTTACTCTATTTATTGTACAGCTTTCAGAGGTAATTACTGCACTTTCCGCTACGGCAGTCTTTTTATTGCACTCCTAGTACTGTTACTATCTGTGTTCGAAATTTTGCAATTTTACTTTCACCTTCACCAGTTTGGCCGCGCGGGATTAGCCGAGCGGTCTCAGGCGCTGCAGTCACGGACTGTTCAGCTTGTCCCGGCGGAGGTTCGAGTCCTCCCTCGGGCATGGAGGTGTGTGTTTGTCCTTAGGATAATTTAGGTTAAGCAGTGTGTAAGCTTAGGGACTGATCACCTTAGCAGTTAAGTCCCATATGATTTCACACACATTTCAACATTTTTTTCACCAGTTTCACGACATTTATTTTGTTTTTGCCAGTTTAGTAAACTCATTTTGCCTCTAATTTCATGACCGCATACATAAAGTTCTTAAATTCAACTAAATACTTAAGAATCACAATTACGAACAACTTAAATTGGAATGATCACAGCCGGCCGCTGTGGCCGAGCGGTTCTAGGCGCTTCAGTCCGGAACCGCACTGCTGCTACGGTCGCAGGTTAGAATCCTACCTCGGGCATGATGTGTGTCATGTCCTTAGGTTAGTTAGGTTTAAATAGTTAGGTCTAGGGGACTGATGACCACAGATGTTAAGTCCCATAGTGCTTGGAGCCCTTTGAAAGAAGAACACATATAAAATGTTGTGGGGAAGGCTACCCAAAGACTGCGTTTCATTGGCAGAACACTTAGAAAATTTAACAGATCTACTAAGGAGACTGCCTACACTACGCTTGTCCGTCCTCTTTTAGAATACTGCTGCGCGGTGTAGGATCCTTACCAGGTAGGAATGGCGGAGTACATCGATAAATTTGAAGGAAGGGCAGCACGTTTTGTATTATTGCGAAATATGGGAGAGGGTGTCACTGAAATGATACAGGATTTGGGCTGGACATCATTAAAAGAAAGGCGTTTTTCGTTGCGACGGAATCTTCTCACGAAATTCCAATCACAAGCTTTCTCCTCCGAATGAGAAAATATTTTGTTGACACCAACCTACACAGGGAGAAACGATCACCAAGATAAAATAAGGGAAATCAGAGCTGCTACGGAAAGATATAGGTGTTCATTCTTTCCGTGCGCTATACAAGACTGGAATAATAGAGAATTGCGAAGGTGATTCGATGAACCCTCTGCCAGGCACTTAAATGTGATTTGCAGGGTATCCATATAGATGTAGATGTAGATGTAGGAAGCAATATCAATAGACCTCTTAGATTGTTTGCACGGGGCGCTGTCCTTTACCGTCTAGGATAAAAATGTACTGCAATTTAGACGTTTACAGGTTCCGAGAAATGGCAGTTGACCCTTAAAAAGTAAGAAATGTTAGACCTTCGACAACGGTTCCGTTGTCAGATCTGTATGTATTGTAATCGGCTCTGTCATCTGACACGAATTAATCAAACACCTGTTGAAAGGGTACAGTACCGCCCGACATTGAAAATAGGTACAACATTCTTCGTTATTCGTGTTAGAACAACGTATTTTTTTGTAAAAATAACTCAATTTCACTTAATACACCGAAGCCGGATACCTGTGTAGGAAAGAAAGACAATTTATTTATTCAATTGATCACATGTGCACTCCCACAAAATAAATCCCTACATCCAATTTGGTGTGGTCTGCGAAATGAATGAATGTATGGTCGTCTGCTAACCGCAGATAGTGAATGTGCAATAGATGATCATCTTTGAGACGGTCCTTTGGTCACCTTTGGTGGAACCAAAGAGATGAAATTTACCTGAGCTTTGAGCGCCTGAAATGTGGCTGACCAGTACGGTAGCATGGTGCTCCCCCACCTCGACAGAGGTGCGAGATGACCTGAACAACTGTCATGTTTCAGCACTCTAGCGCTGGATCTTGTTTTGGTAAGACCTGTATTAGGTGTGCTTCATAAAGACAAAAGAGTGGAGACATGGTATGCATGTGAAATACTTAAGAGTAGTTTGGAATAATGATTTCTCTATTTCAGGAACTTTTGTGGGAAATGTCAGGCAGGTAATATTAAGGGGATCGTAGTAATCTTCGGAAGTGACCAATGGTCACAATGAAACCACGTGTAGCAATAAGTTGAAATACTTCCGAGTGCTTAAGTTAAGCTGAATTACTAGCGTGTGTACTATAAGTTGGAAATATTTAAGAAATGGCGTGTGCAGGACTTGAAATTAGAGACGAGTACCTCCACGTGGTGAGTACTGTGTGAGTCTCAATCTGTGTATGAGACAAAGGATAAAGTGAAGTACTCGTCCATGGTATCAGTTGGGGACTCGCGTGTGTGATGAATATGTTCTTAATATTACTTTGCGTGTTATGTTTCCGTGTGACGCCTGATTCAAACGATAATACTCTGAGAGTGCAGCAAGGTGAGTCAGCCGTCTATCCAGCAACGCCACTTGGCTTGCATTGCACAGGAAGACGTGCATATATCCTCCAGAGTTCATAGTAGGAAAGAAAAGTTAGGAAGTGGGGCAGCGTCGTGTGAAACTGGGATAAATACTAATTGAAGTGTGAAAGCTGAAAGTGATGTGATTATAACGTTGTGACTATTCTTTGTATTGTATGTTGCCAGTGTGATGTATTTCATGAAATTTATGTGTGGTTGGCATGGAAGAGTAACAAGATAGTTTCAGAGGCAGCGGGTTATGCATGTTCCTTTTTTTACCACTCGGTCTGGAGGAAATTTTCGTGATGATGGGTGTGATAGTCGAAGTGTGAGATATAGCAAAAGATCCACCATCCTATCCAGAAAGTGCACTGTAGCGTTAAATAATTACGAGACCATAAGATAGAGAATCACCAATGTAAAGCCATGCCCACTGGGCGGAATTTCTCATGTGTTATTGTTGTAGGTTATAGAATTTGTGTGTTTATGTTATAGAATTTATCAGAATAAATAAGATAGTGAAAAGAAAAATATTGGTGGCCTTTTCCTTCGAATAGTATGTTGTCATGATACCCAGGATATATATTGTGTGCGCCACTCATATTCAGTGCGATGACCAAGTGTTGATCAAAGCCGTTAAATTAGAAAGAAAATGTGGTATTGCCAGTGCGTAGTGAACAGTTAGAGTTGTGTAAATTACTAATAGTGAGATGTGCGTTTTCGTTTCCGCTGCGTAATATTCAAACAGGAGTATAACTTGTAACTTAATTGTGAGTACTAGAGTTAATGTCACTCGATAAATAAGAATGAGTCCACTCGCTTGGCAGACCACTCATCTTGCAGGCCTGATTGCTTGATGCCACAGTATGAGCAAGGCATGTGGGTGCCTCTCGCTGTATACAGGATGATTAAAAAGTGCGTGTACAAACTGATATGACACATCGGGCATACAACAAGGATCAGTAACCGCATAGGAATCGGGGTCACAAAGACCATATGGGGCTTCTAAATGGTGTGGCCGTTACTTAGTCACATGCTAAAAATGGACGCCCACTACAGGAGATGCTAAAAGTTCTGTCCAGATGCATCGAGACACCCCTGACATTGACGCTCATTCAACGGTGCACCCACTCAAAGATATTGTGCGTCGAAGACATCCTGCTGCTGCAACAATCCTGCTCACTACGTAACAGGTGTTTCACACACAATGCCCTTCAGGTACTCCCAGAGGCAAAAATCGTATGGGGACCGATCGAGTGATCGTGGTGGCCATGCGGGTGGCCCACACGACCAATCCGGCGACCGAGAAAGGTTGCCTGTAGATGTGCCCTCACTTGTCTGCTAAAATGCTGAGAGGCTCCGTCGTGCTGAAATAGAATGCGGTGAGAGAACAGGCATGGTAAAATCACTCAGCATGTCTATCAGTGCTTCTCGCAGGCATGCGAGTTAATTGTGACTACCAAATTGCTCCGGGAGAATGTACGGCCCAATTAAACAGTCACAGAATGTGCTAGCCCACACGTTAAGGGCAAATTTGCGTTGTGTGGCATGCTTACGTGTATCAGGTGGGTTCACATTTGCCCATGTATCCAGGTTGAGAACGTTCATAACACCTTCATAGCCGGCCGCGATGGTCTTGCGGTTCTAGGCGCTGCATTCCGGAACCGCGGGACTGCTACGGTCGCTGGTTCGAATCCTGCATCGGCATGGATGTGTGTGATGTCCTCAGGTTAGTTAGGTTTAAGTAGTTCTAAGTTCTAGGGGACTGATGACCTAAGATGTTAAGTCCCATAGTTCTCAGAGCCATTTGAACAATTTTTGAACACCTTCATATGAGAACGCAGTTTCATCGGTGAAGAGCACACTCGCTGTGAAGCTTCGATCTGCAGTGGATTCCTGCAGAAACCACCGCGCAAATCCGATGTGGTTGTTGCAGTCTTCCGGTTTGAATTCCTGGACGCGTTGGAGGTGAAACGGATGCTGTCCTTCGACGTGTACAATGCGCTAGACGGGGCGTTGGGTGATATCAAAATGGCTCTAAGTACCATGGGACTTAGCATCTGAGGTCATCAGTCCCCTAGACTTAGAAATACTTAAACCTAACTAACCCAAGGACATCCTGCCCAAGGCAGGATTCGAACCTGCGACTGTAGCAGCAGCGCGGTTCCGGACTGAAGCGCCTAGAACTGCTCGGTCACAGTGGCCGGCGGGGGGGGATATCAGTGGCGCGGGATACATCTTGTTTATTTGTTGACGACGTACGCTGCACCCTTCCGAAGAAACTTTCCTCTGTCGCGACTATCCTTGTTGTTCGTTGGCGACCATCATGCGGCTTGTACAAATGGAACGATCCGGTTCACACAATCGACGATGAAGGGTGTCGAAGAATGTGTGGCACAACATTTTTCAATCGGGATATTTTGCAAGATACAATCGCACTGCTTCTCGTCCATTGCCGTTGGCCACGTCATGCGTGAAATGCATCTCAGCCATTTCGCAGTACGTGTAGCTAGCCATGTTATTCTAAACGCTTCTACAGCGTGAATGGGGACGGTCTCCGTGAGTTCCGTCCGTGTCTGTATAGCAGCATCTACTCATGACCGTAGTGCCGTCTCATGGCATTTGCGAACCCCGGTCCTATATGATTACTGATCGTTGTTGTATACCCTAAGAGCCGAGTCAGTTTGTTAACTTTTTTTTTTTAAATCACTGTTTATATTTGAGTGTTGTCTGTTCTTTCATCACTCAAGTATATACATTTCTGTAAGAGCGCGACGACTCCTTGACGTTTGTTTAGTTGCAGATGCACTAATATCATCTGAATTGCTATAGGAATCCATAACGGCAAGTAGGGGGTTAACGAACGAGGGACAATGCACTGCAGCGTGCGATAAGCTGGAAACCTGAGTCGATCAGAGACCGTGTCCGGATGGCCGAAGCGGTAAGGGAAAGCGCCCATGAAAAGCAGTAAATACGGGTTCGAGTCCCACTCCGACAAAATTTTCAACTTTTGTAACGGCAGTACCACAATGCTCCGTGAGGCTGGAAGTCGTGAATTCCAATCAATCCCTGTCCTTTCTTTCACCATTCTCTAATCGATATAGTTAGAGACTCCACAAAATAAAGAATTAGGAATTTAGTGATTACTAAATGAAACAGAATAACTGTTATTTCAGTTCATTACGTCAAAGTGACTCATAACTTATCTGACAAGCGATACTAATTCTAAAAAGAACCTTGGTGTATCTGATTGAAAGATCTGGGCTACCTTTCTAATAATCGCATATAAAAATAGAATAATGGCAGTCTGAAGCTGTACCGTGATTGCCGTGGTTTAGTATAAAAGACGGGTAGAAGTGGGAATGCGTTGCATTTGCAGCTGGAGTTCGAAGCAAATTGACCATTCGGATCTGAAAGCAAGTCCCTAGAGCGAAGCCTGAGGTTACTGAAATTCTGTAATAATTACTTTACTGATCCTGCACATCGTCTCGCAGTCATGGCTTGATCTCATGGCGGTAGGTGGAAGCTGAGGCGATTGCAGTATCAGTCATTAGCGGCGCACCAACGACCCATGACAGCGGTTCGGTTCGAGACAGACAGAGATCTTTCTCTCAGCTCTTTCGCTTGTCGATGGACCCTGGTGGTGACGAACGCTAGCGGGGGAGATCAATGCAGTTGGTCAAGTGACGATGAAGTCGAGGCGTTGGATGAATCTGTCCCGACTGATCCGTAAAAAAGGAACTTTCGTATTGTTGCATTTTGTGTTCTCTGCTTTGTATGGACTGCCTGAACTACGGATAATCTGGGCGTGGATTAGTAAAAAGATTCCTTGCGGAGCCGCGCTGCTCCCTCGAGTGCTGGTAGATCATACTAGTTCAAAAATGGTTCAAATGGCTCTGAGCACTATGGGACTTAACATCTGAGGTCATCAGTCCCCTAGAACTTAGAACTACTTAAACCTAACTAACCTAAGGACATCACATCCATTCATGCCCGAGGCAGGATTCGAACCTGCGACCGTAGCAGTCGCGCGGTTCTGGACTGAAGCGCCTAAAACCGCTCGGCCACCGCGGCCGGCGATCATACTAATGTCATTCCAACTGGCTTCATACTTATATAAACCAAGAAAATCCGAATAAAAATGTGACTTAGGGCTATTAAATACCGAAATCACTGGTACTGTTACATATGCCGTTTCTCTACGTTGATTAATTATTCCGATCTAATGGGTCTCCATATTCTGATTTTACATTAATTACGCGACAGTTTTGGGGAGAAACAATTACTGAAGGAATTCTGTAAAATTTTGGTGGTATGATTAATAGGACAACTTAGGAACCATGCCAAAGAAAATGTTGGGGGATGGCGAACCAGAGACTGCGCTTGATTGGTGGAACACTTAGAAGATGCAACGTAATTACTAGATTTCCTACACTGCACTTGTCTGTCCTGCTACGGGATACTGACGCCTGGTATGAAACTTACCCGATATGATTGACAGAGGACATCAGAGAAGTTCAGAGAAGGGCAGTTCGTTCCGTACTGTAAGGAAATAAGGGACCGTACGTCACGGATATGATAATCGAGTAGCAGTGTCAGTCGCTAAAACAAAGACCTTTTCATTGTGGCGATATCTTTCCACGAAACCTCACTCCCCTTTCTTTCGAAATGCGAAAACTATTTTGATGAAGCAGAGCTACATAGGGAAAAATTATCAACGTAAAACTATAAAAGAAATCAGACGTCGCAAGGGAAGATTCAAGCGTTCCTTTTCTCCAAGTGGTATTCGAGAGTGTAACAATCGCCAATTAGACTGAAATTAGACATAAAAGGTACTCCATGAAATGCCTGCAAAAAACACTTAAGTAGAAATTGCCAAGGTATCATGAAGATGTACAGATACAGAAAAGATTTAATATTTTCTTCCTATTAAGTATTTGCTAATGTTACGTGAACTAAGTATATAGTCCTACAAGCAGCCGCATTTTTCTCTTTTTTTAAAAAAAAATCTTTATTATTAGTAATGATACAACACAGCCCACCATCTAACCTAATTAATGGGGCTATTTCTATATAGTTGCAACTGCAGTTTTCCTACAAATATTGAAACCACATCTAAGTGTTCTTAGGCAAGCTAATAATTTCTTTTCTTTATTACTTTACTAAGGCTGCTGGAGCCTACTGGGTGTTGGCCATGCCTATCGAGCTAACCACTGTGGGCCTGCCCCGTGGCACTGGATTGCCCCAAGAAACTTTACAGTCGCTGCAGTCTACTTTTCTTACTACCAATTAAGCTACTGCTTACGCTAGTCTACTCCAGTTACTACGAATAGTAACTGAGTGCTGGCGTCGTATCCTTGGCTAGTGGCGCACCTCGCCCTTATCCCATGGCGTGGCGGATCCCGACCATCGGCCAGTGCACGCCCCAGCGATATGGGATAGGTGCGACTGGGCTTCATCTTGTATATCGTAAATACCAGTATTCCCGCTCAAGAATTCCCTAAAATCGCTAATGGGTCTCATTATCTAGCTTTTTGACAATTTAAATTTATCTTTTTCCCTTAATATGTTGCAAGTATAAAAGTTTTGTAATTGTTGTCTAAATCCGGCTGCTACGTCGTCGTGTATGGGGCACTTACAGTCCACATGGTCAGCAGTGCCCTCTATCGCACTATAGTCACATGAGGGTGTAGAACGCTTCCCATGTCGGGTATGGTCCATGCCCCATGATAAAGTGCAGCAATCATCTACTCAGCGTAAAGTAGTTTAGCTGCAGCCGCTCTCTGTTGTTAGGCTTTAATTGGAAGGTCGTACGTGCAGTTTCCTCAGCCTCCCAGGATTTCTGCCACAACTCTTTCACCCGCCTGTTAATCATAATTTTGTCCTCAACCTGGACCTCCCAGAATTCCGGTCGTCCTCTCAGTTTTTCCCTTTTTAACCCAGCACCATGCCGCCTGCTACATTATTTTAATGTAAAGGGCAAAGTCCCATTAACATCAAAGAGACCCCGCCCAGATATGTCCAATATTTCCCTCCCCCCTTGAACGCAGTAACATGTTTCGTTGCACTCTTCTCACGGTCTCGGCAGGCATGACCCTCCTGAGCCTGGGTGCCTGCTCTCCGTAACCTTAACCCGTTATGGATGTCATAATACTGTTATAGTATCATTTAATTACTCCTGAAATATCCTCATTTTTTAAAAAAATTCTTTATTTCAATAGCAACATGAATACTGGATTAATACACCACCCTATACATTAGTGGGTCATATCTTTATACAATACAATTCTTTGTAGCGTATCTTCTACTATAGGAAGTGTTAGCTACTCTACAGGCAACAGCTACTCATAATCACTAGCTCTACTCTACTAAACTACCCTACGAAACTACACTACCTGCAGCGTTACAGGTGTGCCAGAGAATACAAACATGCTTTTGTCCGGCTGTGCCCACCGAGCTATCCCTAGTGGACGTGCTACTGGTACCGGGCTGGTCCTGTACTGAACTCGCTGCAGTTAACTTGCTGCAGTTACTGCCTATGATGTTGCACAAAAACTTCCACTTAAATATAAACAATTCTACGACTCATGATCGGTGTGCGGTGTCCTGTACGGTTTGGTGTCTTACCTTCCCCGTATTCCAAGACGCGGCGTATCCCGACCGTCACGGCGATTGTCTAGTCTGCTTCCCTGCGGAATGGGATAGGTGCGTGGAATCTACACTATCTGCTATTAATTACTGGTGTTCCCTTCGATAATCTCGCAGGACCTTTGGTGAAACCTCGCTGGCGAGTAATTATGAAAGGTGAAACCTCGCTTGTGAGTAATTATGAAAGTATCGTGGTCTCTAACCAGGTGGTACGTATCACGATTGGATAATTTGCGTCTTAATCTGGTGGCCATCGAACAGGGGGGTCCTCATAAGCCACGTGGTCTGGAGTGCCTTCCTCAGCACCAAAGTCACACGAGGGGGTGAAATGGACAAGATATGTCGGGTACGGTCCACATCCTGTGAGGACGAGCAAGCATGTTCCCAAAGTGAACTTCCAGAGTTTCTTCAGTTTTGTCAATTTTCCTTTCTTAACCTAGTACCATGCTGCCTGTTCCCTTATCTTTACATCCAATGGACAAAGCCCTATAAGTGCCAATAATGCCCCACCCCCATATATAGGCCCCAGCTGAACCTAAGAGCAAATTACGTTGTATCCTTCTCACGGCCATGACCCTCATGAGCCTGTACGCCCATACCCCTAATGGAAGTTAGAATTATGGTATAACTTTATTAAATCAGCTGTCAGGGGAAACCTTTTATACCCAACCGCTATCAGATTGTTTAGTACCTCTTACGATCTCTTCACCACGGTGTCAGTATGCTGGGTGAAATTCCACCTTTCGTCGGTGACTACACCCAGGTATCGGGCCTCCCATCGCCGAAGAACTGGTGAGCCATCACTTCTAACTGCTGGATTTCTGACGAGCTGACCCTTTAGTAACAGATATGTAGACTTATTACATGCTACCCTCATTTTGGTTCTGTCAAGATGGTCATTGCCCTCCCTACTTTTGGTTCGAGGTCTTCGCTTCTACAGACACCAACCAGCAGGAGGAGGTCGTCTGTGTAGACTATCGCCTCTAGCACATCTGCGCTGCCCTCAAAACTGTCCAGGTGAGGTTCCACGTTTATGTCCCAAAAGAGTGGCCCCATGACCAAGCACTGTAGACACCCCTTCGTAATCCTTTTACCACCTCTCTCGTCAGGGGCAATAGCCAGACCTCCTTTCCCATACAATAGATCCTAGCCATCTAGCGGCCCTGGACACTTTTTCTCCTGCAAGCATGAGAAGAGCTAAGGCCACCACAGGTAAAAGGTGCCACTGATGTCTACCACGATGCCAACTATGTACTTGTTTGGGGATGACCCACAGACCTCAGCCACTTGGGCGATTGCGTCAGACGCCAATCACCCCGATCAGAAGCCAAATTGCCTGTCGCTTACCCCATACAGCACTCGGTGCACTGTCAGTATGTCAGCCAGCAACCCCTCCAGCAATTTACCCGGCAGGTCTAAGAGACAAATTGCCATCTAGGATTAAACTTCCTTCATGTCTTTATCGTGGCTCTTCTTGATAATGACTACATTGGCCTTCTTCCAGATGGAGGGAAACGTCCTTAATCGTAAGTACTCATCATATATCCTTCTCAGAGATGTTACTAGTGGAGGAGTGAGGTACTGCACTGCCTCCACTACAGTGCCGTCTGGTCCCAGGGCCTTACCCTCTTTAGAGATTTTATGTCGACAGTCACTTCTTCTTCTGAGAATGGATACTCCAAGGCGTTGTTCTCATATTCTCTTTGATCTTCCTGCCTAATTAGGCGTTGTCCCTCTGTGTCCTCATGCTCACTGTCGCCAGGGAGCAGGGACCAGAATAGGACCTCAGCAGCTCAGCAGTTTGCTGCCAGAATCCAGTCATCCTGTTCGCATCCCTGACAGTGGACAGCACCATGGGTGACTGTATTTTTTCCCTTACAAGCTTGTAAGGGACGCCCCAGAGATCGATAGCCAATTATCTCAGTGCATACTCCTGCCAGCTCTTTTGGAACTGCTCCTTGGCTTCCCGGTATATTTGTAGCCTTCACTGTTTTTATTACCAGACGACACTTCGCTGGTAGTAATTCCTCGCCGTCCTGACAGACTGACGCATCTTCCCTAGTTCAGCAGACCATGGCGACGGAGAGGCCGCAACGGCTCTCCTCCTGGTTGATATGGCAGCCCTCACTGCCCTGGTAAGTGTAGTGTCGACATATTCATCGCATACCGGCCATGTGGAGGCGTTAAACTCTCTTGCCAGGCGTTTGCAATCGGCTTTGTTGTAGTTTATTTGCACTTCCCACCCTATGTCCCAGCGGCACTGACCATCGCAAAGTGCAAAGGTAATTAGATTATTGTCGCTTGTGGTGGTCCTGTCCCTCACCTCCCAATTTTTTACATTTCCCGCTATATCTGCTGACATCAGCGTGATATCAATGTTAGTACCCTCGTCCCCTCCGCCAGTTTAGGTGGAGGGCGGGTGGCTTCCTGGCCTATTGGCAACTAGGGACTCTAAAGCCATGTTGATTTCTTCCATTTTCCCACCTCTCTCATCCCAAGTGCCCCTGTTCCATAGTGGGGATTTGGTGTTTATATCTGCCACCACAACAATCTTGCGCCCCCTCAACGCCGTGGTTACCTCTACAAGTTGGTCAAGACACACAGCTATGTCTCTTCCATACTGAAAGTACATGTTAATGCGATATGTTACCACTACGGGCGATTGGAGCTCCACGATGTTGCAATGATCAGCTAATAGGTGTCATAACACTTTGACTCTCAGAGCCCTGTTTATTATCAGGATGGCGGCTTTCGAAAAATTGGTTCAAATGGGTCTGAGCACTATGGGACTTAACTTCTGAGGTCATAAGTCCCCTAGAACTTAGAACTACTTAAACCTAACTAACCTAAGGACATCACACACATCCATGCCCGAGGCAGGATTCGAACCTGCGACCGTAACGGTAGCGCGGTTCCAGACTGTAGCGCCTAGAACCGCTCGGCCACGTCGGCCGGCGGCGGCTTTCGGCTGATCACCAAAACTTATGACTTGCCAGCTGACGGCGGCAAATGCTATTTTCCCAGCAAGAGAGTATGACTCCTGTAGATAGAGCTCATCAAGGCTCATCTCCTCCATCACCCTCTGAAGCTTCTGCATGACAAACCTACTGCTGTGTGCGTTTAGTTGCCCCAGCTGTATTTCTGTTATTATGGAAAGTACGTCTGTACGTGAGATTCCGGTAAGTTTTTTCTCCAGTCGAATACAATTCTCCAATGAGACAGGACTGACTGATTATATATTTCGTCAAGATCAAATGGTTCGTTTCGTGTCTCAAAACCCCGGTTTATCAAGTCACGCAGGACACCGAAGTCAGTGGGGAAATTCACTGTCTTCAACTGTATCCTATCTATAGCCTCCATGGCCAAAAAGGTAACTTTACGCCCATACTTATATCCAAAACTCGCTATATGTCTCAGAGCTGTGGTCAGGACAGTCGGCTGCTCCAGGCGGGATAGCAGCAAGGAGTATTCCAGATTAGGGTAAATTCTAACGGGATCGATTTCTAATCTTCTAATAGCTGATAGACCTGGTGTTGTCATGTCGACAGTCGCTCTACTCACGACGTTGACTTGTATCTGTTGTTGTGGTGCAACATTCCTCTGCACAACCACCCACCACTATACGACGCCCTTCTTTCCGTGCCCGATCTTCTGGCAACCTGTAACCCCGGCAATAGGAAGAGGGAGCGGCCTCTCGTTTGTGACCGTCAGTCTGGAAGCAAGCGTCCACCATTTCCACCCTTTGTGTTCGGCCTTCAGCGACCATTCTACGAAACCTTTCGGCCCTTTCCGCATCCCTTCTCCTTTTGCATGGCAACTTTATTTTTTGCATCCTGAGCACAGTTATGGTCTCAGCCATATTCGATCATAGATATTAGTCTCTGTTCTAACATCCTGCACGTGGAGCAGTTCCTTTCGGTGGCGTTGCATGTTTTCTTACCCTTCTTGGTACAGGGAATGCAGATTCCAGTTTTTGAACAATCTTTTCTTAAGTGATCCTCCGCTCCGCAAGTTGGCTTCCGATTACAGTACTTATGAACATGATCTAAGTCTCCATAGTTATGGCAGCGAGGCACCACCATATAGTTACGTACATTAACGGCGTGGTACCGAATGTAATGTTTGCCCATAGACATAAGCTTTTTCCGTATGTTCCCTGAACCTCGGAAACGTGGTGTACCAGGTCGCGCCCCCGAGGCTCAGTTTTAAATCCTAATTTAAACACATTTCTGAAACCTTCAGTACTCAAGTCTTCGAAATTTTGTAACGTGATTGTTTCACAAATTTCGTTTTGATCTAAGGTGACTGAAACATCAAAATTATCACCAGAGGATCCCTTTTTCTTTTGGTGGTTCACACTTTACAGACTTACAAAGTTTCTTATTAATTAATATTTTGTTCCTGTCTTCTTCTGTTGCTACATCCACTGTAACAACATTCTTAGTTGTTTTTACTTTGTTAATCCGTATCTTCCCTTTAGCTGGGTTTATCATGATTGTGAAAATTTCTTGCACTTGTTTGGTGTCCTGACCAGGCAAGGGTCTTAGGAAGGCAGCCGTATCCGGTATCTGTGACACTTAGGTCGTAGTTTTTCTTGTTGTTTGTAGTTTGGGTGCCGCTTGAACAGCCACACCTGCCCATGATTTTACTGGCTGCTTGCGCAGCCATTTATTTTCTTTTTTCAGTTCTTCTACTGGTCTTTCGAGCTTTACATGAGCAATAGCCCAAAAGCAATTTCATTTTTATAGCCAAGATCGCAGCCTGGCTTATCTTTCCGTTCTCATCATTGGATTCAAGGCACTGTGTAACACTGGCATGTCTCTCCGTTGCACTTTCTACTGTCTGCCCGAGTCCCCCTTGTGGGGAGGGAACAGAGAGCATACAGGCCCCTCCAAGCGCACACGAGTCGCATGTCTCGTCGTCAGCCATACTGAGTAAGACAAGCAAAAAAAAATTGGGATCCTCATTTACATAAACGCTCTGCAAATCACCGTGAAGTACTCGACGGAACGTATGTCATACTACTGCTATCGATTTTCTGTTCTAAGCCATTCGCGCAACGAATGAAAGAGAAATAACTATTATGTATTGCCCGACCACAGGCTCTCTCAGTTTACCCGACAAGGTTTCGTGAAACCTTCCGGGAGTTGGTTTCTATGATGTCTTTATAACTTCCCCCAGCATTTTCGTTACACTATCGAATGAGCTACACCGACTTTTCGGGGTTCTATCACTGTATTTCTGAATTTGTCGTGCCAACCTGGTAAGGATTTCAAACCTTGGAATAGTATGTGCACTAGCAAGTTGTACGCGATATCCCTCACGGAGGCATTGCGTTTTCGGTGAAACCTTCCAACGTATGTTAGTCTTCCATTCGTCTTCCCCAACAATGGGTTTACGCGGGCGTCCCGTTTCATACCACTTCACAGTGTTATACGCAAATACTTAAACCATGTGGTGTTCTCAATATGTTCACCACTAATCACCTAATGAGATACTATAGGGATGTTTTTCCTTAGCGTAGTCATTTTCTCCCATTTACCCACAAAACTCAAGGGGCAGTGATACGCACATATGGCGGTAGTATCGTGAACACAAGGATAAAAAGGCGATGCGTTGGCGAAGCTGTCATTTCTACTTCCGTGAATGGATTTATGTGAGGTTTCCGACGTCATTAAGGCTGCAAGAGGGAAACTAATTAACTTTCAACGCGGAAAGCTAGTCTGAGATAGAAGCATGCTAAAAGAGTGTGCCGAGTATAACCAATTTCAGGCATTACCTCTCACTTTGGACAACGCAGTGGCCGAAGACCTTCGCTTAACGACTGAGAGCAGCAGCGTTGCAACAGTTGTTAGTGATAACAGACAAGCAACACTGCGAAAAGAGAATCGCAGAAATGGTTGTGGGATGTGCGACGAACGTCTCCGTTTGGAAAAAATGCGAAATTTGGCGTTAATGGGCTGTTGTGGTCTTCATGCCTGAGACTGGTTTAATGCAGCTCTCCATGCTACTCTATCCTGTGCAAGCTTCTTCATTTCCCAGTACCTACTGGAACCCACATCCTTCTGAATCTGCTTAGTGTATTCTTCTCTTGGTCTCCCTCTACGATTTTTACCCTCCACGCTGCCCTCCAGTACTAAATTGGTGATCCGTTGATGCCTCAGAACATGTCCTACCAACCGATCCCTTCTTCTAGTCAAGTTGTGACACAAACACCTCTTCTCCTCAATTCTGTTCAATACCTCCTCATTAGTTATGTGATCTACCCATCTAATCTTCAGCATCCTTCTGTAGCACCTCATTTCGAAAGCTTCTATTCTCTTTTTGCCTAAACTATTTACTGTCCACGTTTCACTTCCATACGTGGCTACACTCCATACAAATACATTCAGAAAAGACTTCCTGACACCTAAATCTATACTCAATGTTAACAAATTTCTCTTCTTCAGAAACGCCTTCCTTGCCATTGCCAGTCTACATTTTATATCCTCTCTACTTCGACCATCATCAGTTATTTTGCTCCCAAAATAGCAAAACTCCTTTACTACTTTAAGTGTCTCATTTCCTAATTTTAAACCCTCCGCATCACCCGACTTAATTCGACTACATTCCATTATCCTTGTTTTGCTTTTGTTGATGTTCATCTTATACCCTCCTTTCAGGACACTGTCCATTCCGTTCAACTGCTCTTCCAAGTCCTTTGCTGTCTCTGACAGAATTACAATGTCATTGGCGAACCTCAAAGTTTTTATTTCTTCTCCATGGATTTCAATACCTACTCCGAACTTTTCTTTTGTTTCCTTTACTGCTTGCTCCGTATACAGATTGAATAACATCGGGGAGGGGCTACAACCCTTTCTCACTCCCTTCCCAACCACTGCTTCCCTTTCATGTCCCTCGACTCTTATAACTGCCATCTGGTTTCTGTACAAACTGTAAATAGCATTTCGCTCCCTGTATTTTACCCCTGCCACCTTCAGAATTTGAAAGAGAGTATTCCAGTCAACATTGTCAAAAGCTTTCTCTAAATCTACAAATGCTAGAAATGTAGGTTTGCCTTTCCTTAATCTTTCTTCTAAGATAAGTCGTAGGGTCAGTATTGCCTCACGTGTTCCAACATTTCTACGACATCGAAACTGATCTTCCCCGAGGTCGGCTTCTACCAGTTTTTCCATTCGTCTACAAAGATTTCGCGTTGGTATTTTGCAGCTGTGACTTATTAAACTGATAGTTCGGTAATTTTCACATCTGGCGACACCTGCTTTCTTTGGGATTGGAATTATTATATTCTTCTTGAAGTCTGAGGGAATTTCGCCTGTCTCATACATCTTGCTCACCAGATGGTAGAGTTTTGTCAGGACTAGCTCTCCAAAGGCTGTCAGTAGTTCTAATGGAATGTTGTTCCGGGGGCCTTGTTTCGATTTAGGTCTTTCAGTGCTCTGTCAAACTCTTCATGCAGTATCATATCTCCCATTTCATCTTCATCTACATCCTACATCGCCCCTGTATAGACCCTCTATGTACTCCTTCCACCTTTCTGCTTTCCCTTCTTTGCTTAGAACTGGGTTTCCATCTGAACTCTTGATATTCATGTAAGTGGTTCTCTTTTCTCCGAAGATCTCTTTAATTTTCCTGTAGGCAGTATCTATCTTACCCCTCGTGAGATAAGCCTCTACATCCTTACATTTGTCCTCTAGCCATCCCTGCTTAGCCGTTTTGCACTTCCTGTCGATCTCATTTTTGAGACGTTTGTATTCATTTTTGCCTGCTTCGCTTACTGCATTTTTGTATTCTCTCCTTTCATCAATTAAATTCAGTATCCCTTCTGTTACCCAAGGATTTCTACTAGCCCTCGTCTTTTTACCTACTTGATCCTCTGCTGCCGTCACTATTTCATTCCTCAAAGCTACCCATTCTTCTTCTACTGTATTTCTTTCCCCTATTCCTGTCAATTGTTCCCTTATGCTCTCGCTGAAACTCTGTACAACCTCTGGTTCTTTCAGTTTATCCAGGTCCCATCTCCTTAAATTCCCAGCTTTTTGCAGTTTCTTCAGTTTTAATCTACAGTTCATAGCCAACAGATTGTGGTCAGGGTCCACATCTGCCCCTGGAAATGTCTTACAATTTAAAACCTAACGACCGACGCGAGTATCGTTGCTAACACCACGACATCACCTGCAGCGCCTTTCTTGGGCTCCTGGCCATATCCGTTGGACCCTAGATGATAGTAAAACCGTGGACTGGTCATATGAGTCCTTATTTCGGTTAATAAGAGCTAATGGTGAGCTTCGTGACGCATACCCCTCGACGCCAAGGAGCCAGAATGTCAACAAAGCATTGTGCAAGCTGGTAATGGTTCCATAATGGTGTGGGCTGTGTTTACACGGAATGTATTGGGTCCTCTGGTCCAACTGAACCTATCGTGGACTGTAAATGCCTTTGTTCAGCTACTTGGAGACCATTTGCAGCCATTCGTGGACTTCATGTATGCAAACAACGATGGAATTTTTATGGATGACAATACGCTATATCACTGGGTCACAGTTGTTCGTGAATCATTTGTAGTTTGTAGAGCATTCTGATGTCTCCCCCCCCCCCCCCCCTTCGGAGGTTCGAGTCTTCCCTCTGGCATGGATGTGTGTACGGTCTTTAGCGTAAGTTAGTTCAAGTTAGATTAAGTAGTGTGTAAGCTTAGGAATCGACGACCTCAATAGTTTGGTCCCATAGGATCTTACCACAAAATTTTTCCATGAATCTCACTCAACATTTATGGGATTTAATCGAAAGGTGAGTCTGTGCACAAAACCCTGCACTGGCAACACTTCCGGAATCATGGACAGGTAAAGAGGGAGCGTGGCTCAATATTTCTCCGGGAGACTTCCAATGACCAAAATGATCGAATGTGTGTGTGTGTGTGTGTGTGTGTGTATGTGTGTGTGTGTGCGTGTGTGTGTGTGTGTGTGTGTGTGTGTGTGTTGGTGGGTGGGTGGGGGGTGGGTGGTGGAAGGGTGGGTGTGCCTGTGCGTGTATCTTCCACATCTTCTAATTTCCTAGACTTATTTCAGCCAAACTTCATGTACAAACAACATATTTTCTAGAAGAAATACAGATGTACAGAGGGATGAGGAGGTGGACATAAAGAGGGAAGGGATGGACAGAGGGGAGAGGAGATTAACAGAAAGAGGGGTGGAGAGGAGATGGCAGAAAGAAGAGGGAGGAGGAGACGGGGACAAAGACTAAGAAAGCCTGGTGCACTTCAGAAGCAGTTTTCCACGTATATTACGTACCTCATCATAGTATCATTGGGACATTCATGATTAAATTGAGCTTTTAGATAGCTTTGTTTTACAGTATTTTCAGTGACTTTGTGCTCTTTGCGACGGAGCAATTTCACAGTCAACATGATGAGAATTTATGTTCATTTCGTTGGAAACTTATTCTCTGTTATAAAATTTGGTGTATGACGAAGTCGTGTAATACGTAAATGGCATATCAAACTCAGACTACATCTTCATTTCAGAACAATTGTCCCACAACTGGATTCTGATTAGGTGACCATTTAAAATCAAAGAGAAACTCTGTATTCCTACATTGTGACGGAGTTTCATTGCAAAGCCGGTGCAACCTTTATGTTTAAATATTTAAAGCCAGAATGTTTTGATAGTGGCTACGACTTGTGATCTGCAAGCATTTTTCTGAGCTCGTCGGTGATCATTTGAGGCTGGTTATAGAGAGACGTAAGTAAGTTAGGAGGGCCGGTACGGTCAACGTCGACCTTGATCTGAGATTTTATAAATACAACTGTTCGTGTCGAGCATTATCCGGAACCTTGCTTCTGCAAAAGTTTGATTTTCCGCAGTCGGAACGGGGCAGTGAGATACATCTTAGGATGCAAAGTCTGCTGTAGGGACATTTATGGTTCTAGTTTTGTCTCTGTTGTGCACTACTCATCAGCTGCTGCATTATTTGCGTGAAGTGCATGTTATTTGCTCGTATGTGTTATGGTTCTGGAGTTGATTATTATATGTTGCATGTAGAGATTGGTCCATCGTGAATGTGAAGAGTTTTTGCGTTAAGTGTTGTTTATTTGTATGTCACTTGTGTTATTACTTATTCGCTGGGTAGCAGGCTTCCTAATCACTATGTTTAACATGTGTAAGACTAGTCGATCGCATTCTAGAGAGGATAGGAAAATAACCAGAGTGGAGGATTCAATATAATCATAGGAAATGGTATCAGAACTTTCTGAGGGGAGGTGGCAGCAGCGATTGTTTTTCCTGAAACCCAGGAAAACGCACTAATAAGAGCAAGGTGGAGGTAGCATTGTTTGTGAAACAGTCAAATGTAGCGCTGAGTAGCTCAAGTATAGGAATTACGGGGGACATTCAACTCTGGCTCAAATAAATCTCAGAAAAAAACGAGGAGAGCGGTAGGATAGCCGAAGCAGATACGAAAGCCGCACAAGAGAGAGGCTGGAAGGCAGAAGCAGGAGTAAAAGCAGAAGCAAAGAGGAAAGGGGTACAGGAGGACATTAAGCGATTTTGGAAAGAAATGACAGAGCTGGTAAGATAATATTGTTTCCAGTAGACCAATTGACAGAAGGATGGTCGAAGTTTCAAAAACCTTGAAAAGTGTCCTGGCCAGATTGGAAAAGGCAGGGGAAACAAACACCTCACTTTCACACAGGTTGCGGTCGTTAGGAGATATTAACACATCATTAAGTCAAAATCAGCAAATTCTCGAGAACAATATTGGAGGTCACAGAATCGGAACTATTTGCATAAACGGAAGAGCTTTTCTCGCTCAGACGTTGTGCAGAACAGCTGAGGAACGAGGCTGAGAGACAGCGAGCCATGCTGTCACCAATTTTAGTAGCAGAGAGTTGGGCGATTAATAATGAAGAGAATAGAAGTATTCGCAGTCAAATAGCGCACCTTTGTCGGCGCCATGCGATTCGTTTATGAGGGTGAATTACAGTGATGGGATCTGTAACCAGAAACGAATAAATATTTCATGACAATTACATCTTACTGAGAAAATTTCTTACTTTTACTGTAAGTGAGCACCTACATACCAAAACGTGGATGACGCAACTTAAGGACAGTTTACCGAACCACTGTGCAATGCAGAGGAAATTTTAATTTATTATCAGTCATAAGAGTGGTGAAATTATTGCGAAGGTGTTGCAAGTTATAAGAAATTGCTCTGCCTCCGAAAAACCTGAGTCAGATATCATGTGAAGTTGTGAGTCTGCTGGACAGCAAAATAGGGTGCACCTGAGCATTATAAGAGTTCTGCCACCCATAGAAATACCATTTAAATACTTTAGCGAAATTTCAAAATGGGACCAACACGTTTGCCACATGTACAATAGTGGCGATTACGAGGGTTCCTCTGCCGAAAACAATGCTACGAATGCGAAACATTACGTATGTATTATTTGAAGACTCCTGAGTGAGCGCGCCAAGGTTCCGCCAGTTCTGACAGATATCATAGCTGAAGGACAGTTTCAAAATTGCGTCTGTAGGTGATGTACGTTACAAGCAACACGCCATCATCGAACTTCTCACTACAGAGAAAGAAACTGCGGGGAATATTCACAGACGCTTGTGCAAAGTCTATGGAGCATCTGCTGTCAACACAAGTACAGTTAGTCGCTGCGCACGGAGGCTGTCATCAAAGGTGGTTCGGCGGAGCTCCACGATTTGCAGCGGTCGGGGAGACCATCCACGGCTGTCACACCTGACATGTTGCAGCGAGCTGATATTGTCATTTATTAAAGGATGCCATTCGTGGAAGACATTCTGAGGACAAAGAGGTGGCGAGTCGCACAGTGAAGCACTGGCTCCGTCACGAGGACAAAGATTGGTACCGCCAGGGCACACACCCTTGTTTCGCGCTGAAGGAAGGCCATAGAACAGGATGGAGATAACGTGGAAAAATAGGGTGTGTAGATAAAACACAATTCTTTCGTGTGTGTAATTTTCATTATGATCAATAAAGGACTGTTGATAAACAAAAATGTGGTGCATTACTTTCTGGGAAACCCTCGTATTTATAAACACAATGCTGACAGAGCATAGGAGATCTCTCAGTTGCGTAGCGAAGAATGCCCTGGATGCATTCAGGTTAATTTTAGTTGATCTTGGCGAGTATTTGCAAGAAAATAAAAATTAAAATGTTACAACGGACAGAAGACAGGGCAGAAATTCATGGGAATATAACTGTAGAAGGGAGCAGCAATTGGAGTCAGTCTCTGAATCAGCGAAGAAAATGAAAAAATGAAAGACCCAGACATTTTGAGGGCAGATCAGGACAGGGGACGGAGTACCAGAGGAGCTAACGGAGAGAGGAAGCAGAGGTGTGGAGGTAATAAAACTGAGAAATCCAGCTTCAGATCGCAAACTGACAAGTCTAACAAAAATAAACAGGTTTGTACAGTAGGATTTTCTTTAGTTTTTAGCTATATACTGTTGTGTGATTTTTTGTTTGTGTATATTCAATGTGTTGTGGTTATTAGCATTTTGTGAGTGAGTGGTTCTTTTGCGAATTGATGGGGTTAAATTTAACTGGTTGTCTGCGAAGGGCACTGTAAATAAACTCACCTATCAATATTGTGACACGTGTGTGTCTAAGGGCCCGTAGTATTTCAGTTCACAATCATGCGGGGTAAGGGTCTTCAACTGTACGCGTTTTACGAATGTTCTAGACAAACATGCACAGCTGCAACCACTGAAAAAATTGGCGAGACCTGTTGCCGAACGGGTTTGATTATCTCTTTCAGCAGCGAGTCAATAATTTTGTAAACGTGTTCCAGAATATAAGATCAAGTCACACGGGTAAATACCAGGAATATATTTAACAGCCCCTCTGGCGTTGTATGGTTTAATACAGCAGAAGTCCTGACATTGTGAGTTCAATACAAGGCACAGACGTATTTGTTCAAAATCTCCTCCTAAGCCCCTGGATCGATTTCAATCAGACTTGGTACAGATACATTCGTGTTCGAACTTAAGGACGAAAAAAAATTTCGAATAATGTGACACTGCGAACTAACACAACTATCTGAGACATGAGGCATATATAGAAAGAACTGATACGCTACAGTTCACAAGAAGTACTCTATGAGACTAACATTAGTGACTCTTTTTCTCAAAGATCATAACATTAGTGAAGTCACCGTGATTTTTGGAGGACACCTGGTCATTGCAAAAAGTAGGATAGTGTCCTTAATATGTTGTGTGATCATCACGCACGGCAGTGTATACTCTACAACGAGCTCCCATGCTGCCCACAAGGTTGGTAAGGAGTTGTTGTGGGTAGTGATTTCCATTCCTCCGCCGAAGCGGTTGGAAACAAACAACAAAATCACATACATTTTAATGAAAAAACACTGAAAAGGAATCCTTGCACTAAATTTGGGAACACAAACATTAAATTAACGATGCTAACAAGACATTTAGGGGTACACAGTACGCACTACACACTCTTGCACGAATAAAATCCGCCGTCAGCAGATTACCAACCAGACTGGTACGAACATATCATCGTGCGTTCTTCGAGTCAGTGCTAAGCTCTGCTGCGAGTGCATGGGCACATGGGCACACGCTCTAAAATTTTCCATGTATAAAACAGCTGTCAGGGGCGTTTGGTACCACATTAGCGGAACCACTGTATGTGGTGCTGGGAACACACACAGTCCATACTGCGATCAGATACTACGCAGCAACACAATAGTTGAAAATGGGTAGGTCTTTCGGGACTGAACGAATCACTGGAATAACAGTTCACAATAAGCGCCCTCTTAAATTCTTGGAGGGAGTGGGTGGAGACTTGGCAGCCAGAATGGGAGGTTAGTGATCAGGGGCATCACGCACACAACATATTCAATGACATACAAGAGCGGCTGCAAATGAGCTATTCTAAACCCAGCTATGGGGTTGTTCAGTTTCTGACCGAACACGATAATTATCCAGCGCACTTACAGCGCGTCGCAATGAGCAAAGACTCAAGGTATATATTCATGGCAATAGGAATTCCGGGTCACACTGTTCTGATCTGTAAGCTGTTCAGTAACCTAGGGGAAACAGGACTACACTGAAACACATTAACATAGAACACGATAAACAACATAGTGCATAAAGAAGACCCATGGAACACGCTTAACACTTTAGCCGACACCATCTCTTCTCCACCATACGCTGATTAGTGAAATGGATTACCATGCCACGGTGACTACAAAACGTGCAGCATTGGCACAAGTAACACAGGGTAAACAAACAATGACGAAAGATGAATCTGCAAAAGTCCATAAGCATAGGACGTAATCCACACAAGTAAGTACAGGCTTCAAACATATAAATCTTAGCGGTAGTAAGAGAGTAGAAAATAAATCTAAAAGAAGGCTGAAACACATAAACAGACGCAAGCAGAACATTTAGATAGTGACCGGTGGCTGTATATCTCAAGGCGTCGCTTTAATACTGTTTTAAGAAATTCAGATTTATAATGACTACAACACCACATGCAGTTAAAATACACGTCAGTAACATAACCGGAATAATCGTACCGTTTAGCCTTGGAAAAAAATGAAATGATCGTATGGCTTTTATTGGCCGGTATATCCCCTTCGGAGTTCGGCCGTCGTATTATATTTCTATTTATCTGACGCCACTTCGGCGACTTGCGTGTCAATGATAATGAAGGACATACAACACCCAGTCCCCTGCCGGGAATCGAACACGGGCCCCCTTGCGTTCAAAACGAAAAAAAAAAAAGGGTGTGTGAAATCTTATGGGACTTAACTGCTAAGGTCATCAGTCCCTAAGCTTACACACTACTTAATCTAAATTATCCTAAGGACAGACACACACACACACCCATGCCCGAGGGAGGACTCGAACCTCCGCCGGGGCCAGCCCCACAGTCCATGACTGCAGCGCCTGAGATCGCTCGGCTAATCCCGCGCGGCCCCCCTTGCGTGCTAGGCTGTAAAGCTACCATTGCACTACGAAGGCGAACTTAGCCTTCGACTTATAATAATTACGAATATCAAAGGTGTCTAGACATCAATGGCTCTAAGATCATACCGAGGTTTTCACCCCTGGAACGAATCTCTCCTGTCAACTTTTAACCTTCTCCTTAAAATTCAAACACTATTAATTTTCCTTCCACTTTTATGTACATTTTATGTTCAATAAGTATAAAAGCTGTATTACAAGAAATATAAACAGGTAAAATAAAAAGGGCTGCATCCTCATAGCAGGGACGGGCAATGGCGTGTGTGGCGATTTTGTATTGCAGTGGCCATTCGGTAATGGTTGTGCATACTATGATACGCTGCGGCAGAGAGATCTCCAAGGCCTCCAATAACCAACAGGGCAGCCAGCCACAGAAAATACAGCAGCATTAAAAAAATAGTCCCTATACTCGTGTCACTATCGCATGCGTTGCCACCGATGTGGTATCGATATGCAGAACAAGATGTACTGGTCGTCGAACAGTGGAGAGTGATACTGAGTGCCTTTCAGTTCTGTTAAATGTGCTCGAAACTAGACTCGTTGTTTCACTTGTATCCTTGCTTGCCTGTTGTATAATGCAGCTGCATTTCACAATGGTCGACGACTTGTTCTTATTCGGGCAGCAGTCCCTGTAGTTATGAATGCTCCCCACGCACATGAAACAAAATTGGAGCAACAACCATCTTCTTGATTTACTAGTCACATTTCCCGATGAATCTTCCCCTTGTGAAGTCATCCGGGTGTCGCCTCCGGGACATGCCGTAATGAAGAACACCACTAAAACGCACGTAACTGCTCGTTGATTGACACGCACACTGTTTTTTTTCCCGTTCCTTCAACTGTTTCGTGCTGCGCGGCCACACTATTTGGCGCTGTAGTCACCCTGTCACAGTTTACTGGTCGTCGGGCAGTGGAGAGTGACACCGCATGTCGTGTATTCCAGTTGTTGAAACATGACCCATATCTTGACTTGGGTTCCTTCTTTCCTGTTGCAAGATGTAGTGATCATCGCTTTCCCTTCAGGTATTCCCATTTGGATTCCCGAAGCATCTCTGTAACACTTACGTGCTGTCCGCCGTGGTCGAGCTCTACGTCTCCTTCAGGCAAGAGTGTCTGTGATTCGGAATGCTCCCCATGCACTTCAAACAATACAGCGAGCAATATAAAACTTCCGTGCCAACTGGTCACACTCTTACAGTTTCCCGACGATCTTCCCGCTGTAAAGTCATCCAGATGTTGCTCCCCGGTCATGTGGTAATGAGGAACACCACCAAACTGCAACCTAACTGCTCGCTGATTAACACTTACACACACTGTCTTTTTCCCATTCCTTCGAATGTCTTGTGTTGTGGAGCCACATCATTTTGTGTTGTAGTCACGCTGACCTCATGCCACCTGAAGTCGAGCTTTCCGTGAACGACTGGGTGAACTCTGGTAACATTCTCCCTCACATTCATTCATTTCCACAGAGGTTATAATAAATTATGTTACTTTAACTCATCCCCCAGTTTTGGCTATCAGCGTATTTTTTATGAAAAGAAACACTGTGTGGATAGAAACCACCAACCCATATTATAACCGGGTGGTGGACAGAGAAAGGAAGAGAGACAAAGGAAGCGTTGGATGAGGAGACAGACAGGGAGAGGGTAAAGGTGGTTGGAGGGAAGTGAAGAGGAAATGGTTAGGTAGAGGGGTTGGTTGGTTGGTTGGTTGTTTGGGGAAGGAGACCAGACAGCGTGGTCATCGGTCTCATCGGATTAGGGAAGGAAGTCGGCCGTGCCATTTCAGAGGAACCATCCCGGCATTTGCCTGGAATGATTTAGGGAAATCACTTAGGTAGAGGGGGAGGAGAAGATTGACAGAGAAAGGGGGGCAGAGTAGTGGGACAGAGAAGGAGAGTAGCAGAGGAACGTGAGAGGGGCAAGGGAGATACAGATATTGAGAAGATAAAGGAGAAGAAAGGAAGAGATGAACTAAGTGAGGACGAGGGACAAAGATTGGGGGTTTGTAGGAAGTGGGTAGGGAGAGGGGGAAAAGAGGACGGAAGTGAGAGGGGGAAGGTGAGATAGACAGAAAAAGAAGACAAATTTGAATAAACAAATATACTGGAAATTTTCGGTTTCCAGCTAGTAAGAAATGAATGCCAGTACGCTATACTCGTGGTCTAGGGGTAGCGTCTTTGATTCATAATCAAAACGTCTTCGGTCCCGGGTTCGATCCTTGCCACTGCCTGCATTTTGATAAATAATCAGCATTGACGGCCGAAGACTTCCGGCATAAGAAGTCAGCCTCATTCTGCCAACGGTCTTGTCAAAGAGGGCGGAGGAGCGGATAGAGGTTCAGGGCACTCTCTTGTCCTAGGGGTGGGAAATTGCCCCTAAAGGCGGAAGAATCAGCAATGATCAACGACATGAGGATGCAGAAGGTAATGGAAACAACTGCATTAAAGACACGTAACGTGTATCCACAAGACATGTGGCCTGTATTGAAGAAGTGTCATGATGATCTCTCCATTGGCTAGAGATTCCGGAATAGTCCCCCATTCGGAGCTCCGGGAGGTGACTGCCAAGGGGTAGGTTACCATGAGAAAAAGATTGAATAATCAACGAAAGGATAACGTCCTACGAGTCGGGGCGCGGAATGTCAGAAGCTTGAACGTGGTAGGGAAACTAGAAAATCTGAAAAGGGAAATGCAAAGGCTCAATCTAGATATAGTAGGGGTCAGTGAAGTGAAGTGGAAGGAAGACAAGGATTTCTGGTCAGATGAGTATCGGGTAATATCAACAGCAGCAGAAAATGGTATAACAGGTGTAGGATTCATCATGAATAGGAAGGTAGGGCAGAGGGTGTGTTACTGTGAACAGTTCAGTGACCGGGTTGTTCGAATCAGAATCGACAACAGACCAACACCGACAACGATAGTTCAGGTATACATGCCGACATCGCAAGCTGAAGATGAACAGATAGAGAAAGTGTATGAGGATATTGAAATGGTAATGCAGTATGTAAAGAGGGACGAAAATCTAATAGTCATGGGCGACTGGAATGCTGATGTAGGGGAAGGAGTAGAAGAAAAGGTTACAGGAGAATATGGGCTTGGGACAAGGAATGAAAGAGGAGAAAGACTAACTGAGTTCTGTACCAAGTTTCAGCTAGTAATAGCGAATACCCTGTTCAAGATTCACAAGAGGAGGAGGTGTACTTGGAAAAGGCCGGGAGATACGGGAAGATTTCAATTAGATTACATCATGGTCAGACAGAGATTCCGAAATCAGATACTCGATTGTAAGGCGTACCCGGGAGCAGATATAGACTCAGATCACAATATAGTAGTGATGAAGAGTAGGCTGAAGTTCAAGACATTAGTCAGGAAGAATCAATACGTAAAGAAGTGGGATACGGAAGTACTAAGGAATGACGAGATACGTTTGAAGTTCTCTAACGCTATAGATACAGCAATAAGGAATAGCGCAGTAGGCAGTACAATTGAAGAGGAATGGACATCTCTAAAAAGGGCCATCACAGAAGTTGGGAAGCAAAACATCGGTACAAAGAAGGTAGCTGCGGAGAAACCATGGGTAACAGAAGAAATACTTCAGTTGATTGATGAAAGGAGGAAGTACAAACATGTCCCGGGAAAATCAGGAATACAGAAATACAAGTCGCTGAGGAATGAAATAAATAGGAAGTGCAGGGAAGCTAAGACGAAATGGCTGCAGGAAAAATGTGAAGACGTCGAAAAAGATATGATTGTCGGAAGGACAGACTCAGCATACAGGAAAGTCAAAACAACCTTTGGTGACATTAAAAGCAATGGTGGTAACATTAAGAGTGCAACGGGAATTCCACTGTTAAATGCAGAAGAGAGAGCAGATAGGTGGAAAGAATACATTGAAAGCCTCTATGAGGGTGAAGATTTGTCTGATGTGATAGAAGAAGAAACAGGAGTCGATTTAGAAGAGATATGGGATCCAGTATTAGAATCGGAATTTAAAAGAGCTTTGGAGGACTTACGGTCAAATAAGGCAGAAGGGATAGATAACATTACATTAGAATTTCTAAAATCATTGGGGGGAGTGGCAACAAAACGACTATTCACGTTGGTGTGTAGAATATATGAGTCTGGTGATATACCATATGACTTTCGGAAAAGCATCATCCACACAATTCCGAAGACGGCAAGAGCTGACAAGTGTGAGAATTATCGCACAATCAGCTTAACAGTTCATGCATCGAAGCTGCTTACAAGAATAAAATACAGAAGAATGGAAAAGAAAATTGAGAATGCGCTAGGTGAAGATCAGTTTGGCTTTAGGAAAAGTAAAGGGACGAGAGAGGCAATTCTGACGTTACGGCTAATAATGGAAGCAAGGCTAAAGAAAAATCAAGACACTTTCATAGGATTTGTCGACCTGGAAAAAGCGTTACACAATATAAATTGTTGCAAGCTGTTCGAGATTCTGAAAAAAGTGGGGGTAAGCTATAGGGAGAGACGGGTGATATACAATATGTACAACAACCAAGAGGAAATAATAAGAGTGGACGATCAAGAACGAAGTGCTCGTATTACGAAGGGCGTAAGACAAGGATGTAGCCTTTCGCCCCTACTCTTCCATCTGTACATCGAGGAAGCAATGATGGAAATAAAAGAAAGGTTCAGGAGTGCAATTAAAATACAAGGTGAAAGGATATCAGTGATACGATTCGCTGATGACATTGCTATCCTGAGTGAAAGTGAAGAAGAATTAAATGATCTGCTGAACGGAATGAACAGTCTAATGAGTACACAGTATGGTTTGAGAGTAAATCGGAGAAAGACGAAGGTTATGAGAAGTAGTAGAAATGAGAACAGCGAGAAACTTTACATCAGGGTTGATGGTCACGAAGTCAATGAAGTTAAGGAATTCTGCTACCTAGGCAGTAAAATAACCAATGACGGACGGAGCAAGGAGGACATCAAAAGCAGACTCGCTATGGCAAAAAAGGCATTTCTGGTCAAGAGAAGTCTACTAATATCAAATACCGGCCTTAATTTGAGGAAGAAATTTCTGAGGATGTACGTCTGGAGTACAGCATTGTATGGTAGTGAAACATGGACTGTGGGAAAACCGGAACAGAAGGGAATCGAAGCATTTGAGATGTGGTGCTATAGACGAATGTTGAAAATTAGGTGGACTGATAAGGCAAGGAATGAGGAGGTTCTACGCAGAATCGGAGAGGAAAGGAATATGTGGAAAACACTGATAAGGAGAAGGGAGAGGATGATAGGACATCTGCTAATACATGAGGGAATGACTTCCATGGTACTAGAGGGAGCTGTAGAGGGCAAAAACTGTAGAGGAAGACAGAGATTGGAATACGTCAAGCAAATAATCGAGGACGTAGGTTGCAAGTGCTGCTCTGAGATGAAGAGGTTAGCACAGGAAAGGAATTCGTGGCGGGCCGCATCAAACCAGTCAGTACACTGAAGACCAAAAGGAAAAAAAAACGCATTACGGAGAACCTAACAGCGGAAAGAATGACGCACTGAAAGAGGTGCGTTGTCCAAATGGTCACGTTGGTGACGTGCCACATGTTTACAGCTGACTGAAATGTTTGATGCGTGAAATTCGACCCACGTGTATCAACAGGTGTACACTGTATGCGATTCTGCAGGCTGGGAGACAGCCGACTGCAAGCCTCACAGGAACACACGTCTCGCAACAGGATCCCATCTAGCCCCCAGGCGCCGGCCGAAGCGCGACCGACCGACCTAATGCGTGCGGCGGCGGCCTAAATGGATCCATTACGACTGATAATTACACAGTCGGTGTATTAATCACTCAGCGCGGCGTGACGCGGTGCTGTGCGGTGCCGCCGTCACCTCCGTCCGCCCACAGACTGCGCGTCAGTCACGCCGCTACACGAGGCAACGCCGGGCTGTTAACGGTCGAGGTAACTGCCGTTCTGTAGCGCGCGGTAGCCGAACGCGCAGGAGCCGGTTTGGTCTGTCACGGAGCAGTCGGGAGTTCCTTGCACGGGTGTAGTGCTGCGTTTGGACGGGACTCTAACGGCTCGAGCGATATACATCATAGCTGGAGTAATCTCGAGCAGGGTAGTACCGAGGGGATGGCGTGACAGGGACCACAGGTACAGACACGGAGGCAACTCACACTGACCCCCTAAAAAGTAGGAACGAAAATCGGTTTAACAATTACGGTGAGAGGTATGTGAGTTCTGCTACCCCACGTGGTCCTATCTTCTGCCTACGAGTAGAAACCTTTTACTCAGTCCGCGACTGTCGTTGTAGTGTCATTTCTGAAGTGTAATTAACTGCCAAACCCAGCATTGCCCGTGTTTTCATTCTGCCCGTTTTCTATCACAAACGATACCAGGAAACTCCTGTGTTTGTAGTATGATATCAAAAAACTTTCATGTATTCCTGAAAATATCTTTAACGATTACGAAACAGCTGTACAAAAAAATATGCACTACGCACATTGTACAAAAGTACAAGTACAGCTGCTTCATGTGTGTGAAACAAGATTTTGTAAATGTCTCTTTGGCAACTCATCTTCATAGCTCTATAGATGGCTGTTGCTTTCGCCAACAGACGTTTGCAGTCAGGGATTTTTTTGACTCGATTGTAATGTCTTCATAGTAAATGATTAGTGTATTAAAACCTCATAAATGATGCAGCATTTTTCCACACATCCTAGTGTTTATGACGTCGTATATCTTGATGTATGTCTCGTACAATAACAATTTTGATAAATTTGTGTAGGAATATACAGGGGTATGTGTGGATATTGTCTGCAAAATTAATTGCGAATATATTTAGTAGCACAGAAGCAATACATGTAACCCTGGCAATACCAAAAGTGGGGAGGGGTACTACAAGCCCATCGTTTGAAAACATTGTAATCGGGTCAGTTATTGTAAGTTTCAAAATTTAGAAAAAAAGATTTTCTGTTTTTAATTAATTCTTCTACCAAATTTCACACATATTTTAAATTTTCTCTTAAACATTACCCTTAAATTTATGTCACGCTAGTAGATGTCACTTTCTCCAGTGAATGTGGTATTCAATATCTCCAGGTTCAGGACTTTACTTACACATCAACATCTCTTTCAAAAGTATGTTGAGAGTAAATGTCAACAACAATAAAAACGTTACTTAATGTGCGCTGATATTGCTCACGGGGAGCTAAAACTCTTTTTCAGGTTCCGGGCCATACTTACGCATCAATACCTCTTCCAAAAGTATGTTGTTAATAAAGTACAATAACAACTAACGCATTATTTTTAATTTTTTTAAGATGGGCGTATTGTAAACCCCCTCCCTCTTGGTGTTACATGTTATGAAAAATGCTTTGTTTTTTCTAAGATTAAATGTCATTCACGATGGGGCGGTTTTTCACGCACCGTTTATGGCTTTATGGCGCCATACATGACAGGTAACTCTACAGTGAATATATGTTGACAACAAAGTATATGTGTACCATGTTTGATTGAAATCGGTCCAGTGATTTAGGAGCAGATGTGGAACATACACATATATATAAACACATACATACATACATCCACTTTTATAATTTGTATGGAATTCTGTACTGTAATTTCGTGGAAGTAGTATCATCCAGAAATGGCTACTACAGAATAGACGTGTTTTGCTTACATGCTTAATGTGGCAACAGTGCACTGGTTCGCAGCTACCGTTAAGGAAACTTGTTCATGTTCGCCAATGGGGTTCTTGTGGATGCTTCTCTGTGGCATTGCATGTACTCAGACGTTGTCAAACTCTTTCTGAAGCAATATGCTATGTGGCCAAAGGCTTCCGCTTTTGCATATTCCTGCCGACTGAAAACTGGTGAGAGGCTGTTTCAGCTAGACAAATTCAAAGCAATTCATGGAATATCAGGTGAGAAGGGAAACACATCTTTATACACATCACATCATTTCATCAGACTTGTCTTGTGAGAAAACGCCTTACCTAAAAGTTCTGTATTTTTTCTTGACAAATATACAGCTGATTTTGACGACGAGTATAGCAGGGACATTGATAATATGGAGCTAGTTAACGGAATACGTGTTTTCAAGTTCCAAGTGACGGTGCCGATAAAGAGCATGAGTATTAGCTGCCCATTCTTTCTTTAACGCAATCATTACGGTGTGCTTATCAAAACAGTGAAGACGATCTGAGGGTATTTAAAACAAAACAATACCAGTGCCTACAGCATACTGTGAACACTATTTTGGCAAATTAAAGATAAGAAACTATGTAATTTCGAGCAGAGTTGAAAACATATACTCAAATTTAGCTCTCTTGTCGATATGATACGACACAGTTACTAAAATGGACTTCGACGACATAGCCAGTGCTTTTGCGCCACTCAAAACAAGGAAATACAAAGTTAAATTATAATAACATCACAATTTTTGGAAAGGGAGTCCTCAGCTCTCAATTACAGCCCCTTGTCTTTCATTTCTGGCTGGTAATTTATGTATTATCAATGGTTTGTGAAGCACAAATAAAATGTGTAGTTTATTAAATGCCATACATAAGCAAATGTACAGAACTACTATTAGAAATAAGACGCAGATTTTGTTTTACTTTGAATTTGTTAAGGAAATTCATAGACTTCAAGTCAAAAAATCGCTCACCCATTCATGTTGACTCATTACCTTGAGACATAACAGTGGTATGTTTGTTCCATACCCACACTCATTGTCCTCCTTATCCATAATTTGATAGTTGGTGAAAACCATAACATGATCTGAGCAGTGGATCACGAGATATCGAATAAGCCAGTGGATTCTGCCACTTTAACACAGTTTGGGAGTGGGGAAGGGGAGGGAAGTTTGTTGGTTGAGATAATGCAGGTCATCAGGGTGTGGGTGAAGCTCCTAGCATTCGGAAAGTTTTAAGGATATGAATTGGGTCCCAAACAAAATTACTACACAGTCTGCAGCAACAGACATTCTTTCTTACTGAATGGGCGGACAAGTCCATAGTAACGTATAAGGTCATTTACGGTTTGTAACAGTTGGGAAACAAGAAAAATTCTGATAGACACCATTCTACAAGACTCTTACGTGTAACTATCTATTGAGTATGACTTCGTACACTGCAGTATGGAGAGATGGGCTGCAGAGAGATGAGCCGACTGTCGTCGTAGGAAAGCTGGACAGGAACAAAATTGATTAGCGAACAATTTAACGCTGTAAACACAAGATGTACTTAAACTGTATTCACAAAGTGCACGAAGAAATATTGCAAATAATGCAGCAACAAATAGAGTCCAGCTACCAAAATGTTAACAAGGTTAATGCTCTCTGAACTAAGTACAAATAGTGGTGTCAGAACAGTGGTTAGGAAGCGTCTATGTAGAGAATTGGATCCGAGAGCGAATAAGCCGTCTGGCTGCCGCCGGCCGCGCTATATTGCTGCGGCGCTCTTGGTACTGAGCCATTGCAGCCTTGAATAAGCAGGCACGCTCCATTGGGTCCTCCTGACCTCGAAAAAGGAATGATTATCATAAGGACCGACTCAGCATACAAAAAAGTAAAAAAAAAAAACTTTAGTGAAATTAAAAGCAAGGGCTCTAACCTTAGAGGGCAATGGGAATTCCACTGTTAAATTCCGAGGAGAAAGTGGGTGGATGGAAAGAGTATACCTAACGTCTCAATGAGGAAGGCGAGTTGTCTGATGACGTGATAGAGGATGAAACATGTGTCTATGCCGATCCAGTATCAAAAGAAAAATTTAAAAGAGCTTTGTAAGACTTAAGGTCAAAGAACACAGAAGGGATGGACAACATTCTGCCAGAATTTCTGTAGTCATTGGAGGAAGTGGTAACAAAACGATTACTCTGGTTGATGTGTAGAATGTATGACAGTCACCTTAACAGTTCATTCTACCAAGTTCCTGATGAAAATAATATACAGAAGACTGGAAAATACTGCGAATCTGTTAGATGCCGATTACTTTGGCTTTAGGTAACGCAAAGTCCCCAGAGATGCAGTTCTGACGCTGTTGCTGATAGTAGAAGCAAGCCTGAAGAAACATCAAGACACGTTCATAGGATTTGTCGACCTGGAAAAAACATTCGACAACGTAAAATGGTGCAATACATTTGGATGAGAAAAACTGGGGTAAGATACAGGGGAAGACAGGTAATATGAGCATACAATATGTAGAAGAACCAAGAGGCCACTATGCGACTGGAAGACTACGTACAATGTGCTCGGGTTAGAAAAGGTGTAAGACAGGGATGTATTCCTTCACCCCTACTGTTCAATCTGTACTTCGAAGAACCAATGACGGAAATAAAAGAACGGTTCGAGGGTGGGATTAACATTCAATGTGAAAGGATTTCAAAAAATTCGCTGAGGATATTGCTACCCTCAGAGTAAGTGAAGAAGAATTACAGTATCTGTGGAATGAACATTCTAACTACGCAGCAAAATAACCCATGACGGACGGAGCAAGGAGGACGCGTAAAGAAGACTAGGATTGGTGACAAAAGGCCTTCCTTGCCAAGATACGTCTATTAGGCTCAAACATAAGCCTTAATTTGAGGAAGAAATTTGTGATAATGTACGAATCGTATGGTATTGAAACATGGAGTTTGGGAAAACTGTAAGAGAAGGCAATCGAAGCACCCGAGATGTGCAGAAGACTGCTGAAAATTAGGTGGACTAATATCGTAAGGAATAAGGCGATCCTTCGCAGAATCGGCAACGAAAGTAATATGTGGAAAGCACTGACAATAAGAAGGGACAGGTGCCATGACATCTGTTTAGACATCAGGAAATAACTTCTATGGAACTAGAGGGAGCTGTAGAAAGCAATATCTTCAACGGAAGACAGAGATTTGAATACATCCAGCACATAGCTGAGGTCGTAGCTTCCAAGTGTTACTCAGTGATGAAAAGGTTGATACAAGACAGGAAGTCGTTGCGGTCCGCATCAGACCAGTGAGAAGACTGATGACTCAAAATCAAAAACAAAAAAATTTTAAAAAATGAAAATAAAAAACTGGTTTTGATTTATGGCAAACTAGCAGAATTACACGATGTCAGACAAAGCGCAAAGCTTATGCCAGTCACGACGATATCACTACAATGCATATAGGTAAGATGGTTGTCTTTATTATTCGGATGAGTGCTACCACAACGTTGTTGATCTATCGTCGCTGATGATCATTTGTTTGCGACAGGGAGAGAATTCCACTATTTTGTGTTCGTTGAGAATGTGCCAGCTTTTCCTAAAATATTCTGACGGTATGTTGGCAAAAACCCGCTTGGCAGGTACAGTAATCAAAGAGAGTGGAATGGAGAGATATTATGATTTACGCATTTTGGAGCACGTAACTATATCTTATACAGTGGTAGTATCGGGTCGAGAGCAAAGGTTATGTTCGCGAGCCCAACGTGAATTCTGACCAAAGCTGCTGTAACTTCGTAGAATTGATGTAACAAATATGCATGTACGAAATAGGTAGAGACTGGGATTCGATAGTGTATCAAACTTTTACCAGATTTATTTGTGGTTTATCTGCGAATGTAACAGCTCCCCAGAATATTATTTTCGTAGTAATTTCGTTCTCATCAATCACATGCTGGTGTGAAATGTGCTGTCAGCTGTCCTGCAGGTAAGTCATGTATGTCTGACAGCTGTGGATGGTGCCGCTGGACTTCGAAGATGCAAAATCAGAAAGGTGTGTCTGCTAAGCATTAGATTCACGTAACCGTGATGGATATAGCTTCCTCATCAGGTGGTTTACATCCTGCAAGTTGCGTGTTAGAATGTGGACCGTCGTTACTTTCTTTCATAGTGTACCGATGTTTTAGTTTGCTTGACACGAGAAAGGTGTCAAGTTACATTCAGGTTACACACGAGAGGAAACGCCGCGTATGTTACAACCTCCTACAACAGAAACGATGATACAGAACGAATGTTCACTAAAAACCAACAAAGCATAAAAGGAAGACTTGGTAATTGTTGGAATGCGGAAGAACGCAGGAAAAAAGCCTACTGATAAAATGAGATAATCGGCGACATCTTGAAAACTGAGGAACCTCCATGTGGATGGTGCTCCGCAGTGATTCTCTCACTTTATAAGGAAGTTGACGGAATGGGCGTAATCAGTTATCTTGGCAGCCCTCTTCTCTAAATAACCTACAAAATTATTTCGAAAGAACTTCAAGGTAGTTCAGAAAGACAATAGGACTTACAACTCGGTGAATACCAAGTAGAGCTGAGGAAAGTATGTTCATGAGCCTTAATGTTCTCCTTAAACGTAGAAGTAATAAATTCATGCCGACCTTCGAAAATATCGAAAAGTTTTATTACTGAATTAACCAAATAACTTTTTCTCGAAATACTTAGAGAATTTGGTGTATATAACAAAACAAGGGCCATTGTCCGATAAATTCGTACTGACACCACCTCCAAAGTGAAGTTTAAGGGAGGAGAAATTCCAGGTACTTTTGAAATCAGGTAGGGCGTGATGTAAGGCCTCTACTTTTCAACAGAGCGATCTGCGAATGGCGAAAAGGAATGACTGACAAAGACATTGAAAATGGAATCAGACTTGACTTAAAGAACACGAATTTGACAGTTGGCTGTCTGGCTTTTGCAGATGACTTCTCATTTTCTTTCTAATTATTTAGACACTCCTGCACAACACATGAATGAAGTGAAAATATGATCATGAAGAGCAGGTCTCCAGATCTCCTTCGAGAAAAGTTAATTTATCCAGAAAACCAAGTGGGCACCCAGAGTAGTAAAGGTGGATGAAGACGAAATCAAGCGCACGAGGAATCATAAAAATATAGGAGAGTGGTTGGAGGCAAACACCTCTAAGAAACAACCGTCTGCGTTTCTGGCCAGAAAAATGGAAATACCAAATCAGCTACCCTAAACTATCGAAGAATTCGATATTAGTTAAAATTAAAATCCGGCAATAGGTGGACTGGAAACCAAGAAGGAACAGAATAGGAAAGAAAGTGAAATACTGGGCTGATTTTAAGGCCCAGGTGAAAGAAAAAGGAAAATTGTAACGAAAATAGCTTGGTCCGGAGATTGCCAATGCTAAAATAAGTACGAGGAGAATGTAAACTATTATAAAATTAGTAAAGTAGGTGGCTAGACATTTCAGGTTACATATTGAATAAATTTTTTTAACATGTCGACATGTGACAGTCTTTAGAAAAAACGGTGCAGTTGACAAAAGCAGTTGGTGAAGATGATTGTCGGAGGAAGAGTGATTTGGAAAGTATTTGGTACGGAAGAGTTGGAAAGGAGGTTCCCAGCCAAATGCATGTAAAGGGAGGGAGAAATACAAAGAGAGACAGGGAGAAACTCTGGCGAGCAGTGGAAGAAGAGTATATTGTTTACGCTGGAACGTTGGGTATCTCTTGACATAATTCACAGTCAGGCAGGGGGAGGGCTTTAACGTTTCTTTGGGATAAGGTGAGGAGATTGATGTATGGTTGGGCGATGTGTTGGTACAAGCAAGCTCTACAGAGTATAAGAGGTGATCAGTGATGATAGGCTGTCTGGTGTTATCTGGTTGTATCTGTGGCATGCGTAGACAATTCGTAAGTGTGGGAGAGGAGAGGAGAGAGGGAAATTTAATAAATTGGTACTGGATCTGGGTCGGAGGGGAAGGCGTTCGCGGATTTGGAGGAAATGATAAAATTTTGGTGCAACGTAAATCCAGGCATGAGAGAGCATTGGTCGGATTAATGATCTGTGTGTGAGGATTGTGATGAAGGGATGTAAGCCCCGTCTTGGGACGTGCAGTAGTTCAAGTCTGTTCTGCGCAATTTGGTGGATGGTTAGTAGGTGACATTCCCGTGTCAGTTTATAGTTGAGGATTTGTCATAAGTACTTCAGTGTACTGGATAATCGGCTTTTGTGCTTGAAAATACAGAACTAGAAATCAAGGGGCAGAAGCTACCTCCACAACAAGTCTTAGCGTGCTCGCAGTTGGTAGAGTAAACTGTTTCTAACAATTTGATTAAGATACTACATATCTTATTAAATTTCTGAAACACGTACTATAGTACCTCCAACGGTGCACGTTATACGTGAAAACAGCAATAAATAGTAAAATAAACGATTAGAATCGTGATTCAGTCTAATTCTCTAAGCTTCACTTGTCCATCGAGATAGCGATGCCCATTTGTACTATCTCCACGACGGATCGGTGCGTTTTAAATTATTTTAAATTTAAATTATTCTTGCAATCGTAATTCTAACGAGATTATTATGATGCACGTTCCATTTATTTAGTATTTGACTTTTGTTTGTACTGCATGTTTCTTGTCAGCGCTACCATCCTGTTATCAAAATCGGTAGAGATACCTTGTAAAACTATTACTCGGTGTTCTAATATCTGAACTGCTCATTTACAACCCATTTGGTAAATAATTACAGTCTCTAAAACAGGGAAATTAACAGTTACTTCTTCCTGTGCTGTGTTCAGGGTCAAGTATTACAAGTAATATTTCTTTTAAAGGACAAAATTTTTGGCTTTGACTGATAGCTTTACTTAAAAATCATTATCAATGTTTGTATATAGAAATATGATTGGTGAGAACACTTACTAGAAATTTGTTAAATGCAACAGGAGCTTGTGTGATGATAGAATTTAATGCTGTTTCCGTATAGGGTTAAACATCACATAACTCTTTGACCAGCGCAGAATACTCTATCGAACTCTGCGGCGTTCCGGGAAACCTCGGGTCCGTACGATCGCAAGAAAACTTCTCCAGCTTTACAGGGGACGCAGAACGCAGCATACTGCTTGCTCCAGGATAAATGGATTACAGCTGCCAATACAATTTCATTCCAGCGCTTACCGGCAAGTTATACCCTTTTTTAAAGTGTTTCATTCCGTCATTTGTATCTTTACCTCGTATAAATCTTTCTTCGTGTTCGTTGTATCGTTTCGACGCACCTCGACATGTCGAAAATTAATGATGTGTGTTTCCACTGGGGAGGTACTACGCTCCAGGTAACTGACTTTGTAATTCATTCGCTTAAAGTTTTTACTTACTACAGGATCCTCTAAATTCCTTGCTGCTTTCTCTTTTCCTAAGATGGCCAAGTTAAGTGGAGGGTGTGACAGAGAAAGTGATTCCGGAGGGAAATACTGTCACCGCTGGGATACAGTCAGAGGTACTGAGCAACAAGATTCCTTGAGAGGTGAAAACTCGAGACTGAAAGGTTTAAATTGTAGTAGATAGGGCTGCATGAGGAAGGCGTGCGACCTGACTTGTGACAATTATTATATCACGGACACGATAAACTAATATGTGCAATTAGGTATACGTCGAATAAACAACTGACCTTAGTACGTATTGCTATAAATAACAAGCCAGTTGGTGCACTCTTGGACTGAGAGTTCCATCTAGGAAACTGTATATGACTGGTTCGCCCAACATCAAGCTGAAAGCTAATCGGATTGTCTGTGATGGAGGATAAATTAAGTTTAAAAGATAAAGGTAGTTTGCTAGTTAAGGTGGCCTTTGGAGATTTCTCATGGAAAATTTAAGAAGATAGTTAAAAATCTGTCCACGTCTTGCATACTTGGAGCTGACTTCATTGGGAAGATAGCCTTAATTCCGGATTGGATTGAGAGGAGTTTTTATTTCAAATTTAAACAGGGTGTACTGCTCACATTCTTCCAGTATGATGAGGGTACTGTCATGGTGATGGGTGATGGGGAGTCAGATATGTATAATGATCGATTAAACTATTTGCATACGTTTTTTAAGAACAAAATCGAAGATCTTTGTTTCCAATTTTCGGTTTAGCTAACAAAGGAACTGGGTGTCACCATATATGCTCGAGTACGGCGTTGAGCTAATGAACCAGGTCCCAGTGAAGGTATTACTGCATGGGTTAACTCCACCAGTGACGAAGGTATTATGAAAAAAATAAGGAAAATGTTGGATCAACGTCTCAGTCGTCCTTCTACGCCACCCTACGCGGCGCCAATATTTGTGGGGCACAAATCGAGTGGGGAATATTGGCTGGCATTGGATTATCGGGAATTAAATAAAAATGTGTTACGATCGGTACCTTTACCCGACCGTAATCCTTAAGCATGCCTACAACCAGACTGAATTGACTGAAATTTATTTGAATTTAGTAGAGTTCCTTTTGGCTGGCGACAGGAGCTACTGTCCTGCCACAATTGATGGATGTTCTGTTTTCTGATGTTCAGTTCAAATTCGTGCACCACTATTTAGACTATTTAGTTTTACACAGTAACTCGATTCAGGACCATCTGGTACTGTTGGAGGAAGTGTTAGGGCAGTTACAGAAAGTGGGCCTCATAGTTAGTCCTGAGAAGATGGTTTTTGCCTCTCCTTCAATGAAATTCGTGGGACATATTGTGCCTAGAGAGGAGATCTGACAGAGTGATGCTATAAATCAAGAGTCTCGTCCACGTAATGTTAAACAGGTTGCTCGGTTTGTCGGGCTGGTGAATTCCTTCCGTAAGTTCATTGAGAGGTTTGCTGACAAAGCAGCTCCTCTTAACGAATTGCGCCGGAAGAGAGTGCAAGTTTACTTTGGGTCCTTCTCAGGAGACCGCATACTTGGCGCTTAAACAGGAATTACAGTCTGTATCTGTGTCAGCTCTACTAGATTTTAATGAAGAATTTGTTTTATAAACTGATGCCTCGAGGTTGGGTTCTGTTACAAGAAAATGTAGGGAAGCAGAGGGCTATTTCTATTGCCTGAAGGAAATAAAATGAGTTGGAGGGAAAGTACTCCATGTATGAGCTAGAAGCCCTCACTGTTTTATTTGGGATAAAGAAATTTAAGTACTACCTGGAACACCAGAAATTTACCCTGGCAACAGAGAATCATGCACTGAGCCGGGTACTCGCTAGACAGGTATGCTACGAGGATTCTCACACGTAGATTTGAAATCCACTGTATCAAGAGTTCTGAGAACGTATTGGCCAATAGTTTAAACACCTTTTATGAAGACGAGAATGACAGTCCAACGCATCATCCTCCAGAGAGCGAACAGGAACATCCTGTGTCAGGTCCCTAGTCTATTCAGAGACATTAGAGATTACTAAGATCAGTTTGAATGTCTGAGTGCCATCAACAGAGGACTGAGGATGGTGAGTTTGTCGACCTTTATTTAATGAATGATCGGGTTCTCTGTTATAAGGTGCGTGGTCTGGGGCAGCCGAAGGTTGCTGCATCTGAGGAACTGTTCCCGCTCTCATTTAAATATTCCACGAATCCCAGGGGAACTGGACGGGAGAAGATCCGGGAGTTTTCCTTATGGACCAAAATGGATGCGGAGACTCGCAAGAAGGTATAAATCTGTCAGGTATCTGCTCTCAGTAAACCTGCTCAGAACACAAATGTCGGCCACTTGGCTTCTAAACCTGTTGATAAGGCGTTTCAGCGCATGTATATTGATTTCGTGGGTCCCTTGCTGCGATGTATGGATGTGAACTGTTTCTGTTTGTAATGATGGTACATAAGTATCGTATGTTGTTAACTACAGGAGGGACGACGGCCCGAATGGCCACCGGCATATTAAGTAGGAACTTTGGAACCTTCAGACTCCTGGAATACATTGCTACTGATAATGTGAGCTGTGTTACTTCTGAGGCATTTAAACAGTTTTGTTTAGGAAAAGAGGTGCAAAACATAACCAATGACCCAATACTATCCTAACACCTCTTAATTTCAACCTCAGAACTGCGCTGATCGCCTACCATCATAAAGATGAAAGTAATTCGGACCGTTCTCTGCCCTGGTTGACCATGGTGTTTATTCCAATGCGTCATGAGGCTCATGGATAAATACTGGCCAAATTACTTTTGGATTATCAGGTGGAAACTGCACGAGCAGCTTGTGGGCGATTGAGTATCTATTGCCTGAAGAGAAGGGTTTACTTACACCTTCCTGTTACACCAGCTACCAATATGCTGCCCAACCACCCGCACTTACGCCTATGTGATCACTTCATCGATTACATACAGTATTGTAAATCAGTATTAAGGCCGGTTTCCTATAAAAGTAATTGTACGATGATGTATATTTTATCGAATTTGTTACGAAAGTAGTAGATACATGTAAAACATGAACAATCATGACGAAGCTACACATTTGCGTTAATAACACGAGTAACAAAATAAGGCGTTTGCGTTTTCTGTATGCAAATTAGTATAAAGGCGTGCAATGAGTGTTGTGTTACTGCATTGTTAGTACTTGTCCAGCCGTAGTTCTTCGTAATTACTTCAAAATTTCTCTTCACCGTTGATTTTGGCATTATTTGTAGTTTACGTTATGAAACTGTCGTCCACCCTTCTTATATCGCTCTTTTCAACTCACATAGGGCTTCAAATTGCCTTCCATTACCTTAAAGACGCCTTGCAAGTATTTCACGAGGTTCCTATCCGGACTGCGTGCAGGCCTGGGCAAGACGTAGATATATTTATCTTCAACCACTTTCTGGGGGTATCAGAAACATGCATAGATGTATTATGTTGTTGAATCATTAGACTTTAATCCCCTAGGTCTTCATATCTATTGATCAATTCTTTATCTAGCATCTCATTGTATATATTAGAATTCATTCTAGTGTTCAGCCAAGCAGTTCGTGATTTAGGGCGGGCTGCCCAAATCATAGCACTTTTACCAAACAAAATTTCTACTCATTCTTACCTGCTGCTCTGTTCTCGGGTCATGCTAGTAATATTGAAATCCATCCGGTTCGTCTAAAATAAACTTCTCCTCACTGACGGTCACTTTATCCCATTCTGAAAACATGACATACGTTTTGCAACAGGCTCTAAACTAGTCTGTTTATGTTTGTGTGTTAGGGCAGGTTTCTACGGACGTTTCGGGAATGCAAGATGCTAGCCGTTCGACGAAATGTATCACACATGTTAGTAACCGTAAGTCAGCACCAACTTCAAAATAACAATGGCCTTCGGCTCTTGCTTTGTGCAAAAATAACCATTTAGATGGCACATATAATATTCCACTTTGGCCGTCTATTCCGTTCTCTCCATAAGGTGCGATTAGAGAATCCCATTTCCATTTAACTACCGAGTTTTGCTTTTTCATCTCATGGTAACTGTTTTCCTCATGGCTTTTTCGTTACTATGGTTTATGCACACAACACGCACTCTCACTAATGGTGTCCATTTCCTATCTGCGGTAAAATTATGTACGCACACAGTAATACCGCATGGAGCCGACTGCCTTTATATCGAGTTCCGTCCTCTACAAACTGAATTTTTTATGTTACATGCTGTGCTACTGGCGTAAAATACGGTATCATTGGACTGCATTTGTCTCTATACTGAATTTTATACTATTACGTGCTTTCTGTGCGCAATTATCACAACCGATAACGTTAATTTTTTACAAACGTTCATGCCTTTATACTGTTTTCCACTACTGTGTATAAAGAATCCATTCATATGAGAGAATATAGCAGCTCCCAATGCACATAAATGAAGCGCTGGTTCAGTAACTGGAACCGTACTGCATCAATATGAAAATCACCGAGTACGGAACAAATCCACAGTATAACAAGGTTTTAAGGTATATTTCACTTTTGCACAATCATGTGCATTGCGCGTACTGTTATGAACCGGCTTGCCTTACGACAAAGTATTCACTCCATAACGCCCCGTACAATAGACGCAAGTCGTAACATACTGTTCACAATTTGCCGGCCGAAGTGAGCTACAACTGGCGTTTATTTTTTTTATTTATTGGCTATTTTCTTTTAGTATATTATCTAAACAAAAGAACACGTCGGATGTTGCACATGAATTGGCATGAATAATGCAATAATGTGTTAACACAAAATAATTTCAAATGTGGTGGTAGTAAATAACTAGACCTGACTTCACTTTATGCAACTTTGCGTATATGGTAACACTGCAGCTCAACTTGAATACTAGAGCACCATGATACCAACTTTAACTTAAAAGCGCATGCCAAGCCTCCATCCTCGATCGCCACCAGAGCATCCCTCCATCATTGTAGACGGCGCGCCGCCGGCACCGACCGCAGACTCGGCGCTTGCTGACTGAAGTGTCCGTTCCACGTAAGCACAGCGGACTGCTCACCGCCGTCCGCATCTCTCTCTCAAGCATGACCACGGTGACACTCCCGTCGAATACCGGAAAGCAAGGGCCGATCGGTTGCAAAATGGAACCACTGTGAAAATGAAAAATGTATTGTTTGCAACGTTTAGCGACATCTTTCAGCTTCTTCTCTACACAGTCCCCGCTCCGATTTTGACATTAACGTAGCGTTGTACCAACTTTCCAATGCCTTCATCATGGACGCAAGTCACCTGTGCTTCCTGCCAATGGTCAACAGCTCGTTGTTTGTGCTAGAACGTTGTCTTCATAGCTAGCGGTTCATGTGAGCAGAGATGAAACTCAAGGAGAGTCAATTACTGTCTCTGTTGTGGGTGATCAAACACTTCCCAACGAAAACGCTGCAGGTGCATATTCATTACCCCTTCAGAATGCGGCCTAGAACTGTCAAGCAAAAGGAAACGTATGGCAGCTATGTTATGTGGGCTGCATGAAATCAGGCGAAATCTCACACCAGGCCCTCGTACTCGGCGGAAGACACCGTTGTTCTAAGCATCTTTAAGTGCTCATTGTGCGCTCAGAACTGAAAAAATCGATGTGATGCGATCGACGGGAATACCAGAGACACTGCCCAACACATCTGTGGTTTTCCTTTCGTACCGCATCGGACCTTACTTTCCGAATAGCCCTCGTACTTATCTCGATACAGCTGCGCTCTAGCGGCATCCGCCAAACACAGACAAGAACGAGATCGTTGTCGCCGGGGAACATAGCTGTGTCGTTCGACATGACACATCTTTTACCCTTTCTCATACAAGCACTTTGCTTTTGGCCTTCCATTCCCATTTTTCCGCCTTGGTTCTTGTACATTTATATATTGGCATTGTTCACCAATAGCTTACATCAATTTTCATAAAAGTTCGGAATTCTTGTACTATTTTACATCGTCGAACACTTCTTCTAGGTAAAAAATTCTTATGAACGTATCCTCATTTTTGTTAAGTCTGGCTTACAGTATCAATCGCAATTTCATAATTGCCTCTGTGGTTCATACATCTTTCCTAAACCATACAGATCATTTAACAGATACTCAATTTTCTTTCTTGTTCTCCTATTTATCGCTATCGTCAGCAATCTGAATGCATGAGATGTAAAGCTCATTGTGCAGTAGTTCTCACTTTATCTGCCTTTCTCAAGTCTCGGACTGTGCGGGTTAAATTTTTTCGAAAGTCTGCAGTCTCATAGATTGTAACCACAAATTTGTGAAGTTGCCACTTCCTCCAATTTTCTTAGGAATTCCGAAAGAATCTCATCTGTGCCATCTGTCTTATTTGATTACAAGTCTTCCAAAGTTGTTTGCCCCAATACTGGATCCCATATATCTTCAGTATCGATCCCCATTTGTTATTCCGTCACGTCAGCAGACAATTCTATACCTTTGTGCAAGCCTTTGGTGAACACTTTCCACATACTTGCTCCCTCCTCTGCGTTTAACTGTGAAATTCCCATTGATATCTTAATGTTCCCGCCACTGTATTCAATTTCGCCGACATTTGACTTTCCTATATATCAGATTAGGTCTTCTAACAACTATTTCCTTTTCGATTTTCTTACATTTTTTACTGATGCTGTTTCGCTTTCGTTTCCCTCCACTACTCACTTATTTCATTCTTCAATTATTTATATTGCTATATTCCTGTCTTCCCAAGAATATTTTTTTCTACTTCGTTTTTTAGCCGATCAGTTAAAGTATTCTATCTATTACTTAAGGCTCTTTCGCTGCTACCTTCTTTGAACCTATATTGGTCTGTCCCACTTCCGATTGCCCTCTCTGGGATGTTAATTCCTCTTCATTTGATCTGCCCGTGGTGTTTATCGTGGTATCTATAGCCTTAAAGAGCTTCAAACATATTTCATAGTTCTTTAGTATTTCATATTTGCGTTCGCGAGTGGTGGGATAAAGGTAATTTATTCCCCCCTCCCCCTGCCCCGAAATTCGGGAAACGTATGAAAAGGCAAAAACTTTATCAATTTACAGAAGCTCCTTACAACAATAAATGGAAATACTAATGAAAATGCTTAACAGCTGATTTTCGTGAAAGAACAAACTAAAAAAACCTCTCCTCTTCAAGCAATATGGAACAGCAGTGAGAACTAACATTTCAAGACTAACTTATGTCGTTGTGCACATTGTATTTTATAATCAATGATGAGCCGAATTAATAAGTGCTCAGACCCACAAACAGGTAAAAGAGGTATTCAGTCAGCTGCCTCCAGGAAACACTTTTAGTTGAAGGATAGTAGACGTTTCAATAATTAAGGAACATAATTTCGAAACGTTTCGTGTGCACCCTTCATCAAACGATTTGGAAACAGCTCCAGTCTATTTCTTGTATGCTCTTCAACGCCACTTCCACTAATGGCTGTCTTAAGAAGTAAGCTCTTGATTTTTAATGTAATTACGACATCTATGATGCAGAAAATCTGCAGAAATTTTTGTCATCAAGAAATGTGAATTGAGTATTCTGGAGGCCTTGGCTGCTAATACCAAACCGATCTATTTCTTACAGTTTCGGCCACGGCTACGTGCGTTTCTTATTATGAATATTTAATTGTTACCCGATACACCCTCGTAACAATGAGCAGGATAAAAATGCCACCACGTGCGTCAATATTCTCGATATTAATTTGCGAAATCGCTAGAGTCTGCCAGCTTTGCAGATTTCATAGGACATTCTTTGTTGGTAGCCATTAACACGCCATCGTAGCGGCGTGACTATTCCGAAAGAGTCACTATATATTCTTGATTAGTGCGTTGTGTTTAGTGTAGTTACGTTGTTGCTCATTTAGAAATAGAGTAGACAGCCAACTTCTTTCAAATTCTTTTTCGTCTGTGAACAGAAGAAAGGATTTAAACCCAACAGAAGTTTCAGTTGTAGTGAACAACACTTCAGAGCGCGATGAAGACATCGCGCAGTATTCAGTAACAATACAACTAGATTGAAGCCGGGTTTACAAAGTCACTGAGCCGCAGCCAGGTACATCTGATGTTCAAAATACTCATCGAAACACTAGATAAAACTACAGCCAGTGTGATATCAGTATCTTTTCTTCGCAGAAATGCCCAGGATAGAATCAGGGAATTTGGGTTCACCAATAAATTACAAATTTCCTCTTGTCGAAAGATATTTGAAATTTCAAAATCAGCTTATCATCAGCAAATGTGGATACTTTCTGTAAGTTAGGTGTTTTGCAACTGAATTCCTGTCGAGGAAAGGTGCACATGTTCAGTTGAGCTCGACAGTAAAGCAAAAGAAGACAGCTAAAAATATTCAACTCCACGCATATTCGAAAAACAACAATAAGTGAAATCAGGGCTAAGCTTCTCTTTATTGTTAATATTGTTTTGTTTTGTGGATGAGAGAGTTTATCCTTGAGAAGACACATGGATTATGGACAGCTAACATTAGATGAAGGCGCAATTGAAAAGGTGGTAAATTTAGAGCACTATTAAGATTGCGAATTTAGGCAATAGATGTAAATCTAAAAAATTATCTTGATAGAGCAGACACTGATGCGACGTACCTGAGAAAATGAAATTATTGACATTGCCGGCGGTTTTGTGCGCAAACGGCATGTTGAGAAAACTAGCAAATGTAAGATTTTCATCGTAATGACAGATGAAACTGCTGATATTTGTGAGACCGGATAGTTTGCGCTTTCTGCTCCATATGTTGATAAAGACAATTTCTTTTCGTAATTTGTGAAGTTTTTGTCACAATTACAGCTATTTATGTTGTTCAGGACCTGCTTTGGCTGACGTTTTACAACAAAGCATAAATGATCTAAGATTTAATTTGAACGACGTTTGTGGATATTTTTTCGATGGGGCAGAAAATTTGAGCGGTGTGTTCATTGGATGGGCAGCAGAATTCCAAAAGTCCTCTCCGCAGGGAATTTGTGTTTATGTGCCAACCACTCATTAAATTTAGCTGATCGCCATTCATGTACTGTTCCTGAAATCAAGACCTCTTTAGGCAGCTTAAACAAAATCTTCACATTTTTCATTTCTTCCCATAATAGGGAAAATGTGCTGAAGAATAAAGTGTTACAAGTTCATGTCAAAGGAAGAAGAACAAGGCTTATGAAATTCTGTGAGCCCGAAGGGTAGAAAGGATAAATTTCCATGTTTGCTGAATTACTTACTCTTGTCATAGAACCTTGTCCTAAAATACAAGAATTCCCAGATACAGAAACTTCAAGCCAAGGAATTTCAGTTTCTGCAGCTACACAGAAATCGACTTTCTTTGTGTCGATGATTGTAGCTAGTCAGATTTTTACCCTCTCCCACCTTTTAGTCAGTTTACCACAATCAGAACTGGTGGAGCTTAATATGTTTGTTGATCTGCGTGAGAATCTAGATAAGGAAATGGAAGATATTATATCACTTTTCCGTCAAGAGCACAAGGAGGCAGGAAGTGTCGTTGAATTTAATGGTCAATTGAAGACATAAAGTCTCAAAATGAGTCCGTGATCATATTTTTGGCACTTTATTTTGCAGGTCCATCTTGATCACACAAACTTTGCACTTCATTATTGCCGGTTTCGGCCGCTGCCATCTTCAGATCATAAAATACTCTGGTGTAGTATCAGCTTCAAAGTAAACATGTAGGTACATAATACGTGCTTGCTATGAACTTACTGGAATTAAGCTCGAAAGACCAAGAACCAAGTGGAGATAAACACAGTGTCATGACTTCGAGTCAGTGAGTCCTGAAGGGTATTTTAGGTAGCCAGTTTTTCTTCCTTTCTTACACTACTTCATCAGCCAATTAACGACAATTTTTAAATCTCAGGGGGACCTTAAAGACATACCAACTTCGTTACCGAAATCCGATGAAATCCTACAAACTACTGTTGATGCCGTAGTAAATCAGTGGCCTAATGATGGTCATTCATCACCAGAACTTTGTTCAATGAACTGAAGATGTAGAGAAGCAATTCCCTCAATCATAAGGCTCTTCACTTGCTACCCATCGATTTTACTACATCTTCAAGTATGTGTAATGACATTATTTTTCCCTACACTCATAAGATTCTGAAACTTTCTGTACATTGCCCGTTATTACAACACACAAGAACGATCGTTCTCAACACTGAGTTATTTGAAGATTTACTTAAGGAGCAAAACAAGAGTACTGGATGAAACAGCTAAGAAAATTTGTCTCATAATCTGCAAGTGCATAATTTTATTGTTCATGTGTTAAAGTCATTATAATGCTTGCGAACACATTACTTTACTTTTGATTATTATATTTTACCAATTCTACAAATGACCTGCTATCCTCCCATACCTCCTTCCCTGAACAAAAACCTGAGACCGCTACTTCACTAACCCACTTCATTAACATCGTTTCTTCTGGTCGAGTCTCTTACACTTCAGCAAACACTTCACCACTTCTAAAGTTTGATCAGAGTCTGTGCCTGCTCCTAGGTATACCTTACAATCCTGAATTAGATTTTTGAATGTCTGACCATGATGAAATCAACTGAACTATTCCCATGTTTCCAGTCCTTTTCCAAGTATAACCCCTACTATTGGGATTTTTGAGCAGTCTATTCTCTATTACTAACTGAAATGTATTCCAGAGCTGAATTAGTCTCTCTCTTTTGTCATAGCCGCTACCAAGTCCATAACCTCCGATAGCTCTTTCTTCTATCGATTCTCCTACTTCCGCATTCCAGATTATCACCTCCTTTTACATACTGAATTACCTGTTCAGTATCTTAATATACTGTCTCTTCATCCTATGTTTGTGCTGTCTGCAAGTACAGTAGGACAGATGTTGCTGGCTTTGGTTTGCTGTTGATTATGATAAGAACAATCATATCACTTGACTGTTCACAATAGATCATTCTCTGTTCTATGCTCCTATCCATAAAATATCTTACTCTTATTACATAAATTTCTGCTGCTGATGATATTACCCTTTATTTGAGTGACCAGAAATTCTAATTTTTTCCATTTCACTTCCCATGTTCCCACTATATCTAGCCTGAGTCTCTACATTTCTCCTTCTCCAGCCCCTGTATCACATTCAGCCTCTTACATTTCACATTCCATATCATGAAATCTTACCCTTTTGTAACATTACAAAACATTATGAAATGTTATACGTTTGTTCTGTTACCTGATTGGAATAGAATGTGATTTGGTTGACTTACTTCAATTACATATAAAATTTTATTTACTCATATAATTTCCCAAATTTAATAGAGGAATCATACCAAAATATTAGCTACTTCGAAACATAAACTATTATGTCTGAAATCGCTGATAATCTGAAATCTGGAAAATTATCATCTAATGCAAACTGTGTTAATTCTTAAACTTATGTTACTTAAAGAAATTTGTAGCAGATAATGGTTTAAGAGATATCGATTCAAGGTATAAAGTTCACTGTTTATCTTGAATTCATAAATATTGTTGCACTTTCAGTATATGGCAATAATGAAGTGGGCGAAAATACTACTTCATCCGAAAATATAGAATGGGAATAAATAAGAGATTAACTAACACTGCACCTATGTAAGCTACATGAGCACTTTCGCACAAGCTTAGCTCTTTTTCATGGCAAAATGAACGTTTAGTTACTGTATAAATCATGTATTCAAAGTTTCCTCATATTAGTGTGAGAGTGAATGTAGGTATACAAATAACTGTAAAATTTGAAACGCTATTTTTTTCAAAAGGACGACTTCCTGTTCGAAACCTCAACACATTAATTTCATGTATATAGTCAACACCCTTTCGCTGTTATAGTATTAAAGAATGACTTGCACCGCATAGTAAAAAAATTATCGAAATACTATAAAAGAGAAATTTCTGATTACAATGTATTTTTTAAAAACCATAGTGAAAAAGGGCAATTTGTCTTCTTCCCAAATTTACAGAACCTAAAGACGAAAGCCACTAACTGTTTTTCGATACACTGTTATTTGTTGTTGCATTCTGTGGTAGAAACAGTGGTTTGATGCATCTATGCAGCTTACTGTGCTCTGTGCAAGCCTCTTCATCTCCGAATAACTACGTAACGCACTTACATGTGAGCCTGCTTACTGTAGTCGACTCTTGGTTTACTTCTGCAACTTGAACCATACACTCTTTCCTGTAAATGCAAAATCAACGATTTCTTGACGTCACAGAATGTGTCCTATCAACCGATACCTTCTTTCAGTCAAGATATGCCCCGTATTTCATTCCTCCAAAAATCTATTAACTATCTCACAATAGGTTACCCAATCTACTCACCTGATGATCAGAGACATTCCAAAAGCTACAAAAGCTATATCTTCTTCAGGGGAGACGAAAGGTAATTTTATCACTATTCTGTCAGTAACTATTTCACCCTCCAAATAGCTACACTTTTCAAATTATATACATGCTAAAATAGAGAAATTTTTAGTCAATGTATATAATAGACAGGCCTGCATTTACTAGTAAAAGGAATAAAAGACCTGTCATGGATTTGAAGAAATTTTTGTATCCTATCACTAACAAAATTTCACTTTTTTAATACATTACTCACTATAAACAGTTTCTGATGGGTTGTCGGTTCTCGTTTTATATATAATAACTTACTACCATCCAGAGTAGAAACTGATCCAATTTCATAATTCTAACCCAAGTACTTTAGGAAATAATGTCCCTGAAAATAAAAAAAGCTATATTTGAGAAAAATAAGTTTATCAGTTTAATGTTTAATACTACAGTTTTAGTATAGTTACTTATGAGAATTCCTTATCATTAATATTTTGCAGCACCATATTGAGCATCATCTGAAAGCTAGTGATCTTCTTTTCTTCTCTTGGTCCCTCTGCTTTTCTCTCTAGCTCCTTTTGTTCATTTTAAATTAGCAATTTCTGTTTTCAGATTCTATCTTGATCTATTTGTGCCAAGTATATTGCAGTAATTCTACTAGATCTTACACTCAATAATTACAAAACATCCAGTTTCCTCGTCACTTCATCACTGAAGCATAAAGTAGCATCATAAACATCAAATTTGAGGGTTGTAATGTGAAAAAATGCAGTTTTTTGTAATCGGGTCAAAATGACAGAATTCACACATTCATTTAAATTTAGCGTTTTCCCATGAAGACATTTCTTCACGAAAATATCTTTACAAAGATCTCTAAGGATGGAACTAATTTCATTCATTACTGCAGCAGGTAACAAATGTTTGTGATCTTATGTTGCACTTCTCCTGTACTTGCAACAAGTATGAGGATTATTTGGGCAAAGACAGTGCTGAGGATTTTCATTTGTGAAAGATTGTTGAAATAGATAGCCCACACAGCTTTTTTCTTGTTTTCTAAATTCCAACACTTCTGTTTATGGCCAAGCCATAATAATTCAGTAATCTTCGTATTTCAACATCCGTCAGGTGATTATTACAATCTGCCTTCTTATTATCTTCAAGTATTATTTTTTACTTTTCTTTTCATAATCTTCTCAACCTGGACTCTATTCTCTTCTGGATATGCCAATGGATTCTAATTTAGCAATTGTGACATTAGGACTATACGGTTGTTCTACACGTATCTCGCCACAAGCCTTGCTGTCACATCCCCTAACTGCTACGTGTATCTGACACTTCTGTTGAAAGTTATCTAAATAAAGAAAAATATGTAATGAAAGTTATCTAAATAAATAAAAATAAGTCTGAAGTACTCAGTTTCTGCTCATAAGATCTGAGCTGTAATATTAAATGAACTGTTGTAATGTGAAAGCAAAGCTGCACTGTAATAATAATTAACTGCCACCATGAAAATGGAAGTAATTCATACTGTAAACGTTAGCAGTCTGATGGCAAGAATTCTGAACAATATTAACTGCCTGAATAATTAACTTGGACGTGAAGCCCAGAGTAAGTGGCTTTACGAAGTTTGATTGCCAACTGTCTCTGAATAACATAAGTTGGCCCTGATTGAATTAATAAAAAAATCAATAGTTTCTCCTTACCTCTATTCTGCGTAGATCTGAATAACGCACTGCAGTAATGCTCTGTCTTGCACGCCAAATACTAAAGTTGCAAATTATTGTATCTACACAGAGACACTCAAATGACGCAATGTTTAGCTTAGGTAGATAGAGCTGTCATAGTTCTACGGTCTTAGAATGAAAATCGAAGTGCTTATAGAACATACTTGGTTGGATTATCCATTAAAAGTAATTGTAAGGGGAATGTTTGTAAGAAAATGAAATATGCGCAAAAATGACAACACAATTTTTTTCTGTATTGAGAAAAAGTGCTCAAAGCAGATTTTAAATTTAATGAGCCCCTCAATGTCCAAACAATACACTTTCCTATCTCTCAAATCTAACAAATTTCAGTACAATAACCAAGTGAGTTCGAAGGCTCAGCAATAGTGAAAGAAAAAGTAACATCATTATTGTGTTTACCTGACATTCCATTAGATTCCTTCCTTCACAAATCAGTTTCATAATCATGTTGACTGAACAAAATGATAAACTGAGACATAAAATTAGAATCATAATATTCTCATAGCTACCTCACTCTAACACTGTTTTACATCATCAGCCTAATTATAACACTGTTGAACTTCGACTGCTCTATCTACCTGAGCTAAACATTGTCTGTCCCAATGTGCCCTCATGCAGCTCAAAGGTACTCACTTAACTTCTGCGATACAGCTTACAACATCACTGCTCGCTCACAATCGATTCAGTTACCAAAAACTCAGATACAAAAGTTGTACATGACACCTATCATTAACCCGCGGTCTGGCAGACAAAAATTTCACAGGTGAGGTGATTTGATTGACATTGCTGAGATTGGGAAATTTTACTTTACAAAAACAATACTCTTATGAAAGATGTAGAAAGGTGAATACGAAAGTTTAAAGATGCAATACGAGTACATAGATAATACTAAAATTATACATGACAGAAAATAAGTACAAATTATTGCTGGACATAGACAGTTCCACAACTGAAAATAAGTATAAATCATTGCTTGACATAAACAGTTGCATAGCTGAAAATAAGTACACATCATCGCTGGACATAAACATATTGTTACATGTGTAGACTGTTAGTACAGAGAGTCGATAGAATATATAACTGCACTGCATATAGTAGTGTCCTAAGTTCAAAAAAATGTTTATCACCACCCTAGATTGCGGCACAAACAGTGTCCTCACAGCAGTAAAACTTGTAAACAACTGCCAACCATACATGCATAGGCAAACTGTATGACACATTGAGGGAAAAATCTTTCAGTCCCACAGACAATGACACTAAAAAAGTAATTTTAAAAGCACAGTGAGACAATCTTGCAGACCCACTGGAACTGCCATCAGAAGTACTCGGTAATACAGACCAGTGCAGGACAATCTTGCAGTCACACTGGCACCAGCTTCAGGAGTCTTTGGTACTACTGACCAGTGAAGAATAACCTTGCAATTCCACTGGCATCAACATGAGAAGTGTTTGATATCACTGGTCGGTGCAGCAGAATCTTGCAGACCCACTGACACTCTAATCAGAAAAGTTTGGTATTGGCAGCAACGAGGAGGTGGCATGCTCAGAATGTGCTATAAAAATAGTCCCTCCACACTGTAGATACAAGGTAACCACTCATTACAAACATGTCTCCACGAGACATCCATAGTATGTATAGTCTTAAGTACAGTACAGGCCAATCACAGGCCACAGTATAATCAAAATATGAGAGCTAACAGTGGCTCCCAACGAAAATAATTCAGTATCTGTGCAGAGTTTAAATAAAGCACAAATGCTTCATATAAAACCAGAGGGTATGTTCAAGAAATGAATATCATGGGGAACTAGTACACATATTACATCAAGAAACAAAATGAGAAAGATAATACCTTAAAGAGCAAAAAAGAATACCAGAATAGAGTACATCTGAACACTGACGAAATGGCTTGATACTAAGAAAATAATCAGTTTCAAAAGTATTTACGAAGTCCACATGTCAGAGTAAAGTGCATGCAAACTTATTTGTTGTGTGACAAGAATGTTTGACCTTCAAGAGCAACAATATCAGAATACAGGGCACCTTAACACTAAAGAAGTGGCTTAAAACGAAGAAAATAATCAAGTTAGCAATATGAACAAGAAAAGACTATATATAGAGTCCAGTATATCATAGTACAGACAAATAATATGGGAACACTCCATTATATTCAGTGTAATGTGGAAACGTAGTTGTAGTACGACCAAATCATTGGATACAAAGTTATAATGGTGGAATGTGAGAAATAGTTATCGAGAGGAAAGTAGGTCACATTTGGTAACATGAGTAACACAGTTCCATAAAACAGTTGTTCTATACGTTCAGAGAAGTGTGCAAACATAGTTGCTGTAAGACGAGACACTTTCCATATGATTGCAAGAAGATCTATATGTTAACATAAAAAATTGTTTACACCAATATCTAGGGTAACTATCTCCGCAGAGTAAACACACACACAGGAAAAATAGGAGCTCCTCTAACTATGGGAACAAATAGGACATGATGAGAAAAAGGAAGGTTTGTATAGTGCACTAGGCCTATTGCACCTCTGGAAAGAAGCAATTTAAAGTCATTCATTGTGCGTCAGTCATCATAGCAACAAGAAGAATTTGGTCAAAATAATGAATATGTCAGACTAGACAAGATATATACTATCACACAGCAGAAAAAGAGTAATCTTTGGGCAACAAGAATTTAGGTATCCAACCACAAATCACCGTAGAGGAAAAGAAACCATGTCTAGCAAAACAGCAAATCACTTGAAAGTAACTCTAGTCTCTCACCTTTCATACAAGGGAAAAAATATCAGAATGAAATCTGAAGAAAATATCGATATATACACAAAGTCTCTCCTTAATGTAATATCTTCTAAAGAAATACCTCATAAATACTCTTAGTAATACCAGAAACAAGTACAGAATGTCATAAACATCATACCATTTGCTGACAAAACCAAAGCCTGACCTTTCTCCATTCAGTAACACCTGTTAAAAATGGATTAGTACTAACTTTGAAAATTCGTCAGGTGCAAAACCACCACACATGGTCAGCCAAAGTGTCTGCCACATGACCATTACCTGAACGCTTACATTTACCTCTGTATGTACCAAGCTGACTGTACCAAGCTGCTGAAGTATATAAACCTGCCATTCCTTAACAGATTCATGGTAAGACGATGGCAAAAAAAGGAAACATTTACTAGCTTAAGGTGGGTCTGTAACAGTTAAGTGCATGGGATTAAGATGTGCTAGTGGTACAAAAATTGCAAAACTAAGGTTCACCATAAACATGAAAGAAATTATACGCCATAGTCTAAAGTAAGATGCCTATAGGTAATAAACCAATTCGAAAACACTCTACAATCTATCCAAAACATAAGATAAATAAAGTATAGTATGACCTGCGTACAACACTTTTGAAAAGACAAAGCATGAGTGTAGAATATACACAAGTTAGGTGTAGCAGTATCAGTGGTGTGAGTATGTTGTCTGTCAAGCTGTGTATGTGTATCCTAATTCCTTAAGTACATATGAGAAAATCATAGCTTCCACAAGAACAAATAGTCAAGATAGTGCAGTAGGTTATTATAAGCGAAGAAAAAAGTCATAGTATGTAGTAGTAAGCAGACCAGAAATATAAATAGCTGTAAGATTTAGCATGGCTGTAGCCTGTTGTGTTGCTATCATACAGAAAAAATTACCAAGTATATCCAGAGTTGCATAAAAATCTCAACTGCACATCATACAAAAGAAACTTTAGTATAGTAACGAATAACTGGAGAACAGTTACTATTGTCAACCTGTCATGATGGAACCAAACTCATCTTTTATACCTGTAACCATAAATATCATCAAATGAAATAAAATCTACTTTAGCAAAAACAAGATCCCTAAGCCGTAACCATTACCTCAATAATATTCGTCATCATTATCATCATTTCATCAGTAACCTCACATAACACATTATATATGTAAGCCACATAAATCATAATCATACACCTCATTAAATATCATCAGTAAACATCATCATCAAATACACAAACATGCAGTAAACTTCATATTACAACACATCTGAAATATACCAAAATAAAATTCCCTGTTCTGTCTACATCAGTTGTCTCCCACACGAAAACACCCCATAGCCATAGGTATAAAACATCCAGTACTGTACACATAACACTTGCAATGACAATAGATCCTGAGAAAAGGAAATTCTAGGTCTGAGCACATATTTCCTCCAACAGTTGACAAAAATATATGAAAGCAACAGGCTGTACACAGGATCAAATAAATGGTAGAAAATTCTCCTGAGTAACACCAAAGCAAATCCAAATATATGTGTAAGTCCAACGTTATAAGATAAGAAAAGACAAATAGGCTGTAGTGATATCAATCCGGCGGTAATACAGATCATAGCGTAAGTGTGTTGTCTGTAAAGCAGTATATGTGCGTCCTATTCATAGAACACTTTGACAAGTCACAAAATCAGGAAATATCGAACATTATAAAACAATAAATTAAAAAGTAGGCTGTGGCCATACTAATGCAACAGTAAACAAATCCTCATTGTTGGTACGTTGTCTGTAAAGCTGTGTGATTGTGTCCTATTCGTGAAATTCTTTGAAATTCGTAATATGGTACACTCATACTACGTTTGGTTCTCAAACATTCCCTCTTCAAAGCATTCGGATGACAAATACGACGAATTCTCTACGGTTCGTCATACCAAAGAAAGAATTTTCTGAACAAGTGTTTTCCTTTATGAGACAATCTGTGTGATCTGACAAGTACTTTTTGACCTACCTGAAATGTTCGCTTAATTCCAGAAGGCTGCTGACGTTGAATCCTCGTCTCTGCAGATCGCTTGATGTTTCGTAAAGATATATCCACAATTTCATGGTGACGTAATCAACGATACTTAGGTATCGGTACAAGTACTCGTGTTCTGTCAGGTGGCAGTTTGTTTTTCAGTACAAGGTACGGAGAAAGTAAGGTAGAAGCGTTAGGAACAGAGTTGATAATATCCTGAAATGTGTAAATGTAATTGTCCCAATCTCTGTGTGTCCTTTGACAATAGAATCTGCATAGTTTACCTCTTTCATAATGCGTTTAACTGGATTCGAAGAGCCGGCCAGAGTGGCCAGGCGGTTCTAGGCGCTACAGTCTGGAACCGCGCGACCGCTACGGTCGCAGGTTCGAATCCTGCCTCGGGCATGGATGTGTGTGATGTCCTTAGGTTAGTTAGGTTTAAGCAGTTCTAAGTTCTAGGGGACTGATGACGTTAGAAGTTAAGTCCCATAGTGCTCAGAGCCATTTTTGGATTTGAAGAAACATGATAGTGGGAAATGTAATGGGTTTGATTTTCCTGCTCGTGAGAGTACGAGTCCATTCACTTGACCTAAATTGCGCACCGTTGTTTGATATGACCTTGTCAACATGACCAACTTCTGTTAAAAAAATTCTTATCAAAGGCGGCGGACACAGTTTTGCCAGTAGCTTTACGCAAAGATGTGAATGAAACAAATTTCGACGTGAGCTCTACAGCTACGGAAATTTAAGAGAAGCCTTGTCTCCTGGTAACAATAGGATCGTATAAGTCACCGGCTGCTAAATGTCAACTGAACATAAAAGGAAGATATTTTTGTCTTAGGTTTCTGGTAGAATTTTCGCTTCATAAGTACAGGACGAATGCGTTTCTCCATATTAAAGGAATAAGACGTTTGACGAAGAATGAAAAAGCGTTTGCAGGCTCCATAGTGAGCGTAATTGAGATGTATTTACTACATAAATTTGTTAACTAGATGCTCGGTAATACAGAAAAGCCAGGTAGGACTATCAGGTGTTGACCATTTAAATAAGATGTTATTCCGAACGCGATAGTAGAGTGTGATAGAAGGTTTTATTCTGTCGGGCCTTTGCCGTTTGATGTCTTTCCAGATCGGATCCTTGTCTTGCTCTTTAGCAATGTCGCTCATCGCCGAAGAAATAAAGTTTTCGAAAGCTATCTGCTGAATGTATAACACAGTGAAATTGGCGTGACAAAATTCTGTTGAAGAACCAGACGGAGTACTACCAAGTGAGCTATATAATGCATCAACGACAATATTTTCAACACCGGGAATATAGATTACTGTAAAGCGAAATTCTTGTAAATACATAGCTCAAAGAAGTAAACGCTCATGAGAGAGTTTCACTGGCATAAGACATTCCAACGCTCTGTAATCAGTATAAATCTTGGTATGTTTGCCAAATAAGAAGTGACGGAATTTGGAAAATCTTCTTACATTCATAGTTGGAACGGAGGACAGTGAGACGTCAGCTGGTATAAATTTATATTAAAAACGAAGAAATTCCTCCAGCTGTATTTAAGGTGTCAATTTAATTTTGGCTACTAGTTTCAACGTTGTAACAACGTCATATTCAAGCCCATACACTTGTTGACGTCAACTGCGTGCGGCTGATACTAGAAGTCAGTGTTGAGATATGGACGTGCTCCGTGTGACAACGGGGCACATCCATATCTCAACACTGACTTCTAGTATCAGTCGTACTCTGATGACGTCAGCAAGTGTATGGGCCTGAAGATGACGTTGTTACAACGTTGAAACTAGTTGCCAAAATAAAATCGACACCTTAAACACAGCTAGAGGAATCTCTTCATTTTTAATATGTATTTGGAAAAGGCCCACACTTCTGATAAACATAGTTCTGTTAGAGAATAGTTACGTTCAGCTGGAGACAGAACGCAGCTACCGAAAGCAATGCTATTCTTAACAACAATGCCGTTTTCTTCGGTCTCTTGAAACAGATAGACTCCAATGGCCGTTTTAGAACAGTCAGTAGCCGAAACGAAGTCAAGTGAAAGATCAGAATGAGAACGTAGAGGAGCGTTCAGTATAGCTTGTTTTAAATTGACAAATTCTTCTTGAGCTTGGTCGTCCCAGAACCAATTGGAGTTTTTGCTGCTATGTTGGCACAAATGTGGGGTATCTACAGTCTTGAAGTGCACAAAACGACGGAAAAAATTGACCAAACCGAGAAAACTTCTGGTTTAACGTTTGGAAGTGGGTGTGGTGATGTCAAGGATAGTGTATCCGGGTCGGATTCAATGCCAGAAACGTATATGACGTGACATAAAAATTTGATGTTAGATTTGCCAAGTTCAGAGCTGCTCAGGTTGACTGTAACACCATGGTCAGAAGAGACTTGTAATAAAGAATTCAAGGTATCATTGTGCTCTCCCCAGGTCTTTTCGGATATGAGAATATCATTGACATAACTGGTAATCTTATTTTTGAAATACTCTGGTAAAATAGAATTTAAACCTCTGATGAATGCTACAGACGAAATGTTTAATATGAAAGTAAGTTTATGGAACTGGTAGCATACGCCAAAACAGTGAAATACCGTATATTTGTGGCAATTAGGGTGCAATTCAATCTGCCAGAAACTAGATTTTAAATCAAGGGAGGAAAAAATTATGACGCCATGAAATTTCTGAATAATCTCTTCCAAGGTTTGCGGTCTATCGGTTTCCGGTAAAATAATGTTGTTAATTTGTCTCGAATCGAGAACAAACCTCAATGAACCATTCTTATTTCGTATAATATGAAGCGGACTATTGTAAGGGCTGGCTGACGGATCAATAATACCTTGTTGAAGCATGCAATTAATTTCTTCTTTAACTCTCTGACGATAGACGAATGGTGTAATGTCGTCGAACGAAAGTATTATGTGGCTTAACTCGAAATTCATGAAGAAAACCATGAATAGTGCCAGGGACATTATCAAAAACGTGAGCATGCGTTTGTAAGATTTTCCGTAATTGTTGTTTATGAAAATCAGAGGTGGCTTTACAGTTGTCAACTTTGTTCTGAATCGTGTCGAAAATGTCAATCACAGTGCCGTCAACGTTGTGCTCACAGTACGGGTCAGCAGAATTAAATTGTGTGGTGTACAGTCGACATTTCTATTTGAAGAAAGAAAATGCAGGCGATTGATGTTCCTGGCTAGAAAGGCTCTGATAAAAATTTAATGACATCATATTGTCTTCATTTTGTTACGTAGTACAAGAGTTTTAAAATCCAGCTCTGCTTTATGTCAGTTTAAGAAATCGATGCCCAGAGCGACTTTAGTTGTTAATAATGGAATAACAAGAAAGTTCTCGAAAAATGTGACTTCGACAAGAAAATTATATATGAGTTTGAGATTAAACTTCAACGCTTTTACCAGGTACAGCACCATTTATTTTGATTTTCTTAAGAGGTAACATCGGACAAGAAACATCAGAATTGCAACGATTAAATGCAGCGTCACTCATGACAGTAACGGGAGAACCTGAACCCAGAATAGCTTTTAACACGTGTTTGCCAACTTCAGTGGTAATAACAGGATGACAAAAATGTTTCATAGGCTGTTCAGTTTCACGTAGCAGTAAATCAACGATGTCTTTTAAGTGAACAATATGCTCTATAATGTGTGCTGAAAGCGATGTACCCCTATGTTGGCGCGTCGTCGGCATCATCTGACGCCTGGTCCGCTAGTCATTGTTGCGTAGCGTCTACACCGTTCGGTGCATTGGCAAATGCGACTTCAAAGATTTGAACAGTGCACTGGGGTTCTGAATTATTTTATTTCCGTTAACGCGGTTGAAAATGTGAATCTGGTTCATTTGAGCATAAAGACTGGTTGTTATTAAAGTGCCCTTTATTCCTGAAATTATGATTAATATTTCTATTTACCTGCTTATTCCCATTGTGACCGTGAAAATGCTTGGCAGTGCCATAAGAGATTTGCTGTTAGGGCTATTGTTTGTAGTAACGGAAAGTGTTCCTGTGTATAAAATTGTTACCAGAATCATTTTGCGACAATGATTGCTGCTGTGACAGCTGTTGCGACAAAGGCTGATTTATGTGTTGCCCAGAATTAACATATTGCTGACTAGGCAGTTGAAAATTGTGATTCTGCTGTCGGTAGTTAGTAGGAAGACTTTGGTTCTGCAGAAAATGTTGTTACTAATTACCATTAAAATTCTAGTGTTGTCAGAATTTCTGTTACGCCTTCGTTCCCAAAATAGTTACTCTTATTGTGATTGAAAAACGTACCAGAATGACCACCGTTGTGTTTGTAGTGAAAATTGCGGTAGATGTTAGAAAGGTTATTATTATTCTGCTGCTAAGAAAAGGACGATCAATTTCAAGTAAATGTAAAACGTCACGAAAAGCTTGTATGTTAGATGTTTGCTGACCTGCTCTAAACGCACGTTTAAAATTTCCTGGAAATTTTGAAATACATAATTGGATCAAACCTGAAGGGCTGACTGGCTCAAGTAAATGCTGGTTTTGTTGGTACATGTATTCAACGTATTGTGTTAACGTTTCAGAATTCGAGTTGTGGAAGTTCGGAAAATTTATCAGTTTGTCTTTCACAGCACGCTGTGTCGTGTCAGACCAGTACGCTGCGAGGGAAGCGCTTTGAAAACACGAACCAGTGTGGATGTCGCGAGCTCTGTCTTCTTATCAGGAACCAGGGTGAATGTCGCGAGCTCTGTCTTATCTCCAGTTTTCTACTGAAAATTTCGTGCTTGTACTCTTGTTAACTTTACTATTAGAGAGATTGCCTCAACTTTATTTTTTTTATTCGTCCTGTGCGCAACAAATAACTTACTTGGTCTTTCTGCTGCCACTGCATGATCTGCTGCATTCCATTCTTTAACAAAAACATAAAAAACCTATTATTCATGCTGATTGCAATGCATGTTCTGTATGGCGGCTCCTGCTGTTGCTGCGGCTGCTGCTGCTTACTAAAACTACATATAATTCAAGAGAAAGGGTTTGGTCAAATCTAAACTCGATAAATGATAACCCAAACAAGTAATTCCTTTTTTCAAAAACTATATTCTGAAAGCGATTCTTTCTCATTCAATTAGCAAAACACTAGAAGCTCTTTGAACAATCGCTTCGTATGTAAATCTGCCTCCAGTGGCATGAAAGCAATATTAGAAATTAATCAAACTCTTCAGACAGTCTGAAATACTTCTCAGTTAAATACATAGTGAAACAATTCCCTAACAATTACAAAAGAAATCAATGACAACAATCAATACCTTATCTATTCGCCTAACAATGGTTTCCTTTAAGAATTCAACTCCTATCATTATCAAAATTACCATCTGCTACTACGCACATACACAAACTCTTTTCTTTAAATTAATAAGCATAATGCATATTATAAAAAATATCAGCTCAATACCAAATCCTGTGTCGCAGCTGGCGGACACGGCAATACGGCAGCTCGGCGACAACTCCTCGCCCAACACATGTGCGCACCACAGCAGGCGGGCTCCTACACTGGCTTCTATACTGAGACTAATTAATCCGTGCGCTGCGAAGCGCGACAACAATATCTTAGATTCCAGAACTTGTGTATGTGGGCTGTAGCCAACCTTTAAATCCTAAGAGAGTATTGCGAACTCTCATAATATTTATAACATTTCTTTACTGAAATATTTTGTAATATATTAGTCTAATGAGGAAAGTGTTCAAAATCATGTCTGTAGAACGTAAGAAAGATGTATTTAGGAGGAGACAACCTTCAACCAACGGAGAAGCAGGCAGTGGCAGAGCGCTGCTCGACTCAAATAGAGACAGGTACTTTTTGAGGGTGCACTAAAGGCAATGATTCTAGACACTTGGGTGTTTGTAGTAACGTTTGTGGTAACGTGGGTTACTAAGTTGTGTGGCTAACTGATTCTAGGCAGCGAACGGCCATTACCGTACTTCAACTTTTGAAGGGACTTAATAAAATTATTTCTGTCGGTATTATTATCGTAGAATCGTCTTCCGTTTACTTGAGTTTTACTTTCATGGATAAACACTATTCACTATAATTCTCTGTGGTCTGTATCAATCACAGACATTAAGCTAGAACAATTTTTACTAATTATTCATTTATCTTTATTTAACATGTCTATTTACTTTGTTAATTCACAGTTTCATCCGATGTGTAGACAACATAAATGCCAGAATCATAGTTTTTATTTGCAGCGAAATAGTTGCTGGGCATAAAGCAGGCATGAGCGGCTCGACCCTCCGATATTATCGAGAGATTCTTTCTAAGCAGAGCCGTACACAGCTAGTTACCTGAAGTGTGAGCAACATCAGGTAAAGTCGCAATTGGTTTGCTTATATGGAATGCTTGTCAGAGGCCAACCACTTACCAGAATATACGTTACGTAACTTTGCATTTCTTTATATTTACTTTGTGTGTGAACTTAGAAGTTCTCTACCTTGACACTATCACATTCCAGTATATTTGCTGTGTTCTAGCATCATGTAATCACACTCAATTTTGGAATTATTTGATCCGTTTTTCCCTCAGCTTTCAATTCACAAATTCACTGTCTGCACTTGTTTTTTATGTTTAATTCATGCTGTGCCATGTGTTCTACATTACGGAGCATTCAGGACGTTAACTTAAATGTTACAGTTTCTTTTATTTTTGCTCTGAGGACATATTCTGTGCTATAATAATAATCTTAATTCACTCATAAGTAAATATAATATTCTTCTACAAATATCAACAACGTAGACCAGACATTTATTTCTAATTATAACCAAATGACGTAAAAATTCAGACATTTTCGTAATACAACATAGTTTTTTAATTACACATGTAATGCCATACAAAGTAACAATGACATAAATGAAATCATTCTCTCCATGAGGATGACAGTGGCCGGTATAACGGAAGTGCATGAAAGCAAAGTACACTAGTTGTTTGTTTTTCTGACACTATCGGTGTATTGACTCACAATACGCACAGAACTGTACAAGAGAACCTCTTTGTAAAGCATAAAAATGTTTTTATAACAGATAAAATACTGCAGTGCAGTATTTGTGTAACACATTCGATCGTACGAAATTTGTAACTTATTTATATAGTAACCCAAGCCTTCATTTGTGTCGTATTCCCTGATGCTAAGACCAAATTATACTGCCCCAGAAAACTACGACTTTTTCACAGAGCATTTCGAAACATGTAAGGAGGAGATATAATCCATAGACAGGGATAACTTCAGACACTGCCAAGGTTAGGACAATGTGGCGGACATGCTAGTTGCGAACGCGCTGTCGACTCGATTGTAGACGCGATAGGCACCATTAAGTGTGGACTGGCCACTGCGGCCGATCGGTACTTGGTGTTTCAGTTTGGAACCGCGTGACCGCACGGTCGCAGGTTCAAATCCTACCTCGGGCATGGATGTGTGTGATGTCCTTAGGTTAGTTACGTTTAAGTAGTTCTAAGTTCTAGGGGACTGATGACCTCAGATGTTAAGTCCCATAATGCTCACAGCCACCATTGGGTGTGAAGCGAAATGCTTGACAGTCCACTGATTTTCACTGGTGCACGGTGAGTTTATTGTGTTACAAATGCCATACAACTGCTAACTTTAGACTTTTAAACTGATTTATTTACTTCAGAATATTCCCAGTAGCCGCGCGGGGCTAACCGAGCGGTCTTGGGCGCTGCAGTCATGGACTGTGCGGCTGGTCCCGGCGGAGGTTCGAGTCCTCCCTCGGGCATGGGTGTGTGTGTTTGTCCTTAGGATAATTTAGGTTAAGTAGCGTGTAAGCTTAGGGACTGATGACCTTAGCAGTTAAGTCCCATAAGATTTCAAAAATAAATAAATAAACAAATAAATAAAAATTCCCTTCAGTCTTGCATGTACCCTTTTCTTTTACTTCCCTCAAACAAGGGTTTCTTTGTTTTTTTTGTATGTGTTTTACGGATTTATATAAGAAAGAAAACAAATATTGGTGCCATGGGAAATAAGGCTGTTCGCCATAAAAATGAAATGAAACTGGCAAACACTGCAGCATAAAATGAGGGCCATTGAAAAACAGGAAAGTGTTCAACAGGCTAAAATAGTCTATTTACAGAAAATCTGCCTCGGTATCTGTCCTCATTGTAAAAAATTCACTACAGCGTCATCCGTGAAGCATCGCTGAAACAGGAATACAAGCTCAGCGACGCAGGTGATGCGGCGCTTTCAACATCAAAGAGCTCCTCACTAAACGAAATGCAGCCGCGGGCCGGCCATGTCTAGAACACTGAGGGACGGGTAATTACTTTCGTGCGACCTGCTGCCGCTCTGTGGAGCCTCAGACGTGGCTATTCCGGGGGTAACAATCTCAGAGGAAACTGAGGCTCTCTGGTACGTTCCTCTTGGGATTCCCAGAACGCCAGCAGATCATCAAAGTAAAGCTACTTCATTGGTATTGTCGCAGACACGACCCTTTCTTCACTCTAAACGAGTAAGTAAAATATTCGTCAAATCGAGATTCATAACTGTCTTACAATAAATCTTGTTGTAGCTGACCACCACAAGTTGCTAAGAGTTTTATTTTCACGGCTTCAGGTCATCCTACACTGCTGAACCTGGATACATTGCGCAATAAGGGCACACAGATTTTACTGATAGGAAAGACGAAGTGCAATACTATAATTAGTTAAAACCACTGATCCCTTAAAACCACCCTCCACTAGCATTGAAGATTTGTCAAGTTGGAAACCGCAAGTCTACAGATTTAAAATGTAGTACAAAACTACACTGACGCCCCAAGGAAACTGGTACAAGCATGCGTATTCGAATACAGACATATATAAACAGGCAGAAGACGGTGCTGCGGTCGGCGACTCCTACGTAAGTCAACACGTGTCTGGCAGTTTATCGAGATTAAGTGAGTTTGAACAAGGTGTTATAGTCGGCGCCAGAGCAATGGGCACAGCATCACCGACGTATCCATGAAGTGGGGAATTTCCCGTACGACCACTTCACGAGTATACCGTGAATATCAGGAATCCGGTAAAACATCAAATCTCCGACATCACTGAGGCCGGAGAAAATTACTTCAAGATCCGGACCAATGACGACTGAAGAGCATCGTTCAACGTGACACAAGTGCAACCCTTCTGGAAATTTCTGCAGATTTCAGCTCTGGGCTATCAACAAGTGTCAGCGTGAGAACCATTCAACGAAACGTCATCGATATTGGCTTTCGGATCCGAAGACCCACGCGTGTACCGTTGATGACTGCACGACACAAAGCTTTACGCCTCGGCTGGGTCCGTCAGACACCGACTTTGGACTGTTGATGACTGGAAACGTGTTGCCTGTGGGACGAGTCTCGTTTCAAATTGTATCGAGCGGATGCACGTGTACAGGGATGGAGACAACCTCATGAATCCCGCATGTTAGCAAGGGAATCCTCGAGCTGATGGAGGCTTTGTAATGGTGTGCGGCGTGTGTAGTTGGAGTGATATGTGCCCCCTGATTCGTCTAGATACGACTCTGATAGATGAAATGTAAGTAAGCATCCTGTCTGATCACCTGCATACATTCATGTCCACTGTGCATTCCGACGTACTTGGGCAAGTCCAGCAGGAGAATACGACACCGCACACGTCCAGAATTGTTACAGAGTGGCTCCAAGAACACTGATCTGAATTTAAACAGTTCCGCTGGCCACCGAACTCCCCAGTCATGAACATTATTGAGCATATCTGGGATGCCCTACAGCGTGTTGTTCAGAACAGCTTCACCCCTCTTACTTATTTTACGGATCCATGGACAGCCCTGCTTGTTTCATGGCGTCAGTTCCCTCCAGCACTACTTCAGACATAAATCGAGTCCATGCCATTTGTACTGCAGCGATCTGCATGCTGCGGAAGCCATACACGATATTAGGTAAGTGTACCAGTTTCTTTGGCTCTTCAGTCTCTTTATCTCCGTGCATATACTATTTTCTGCTGCTGTTCGTATTACCGTATAATTTTCTGAACACAAATCCTTACCTTCTGTCGGTTTTACTTCATCTACTCACACTGTATCTAGACAGATTTTCCAGCTTGTTCCGTTTTCTCTATGTCCGACACAGTTATATAGAGAGCTCAACGAGTGTATTTATATTTCAGAGAATTCTCATTTATTTTTGTGTCTCAGATTCTCATTTTTAATAGGATTACATGTTTCGATCAACCTGGAATATCTTCAGATGTAAGTATACTGATACGTGGTTCTGAGTAGACAGGTGGTGTCGCTGATGCAACTATGTAGGTCTGGAGATGATCCAACAAAAATGAGTGAGAATTATCCTACATTATTGTGTTTTATCCACAGCCATTTACAAATAACTTGCCACTTAAGACTAAGACAGGTCGTGTTTTCATAATATAATATTGTAAATGAATATAATAAATAAATTTTTTGAAGGACTACTGTTCTAACAAAGATGCAATCTCTTGTAGCACACTTCATTTGTTTGGAGATGCAAGCAGGCACCCAGTATGGCTATAATCTGGGAGTATGGTAGCTAATCGGCTTGAAATAAATACCTGTATATCACTACAGCGCATTTATTAACTTACATATTAAAGTAATGTACAATTAAATATTTCAAAGAATTCATCACTTAAGTCACTAAATATCGGGTGCATGCTGGCGAAGTTTATTACTGAGAATAGCAACCTATCGCCGACTGACGAGCAACAGAAATTGCTAGCGCACTTCGTACAACTTCAAAGGCATTCGTAAGTGATTGTTAGCTGAATAATTTTCATTCGTTTTCAGTTTTAGCACGTTTACTGCAGTCTGGTATTGAAGCATCAAAGCTTTAATGACAGTTAGGCAGCTCCTCGTATTTCCTATCCCAAAGCTGCAATCTAATACTTAGCTGTTATTAAAGAAAAGTTTTATTTTTCGCATTGGTGAATCCGTAATTTACAAATAGCCTGGGAAGATTCTTTCCTATGGCTCCCTTATATCTTCCCTCAACTGCCTCATAGCAATAGCAAGTGGCACATCCGTTGACAATGTCTGGCAAACAGTTTTTCTCTCGTTGCTATTGCGTTCTGCATGCTACATGAAGAAGCAAAAAAACTTTCTGGTTGCAGCATCAAAGGTAAAAATTGAAAATAAGATACTACTCAAAATAAAAGGAACCTTACATTTTCCCCGCCATGATTTATTTTCATAGTTTTCTGAAATAAGATTGCAGTTTATGAACTAACAGGTTTATGGATTAAAATTTATAGGAGTAGTCCTTACATATGGATGTGTTTTCTTTATTCCTCTCTATGCAGTAAATTTACGTTTTTCCTAAACATCGAAAAGAAATATATACTTTTATTATGACCTGCCTTAAATTAAATTTTTCATCTTATTGGAGATTTCTCATAAACAAACAAAATTTACAAATATATAAAAATTCATCAAAGACATACTATCTTCTAACTTTTCAGATTTTTGTCATATTTGGAACTGTAATTGTCATGCTCTCTGTATTAATATTAATAACCATTGATTATTAAACCATAGAAAACTCCATACTTTTTAGCCATCCAGTAAGACAATCAACACTCTTATCAATTTAACTTCCTCTTTCATGCAGTATGAAACCATGCAATTACTTTTATTAAAGTCCTCCTTAAATGTTACATTAAACCAATATTTTCAGTGTATTTACTAAACAAAGTTTTTATAGGAATCAGTACTTAAATGACATTTTCACATTACTCTGAATACACAAAATAAAAATTTCACTCCTTTCTGTGAAGCATGATTATCATTTTATGGAAACCGTATGATCAGTTTTAATTACTTTATTATTACACTAGTAAAAACATTAATTATTATGCTTTCCCATGCGACTCTTCGCTAACCAAAATAAATGAATGTCACACACATGGTATATTTACTTATCTCCTAATTTTGTTGTAGCTAACAGCCATCCACTACAGCTTTTTCATGGAACACACATAAGTTCGTATTCATCACAGTAGAGCACCCAGTTTATAACAATTGTCACTCATTTGACGAATGTGACAACCATTGGTGCTGTCGTTTGTTATGTTTAAGCCTTGGGTGTTATCTTGATACTGTTTTCAACCGCTTCTTTCTTTGTTGTCTGCAGCTCTGATTTTGGCTCTTCACTTTGCTCATGTGGCTTTCATGTCTCCCATTTTCCTGTGATTCCAGACACTATCAATTATGTTATTGACACGTACAACCAAGAAACATATTTTAATCAAAGGCCACAACAGTATTTTCTCTCTCTGCCCAAGAGACACAGATATTTTCTGATTCCCAAATAATCTATTAAGGAATTTGTTTCGGCACAAAACAATATTTATTGGTTAAACCGTTTTCTAATAACAATAACTTCTTCCATGACAACATTAATACTCATCATTTTATGCAAAACGTTTCATCTTGTGACATACAAGCCTTATGGCGCTATAACATCACCTTGCATGCTTTGACAGCTGGGTGGCAATTCCCAAGGGGCCTTAACACTGAACTGGTGTTCTATAAGTGTCTCACTCTACTTCACATTCCTCCTGACTCTTTGTCCACAAGATACCATCAACTCAGGCTGCCTCATGTGTGAAAACAAATGCGAAAAGACACATTTTTTAATAATTCTTCACTATTAGTTGTCTCTAGCTAAAACATATCACGTTACTTTACTACATACATTTAACTCTAAGTAATGCCTGGTCATTTTAATACCTCATTTGTTCACAAAAGACGTGTGTTTTCCAGTGCCTTGCTTTCACATTTGTTGTAACCAGAAGGGTCCCAATCAATTAATGTTGTACTTTTTCATGAGTGTGACAGTATTTATACCTTTTTCTGATGGGGACATGGAATCAAATACCTCTATGGCGTTAGGACGTGGTACTCTGCTACCATTTATAAACCTTCAACAATTTAGTAGAATTTCTTTATCTCACCATTAATGTTAGATGGTTTTCCATTTGTTCTGACAAGTACAATGTCTGCTACCATGATTTCTTTTGAAATGATTTCCTTTTCACAATCTCGTATTCAGAGGTTTCCATTTTTCTACAAGTCTTGTAAGGCTAATTTCCACCTCTGTTCCAAACTGATGTCAATTCTCTTTGGGAATTTTAGCTCGCTCTCAACCAGATATTTACTTTTTTAATCTACAAACATTTCTCATCATAATTCTGTTGTTGACTGTGGAAGTTCTTGAAGTACCTACTTGAAACCCTTAATATTAAGTCCCCAATAGTATGCTAATCACGACAGAAAGTTCTGCAGAGCTTCCTTTATTTCGCATTACCCTTTCAACTGGAATGTGAACCTGTTGATGTCTGCACACAAACTGAGTACCATTTCCTCTGAGAATTTTCCTAGGCTGGCCTACTGTGCATATGTAATCTTTGCTCAACTTACTGCTTACTCTCCTTTCAGTAAATTTCCTTAAATGGTACATTCTCAAGAATTTACAAAAAACGTCCGTCACTTCCTAATCTACTTACCATATTATTAAAGATCCACACTTGCTTCCACTTAGCTGCACACTCTTTACAACCGAAATGACCTCAGTTTAGGTAAGTGTAACATATAAAGCTGTCTGTTTGATGTCCAGGTGAGCACAACTTCCAGTCATCGCAAATTACATTACTCCTACGATATATTACCGTATTTTCTAATAAATAACACTTCTCTAACTTTGTTTCCTGGTTCTCTTTACAACTTCTTTCTTGTATCATTAACAATATCGGATCTTAGTCCTGTTCCCTTTTGATATTCCATAAAACCTCTTTAATATATCATTCATACTCTTCAGCTTTCATGCAGAATATATTGACCTCTCTTGGTCCAGACCCCACTTGCCCTCCCAGTCTCAGTCCTTAATGGTAGGTGAGGTTATGTGTCTGATACAATTTTATCTTTGCTTGGTCATTACTGTACACCATACTAGTATTCCTTAGTAAACCTTCTTTTAATACTTTTAATGGTAGCTACATCTTTATTATCAATAAGTACAGTAAATTTCCTGCCCATTGGATAATAGTGGAAATTTCTAAAAACGCATACAACAGTTAACATTTCTTTCCCAGCAGCTGCGTAGTTTCACTCATATTTAGTAGACATTTTGCTTGAAAACTGATTGTTCATTGCTCTTTGCTTTTCTCTGTTTCTATCTATTGGATCATAAGGCCCCTTATCCCAAATTCTGAACTGACAAGAGATAGGCAGAATTCAGGATCTAATCTTGGGTGAAGTGATTTATCCCCTTTACACAGAGCTTCCTTAATACTTTCAATTGTTCCACCCAAACCAACAAATCAATCTTTTTGTTAATTTAACGTAAACAGTTGTATTCAAAATTCTTTCATTTATAAATTTTATATGAAAGTGACTGTATTTGCTTCTATTTCTTAGTTTTGATAACCCCTTCATTGTGTCCAACTTCTCTGGATTTTGACTGACACCTTTCACTGAGACAGTTTTGCCTTCTGGAAAGTTTCTAACATGATCTCCCAAATCTTGTTACACTCTTGCCAGTCGCTGACAACAATTAATGTGTCATCAGTATAAACTGTAATCTTAGCCAGAAGCTCTTCCTCTAGCATGGAATCCAGAATTCATATAATTTCAGATACAGACAGGTTTTTTCTGAATACCATTACCTTGAACTTGTAACATCTACTGTCACAAGCAAAAACTATAACAGAATTTGCAAAGTGCCTGCTCTTGGGTCAAGACTGGACAATACATTGGGTCCTTCAAATTTTCATCGTAACTCTTCAAGAGTTCCTGGTTTGTTGTTCTGAGGTTCTATTATTTTATTTACAACCTGTGAGCCTAGTATCACCCTTACTGAACCATTCTCTTTCGTTGGATACACCAACAGATTGTGATATTGACTCTTCTATCTATCAATACCTTGCAAGTCCAACAGTCTTTGAATTTCCTCCCCCACTGTATCTCTTTTTCTAATGGTAATGATCAGGTTTATAATTTAAATAGTTGGTAGGGTTTGACTTTGAATTCTAAAGACTGATCCCTCACTAACACTGGTTTGTTAGAAAACAACCGTTTACACTTCATAGACAAAGTTTTTAATGCCTTGCTTTTCATTTGCCCTATTTCATAATTCGACAATTGTATATCAGTCTTGTCTTGATCATTCTCCCCATTCCTTTAACGTAATTTCATTTTTATTAGTTTTCCATGGACATCATATACGCATCACATTCACATAGCAACTACCCTGTGATTTTCCATGAGGACTAACAGTATTCATTTCATTTTTACTTCGTTTTCTTCCCACACTGTTTGAGAGTAGAATTACTGAGAATTATTGTAACAGAGGTTCGATGAAGCCTCTGCCAGGCACTAAATGCGATTTGCAGAGTAGCCATGTATATGTAGATGTTGATTGTGCATCACATTTTTACTTTCTACCTTCATGGACATACTACCTAATTCGAAATCTATAACAGCACATGCTCTACCAACAGATCTTTTCGCATTTTAAGTGAAATGCAAAACTTTGGAATCATCTTGGTACTAATCCACAACACAATTTCTGAAATCCACCAATAGTGCTTATAACTCTAACTTGTGGCATTGGTAATACTATTACTTCTCTTTTATTATTTACTAGGAAAGTCTCTCTGCAATGGACTATAATTCGCTACCCACATTAACGAGAACAGCTGCCACAACACCATGAATCTCAACTGTAAATTAACACTTCCACTTAATTCCAACTTCTGTTTCTTCAATAACGGCCATTCTTTACATTTCCAAAGTCTTCCCATCTTCCCAAAATATATGCTTAATTCTATCAGTCCATCGCTCACTTGAGTCCATGCTCATATCTTGTGTAAACTCCTTCCTAATTTTACCACTTATCGCTCTGTCTCGAAATTTCTCTTATTTCTTGTTAAAATTATTTCATAAGATTTTAAATCCGATTGCTGAAATGTAATATTTATTGTTATTATTGTCAAGCAGCTATTATGATATGAAATTGTTCATGACAATAATTGTTTGACAGCTATCTGACAGTTGGGATCCTTAAATGCTGTGTGTTCATGTTTTTTTTTTACATTTGGAAATCAGGGATGATGTGGTTGTTGCATGAATATTATATGGTTAAAATCTTTTATGTATATGTTATCTGTGACTTCATATATGTAAACTTTCTTGTGGTCGAAAATTTAAATAAAATTTTTAATATGGGGCTGATGTTTCAGGCCAGTTTGTTCATTGAGTAATCGTCCAAGAAATTTTTTGTATGAGTGTATATTTCCATTTCTTCCAAAATATTTGTAGTATGTCCATTAGACATTTTGTATAAAAACTGAACTTGTTTTCACTGTGTTCTGTTTTGTAGTCTTCATTTTTAAGGTGTGGGTAGAATATTGACATTCCTTTCACATCCTCTCGTATATTCTTTGAATATAATGCTGATGTTTCTTCTCATTTGTCTGACACAGAATTTTGTACAGTTGTCACAACTAATTTTATAGACTCAATGGTTAGAACCGCGCTTTTTCTGATCGAATTTGTGCTTTAGGATTATTAGTAGTGCAAAAGGATAATTTTACATTTGTCTTATGTAAAAGTTTCTTCATTTTATTCGTTATCAGGCCTAGATAATTTATTGGCACAAGTGCTATTTTTGATATAGTTGTAGATTCGTTTTTCGGTATTATACCCTGATGAATGGTTTTATTTTAGGTTTTGTTTGCAAGTTGTACATTCTGTGCACTAAATTCAGATGTAAACTATTTGTTTGTGCTATATTTTGTAGTGTTGTGATTTCTTTTTGTACTGACTGTCGCTATTGGGCAAATTTACAATTATGTTAATCACTAATATGAAGAATGCATATTTATGTGCATTTGGATGACAAGAATCTTTGTAAATGATGCTGTCTGTAATGCTTTTCAAAATATTTCGAATATATGTTTGGGTTTATTTTACTTATTTTCAGATCGAGAAAATTTGTAAGAGTTGTTAGTTGCAGTTCTGTGGTATTGTTCATTTTCGGATGTAAGTTGTTAAATTTTTGGTGTATTTCTTGGTTGTCACCTTGTTACCATTTATTGGCAACAGGTTATCGTCTACACATTTGCAGTAATATACAATTTTTCAACTTAATTGGCTGTTGGAACTCAACAGTTTTTCTTCTAGTGTATTTTGAATATGTTTGCATTCGTTCCTGTTATATATTTGTCCATTGGAACTCCATCTGCTTCTGTATAAAATTTCTTATTAAATGCAAAATAATTCTGGGAGAGCGTGAGTTTTAACAGATCTCTTAATTCTTGGGTTGCTGTGATAAATTTTTTCTGTATTGAACAATGCTTTTCTTGTAATATGTATTCTTTCCACAACCATTACTTTTGCGTGTAGATGTGTAATATCATATGAGATTAATTTCGTAGTTCATGAGATTTGTAAGTCTTTAATGGTACGGAATAAGGTCCGTGAGTTTTTCATGGTGTATTACTTCTGCTATATTATTGTCTTGTATGTGTATAGGTTAGTTGACAATTTATTTAATTTTTTACCTAACAGATCAATTGGCGTATCTACGCAGTTTATTACATTGCAGCTGCTGGAAGTGACTCCTTGTAAAATGTCGTAATTCATGCTGTAGGCCTTACTGGCTTTTCTACTACTACGAAACTTCAAAGTGAATCTTCGAAGACTTGGCGCAGGGCCAAAGACAAGAAAAACATGTATGAGTGCAGAGTCACCTCTCTAAGTAGAAGTGCAGATCAGAATACCCATAAGCATCCTAATGACACTATGAATGCCTGTTAGTTTTTGGTAGCCTCCCTTCAGACTTCGAAAAGCACTGCACACTATCTTTTCCAGTCACTCACAGAAATGACTTAAAGTGATCCCCCAATCAACGCCTGGAAGTCCGTTCTCTACTTCCTCCTAACATAAATTAAAATGTATCTGCCAATGAGATATATGGAAAGATGTGACATCCCGACTTGTGTGTCAAAAATTAAGTTTTATTGAGCTTCAAACACCATTCCCACTGGACAGGTAAAGCTTTGTAGGCACATGAGTGGGTATATCTTGTGGTTGAAGATATGCGCCTGGAGAGCAGTCGCAGCAGCATAACGTCAAGCGGACAGCTGAAGACTGCTCCAGAAAATTACTAAGAAGGCAGCGTTTTCTCCCCTTCCACCAGCAGTTTCACGTTCTGCTACAGAGGACACCATTCTTCCTTTCCACCACTAATTGTTTGTGGAAGGTTAGTCGGTAGGATAATCCCTGCAAAGGCTCATCCAGCTTACATATGGCCCATAAAGATCTCGACACAGCCACACATACACATGGTCTGTGTGGATAATAGCGTCTGCAGCCACATTTCGCCTCATGGGCTACCAGCTATGAGGACTGAGTGTTATAGCCTGCACAAAACACAAGGTTATGAGGCTACGAAGTGCATAACCCAGTGAAACTGAAAGTTAGTCTGCTGTGCCATGACAGCCAATACTTCATCTTTGTGGTTGGAATTGGGAGCCCTATTCTCAAACTAAGTGTGTGTGTGTGTGTGTGTGTGTGTGTGTGTGTGTGTGTGTGTGTGTGTGTGTGTGTGTGTGTATGTGTGTGTGTATGTGTATGTATGTGTGTGTGTGTGTGTGTGTGTGTGTGTGTGTGTGTGTGTGTGTGTGCCTGTGGGTGGGTGGGAGGGTCTGTGTGTGTGTGTGTGTGTGTGTGTGTGTGTGTGTGTGTGTCTGTGTGTGTGTGTGTAATAGATATATATGAAGCATTTGTCATAATTGTGTGTCTGTGTATGCATGTGAATAAGTTCACACCATGTGTGCTTGCACATTATATATTACTATGTATTCTACACACACCATACACAATTTTTGCTTACTATTTGTGCTTGAATATGAGTGTATATGTCCAATTCTTTCTTCCTCACATATGGCTGCTAGTCACTGTACACTGTAAACAATGTATATAAAAACATTCATGTCAGTTGTGATATATCACAGGAATCAACTGCATTTACGTAATATATTATACAAGGGTCAGTCAAATGAAAACATTAAATATTTTTAAAAATATTATTTATTGTGCAGAACTGGTACAAAGTTGTATCACTTTCCAACATAATGTCCCACACGCTCAATGCAAGTCCTCCAGCGCTGCCAAAGTGCATAAATTCCTTTAGAAACAATTCTTTTGGTAGTCCACGCAAACACTCATGGACCGCATGGAGTACCTCTTCATCGGAATGGAACTTCTTTTCTCCCACTGCGTCTGTGAGTGGTCCAAACATATGGAAATTACTTGATCCAAGGTCTGGTGAGTATGGTGGATGAGGAAGACACTCAAAATGCAGGTCTGTGATTGCTGCACCTGTTGTACAGGCAGTGTGGGGCCTTGCGCTGTCATGTTGCAAAAGGACACCTGCTTACAACAATAAACGTCGCTTTGAATTGCTTGCAGGCCACAGATGATTTTTTAGGGGATCTGTGTATGATGCACTGGTGACAGTGGTCCGACTAGGCATGTAATGCTCCAAAATGACGCCTTTTTCGTCCCAAAAGATAGTCAGCCTTCCCTGCTGATGGTTCTGTTCGGATCTTCTTTGGTTTTGGTGATGAGCAACGGTGCCATTCCTTGTTCGCTCTCTTCTGGATGGTGCAAGTGAACCCAGGTTTCGTCCCCAGTAACGATTCTTGCAAGGGAGCCATCACCTTCTCGTTCAAAGAGCCGAAGAAGTTCTTAACAAGCATCAACACATCGTTCTCTCATTTCAGGAGTCAGCTGCTGTGGCACCCATCTTGCAGACACTTTGTGAAACTGGAGCACATCATGCACAATGTGGTATGCTGACACATGACAAATCTGTAAACATGCTGCAATGTCATTCAGTCTCACTAGGCGGTTTTCCTTCACTGTGGCTTCAACTGCTGCAATATTTTGTGGAGTCACAACTAGTTGTGCCTGACCTGGACGAGGAGCATCTTCCAGTGAAGTCACACCATTTGCAAACTACCTACTCCATTCGCAGACTTGCTGCTGTGACAAACATGCATCACATTACTGAACCTTCATTCGTCGATGAATTTCAATAAGTTCCACACCATCACTACGCAAAAACCGAATAACAGAATGCTGTTCTTCCCTGGTGCAAGTCGCATGTGGGGTGGCCATCTTTATACTGAAACTGTGACGGTATGTGTGCATCTGCACTATGCTGCCACCTACAGGACATTCTGCATGCTGTTTGTAGCATGCTTACCAGCTTAGAGGATAGCTGCGCGGAATTTCGATTTGTTATTACAAATTTAAGGTTTTCATTTGACTCGCCCTCCTACAAAATCATTCTCTTCCTCTCTTGCTTTTATTTAAATACTGTGTATAAAACCATTCTACTCCTCTCCTAGAATAATAGACCCATGCATATATACAATCTGTTTAGGAAAATAAATGTAATTTTAAATATAGTAACCTATAAGTTAATTTGTTATATCGAAGTTATTATTCATAGAAGACCCTGATACTTTCACCATTAGAAGTACTTTAGGATGGAAGCAAATAAGAACAGTGTTTAGAGCACTTTCTATTCATCAATACACACACACACACACACACATATATATATATATATATATATATATATATATATATATATATATATATATCACTCGGTGTTAGAATACTATTCAAATAATTCTTCTTGGTATGCCTTGAACTTGGCTCAAATAACATTGAAACCTATAGGTGCACTTACTTACATAGGCATTCCTTCAACAAATACAGCCTCCACAGATTTATTACTTATAAAGCTTTCAGAGGCATGATGTGATGGTGGATGAACATATTTATTCACTATTATAATTGATTATATTCACACTATGCTCATGCAAATAGTCACTAAAGTCACACTATGCAGCTCTAACATCAGGATGCCAACAGATTAGTCTCTCTGCCAGAATCAATAAAATATCATGTAGTTGTTTAAACATAACACACATGAATATTGAACATATATGACATCACCTATAGATTTTGACACAAGAACTGCCTCTCCATATGTACTAAGAACTGACACCTCACCCTTTAATATGCTAATTTTGATAGAAGTACATTATGGGCTGATACAGTCATCATCTTTGTCTCTGTGAACATCATACTACACACTCTCATTTACACCACATATACTGCACTCTAGTACCAAGGCATTACACCTTCTCTGTCTCACTTCCCACATCAGTCAGTGTAGGATGCAGGACATATATTCAGCAGGTTTAGATCACCTTGCAGTCGAATTGTATATACTAGTGAATAGCAGAACTATGCTAGTACTTAGCTGAGATACAGGTTTCGGCTGTGGCTGTGCTACGGCATACCAAATGATGCGAAGTTGGAAAGACTTTCTGTGGATCAGGATCAAACATCTGCATGTCCTCGTTAAGTAGTTTGGTCAGGACCGTAACAGACTGTAACAATAATAAGAAAACCAAACGATAAGAGAGAATATCGTGACTTCATTAGTTTATGGTAAAAGATACATGAAGTCATGAAGGGAAGCAGTGTGATGTTAGTTGGCGACATTTTGCTAATAATAACCATATTGTTAAAACAAAAATAAAATACTTACCAACAGTCTTCATCATCTCAGTTGTTCGCTGCTGATGCTGGAAATCCTTTATACTGGACAGTAAATAATAGTGCACACACAATTGAATTATAAGAATTGCTTGAGTGGTAGAGGGCTGATCTTGCACTCCATTGGCGATGAGTGCTCGAGCGACATTGCAGGGACACTGCTGGTGGGGAGGTGGGGGCGCTAGACGCTGAGAGGCAGATGTGGTTGGGGTGAGCAGGTGGAGGTGCTGGTGGTAGGGAGGCAGGGACATTTGGAGTGGGAGGCAGGGATGCTGGCGGCGAAAATGTGGGTGTGCTGGGCTGGGGTGGTGGCACTGTTGGTACTGAGTAGAGGTGGTGATTGGGACTGTGACACAGAGTTGGTAGAGGTGGGGAAATGGGTGTGCTGGCTGCTTGTTGGTGGGGACTCTGAGCTTAGGGGCATGGGATTAAAGTGGCCTTCACAAGTAAATTAAATGATGTTGTGGTCTTCAGTCTGAAGACTGGTTTGATGCAGTTTTCCATGCCACTCTACCCTGTGCAAGGCTCTTCATCCAGAGTACCTAGTGCAACCTACATCTTTCTCTATCTACTTACTGAATTCATTTCTTGGTCTCCCTCTACACTTTTTACCCCCTCCCCTCACTTCCCATACCCACACACCCACACACACACACACACACACACACACACACACACACACACACACACACTTAAATTTTTGATCCCTTGATATCTCAGAATGTGTCCTGCCAACCGATGCCTTATTCTAGTAATGTTGCGCCACAGATTTCTTTGTTTCCCAGTTCTGTTCAGTACTTCCTCATGCTTTATGCGAACTACCCATCTGATCTTCAGCATTCTCCTGTAGCATCATATTTCTGATACTTCTACTCTCTTCTTCAAATCAAATGGTTCAAATGGCTCTGAGCACTATGGGACTTAACAGCTGTGGTCATCAGTCCCCTAGAACTTAGAACTACTTAAATCTAACTAACCTAAGGACATCACACACATCGATGCCCGAGGCAGGATTCGAACCTGCGACCGTAGCAGTCGCGCGGCTCTGGATTGCGCGCCTAGAACCGCGAGACCACCGCGGCCGGCTACTCTCTTCTTGTGTAAACTGTATATCGTCCATGTTTTACTTTCATACAGGGCTACACGCCACACAAAAACTTTCAGAAAAGACTCTTACATCTGTATTCGATGTTAACAAATTTCTCTTCTTCAGAAAAGCATTTCTTTTCATTGTCATTGTATACTTTATATCCAGTCTACTTCGACCATCGTCACTTATTTTGCTGCCCAAAAAGCAAAACTAATCTACTACTGCAAGTGTGTTATTTCCTAATCTAATTCCCTCAGCATCATTTGATTTAATTACGCTATATTCCAGTATCCATGCTTTGCTTTTGTTGATGTTCCTCTTACATCATCCCTTAAACACACTGTTCATTCCGTTCAACTGCTCTTCCAAGCCCCTTGTTGTCTGTGACAGAATTATAATGTCACTGTGAAACGTTAAAGTTTTTATTTCTTCTCCCTGAAGTTTAATTCGTACTCTAAATTTTTCATTGATTTCCTTCAATGCTTGTTGAATGTACAGACTGAATATCATCAGGGATAGGCAACAACCCTGTCTCACTCCCTCCGCATCCACTGCTTCCCTTTCATGCCTCTCAACTCTTGTAACTGCCATGTGGTTTCTGTACACTCGTAAATAGCCTTTCGCTGCCCATATTTTACTGCTGCTACGCTCAGGACTTCAAAACGTATTCCAGTCAGTACTCTGTAAATCTAAAAATGTTGTAAACGTAGGTGTGATTTCCTCAACCTATCTTCTATGAATTTTTTAAAAATCTTTCATAAAGAATTCGTGTTATTATTTTTCAACTATGATTTATCAAACTTATAGTCTGCACCTGATTTCTTTGGAACTGGGATTATTATATTCTTCTTGAAGTCTGAGGGTATTTCGCTTGTCACACACATTTTATTCACCGTATAGAAGAGTTTTGTAATGACTTGCTGGCTCAAGGCTATCAGTAGTTAAAACAAAATTTTATCTACTATCGGGTCCTTCTTTCGACTTAGGTCTTTCAACGTTCTGTTAAATTCTTCACGCAGCGTCATATATCCCATCTCATCTTCATCTACATCCTCTTCAATTTGTATAATATTTCCTCATCTTCCTATTGTAGACCCTCTATACACTCAATCCATCTTTCGAGTTTCCCTTCTTACTTAGGACTGGTTTTCCTACTGAGCCCTTGGTATTCACAGGTTGTTCTCTTTTCTTCAAAGGTCTCTTTAATTTTCCTGTAGGAAGTATTTATCATCCCCTAGTGCTATGTGTTTCTAAGTCCTTACATTTACCCTTTAGCCATTGCTGCTTAGCAATTTGAACTTCCTGTCTATTTCATTTCTTAGACATTTATATTACCTTCATTTGCTTCATTTACTGCATTTTTATATTTCTCCTTTCATCAATAAAACTCAATGTATTTTGTTTTATCCAAGGATTTCTAATAGCATTCGGATTTTTACCTACTTGATCTCCTGTTTCATCCACTGTTTCATCTCTCAAAGCTACCCATTCATCTTCTACTCTTCTACTGTATTCCTTTCCCCTGTTCTTGCTAATCTTTACCTAATGCTCCCTCTGAAACTCTCAACGACCTTCGGTTCTTTCAGTTTATCCAGATCCAATCTTCTTAAATTCCTTTTTGCAATTTCTTCAGTTTTAACCTACAGATCATAACAAATAAATTGTGGTCAGAGTCTGCAGCTGTCCATGGGTGCATCTTACAATTTAAAATTGTTGATGTCAGAATTCCAGGCGTGACACTGTCAGCACCTTGATGGTTGTGGACGGATGGAATGATGTCAGAATTCCAGGAGCGCTGGTTCCGATGTCAGCACGTTTCTCTCCAGAATGCCACTCCCACTGCAATACACACAAATTGTTTGTAGATGCGCGAAAAGTGATGTTGCACTCTGCATTAATAAACAGTTATCGGTTCAATTTGTACTTCGCCAACCTAACTCTCACACTGTTCAATCCCAAAGTGAATCAACAAGGAATAGGAAAAGGAAATCTGTTACAGTTACCACAGGAGTAAAAGTGTAAGAGATGGTACGTTTACAGTAATTTTTCAGTCCAATCTGATGCGCAAGTCATTTTTTGTAACTCAGCAGTCTGAAGTTGAGAAACCTGATATCAATACAAGGTCCGCTCTTGGATGCCTTCTGTATCTCACGTACGATCACAGCAACCTTTGATCCGTCTGCTCCATGTTAGTTTACATGACCTGAATGCAGATCACTTTCCATAAATCTTCTGTACCAATTTGTCTTTATATTCAGCCTTTCTGTAGTTGCATGAAGGGTAGACCAATGTCGAATTAATTTCGCAGCCCTGTTCCTTAAAGCGTGTAAGAATAAATACATGTCCAATATGTGCATCACAGTTCCTGTTTGTTCATATCTGTCAGTCTGGGCACCGAACTTGTGATCTGGAATTGGCACTTCAGTCTCGAATTAATATTAGACCACCTTTGATATGACTTGCCCCAAACAGAGAATTCTATTTCACATTGTCGCCTAAGTGACGTGTCGATGGCGTTTCCTTCTTACTTTTAATAAATTTTGTAGCTGATGACCTGCGACAAGCTGTTTCAGTTGACGCTTTTTGGCGGCTTGCATTAAGAGGGATTGTGACCAACACTAGTCTGCCTTCTTAGAAGAGTGGTCAGCGTGTCTGACTACTATGCAGCGGGCCTGGGTTCAATACCTGGCCGGGTCGGAGATTTTCTTCGCTCGGGGACTGGGTGTTGTGTTGTCCGCACCAACCTTTCATCATCATCAACATGGCAGATCACCCAGAATGGCGTCAACTGAAAAAACTAGCAACTCGATGGCCGAACGTCATACCAGGGGGGGGGGGACTCCCGGCAACCAGTGCCATACTATCATTTCATTTCATATGCTCATCAGTGCCGTATGTCACCGCCACGTGGTACAACTTATATTAACAATTTTGGGCTACCACCTCTCCAGCCGGCCGCGGTGGCCGTTCTGTTCTAGGCGCTGCAGTCCGGAACCGCGGGACTGCTACGGTCGCAGGTTCGAATCCTTCCTCGGGCATGGATGTGTGTGATGTCCTTAGTTAGTTAGGTTTAAGTAGTTCTGAGTTCTGGGGGACTGATGACCTAAGATGTTAAGTCCAATAATGCTCAGAGCCATTTGAACCATTTTTTGAACCACCTCTCCTCCCGTTAGCCGATAAATACAACTGGAATTTTTTTCATCACTATAATATGGTGTCTCTATGTCGAATTCCGTAATCCGTCCTCCCACACAGAGACAAGTTTTGCTGTTGAGCAGTCGCAGTGATTAGAAGTAGACCAGTGATTGCAAAACACTTCATGGAATTCATTTCCTATCTAGGATTCGAACAAGTTTCTTCCATGATTTAGGGATCTCGGCTTCAGAAGTAAGCTTTGGTGGTGATGAAATCTCAATCATCTGAAATTGTCCTTTTATCCTACAATTACTGTATACCTTTACTGTCGGTGAAACTATTAAATGTGTAACTCTGGAAAAGTGACTCTAAATGTTTTATAAATTCTCACCCGTCTCCACGTCATCATCACCATCATCATCATCACCATCATCAGCATCAGCAGCAACTATTTCGATCACTTGGTGATGTGGCCTCTTTGAGTCGGCGTGCAACGTAGAAACCCTGCAGGATCTTCCATTTCTGCCGATCTTGAGCTTCTCGTTGCCAATTCAGTCTGGTTGTGTTTTTTGAGTCTTTTCCATCGTCTCCTTGGTCTTTTTTTGGTAAATAGGACTCCAGTTTAGTACTTGTTTTGATCACCTGCCATCTTTCTTTAGAGCGACGTAACCAGCCCACTGCCGCTTCAGTGTATTCACTGTTTCCGTCATTGACCTTTGGTGTGTATATCATATCACCTGCTTAATTTATGTCTTTCTTTGTGTAGCCCAACATTGTTCTTTCCATTTTTCTTTAGGCTACTATTAGTTGTCTGACAAAGACCTCATTTAGTGCCCATGTCTCACAGCCATAAGTAACTACTGGCAATACACATTGGTCAAAAACTGTTTTCTTCAGCTCGGCCAACATCTTAGACTTCAGGACTGAAGATTATATTCCATAAGCCGTCTTGACAAAACAAGAGAAATAGCTGTACAAGACATAACCGACAAACATAAATTAAGCAAGTGGAGAATTCATACATGGTGGACAGAATGGGACACAATTGACAAGGGAAGAATGGTCTCCTTTTTCTTCCCCAGTATCCGAGAGCGGATGAATTTGAGGTACATAAACCCAACACGCGCTTTCTCACGGGCCACGTATCCTGTGCAATCCCTACACGTTTGGCCTAAGACAGACTCACATTTGTGCCTCTAGTGAGAATGGCTTACCTGAACACTTAGTGCTATTTTGCGAAGCTGTAGGAGATATAAGATCGACGTTGGGGAACAAAGACATAGAACAATTACTACGTAAACAGGATGACTGGAATTTTACAAACAACGCAGACGAGGTATTGCGTATATTACGTGCGGCATACAAATAGGAGGGACCATAGATTCGAAAAGAACTAAATCCACATTCGACAGGTGAGCAGTACGTAATAAAAGGCGCCGATACAATCAGAGACGCTGACTCAGAAGTGAAGTCGAGATACACATACAGTCATAGTAAAAGTAAGCTAAGGTTTTCTGACACTAAACTGAATCAATCTGAAAATATGACTCACTATGAGGTAGGTTGTTATACCAATTAATAACATGTAACACTCTCTGAAGATATGAGATTTCTTTTGCTGCGTCAGGTGTGACTGCCTCAAAGTTTTACCAAGTCCTTGCGCTAGCCGTCTCGAGTGGCCGAGCGGTTCTAGGCGCTAAAGTCTGGATCCCCGCGACCGCTACGGTCACAGGTTCTAATCCTGCCTCCGGCATGGATATGTTTCATGTCCTTAGGTTAGTTAGGTTTAAGTACTAAGTTCTATGGAACTGATGACTTCAGAAGTTAAGTCCCATAGTACTCAGAGCCATTTTAACCATCCTTGCGCTTGATTCAGCTGACTACAAGATATTGGTTGGTTGGTTTTGGGGAGGGGACGAAACAGCGAGGTTATCGGTCCCATCGGATTAGGGAAAGTTGGCAGAGGACGTCAGCTGTGCCTCTCAAAGGAACCATCCCGGCGTTTGCCTGAAGCGGTTTAGGGAAATCACGCAGGGAGGCACATTGTGGCCTACTTAACAAATACGTTGTTGGTTATTAACACAGTCAAGAAAATATATGTAAAACATGTGTAGCAAACACCTGGAAGGTATAAAGAAAAGTAATGTCAAAAAATTGTTCAAATAGCTCTAAGCACTATGGGCTTAACATCTGAGGTCATCAGTCCCCTAGACGTAGAACTACTTAAAGCTAACTAACCTAAGGACATCACAGACATCCATGCCCGAGGCAGGATTCGAACTTGCGACAGTAGCAGCAGCACGGTTCCGGACTGAAGCGCTTAGAACCGCTCGGCCACAGCGGCCGGCTAAAGAACTTTCACATCATACCTAAGAGAAATTTATTGTCGTCTCTTATTCCTTTATTTCGTATTTCGTTTATCTTCTTTATTTAAGTTAAGAACAAATATAAACATAATTGTGCATTTGCACTTCTTCATCTTGTAAAATTCTCAAAAATGTATTAGTAATAAAATTGTATGATGAAACATGTAAAATCACAAAATACAGGGCCTGCTATAGAGCAGCAGGTCTTTAGTTGAAAAATAAATAAATAAAAGTTCCCCACAATTTCGAACAAATATTGCAGTAAATAACACTTTCACTGCTGGTGTGCGATTAGCTCGGATGCTGACAGCGGCTGGGAGAGGTTTTCACAAAAGAACATAGACGGAATTAGCGGCACGGAAATATTCTTCGCAGAGGGAGTGGGTAAAAAAAAATTTTTTAAAGAGTAAAATGCCAGTAACGTAGTGCCCGGCGCGCCGGCAGCGCTCAGTTGCGGCCGCGACTGTGCCCGCGCCGGCCGCTCGCTAATTATTTCGGGTCAGGGCTGTGACTGGGGCCGGCAGCGCGCTGTGTGGCGGGGCGGCCTAATCAACCCGCGGCGCAGCGGGCGGCAGCCGCGCGTTATAACCGGCCTGGCGGCCCGGGCCACACTGCCGCCGCCGCCGCCGCCGCCGCCGGCGCTGTCTGCAAGTGTCGGCCGGAAGCCCGGGGCTGCCGAGCGGAGGCGCCGCCGGCTCGCCGTAACGCGATCGCGTCTCCGGCCACCGCCTCGTCCTTTAACACTGGCCCAGCTCTGCCAACCCCGAGGTTAAACGCGCACCGCCCACAGTGGACACGCCCCGCGGAGATATTCTTTGTAAGCGAATTATCTCAACCGCACTGTAACGCTAAAAAAGGACGCGAATTTCTTTTCTAAATTATGTCTTGGATCCCTTTCCCTTTTTTCTTTTAAACGTAGCAGACTACTATTTGTGGTGTGCGTACTGTAAGACCTTCGGTACACACACCATCAGATTATTTGACTTGTCGCTCTAACGAAGTAGGCGAGTGTCAGCAATATGTCTCGTGGTCTTATTGTGACGTGTTTATCTTCTGCCGTTAGGTCAGACGATAGAAATGCCACTTGCACGCTTAGAGTAGCATATTGACGGTGACCAACTTTCAACAGAAATTGATTAATTTTCACACACATTTATTAAAATAATAACAAGCCTAAAAATAACTTAACTTGCTTCTGGATGCTATTTACAGTTGACAATCTGAAGTTCCTTTGGTCTTGGTACGTTAATCTTATTCTCACACATCTCTGATACTTGTCAAAGTGTCTATTCATAGATCTTCATGGCTATGTACAGGAATATGGTAATCTTATTAGGTGCAGACTGAAACTTGACTATAGACTGGTAGAGACAAATGCAGACTAATGCAGACAGACTAATCGGAGGTCTGTACACTCGTTATAATACCTCGAGCGTTCAGGTATCACTGCGTGAGTTTGATCCGCGAGGTGAAAAGGTTCTACGTTAGCAGCAATCTCATTGGCTGCGTTACATATTAATACGCGGATCGGCGGAAGCAGAATTTGGTCCGTCTCTAAGACAGCGCCATCTCGTAGTCCGTACGAGCGCTCCGCCTGCGTTGTTGTGCTTAGCGGGGCGCGCTCTATTCGGAAAGTTGTGTACGCGCTGACTACGCGGAACTATGTACACAACACTATTATTGTGAGACACGTGAAGGATCGTGTATATAATTTGGTATATCAGTTGCTCAAAATAAGTGTTGCACCACATATGTACGGTTTCACAAGCTGCGACATCGTTGCGAAAAAACAGTCACACGTATATGTAATAAGTTTCCTTTAATTTACGTCTATGGTCACAAAATTTTTTTTTAGCAGATTACCGGTTTCGGTCTTTAATGAGCATCATCAGATCTGCAGCAAAAATGGGAGTGTATTTATGTTTTTCCCATTTTTGCTGCAGATCTAATGATGATCATTAAATACCGAAACCGGTAATCTGCTAACAAAAAGCTTGTGACCATAGACGTGAATTAAAGGGAACTTATTACTTATGTACGGGTTTATTCATACGTACCTCTGCGGGTTTCAGGAGACGACCACTATAGAAGTACAAGACATAGTGAAAATGAGGCATGACAGTGACAGAGGATTTACCACAGATTCGATACGTAATATGCGCCTTGGACATGTAGATAAATGCATGCGGCCCATTCTGCCGCATCAGATTACATCGCATTTGCCGTGTTTTTTTGAGTCATCACTCTTCTGTCCCCTTGAAGCGGTCCACCACAGTTCCTCTCCTGTGCTAACCTTTTCATCTCAGAGTACACTTGCGACCCACGTACTCAGTTAATTACTGGAGATATTCCAAACTCTGTCTTCCTCTTCAAATGTTACCCTTTACAGCTCCGTCTAGTACCATGGAATTTATTCTCTGAAGTCTTAACATATATAGAAAATGTGTGTGAATTCCTAAGGAACCAAACTGCTGAGGTCATCGGTCCCTACACTTACACACTACTTAAACTGACTTATGCTAAGAGCAACACACACACCCATGCGGCCGGCTGCTGTGACTGAGCGGTTCTAGGCGCTTCAGTCTGGAACCGCGCGACCGCTACGGTCGCAGGTTTGAATCCTGCCTCAGGCATGCATCTGTGTGATTTCCTTAGGTTAGTTAGGTTTAAGTAGTTCTAAGTTCTAGGGTACTGATGACCTCAGATGTTAAGTCCCATAGTGCTCAGAGCCATTTGAACCATTTTTGAACATCCATGCGCAAGGGAGGACTCGAACCTCCGGCGGGAGGCGCCGCGCAACCTGCGACATGGCGCCTCTAAACGCGTGTCCACACCTCGCGGCTTCAACATGTACTGTATAATAGTAACCAACAAGGAAAGAGGGTCATAGTGATCTGTCCTTCATGATCAAATAAAAAAACAGTCAAATTCTCCTAATATCTCATTTATTAAAGTGGCCTGTTTCGGTACGTTTAATCGGCCGTCTTCATACACTGAACCGATAAAGAAACGTATAGGCATGCATATTCAAATACAGAGATAAGTAAAAAGGCAGAATATGGCGCTGCGTTCGGCATCGCCTATATAAGACAACAAGTGTCTGGCGCCGTTGTTACATCGGCTACTGCGCCTTCAATGGCAGGTTATCAAGATTTAGGTGAGTTTGAAGGTGGTGTTATAGACGGCGCACGAGCGACGGCACATGGCATCTCCGAGGCAGCGACGAAGTGTGATTTTTCCGTACCACCATTTCACGAGTATACCGTGAACGTCAAGAATCCGATAAAACGTCATACCTGTGACAGCGTTAAGGCAGGAAAAAGATCCTGCAAGAATGGGACCAACAACGACTGCAGAGAATCGTTCAATGTGACAGAAGTGCAACCCTTCCACAAATTTCTGCAGAATTCAACGCTGGGCCATCAACAAGTGTCAGCCTGCGAACCATTCAACGAAGCATCATCGATATGGGCTTTCGGAGTCAAAAAAGATGGTTCAAATGGCTCTGAGCACTATGTGACTTAACTGCTGTGGTCATCAGTCCCCTAGAACTTAGAATTACTTAAACCTAACGAACCTAAGGACATCACACACATCCATGCCCGAGGCAGGATTCGAACCTGCGACCGTAATGCTTTCGGAGTCGAAAGCCCGCTCGTGTACTCTTGATGAATGTACGACAAAAGGTTTACGCCTCGCCTGGGCCCGTCGACATCCATACTGGACTGTTGATGACTAGAAACATTTTGCCTGGTCGATCGAGTCTCCTTTCAAATTGTATCGATCACATGGACTAGTACTGGTATGGAGAAAACCTCACGAATCCACGGATGCTGCATGTCAGCAGGGGAGATCAAGCTGGTGGGGGCTCTGTAATGGTGTGGGTCGTGTGCAGTTGGAGTGGTATGGTACCCCTGAAACGTCTAGATGCAACTCTTACAGGTGACACGAACGTAAGCATCCTGTCTGATCACCTCCATCCTTTCGTGTTCATTGTGCATTCCGACGGACTTTCGCAATTACAGCAGGACAATTCTCCACCCCATGCGTCCAGAATTGCTACAAAGTGGCTCCAAGAATACTCTTCTCAGTTTAAACACTTCCGCTGGCCACCAAACTCCTCAGACATCAACATTGTTCAGCATATCAGAGAAGTCTTGCAACGTGCTGTTGACAAGAGATCTCCACCACATCGTACTCTTAAGTATTTATGGACTGCCCAGCAGGATTCGTGGTGTCAGTTCCCTCCACCACTACTTCAGACATTAGTCGAGTCCATATCAATTCGTGTTGCGGTTCTTCTGCATGCTCGTGGGGACCCTACACGCTATTAGACAGATGTATCATTTTCTTTGGCTCTTCAGTGTTTTATGAGAACTGCGAAGATACAAAAGTGCTTGTTAATAAGGGAAGTCAGCATTTACATAACATTCACAAAACGTAGAAATACTATAGCGTGATATTTGGATGGAGCTTCACAGAACGTGTATAAGAGATCAGAAATAGTAGTGCGTGGTTTTTAAGCATTTAGCTGGAGCTGTTGGCGTAGTGAACAGCTGCGTGCGGTCACAACGGTAAATGCTGCAAGTGGCTATTCTGTCATGGGTGAAACATTGTACGAAGGCGTTTGCATTTACTTACGTAAAAAGCATTATAAATTGTGAATAAAACTTAAAAATTACAGGAAAATTGTATGTAAAGCATTGTAGAAATGTAGCTTTTCAAACAAATAATGCAAGTCTTTAATAATCTCGCTATCAATTTATGAATGTATTTAAAACAGAAATATCAATAGAAACAGTTTCAGGATCATTAAACACCAGCTGGTGACGGTTCTTCGTACTTACAGCGACGCAGTTTCCGTGTAAATATCGATAGGATCGTTATTGGTAGTCAAAGATTATGCTGTAAAATGCCATTCGCTCGAAGATGCTGCACAACGGCTGCAGGCGACCAATCTTGTACGTGGAGGACGCTGTTACCTTGGAGACGTCGTTCATGTAACTATTAATGGTTAAAATGTATTTACAGGACGCTCTTCCCACGGTCATGTCGTAACTGCAATAGCCGTTGGCTGTCGTGGCGGCATGTAGGAAACGACGTGACAATTTCGATGAAGGCATCTTGTGTCGATGCAAAACACACTGCAGGTGTTAGTTGATTTTAGTCATACATCCTATTTTCCTGTCTCTCCTTCTTGAAAGTGCTGTCCATAGTTTCCTTTCCTTGCGGATTCTGAGAAGAATCTTCTCATTCCGTACCTTATCAGTCCACATTATTTTTAACTTTCTTTCGTAGCACCACATCTCAAGTGCTTCGATTCCCTTTTGTTCCGGTTTTCCACAGCTCATGTTTCACTACTGTACAGTGCTGTGCTTCAAACGTACGTTCTCAGAAATTTCTCCCTCAAATGTAGGACTATGCTTCATACTAGTGCATTTCTCTTCGTCAGGAATGCCCTTTTGGTCAGCGCTTGGCTGCATTTTATATTCTCCTCGCTGCATTCGTACCGGGCTACTTTGCTGCCTGAGCAGCAGAATTTTTTAACTGTATCTGCTTTGTGGCTACCAATTCTGATGTTAAGTTCCTCGATATTCGGCAGACAAGCAGCCGAGTGAGCGGATTTCCAAGATAGCTTCCCGTCGTAGAGACACCTCGACTGTGTTCTCGCACATAATAAAGGAATATCTGAAATCATTGCTTTTATAACAGGAGGTCGGACATCACCCTGGTACTAATCCACCACCACACTGCAACCACACTAAGCGTGCAGAGCTAAAATTCTGCCCGACCACTAGCAGCACAGCTCCGCCACGCACTACAGAGGTCATTCACCGTCACTTTCAACACTCGTAATGCTTCATCTTGAGTTGTTGTTGAGCTACATTTTAACACTCAATAAAATTAAATTTCACACAATTTATGTTATGCTGATAGCCAGTTATACCGGAAGATTGTTATTAACTTTTTAAAAAACCCCGAAGCGACGTGAATGAAGCTGAGACCAGCAGTTCAATATAAGATACTGGTAGCAAATGTCAAGAAATACCCAAAAAATTGGATAAACGTTGAACGTGCGACGTTGATTTCGACGGATGATGGATTCAACAAGCAGTGGTGACGCACGGTATTGTAGCAAATTCATGTAACAGTTTCATGTGGTACGGTAGCACTACCTCTTCCTCTTTGATCTCTGTCATTAGTGTGCTAGAAAGAATTGCAAAACAAAATAGTTGCTGTATGTTAATAAAGTGTTTCTGGGACCATATGCGTGTATCTTCTTCTTTTCTGAGTGAAAAAAAGATGCGAGCTTAGGAATGCGTAAAGTTCGGTCAGGGGAAATTTCCATTTCGTGCAGAAGGGTAACGTGGTGAAATGTGTTAAATTTCCTTTGTTTAATGCAAGAGACGAATCAGCAAAGCGTCGCTCTAGCGCGAGCACCCACTTCAGACTGTGATGAACAGCTGTTAAAATTTGCAACACAGCCTCCAATATTTACTCGCGCTCGGTGTAACTGATTTTCGCTAATCTGAGTACACCTCTGGGAAACGGCAGCGATCCATCACAGTTCCCCCCTACACCGTCGTGTATGTTCAAGTAGCGTCACCTCAGTTTCGCCAAAAAGCTATAGAATCTTAAGCTAATTGACATACTGTATCAGAATTCCAGTTAACAGAGAAATTCGAATTTTGCCTACTTTTCCCGATACGATATTACTGGCGTCGCGTTAACTGTAAACACACAGTCTGTGTAAATGATCACGAAACCCGCCCGGCCTGCCCATGTGGCCGAGCTGTTCTAGGCGCTTCAGTCTGGAACCGCGTGACCGCTACGGTCGCAGGTTCGAATCCTGCCTCGGGCATGGATGTTTGTGATATCCTTAGGTTAGTTAGGTTTAAGTAGTTCTAAGTTCTAGGGGACAGATGACCTCCGATGTCAAGTCCCATAGTGCTCAGAGCCATTTGAAGCATTTTGGAAACCCACCCAACACGACAATTACAGCTACACCTATGTAAATATTTTACCTGCAGATACGTTTGCCCTCTTTAAACTACAATATGGTGTGTGGTGGTGAGCACATGGAGAACCACAATTATATCCCCTCACCTCCTCTACAGATTGTGCGCAAGCAGAAGGATTGCCATTATAATACGAAGACCTCGAGTGTAAACAGTGCTAAGGGGCAAGTGTTTTGTTTTGAGAAGCTGCGTAGCAAAGTTTCAATAAAATCTCATAGGAAGACAGTTCAGGTACGTGCAATGTGGTTCTTTGTTCATATAATTCGTTCTTCTGAATTATATCTACAGCGACGACATATTTTAGTAATGGTACCAGAGCATGCTGGGAAGTAATGCCTTCGAATTTTCAAGCGAAAACTCATAATACTTTCAAATAAAATAGACTTTATTAAGGCTCTACATCTTGATTTCTACATGTATATTTATCGATAAGATGACTCTGGTGACGAACACATTTCTCCCAACGAGAGCTATTTTTTGACACCGTCACCGTAGAATTTTTGACTCTGTTGTCGGAGCCACAACCTCACCTTTGTTTGCACCACTTCATGGCTATCAAAGTAAAGTCATCCAAGGAAAAAATGGTTCAAAAAGGCTCTGAGCACTATGGGAGTTAACAGCTGAGGTCATCAGTCCCTTAGAACTTAGAACAACTTAAACCTAACCAACCTAAGGACATCACACACATCCACGCCCGAGGCAGGATTCGAACCTGCGACCGAAGCGTCATCGAAGGAGCTTTGTAAGTTTCGGAAACGGAAGAAAATCGGATTAGACCAAGTCGGAACTGTATGGACGTGAACCTAACGCGTCGGATTGTAGCTGGTGTTGCAGCGCTCGTGTGTGGTCTGGCGTTGTCGTGCTGAACTAGAGGGTGCTCCATGTGTCGACCAAGGTTTCTGCGGCTAACAACTCGACTGCAGCACACTGTCTCGTACTCATCGGGATGTCGGTAGCTCGTGGCCTAGTGGCTAGCGTTACTGCCTTTGGATCACGGGGTCCCGGTTTCAATTCCCGGCCGGGTTGGTGATTTTCTCTGCCCGGCGACTGGATGTTTGTCTTGTCCTTATGATTGCATCTTCATCTTTATCAATCGTGACAGTGGATCGATTGAACTGTGTAGAAAATTGGACTGTGAAAAAATTGGGACTTTGTACGGGCGCTGATGACCACGCTGTTGAGCGCCCCACAAACCAAACATCATCATCATCACTCATCGGGATAGTTGCGTCCCACAGTCATGTTGAGTGCTATAATTCGGAGCCCTCTAGCGGCAGAGTGTTGCAACTTGAGTCACCGAAGCGAGAGAGCCGACTGAGTAATAAGCTTCAAATGTTCTATCTCAACTGTTTCTGTAAACAGAATAGAAAATTACTTATCGCTACGACCTCGCAAACTCCATGCCAAATTTTATTCTTCAAAATTCGTCAATGAGTACTTACCATTGTTTCCTTTCCAACTGACTGCACTTAACATCGATTAGCAGTGGGTGAGTTATTATGCTGAATGGAGAAATACTAGAACAGGAGCAAAATTTTAAGTATCTTGGAAGCAGGATAGACATCGACTGAAAGTGCACCACAGAAATTAAAACAAGGATAGCAATGTCAAAAGAGGCGTTTTATAAGAAAAGGAGTATTTTCTGCCGTCCAGAGTGACCGAGCGGTTCTAGGCGCTACAGTCTGGGTCTGCGCGACCGCTACGATCGCAGGTTCGAATCCTGCCTCGGACCTGGATGAGTGTGATGTCCTTAGGTTAGTTAGGTTTAAGTCGTTCTAAGTTCTAGGGGACTCATGACCTCAGCTGTTAAGTCTCATAGTGCTCAGAGCCATTTGAACCATTTTTGAGAATTTCCTGCTGCGGTCTGGACAAAGAACTCAGGAAGAGACTCATGAAATGTCTTGTATGGAGTGTTCTTCTATATGGCGCTGAAACATGGACTATGATGAAGAAAGACAGAGAAAGGCTGGAGGCTTTTGAGATCTAGACATGGTGGAGGATGGAAATAAGTTGGATGGACAGAGTAAAAAATGAAGAGGTACTGAGAAGATTGGGAGAGGAAAGACAGTTACTAGATGTAATAAAGAGAAGAAAAAGAAATTGGATTGGGCATATATTAAGAAAAAATGGCGGACTGATAAAAACAGTTTTAGAAGGTTATGTAGAAGGGAAAAGGAAGCGAGGAAGGAAGAGATTCCAGATACCGGATGACATGATGGACGGTACAACATACAGCAGCCTTAAGAAGGAAGCAATGGATCGCAGAAAATGGAGAGGCAAAGGACCTGCTAATATAGCAGATAACTGACGATGATGATGAGTTATTAAAGTTTACATTATGAGCCAATTTACGAAGCTTTAGGGCCAAAGCTCTCAAAAATATAAATTTAAATTATCCGAATTACTTCAGTGTTTGACAGTAAGGTTTGCAAAAAGCTATTTCTGCAATAATAGTATTAACAACACATAACAACTGCAAAGTTTAATCTATGATTCATAATGATATAAAATTTATTTTAGCAAGCACCTTGCTATATCACATAAACGTTGTGAAGGATGGACCTTGTATCTACCATCACCCTGTCTCCTAAATCCACGTATTCTGTGGTAGGGATGCAGCATTGTTTACTTTCTTAAATAAATACTCATATTTACCTGGTTTCTAAGCACATTTGGAATCGGAAACGTATTCAGGACCATCCACATAATCCTAAAGATACGTAAGAGACGTCCCTGAAAAGCATTTTCGTGGTACGAATACCGCACGTCTTATTATGATTGGCAACCACGTTTTTAGCATTTACCACTGTGAAGATGCAAACTCCGTAACAAAGCTACCATTAGCGAGAATCTGAAACTTGAGACTGAGCTAACATACTTCGGTTTATATTGGAGCTATCAACTAAAATGAATAAAGCACACCGTTTTCCATATTTTATAGCAGTAACTATTTCTTATGAACTCTCCCTTACCACTGTTTACAACTGAGGTATTCATACAAGCTCGATTTCCTTCAGTTTTACGCTCATCGCCGTTACACGATATTGGTACTGAAAGAAGTAATACGTATCTACACGCTTACTAGAACATGATCTTCCAGTAGTTAAAAACTTCCCCAGGATAACGCGTTTCGTAAAGCCGACCTTAATGAGCATTTGAATGACGCTCTCGCACTGACAAGAAATTTGTCACGAATGTCGTGGCTCTTCTAATTTCCCATCTCTTCCGTTAATCCACCTATTAATTCGAGAACCATGTACAGTACTGACGAACTGGTTGAGCGAGAGGGTTATGACAATCCTCATAACTCTTCCCATACTTTTTAGACTGTTATACCCTAGGCAGTATTTATGTGCTTGATCTACATCAAATCAACCAGTACGGATGCTCCTAGATACATCATGGTTATATATGAAGTGTGAGAAAATCGCTCTCCAAGCATTATTTTGACAGCGTGTCCTATTCGCATGAACTTCTTCCCATTCTTCCTTCTCCCATTGTTGCTTCGCGAACGCTTGGTTGTAAAATGTCTGAGGACTTAGGCCTTTGTCTGATACTGCACTCATAAGGTTGAATTTAACCTGACATTTATACATCCCTTTGTCAATAAATTCGCTTTTCCTAGCCACGAAGTCAAATCTAAATCGAAAGAAGCAAAGCAGTTTCTTCAAGTTTTTAATACACATAGCGAAATCAGTAAAGTCGCATATCCGAGGCAAGTAAAGTCAATGTTCGTTTATATTAGTAACGATAAGACTGCGACTCTTAATTCTATCACTGACGTAAACTTCTAAAAGTACCTCTGTCAGGTGATAAATCTAGCACCGCCTTCTAATGGTTCTTTGGTGTGCTACTGAACTATCAGCGCCATCTATTGGATCTTTGGTGTTCTACGCCGTCACTAAGGTAAACATCCGAACTACTAAGCTCAGCAGGTTCCTACAATTTTAAATAACAATATTTTCTCCCCGCCGTCAGGTTTTCATGAAATAATGCCAGTATGTTGACCCAAACTACCATCAAATCAGAGGTTCTACGGACTCAACTAAGAACAAAATATCTATTAAACGTGGGCACTAAAATGCATACCTTAACAGCTATGTTTAGTAGAATAGATGTGTTTCACACTAGCTATGATGAAAAAGTGTTCATAGCTCTTAAAATATCCATTTTAGACACCATGTTTACTAGGCATTTGTTTCTCGTTTTGGTCAGTAATTCCTCCTCCCAAAATATGGAAAGGAATGACCTTTCAGTAGAAGGAATCTGTTTCATGACATGGAAGATGACCTCTTAAGCAATTCATTTTAGAACCTATCATTACTACATGTTTATTTTTTTCCTTTTTTATGTATAAGGAAACTACAGTTGGTGGGGGTATTCTAGTACATCCTGTACATAGTGTAGAAATAATGACGCTAATTTAGATCACACATTATTATTTAAAAGTAATCTACAATCAGAAAATCCCTGTCATATTCATTCCAAAAACATCGCGGCGTACTGAGAACTATAAACTCAAATGCCAGTGATAACAATAATGAGCAGATACAAAAAACTAACGTACAGAAATTAGTACAAAGTCGTCGACAAATGTAATAAGAATCGATTCTTTATACAGCACGCAAGGAAACCAAGTAAACATACAGCAGAATATACCTACAGCCAGAAAAATACCTTATAGTCTGAGCAGCTGTTAGGTTTAGACAGAGCAAGATTTAAAAACTTACGAAGTATCGAAATGGGTGGAGAACGAAACCACCGGTTGTTTCAAAACATTATAAGAAATGCTTCACGTATTTAAGTTTCAAACAACTTCAGCAGAAAACGAAAGTCAGAAATTGTGAATCAAATTTGTGTAAAAATAGTACAGAAACTAGCTGAGTTACTGGATGACAAACTGTCTCAGTCGCACCTACGTCTCTCTCTCTCTCTCTCTCTCTCTCTCTCTCTCTCTCTCTGTTTTGTCGTCAACTCTGCATCTCCTGTACCTTTTCCCACGAATTATAAGCCTATCCTGCAACGGGCCCTTTCGGCACCCAGCAGAGAGAGATTCAAACGCCCAAAATAATCGCAGATTACTCAATAACGGCATTCGCAAATATCAGTAAAATGTGGTGACAAACTATGCATTGTTCTGAAACTGTGTTCTGCCTTCAGATAATTGGTGGTATGAGCTGCTCAACAAGATTATTAGAAGCTGAAAAAGCAAACCTAAGTTGGGAGCTCGTAATTTACCTATAGGCGAATCATATAACGCACAGCAATGTTCTTGCAGATTAGGAAGAAACGAAACTGTTTCTTATGGTATTTTCTGACAGTAAATGGAAGATTCTCTTAACTTTGCTATAATCATTAGAAAAGGTTAATGAGCAGATTACGAGCATTCATGTAACTGCAATAAGTGAATTTCCATCATACCATTACAGCCGATTTATTTCCTTTGTGTGTGTCTTCCACTCATAGAGTGTAAATGACATAATATTCGTGTTAGAATACATCCACAACACAGAGCTCCGCAGTTGTCCACCAGCTGTGCTACATCTCTTTTGCGTGCAACAGCGAAATCTGGCGACGGGACGTATCATCTTTATCCCGCGGGCTATCAGTGCCTCTTCGTTCCTCTGTATCTGTTTTTTGTCTGGCTGCTAGTCGGAAATAAAGCGACATTGAAATTCTGAGCCCTGTTACAGAATTTAAAACCGCTAACGGCGTCTCTTTCAAATAATGGAAAAACCCGCCAGTTTAAACGTTGACAGCTACACTGCCGACAAGGGCGGGCGGAAAAAAATTAGCGCTGTTTTGTATTTGAGCGAGGAACGACACCAGGTTTGTATTTTGCGCCCTTCCCCGATGCACGTACCGCACGTGTGAGAACAGAAATTCTGAAACGGCCAGGAAAGTCAGGTTTAAAAATATAAGCACTGGTTTGCTCTGTGACAGGGCGACCTATGACGAGCGGCATGAAATATGGATGTGCGGCCGCGCTGAAACTTTGATGTCAGCGTGATCACCCCTTGTCAAAATCCACTTGTTTGAACTTTGACCGATGCCCGGCGTCTGGCGGACCTCTCGTGACGACACGCACCTCCTGGACAGCCCTGGGTGGCAAGTATGGATCTAGGCTCGGACACAACGCACTGGAGCCACTCGGGTGGTTCATTGACGACTAGTGAGGACAGTATGATAGCCACTGATGTCCTGTTCCCATGATATTGTAGTAACTGCAGCGTCAAAGATTGATTCTAGAAGAGAATATCAGTAGAGTAGAGCTTAAGTCTTCGCTGAGACCATTCCACTGCTCGAGTTCATTTTTTAGACACAATAGTCTGACCATATGCTGCTTAAGCGACATGACACCGAAACGATGATAGAAAAAATTATCCAAGTGCGAGCGCCTCTCGCGCCCTGGTCGTTGTGTACAAACTTAATTACGTGTATATACAGTGCATTCATGAAGGGTGTCTACGATTTCTGCCTGTCGCCGACATTGATTCTGGCGAGATATCATTCTCAGGTATTTCTAAACTTCCGAGAATTCTTTTGATTTCACTTTTGAAGTAGGATAACAAATGACGAAAGAAATATTTTTTTTGTCGTATGGTGTAACTAAAAATTAGCAATTTCTGACTTTTTCCCAGGTACCAGGACTTGGGAACTTTCACGTTAGCTTTCCAACATTAGTATTAATAATAAAGGGACTCGCAAGGGCAACAGGTCATGACTTTATTGACTTATGATGAATATGAGGCACTCTCGAGTAGTATTCCCTGCATGTCTGCGTGATTAAGTTACTAACTTAAAGCGTAGGTGAAAAGTGTGGAAGATGAGAATTGTAGAATATAAAGTCTGCAGTGGCCGGCAGATATAGTCTGTCGGTAAACTGAAGAGCGAGCAGCGCTTTTGGTGGCGGAAGTGGCGTTTCCCGGAAGAACGTTGCCATCGGCCTACAGCGGCACCCAAAGTATGGTGCCCGTTATCTGTCTAGCGCTGTAGATCGGCGTGCAGTTATATACGTCACTTCTGTTCGTGGGATCTTAGTTGCCAGTGTCAGTGTGTTAACTTTGTATACTTACTGCTATTCTTCGATATCCGGAAGTGATGGATAATTGTCTAGCATTTCAAGAAAATTTGCAGCATACGAAGAAGAGGAAGTATTTGCGGAGTAACGAGCGTTCGATCGTCTCTAATGTTATTACAGCGTGTATTAAAGAGGCGACCCAAAAAGAACTGTTGACTAATATTACCAGTCCCAATCAAAGGGCTGCAGTTTATGCAAACGTCAGCCTCAGCCAATAGAACACATAAGGAAGGAACGTAAAATATAAGCCGCATGGTTTAATGGAATCGCCACGAAGGAAACATAATTTTGGGAGGAAACCTATCGTTATAGACAGTTTCAAAATCACGTAAAACCTTTGATGCTTATAGAACACTAAATCTCTATCTCGGTCACTATTCACCTGATTCTTACTGCTTAAAACATGTGCGCAATAGCTATTCTAAACACTGCTGAAATTTCCCTCGAAATATGTACACCGATTCTGGACTTCTTAGCAAAAAGCTTGACATACGAGGTGTGTTCACATATTAATTTCTATTTTTTGGTAAGAACTTTATTTGTTAATCTACAGCAATGTTATCCTCTTCAAAATATTCCCCATTACATACTACACGCTTATGCCAGTGCTTTTTCCAATTCTCAAAACGCTTTAGGAACTGTTTCTTCGGGATAGTTTATAGGTCTCTTAACTGTGCATTTTTTAATCTCATCCATGCTTGTAAAACTACTGTCCTTCCAGGCCTGCTTTGAAATGTTTATACCACTTGCCTGGCAAAGGTTTACTCATAACAGGCTCACCAAAAGCAATATTTACCATTTCTAAAAATTTCATACACTTTATTCTATTCTTATAACAAAATTTAATACAGATGCTCTTATTTATTGTTATACAAAACAAATAATCGTTGATGCTACCAAAACACATGTAACCTTCCTCACAGCTGACAACAGAGTAAATACCCAATATCTATAACATTATACATATACTTTTGAGGCATGTTTACGAAGACAGTGGCAAAAAAGTAGTGCAAATCGGAGTAATAAAACACACAAAATTATAAATTTCTGCTTACTTTTTAAACACTCTTCGTGTTGCAAGAATTGTTAAGATTCTATGCAGTCCTTCAAAGAAAACTTCTACCTTTTAGTACAAACACAAAGTAAGAACAAGCCTTAAATTCTACAGACTGATTGCATTATACAGGGTTCGTTTTACAATTAGCAATAGAGGAACATACATTCACATGAACAATCATTTGGTTCTGTGTTTGTAGTAGAATCCTGACTACCGTTCTTATGTTAATATTATTTACTCTATAATGTTGTGTTTCGGAAGAAGCTATCGTTTTTTGAATTGGTTATGGTCTTAATGCTTTTGTCTAAAAATAAACGCAGACGACACGTATCTGTGCACGGCGTCGCCATAGATTTAAAGCGCGCACCGCGGCAGGGCCGGTACTACATTGTGAATAGAAGCCCCTTGTGACGTAGCTGGGTTAGCAGAGTCGAGACTTGCTCGCTCGCTCTTCAGTTTACCGACAGACCAAAAATAGCGGTCACCGGAAACGCGGGACAATACGGTGCCTTTGGGGAGGCCCGGCCTCCGGAGCCACCTGTGCAGGGCAGCACGTGGCGAACACGGGAATTTCGTTTGCCTAGGGGCGATATGACCGACACGATCATTGGGTAGAATCTCAAAAATGGCGTTGTAGGGATTTCGACGATGTTAGAGCGTTCGATATTGGCCGAAACTGAGTATTTTTCCGTCGCGTTTTCGTAAGCTTGGAAGACGGGAGAGTTGTAGAAAAGACTACGCCATCGAGCGGTACGTACTTGGCGTCTTGGCCATCGTCTTCGAAGGGAGCGGACTTCGACTTGGACGTCGGCGAGTTAGGACGCATCCCGCGAGATCTAAGACGCGAATTGTTCCTCTGTGCAGAATAGTGCAGAGAGGGATTTTTCTCGTATTGGAGTTACAGGTTTTGTCAAAAGAAAGTTGGCACATGATTTCTAACTTGCAGGATTTTTGCTGTCCTGTGGGGTGGAAGTTTGAGAAGCAACTTTCAATTGAGATTACCTCAGACTGGGATTGCTGAGATTCGGAGACGGCAGAGCCATCCGAATTATCCATATCTTCCCCATAGGGCCAGTTTGAGTGATTGCCTTCACAGCAGGTGTAGTATTGCGCGTTATTTTTAGGTCTACATGACGAGGTTCAGGGCCAGAGATAAATGGTCTGTATCGCAGCATTGCAGCAACGCGCGTTCCATGCAGACTTCTGCGCTTAGAGCTCTTTGTGTGCTCAGAAGCTAGATTTTCACCAATACTTAACCACTTCCAACAACGTATCTAATATTCCTGACCTTGTAGTTATCCTTACGAGGTGCTGAGTATTCAACAACGTAGCTGCCGGTAATTGGGGCGCGTAGCTGCAAATTAGTTAATGTGCCGTTCTCAGGAGTGTGTGTGGGTGGTCAAAAATCTTCATATTTTTGTAATTTTTGTTAGTTATGGGAAGTATCAAAATTAAATACCAGTGTAACAATCGAGTTATTGACTTCATTGCAGCTAGCATTTAACCTGCCCCAGTAAGCTTTACATGTACCCTAGTCACTGCACGGCTTGCCCAGACGGAAAGGAAAGAAGGTTTGCGGTCTTCTATGTCAACGACGGACAGATAAGCTTATACGTGTACTGCGATGCCTTGCATGTTGCAAAATTTCACGACTATACACGTTTTGATGGGTGAAATTGGGAGTATCAAAATATGTGAGGTAAATGGTCGTATCTTTAGACTACATTGAGATAGAAGCTTAACATCATTTCACCACAAAAGGATAATAGATTTCAGTATGTGACATAAATTTCAAATTGATACGCCCACCCATTCCTGAAGAAAAGGTTCTCAACAGACAGATGCGTGGCGTCAGACAGCCAGATAAGGAATGATAATTTTTTTCTTACGATATAATTAAAAACTAAGAATTTTTGGAATTTTTCCTTTGGTTTTACTGTGAAACCTTGCTTCTTGCCAATGTTCTTGATTATAGTTCAACGGGAAGTTCAAAAATGTTCAGATGTGTGTGAATTACTAAGGGACCAAACTAATTAAACTAACTTATGCTAAGAACGACACATACACTCATGCCCAGGGGAGACTCGAACCTCCGGCGGAAGCGGCCGCACAGTCCGTGACAAGGAGCCTCTAACCGCGCGGCCACTCCACCCTGCCAGCAGGAAGTACCTTACAGGTTTTGCTGAATGAGTTTGCGAGTATCAAAGTATGTGACATGTATGACCGTATTTTTTGACTGCATTGACTCAGAAGCCTCAATTTTTTTACACCGCGAAGGGACTGTAGCCCTTAGTATGTGACATAATTTCCAGCATGATACATCGTCCCGTTCCTGAGGAAAGGGCTTTTAACAGTCCGACAGACAGACAGACAACAAAGAGATCCTGTAAGTATTGAGGTACGGAACCAAAAAAATTAACGCTTGATGAAATGATGACCGAAATATTGTCACCACATAACGGCAAATGATTCTGGAATATTAAAAATGTTCAAATGTGTGTGAAATCTTATGGGACTTAACTGCTAAAGTCAACAGTCCCTAAGCTGACACACTACTTAACCTAAATTATCCTTAGGACGAACACACACACCCATGCCCGAGGGAGGACTCGAACCTCCGCCGGGACCAGCCGCACAGTCCATGACTGCAGCGCCCAAGACCGCTCGGCTAATCCCTCGCGGCTGGAATATTAGTATGTGCCTAAATCGCAGTGACCAAAGAATTGTTAGTATGACCAGTGGATTCTTTATTGACGACATAGAAGAAGTGCGCTGTCTTGAGTTTACCGTTGGTCGCTCGAACAACAGAGAGCACCTCGTCTCTGAAAATACAGCTAGCGGTTCCAGTTTCTAAGAACGGTTCTTGGACCGACGCGCGTTATCAAATGCTTACATACCTATGGACGTAAACTAACGAATTCTTTCTCGTAATTTCGTCAATGTTGCGTTTTATTACCTGGTGACTAGTTTCCAACTACCAAGTTCATTTTCAAGCTAGGCTTATGAAAGCTAAAATAAAAAAAAAATAATAAGAACATAAAAAATAATTTGTGAATCAAAATGCAGTTCTTAAGATATCAATAGTTGTTCACTGAACTGCAGCACACCTGCACTAATAGTGCCTGGTTAGGTGACAATCAGTCACACACACACACACGCACACACACACACACACACAGGTAATACACTCACGATACATGGTGACGTGAAAACTCACACCAGTTTCGCAATGTAGATCTACTCATGAAGTGCAGTTGAACTAAACTAAGGACTACTGATGGAGAGAATTCGATGGCAAACAGTTGATATCACTAGTGTCTCGTTCGGTATCCGTGCGTGCGCCTACAACCAATAGCGCGTCGCACCTCAAATGCAAATTGTTCAGGCGCATCTTTATACAGCGCGTCACATATCTTGAAACGTCCCCTTTGAACAATTATACAGGACTGTGCTTATCCTGACACACAATATATATATTTTTTTTTTTTTAGCGCAACGCAATCTGACTTTCAAAATTCCCTACAAAAGAATGGCCCTGACTAACATTAACCTATAACTTTCACAAATCACTTACCTCACAAAAATCTTCGTTACTCAAGCTACAGCAATACAGCGAGCGCCACTACTGCCAGCTAAATAAAAGATTCAAACTACCGAAGACACTAACTACTAATAGGCATAGTTAGCAAATGAAAGATTTTAATAGAGAACAAACAATGTATTTACCTTAATAGTGTTGAAAAATTATAATATACATAACAGATCATGACATCCAGTCTTAGAAATTTTCAAACTCCGCCATCTCTCTCCCCACATCCACCACTGCTGGCGGCTCACCTCCAACTGCGCAACGCTACGCGCTGTTCACATCCAGCTGCCGCTGCCCAACACTACAATGGCAGACAACAATGCAAACTAGCCACAGACTGCACACAGCACAGCCAGTGATTTTCATACAGAGCGCTACGTGGCGTTACCAGTATAAAAACCTAAACAGCCTACTTACAATCTTACATTACAAATAACGAATGACAATGTGCCCTGCGTCATCAAAACTTACAGTTGCCTGTTCATAAAAAAACTATGCAACGTTCGTATTAACCAATCTACGTTAACCCAATTGCAGTTACATACTTTACTATGGTATTTACCTGTCACTTGCAGTTAATTCGTTAAAGTGACGCAACTTTATTGAATGCATGGACTTCAATGTTTAAATTCGTACATCGGAATAATATAAATAAAACACATCTGACGTACGTGTCACTCATGAAAGAGTAAAACCGGTCTAACGCAATAAATGTCGGCTGTATATTAACGCATGCTGCCTAACAGGTCACAGCATCCTGTTCATAAACCGACCTATGTCCAAGTTTTAGAACAGTCAATTAACAAAAATCATTTTCAGGCCTTCTGGGTAGAAGAGTGAGGCCGACCAGGTGCTATATTGTACACAATATATTTACAATAAGGATGAGTTACGTCATCAAAGTAACAGAATACATTCAAGTTGTACTCACGATACCGTAACGTGCAAAATATGGCGAATAACATAGTCTACTATAGATAAAACAGTTATAAAATATTAAAATACTGATATGACAGTCATGTTCTGGTAGAGTAATTTGCCATAATCCACGGTCATTTGATCAATTCGAGTGGTGTGTATCAAGACCACAGTAAACATGAAATGTTTATTCAAAATATTCACTCACGCACCTAGAATATTTCGGTACTTCTTTTATATATGAAGTCTTCACGGGTTGTCAGCCGAGTGGCGTCGTCGTGCCGTAGCAACGTTTCGATGGAATGCGTCTCCATCATCTTCAGACGAAGTGTCGGGATATCGTTGCTGCTCTCATCTAATACTTTCCCTCTTTGGGGAAGTGTATGGAGGAGTTTGTAGCCTTTCGGCTTTTACTCCTCTGTGTACTCGTGTGTGTGAATTTATCTGTGCTTTTTGGTGTCTGTGAAATGTGATGAATGTTCTGTATGTGTCTGGTACTTGCCTGAGGCTGGCGAGATGATTGTTATTTTGGGGGCGGGAGGAGGATTAGGATTTGGATATATGGATGTTCTCTTCGACTTAGTCGTCGAAGATCGTCATAGGGCGTTTGTGCTTTTCGCGCGACATGTCATACCGGCCTAAGGAGTGGATAAGGTTATTTCCAGATCTGGAAGATCTCTCGTAGAAAGCCCCTGCCAGATCTTGGCATTTTTCTTTGAGGAGTGGGATTTCGGCAGCGGCGCGCAGATCATCTGTGGGGAATCCAAGGGGTAGGTGCAGTGCCCTCCTGAGGGCGCGGTTTTACAGCCTCTGGAGTTTGTCCAGATGCTGCTTTGCCGCGTATCCCTAGACGGGGCATGCATATTCCATTACTGGCCGTGTCAGGGCCTGGTACACATTTACTCCTTTACTCCTACTGGGCAGGGAAGGGAGCTGGTTGAGTTCAGGATTGGGTATAGGATGGACAATCTAGCGCAGACCTTGCTGTGGACCTCGTCTATGTAGGGTTTCCACATAAGACGAGAGTCCAAGGTTACGCCAAGGTACTTGGCGGTTCTGCGCCAGTGGAGTTGGGTTCTGTGTAGGTGAAGATGGACGGGGGGGGGGGGGGGGGGGGAGGGTTGAGAAGGTTCGCGCCTTCTGAGCCTGCGGGTAATCAGCATAGCCTGCGTCTTTTTCGAGTTGATGGTGGTGAGCCAGCGACGGGCCCAAGTTTCTGTGTCATCTAAAACCCTTTGGAGCCTACGGATGACCAGGTCCTTGTTCGCATTTCTCGTGTAGAAGACTGTGTCGTTTGCGTACTGTGTGGTGTGCCCCAGGGGGGGCCGTTGGTGTGTCCGCAGTGTACAGACGGTACAAAACGGGCCCCAGGACCGATCCCTGTGGCATCCCAGCACGATAACGCCTTTTGGTGGAGGTGGTAGTTTCCACTTTGACAGAGAAAGTTCTATTCGTGAGATAGCCTTTGATCTGCTTAAATATGCTCCCGGGGAACCCTCATGTGTACAGCTTGTAGAGTAGCCCTCGATGCCATACCGAGACAAAGTCTTTGACTACATCTAGTAGCACTATTCCGCAGTAGCCTCTGTGGTTGAAGCCCTCTGTGGCTGCTTCAACCACTCTCATGATCTGTTGTGGGGCAGAGTGGTTCTGCCGGAATCCGACTTGGAAATCCTGCAGAAGTTGTCGGGATATCGTCGGTCGTGGGCTGATATCTCTACTAGACCACTCTCCACTTCCCGCCCCCGGCCAGTCACGCGCCCGCGGAATCGCCCGATGCGCCTGGAGCTGCCGGTGGTGGGGGTGACGCGTGTACGGGGTTCGTCTCCCGGCGTCCGTCTCTGTCTGCTCCGTCCATGGCCACTGGTGAAACGGAACGTTCTTCTCTCATTTTCCTGATTGCAGGCTCCCAGGCCGTGCTGAGATGGTATCCTCTGTCGCGGTTGATTAGGTTGTCGTGTAACCTTATTTCTATGGACTCTTTGATTACTGAGTCCCAATATTCGTTTGTACTGCATATTTTCTTTGTGAAATCGAAGGTGTACTTCTCGTCAATACTATGTTCCGCCACAGCATGTTTGTTGGTCTGACCCAAGCGTACATGCCAGATGTATTCATTGCGACGCTGTGAGATGCAACGCTGCTTCTGTCCTATATACTGCGTCCCACATTCGTATCCGATCTTGTACACACCAGGTGCCGTCAGACCTAGTAGATCCTTGGTTGAACCGAGAAGGTCTTTGATTTTTCCCGCTACACGGAAAACGGTCTTCACTTTATGTTTCTTGAGAATTCTCGCCATCTTGGCGGTTAGAGGACCCCGCGTATGGCAAGAGCGCACAGCCCATTGCTTCGTCTTCATGCGGTCTCTCTTCTTTCTTCTTGTGGTCGGTCTTCAGAGCTTTCCTTACTTGTGTCTCACTGTATCCATTTTTCTCGAATGGTGTCCTTGACGTGTTACAATTCTCCTGGCAAACTTGCCTTATCGCAGATTGACCTGGCCCTGTGCAATTAGGTGTTTTGTAGAGAATTGCGTTGCGCGCGGTGGTGGCAGCTGTTGGCATTAAGATAGAGGTCCGTGTGTCCGTGTGTGTTTTCTTTCTGTACACTGTGTGTCCCAGAGTGCCGTCCATGTTTCTTGTGATCAGGGACAGGATAAGCTTCTGTCCTCTTCTATCTCCATGGTAAATTTGATGTTTCCATGTATACCATTGAGGTGTTGATGGAACTCTAGCAGTTTGTCCCTGCCCTGTGACCAAACTACAAAAGTATCGTCAACGAACCTATAGAAGGATTTTGGCTTGTGTTTAGCAGTGTCCAGCGCTAGCTTTTCGAAGTGCTCCATGTATAGGTCGGCTGTGCCTGGTGCCAGGGAGGAGCCCATAGTTACACCATCTATCTGTTCGCAGAACTTCCCACCACATTTGAAATAGGTGGTGGTTTGCTCATGGCGAAAGAGCTTGATGATATCCTCCTCAAAGTGTTCTTCGAGTAAAGCCAGGGAGTCTTCTATTGGTACTCGTGTGGATAAGGATGTTACATCGAAGGTGACTTGTAGATCTTCATTTTCCAGCCACATGCCCTGTAGTACCTTCACAAACTCAGCCGAGTGTTTCACATGGTGTGGACCGTAACCCACCAATGGTTTTAGCATCTGTGATAAATGCTTAGCAATACCATATGTCGGCAAGTTAATAGTGCTCAAAATAGGTCGTAATGGGACGCCTTCTTTGTAAACCTTTGGGAGGCCATAGAGACATGGTGGTGCCGGTGCCCTCGGGTACAGCTTCCTGATGATATTCTTCTCCAGTCCCGAGTTGCTGAACATCTCAACGGTCTTTCGAGTCACTTTTGTGGTGGGTCCTTCCCCAGTCGTTTTTAGGCAGGATCCTGCAGGAGGACGTAGATTTTTTACCAATAGTCTTCTGATTTAAGCAGCACCGTCGCGTTCCCTTTGTCCACTGCCAAGACCACTGTGTCCTCGTCCTCCCTGACTGCCCGTAATGCCTTGTGTTCTGCCGCCGAAAAGTATTCTTCGGCATCTTTGCCTTGTCTAGTACTTTGCAGACGTCTCTTCTTACATCTTTTGCAGCCTCTTCAGGTAGTCTCCTTATGGCTTGCTCTACCCAATTTATGATGTGCCGTTTCGGCAGGATCCTCGGAACCGGGGTGAAGTTTAGGCCCTTGGACAGCACCTCTTGTGTTGGCCCGTCCAGTTCCTTGTTTGTTAGATTAATGATCACCTTGTTGGGAGATGGTTTTTCTTTCTGCTGTCGCACTTCCGGAAGTCTAACACGTAAAATTCGATCTGAGGTGTAAAATTAGTTTTGCATTATTTAAGTTTCACATAAATAATCAAATTGCTACTGACCCATAGAGTTCTTTTCACATGACTTCCATGGTCTGCTGTACCAGAGGAAGGAAGGGAGCCAGCGGGAAAAAGCCAAAAAGGCTAATATGCCCCTATGTAAAAGACTCAGACATAAAATTGGGATACCGGCTGCCTCATTCTTCCTTCCTCAACATCAGTGAGAAGAGACGGTAGTAGCAGCAGAGAGCGAAGGAGATTTTGGGTGTGAGGTGAGATGCAAGACAGTGGGAGACAGCCAAAGACATCGAGTTGCGCTAAGCGGATGAGTGAGAACGGGCAAATGGGAGCGAGTATGTTCGCATACCAAAATGTTTGGGAAAATATTTAAAGGTTCCTAGGAAGATAGAATGAGACAGCTGGTACCCCACTTTCCACTCATGCTTTTGAGCAGGAGCATGTTCGTCTTCTCGCGCTCCGATAGGAGCCTTCTTGTGTTGGCACTTTCGATGCCGCATCAGGTGCCCACAACCGCACGAGGCGGCTTTCAGTCTGGCAGTGACCAATTACCACATTGTTTTGTCTCATCAATGTATATCCTGCTCGTGTATGTTGAACTTTCTGGAAATCAAACAACTACATATAATACGCAATTGAAAAGTTTTCTTAGTGAAATGAACCTATGAGTCCATTTTGGGAACTCAGCGAATAATACTTTCGTTTCGGAGTCAAGTTTTTTACTTGCCATCTTCGGAATTTAATTACAAGTAAAAAACTTCTCGAAATATCACTACCCAGCTGATTACCATTAGAAAAATATACGTCAGGGTTACGTAGCGATCAACAGGATTTCCATAAGCATCGGTTGTGTAAAACCCAGTTATTTATGCTCATTCAAGAGAGTCAGAAGTTAGTAAATAGCGGAGTCATGGTTGATGCTGTGTTTGCTGATTTCCAAAAGAGGCTGTGATACAGTTCTACAGATTCGCCTGAGAAAATTTGCGTAATGCGTACCTAAGTAGTTACGCCATTGTACTGAAAAATTTCTTGCAAGAAAATTTAACATTTGCTTTTCTTTTCCTTAATGGAGAGGCATGATCAGAAGGGAAGGTAGCGGTTGGTTTATCAAACGGCATTTGGTGACCACAATATATATATATATATATATATATATATATATATATATATATATATATATATATATATATATATTATCTGGCAGATGACGCACTGTTCCACAGAAATGTGACGTCATTAAAAATTGTAACGCAACCGAGAGCGACGGTGACGAAGGACTATGCGTCCGAGGGTTGTGCATGGGATAATAACTCTCCGCTCTTAATTCTATGTTTACGACGCTTATTTCTGTTATGTTTCACCTCAGAATTATTCACTTTATTTTGTACAGTTTCAGATTCCTTATTGTTAATCAATACGTGATAATGGTTATGATGCTTCTTACTGTTACATTTTTCTGTTGCGGATTCATTATGTTTTTAGAGTTTAAGTTTCCTGATTTTTAACTAATACATATGAGTATACTGATGTCACCTGATTTTTCTGAACTGTATTTTCACTACAGTGTAATTATATTATTATTATTGTTATTAATGTTATATTATAATTGTTACTAGTAACGCAATGTTACTTATATCAAGTAATAAGTTCTAATACATTTGTAAACACTACCTAGAATATAAATAGAACATTGGTTTTAACAGAAAATTATCTCATGGCAGATTTAGTGGAAGAATCCTACAGAAGTGAAATTTACAGACGAGAGACGTAGCTTAGAAGAACATAGCGCAACGGACTGCCAAGTACTTTTCACCGCAAAAATATATTTTATAATTCCAAGTATGCGGCTAACTTTGACTGATTTTATTTTACAATAGACTTATGTCAGCTGAACTGCCATCGTCAGGTAATCTGTGAGTAAGTGGTACTACTTATGGTACATTATTCTGACTTTGAAGGTAATATTAAATGTATTTCATTATCATACAGTTTTACATACGTCCGACGATTTCGACATCCATGCCATACAGCTGGTTCTGTCACTGTTTAATTGCTTGTTAGTTACCTTCCGCTGATGTCATTGTAGTGAAAATCGTTGGTTGACGCCTTACCTGCTTTATTACTTTATGTAGTTGTCAGACTATACTCTATATATCACTACTATCGTGACAGCTTTTTTGGCAGATAATGGAGCGATACTACATGATAAACATTACTACCTGTATGTGACTCTTCTGGCTTTCCCGGTGGATATGTTGTAGATAGTCTTCACGGGTTGAACCTCGCTGGTGGCTAGATACGACTGACAAGATCCACATGTCGACGCCGCTGTATATAGAGCACGTGCGTGAAGATTGCGCAGGCGCGGGAACCACACATGCGCAAAAATTTGCAGATTGATGGCGCCAGACCTTGGCCTTCTTGCCGTACTTTGGTGCCATGTCGTCAAGAATCGGAAGAGTCCTCGAAAGATATGACATCAAGTGTGTTTTCCGACCATCTGCAAAACTGAGGAACCTGTTAGGTTCAGTTACGGATGATCTCGGTCTGAGGAAACGTGGTTTGTACAAGATTGCTTGTCAGTGTGGAGCATCATATATAGGTCAGACATGTCGCACAGTACAAGAACGTTGCGATGAACATCAGCGTCATACACGCCTACGCCAACCGGAAAGTCGGCAATTGCAGAAGACTGTCTAAACACAGGACATCACATGACTCATGAAAAGACGGACGTTTTATCCTCAGCATCCTCTTTCTGGGATTGCGTCATTAAGGAAGCAATACATATCCGTACAGCTGATAACCTTATCAACAGGGATGAGGGATTTCAATTGGGTACAGTCTGGAACCCGGCATTGGCTGCTGTTAAATCACGACGAGAAAGCAAAGAGCTTTCTATAATAGACCCGTCATAACTTTGGCAGCATGTTAGTAAACACAGCGTCAGCGCACGCGCAGAACGGCCGCCCTGCGTTTCCCGGCAGAGGGCGTTTGAGTCTGGCGCCATCTATCTGCAAATTTTTGCGCATGTGTGGTTCCCGCGCCTTCGCAATCTTCACGCGCGTGCTCTATATACAGCGGCGTCGACATGCGGATCTTGTCAGTCGTACCTAGCCATCAGCGAGGTTCAACAACCTGATGACGTCGGACAGTTGCTCCGAGGAAATATTGTGGGATTTGCACAACGTCATCCGGCGGCACACCCGTGAAGACTATTTACAACATTACTACCTGTAACCACACAATATCACTGGAATCTCTTTCAAACAGTCTGTCACGAAAATACCGATATCAAGAAAATAATGTGAGAAATACCTAAAGTAATAAGTCAAATAAGGTTGTAACCAACCATTGTTAGCAGAATAACACCAGTGGAACATAATAAGTAATATAACACTTTTTTTCCGAAAGCATTTTTTCTTTTTTGTTGAGAATTCCAATTCTCCAATCCTTTGACTAGAAAACCCTGTTTCCCAACGTAATCTCCGTTAAATGCAACGGCCCTACCCCACCTTACTGGGAGGACCTTTGTGCCCGGATGGTGCCACTCCACTGGTCGATCTCGGAGCCAACATCTTTCTGCACCAACGACTTTCCCATCATCTCCGTATAGCTTCTCGCGGAGTGCATCCTCCATTGGGCTAAACATATTGAAGTCGCAAGGTGCGAGATCCAGGATGTAGGGAAGAGAAGAACCGTAAGTACCGTCCAATGAAGTTTCTTGAGCTCTTCTCGGGTGAACAGGCATGCATGAGGCCTCACGTTGTCGGGGAGAAGTTTGTTTGCATTTTTGTACCGACGAACACGCTGAGGTCTGTTCTTCAATTTCTTGAGGATAGAACAATACACTTCAGTGCTTATCGTTACACATTGAGCAAGGACATCAAACAGAATAATTCCCTTCAGAGTTCCAGAAGGTCGGCTGAGGGTACAGTTTTAGACATTTATTGGGAGGAGAGGTGATGTAGCTCCACTGCATGGACTGCCGCTTTTTTCTGATTCGAACTCGGGACCTTTGCCTTTCGCGGGCAAGTGCTCTAGCATCTGAGCTACCCCAGCATGACGCACGGCCCGTCCTCACATCTTAACTTCTGCCAGTACCTCGTCTCCTACCCAGCGCATACGCCGCTGCAGAGTGAAAATCTCAATCAGGAAACATCCCCCAGGCTGTGGCTAAGTCATGTCTCCGCAATATCCATTAGTTCAGAAGTGCCAGTACCTCGTCTCTACACCCACCGCACACTCTGCTGCAGAGTGAAAATCTCATTCTCGAAACATCTCCCAAGCTGTGGCTGAGCCATGACTCCGCAATATCCTTTCTTTCAGGAGTGCTAGTTCTTCAAGGTTCGCAGGAGAGCTTCTGTAAAGTTTGGAAGGTAGGAGACGAGGTACTGGCAGAAGTAAAGCTGTGAGGACGGGGCGTGAATCGTGCTTGGATAGCTCAGATGGTAGAGTACTTGCACGATAAGGCAAAGGTCCCGAGTTCGATTCTCGGTCCGGCACACAATTTGAATCTGCCTCAAGTTTCATATCAGCGCACACTCCGCTGCAGAGTGGAAATCTCAATCTGGAGATGAATTCGTGTTTAATCGCCTGTGACGATGGTCGACAAAGAACTGTCACTATCAGTCTCGTAACGCGCAAACACTTTCGTACAGACGGTCCTTCGTTGTTCTTTATGGTCTTCTGTCAGATGGCTAGAAACCCAGTGGGCACACACGTTTGAGTACCCGAAATGGTAGACAAGCGTGTCAGCACTACCAACAGAGACATCCAGTTGAGCAACGAGGTGTCTGACTGTGATCCGTCAAATCAGAGTGTCCGCACGTTACAGCCTAGTAGGGGTCAACGCCGTTTGCGGCCGGACAGCACACGGAAGATGGGACATTCGCGCGACCTTGTTGTGATGATGGAGGACGCCTCGCCCAACGACTCACGGGCGTTTTCTTCCCTGACAAGTCTTCCGCGAGCGAGTATGTTTACTGGTGATGATCTGATTTTCATTGGAAAAAAGAAAACTGAATGAGAGCTCTCTGCTTGGAACGCACCTCCTTCACAAACACCGTTTTGAAGGCTACGTATAGCACTGCCACCAGTGAGAATTTCTTGAAACTATACAGTCTGAAACATGAACACTCCATATATCCCACAAAAAATTCCGCAGTTTTTCAACCGAAACTGGCCGAGATAAGAAAATACGCTACTGGCCATTAAAATTGGTACACCAAGAAGAAATGCAGATGATAAACGGGTATTCAATGGATAAATATATTATACTAGAACTGACATGTGATTACATTTTCACGCAATTTCGTTCCATAGATCCTGAGAAATCGGTACCCTGAACAACCAGCTCTGGCCGTAATAACGGCCTTGATATGCCTGGGCACTGAGTCAAATAGAGCTTGGATGGCGTGTACAGGTACAGGTGCCCATGCAGCTTCAACCGATACCACAGTTCATCAAGAGTAGTGACTGGCGTATTGTGACGAGCCAGTTGCTCGGTCACCATTGACCAGACGTTTCCAGTTGGTGAGAGATCTGGAGAATGTGCTGGCCAGGGCAGCAGTCGAACATTTTCTGTATTCAGAAAGGCCTGTACAGGACCTGCAACATGAGGTCGTGCATTATCCTGCTGAAATGTAGGGTTTCGCAGGGATCGAATAAAGGGTAGAGCCACGGGTCGTAACACATCTGAAATGTAACGTCCACTGTTCAAAGTGCCGTCATTGCGAACAAGAGGTGACCGAGACGTGTAACCAATGGCACCCCATAACATCACGCCGGGTGATACGCCAGTATGGCGATGACGAATACACGCTTCCAATGTGCGTTCACCGTGATGTCGCCAAACACGGATGCGACCATCATGATGCTGTAAACAGAACCTGGATTCATCCGAAAAAATGGCGTTTTGCCATTCGTGCACCCAGGGTCGTCGTTGAGTACACCATAGCAGGCGCTCCCGTCTGTGAAGCAGCGTCAAGGGTAACCGCAGCCATAGTCTCCGAGCTGGATAGTCCATGCTGCTGCAAACGTCGTCGAACTGTTGGGGCCGATGGTTGTAGCCTAGCAAACGTCCCCATCTGTTGACCCAGGGATCGAGACGTGGCTGCACGATGCGTTACAGTCATGCGCATAAGGTGCCTGTCATCTCGACTGCTAGTGGTACGAGGCCGTTGGGATCGAGCACGGCGTTCCGAATTACCCTCCTGAACCCATTGGATCTCAACCAACGCGAGCAGCAGTTTCGTGATACGATAAACCGCAATCGGGATAGGCTACAATCCGGCCTTTATCGAAGTCGGAAACGTGATGGTACGCATTTCTCCTCCTTACACGAGGAATCACAACAACGTTTCACCAGGCAACGCCGGTCAGCTGCTGTTTGTGTATGAGAAATCGGTTGGTAACTTTCATCATGTCAGCACGTTGTAGTTGTCGCCACCGGTGCCAACTTTGTGTCAATGCTCTGAAAAGCTTATCATTTGCATATCGCAGCATGATCTTCCTGTCGGTTAAATTTCGCGTCTGTAGCACCTCATCTTCGTGGTGTAGCAATTTTAATGGCCAGTAGTGTATGTTGCATTACCTATTGAGCGCCCCTCGTATAGCAATTGGACTTCCGGCTCATAGCTTATGAGCTTTGTGCCAGGTCGTCTTACAACCGTCCTTATAACTTACACACACACACACAAACACAAACACTCACTTTATTCTCCCAATATAGCTCTGTTTTTCTACTGCCGTTAAAAATGATAGGCATTCATTATATACCTCAAAATTGACCATATTTTTCTTCGTACCACCCTCTCACCTTCCCTCCCATCTTTGGTAACAAAATACTTCTGTTCGATTCTCCTCCGTACTTTGCGCAAGCACAATGGACTCTAAAACTGTCACAATGTTGTTTTCACATCTAAACTCTATGTCTTATTTGTCATGGCACGCAAGCACGTCTGGATCAAAACACGAGTTTGGTTCGGTCTTCGTACCAAAGTAAAGTAGCACTTGAAAGAATCCAAAATGTTTCCACATTACTTATTAGAAAAACGAAAACATTAGTTGTGTAAAAGTTCAAAACACACGTGACACACTTTATTCCCACAGCCGTTGTAACATTCAGTTTAAGAAACTAAAAGTTGCATATTTACTTAGTACTTTCATTTCCTCACTGAATATTTCATCTTTTTGTGAATTCCAATGTTGATATTTGCAATAATCTACGAGAACTCCCTTTAACCAGTTTCGACATATCGATACAAATTCTTCAGCAAACTCTTTTCTCGCTCACAGTGAGAAACTGAAGACTTCGGTGAGTCGTTTTGCTCTTGAGCAACAGTATTCGTTCTCAAAAGTGGGGCACATGTAAATCTTCTCGTCTGAAATTAGTTCTCAATTACTCTTGATCACGTCTTGTTCGCACTTCGTATAGTAAAGTTGAAGGGGCACTTTATACTCTACTCTATACTGATGTTAAGAGAGAAACTGCCTTTACGTGACAATGGTCCACGCTGTTCGTTAAACATTGCACCTTATAAAGAATCAGGTCAGTCCAACTCAATTATTTTTCGTTTGGCGAAGGTTACTTCTATGTCGTGAGGTTATTTTGAGAACGTTTGCTTTCATTTTGTCCGTAATGGATTCATATGAACTAAGGGATTGTTCATTTATAGGGTGTAGAATAATAACCGCCGGCCGGGGTTGCCGAGCGGTTCTAGGCGCTACAGTCTGGAACTGCGCGACCGCTACATCACCGGTTCGAATCGTGCCTCGGGCATGGATGTGTGTGATGTCCTTAGGTTAGTTGGGTATAAGTATTTCTAAGTTCTAGGGGACTGATGACCTTAGCAGTTAAGTCCCATAGTTCTCAGAACCATTTGAACCATTTTTTAATAATACCCCCTACCAGTTACAATAGAGGGTGGTTTAATTTAACATACGACCGGTGTCGGGCTTGTCCCCATCTTGAGGCGATTTTCATTCATTTACATGTTTCTATATTCAGTGCTGGAGATCACTGTTTAAATCATAAACATAGGATGTGCCTATTTAGTCATCATCACGTCATTTTGTTTTGATTTAAACTGTGATCTCCAACAATAAGTAGGGAAACATGCACTTGATGTAAACTACCTGAAGATAGGTACAAGATCGGAACCGGTCGTGTGTTAAATAAAATCACATTCTATTGGTACTGGTAGCGGTTATTATTCTAGATTCTATATTCACTTTTACTACTCTACACGTAAGTTTCTAATCGCATGGTTTCATGCAGCGTTACAGGTGCTCACAATTTGCTATTACAAGCTATTTGGAAGCTGGTTGTGGCATCATATGTTGCTTTATTTCATTCTGTGGTGTAATTGATTCAAAGATTTTCATCTCTCTTCAGTTGTAAGATTAATTTTTCAAAGAATCCGAATCACATATTTCAGACGATGTCGCTCGCATTTGCGAAGTTGTGTATCGGAATTGTAGTTTGGAATACCCCTACGGGGCTATAAAGTTTATATCTTTTATTTACAGTCACTGTTTTGGTTTTTAACCTATCCACTTACGAATTCATTCTGCTGAAAACCATATCACTCTCTGCATTTAATCTAGTTGAAAGGTTCACTCTGCTCGTCCCATTTTGTCTCATATCACTTAAGGAAGCGATTCACAGTCGGTCTGATGAATGGTCGCTTCACTAGAGAGGTGGCTCTGAGAATTATAAATACTAATAACTATGTTAATTAGCTGTCAGGTGCTAACAGCATGTAGGTCATCATGTGCTGGACTACTGACGGCTGATGTTGTGAGTCACTACTGTGTGACGCCCCACTGAAATAATACAGTGTTATGTATGAATGGAGTTAGGACTTCTTGACGCTCCTTCTTCTAAATAACTATTTTCCGCATTCGGATTTCATGTTTACACAAACAGGGAGAGTGTCCCACTGTACAGCCGGAGGCTATAAATGGAAAGCTAATATATGCTTAAAGTAATGTATGCCATTTACGAAGCAATACACTCGTGTGGTACACGCAGTATTTGGGTATTCAGGCCCTCATTTCTACCAGTTGTCATGAATTTAAGAACGAGTGAGCTGTATGGATATTTTCAACCTATTTTCGAGTGTATCACAACACTAATTCCGTTCTCCTGAGTATCAGAGAATTTTGCCCCAGCTATGGAAGTAGGCTATGTTTCTTGAACACATACACACACACACACACACACACACACAAACACACACACACAGCTTTCAGTACCCTTGGTGTCAGAAAACACAACATGGTTGGACCGAGTGAGGTGGCACATTGGTTAGCATACTGGACCAGACAAATATCGGAATGGTTCCTTTGAAATGGCACGGCCGACATCCTTCCCCTTCCTTCCCCATTTCGATGGGACCGATGGCCTCGTTGCTTGCTCCCCTCCCCAGAATCAGCCAACCAACATTGGTTTGATGTTTGTACCAAAATAAAATAGTTCTTTAAACAAACCAAAAATTATCTCTTCTACATATCAACACATGCAAGTATTTGTTTTATAGCTGTAAGATACACACATGACTCATTTTACTGGCACTACTCTCGTAACCTGCACGTTAAGGTGCACATGAAACGAAAATCGGACGGTGGTTCACTTTTTATACCTACCTGTTGGAAGGCAGAACAGACCCTCAAATTAAGACCACAATGTCATTTCCAAGTTTGAATCGTGTGTGTTATTTCTCAAAAAAGCTCATTTTGGCTAAGACCGATACATCACCTGCCAGAGTCAGATTAACAGGTCAAAGTGTATACGGCAAATCGAGCCTGCTTTCCCATTTGTAGAAACTGAGCAACCGCAGTCACGGTGCTTGCGTCGTGCGTCAAATATCCTGTACAGAAGTCCTACTTGCCGAGATCTTTCGGGAATTTTAATTTTGCCTTTTATTTAGCAATCTCGTTGAAACATTTCACGTCCTCTTGGGTGTACGCTTCCAACTGTTCCCCATTTTCAGCGGATTCTTTGTATGTAGTTTAACGTTTACCACTTCAGGAAACGAATGATTGTTAAATCTAGTCATTCTTCCAATTTTAAACTCTTAGATATGATCTTCATTTTGTTTTGTAGTCCAACTGGCCATTGTAGGAAGTGGCTAAAACGTTGGTCTGCAACAAAATATGACAACATTCTCACATACCCAGCAACGTTTTATTAGAGAAGTTGATGATGAATCTTTTGTGTTTCTATGCAGGTATAGGAACTACAGTGTTACTTGAGGTGGTGTCGAAAATCTATGAAACTGTTCGTTTACTATTAGATTTCCAGAAGGCATTACCATCGTATCACGAAAGAAAGTATGTGTGGATAAAAGTGAAACCGGTAGTGTGATTAGACGGACACGTCACACTTGTCAAATACTGACCAAAGAAATACGCTGAAGAATAAAACGAATAACAGAAAATGTACTGAGCAAAGATCAGTTTGCTTGCAGGAGGGAAAAATGTACAGTAGAAACAGTTCTGATATGACACTTGGTAATAGAAAGCAGATTGGGTAAAAATCAGCACACCCTCCTGACATTTATAAACCTGATGTAGAATAAGATTTCCCCAATGTGTAATAATGATTGGAGCTAAATTAGAGACAGACGAATATTGTACAATATGTAAAATACCCAAGTGGATTAATAAAGGCGAAAGCGCTAGAAAGGGATGATAATATTAAGATGTAAAGCAGAGTTAGAGCTTGTCACTTACACAACAAAGAAGACATAATAGAAGTGAAAGAAAATTTCGTAACAGCTATATAATACAGATAATACCTAACTGTTTTGCTGCCACAGACGTGCTCTTTGCATTCCGTACTGAGGCGGCTTTTGTTCTGGCTGACTGCTCGCCAAATGCTGGTGCCTGTGCTGAGAGATTGCGCTCCGATTTTTCGAAAACTATTAGGCAAAAAATTTTGATTTTCGCGCTGTCTTACAGTGTGATATCTTTACTTGAAAAAGAATTGAATCTCATTTCCTTATCCATCATACTGACTGCACTGCATCAAAGTACTTTTTATTCATTTATTTATCGTATGGCTAATAAAGACATATCATAAAATTAAATTACTTATACATATGTACACACTGACACACAAGAAACTTAAGTTTGTCTTTACAACTGAATATCCAGTCCTTCAATCCAGCGCACTGCATCTGGATTTGCTAGCAGGAAGTCCTCTTCAGCGCCGTGATAGGCTCGAATCCTGCAGTCAAATTACGTAAGACATTACATGATTACACGAAATTTTAAAGAGTGTAACAACGCACTGCGCAATCACTGCGTTGGGTTGGTTGTAGTTCATAAATTGCAGTAAATGCAATGTCGATAAGATTTATAAATTTTACTTAAAACTGAGGCAGAAGGATATCTGATTTAGTTCTCGGATTACTGGGTTTCGCGTCAGAAGGATGGTTGCCGATGACACACCCATCCACGTCCTTGCGCATCGCGGGTCTTGTTGTCATAACAATCGTCATATCTCCTGAACGACTCAAGATATGGAAACGAGTTTTTTTTTGTTTTTTTGCAAATGATAATACGCAATAAGGCATATATGTTTCATGTTAAAAATGCTCGAAAGTTTTTTATTCGCCTCAATATGGAAGTAACTCGTCCGCAGTAGTGAGGTGTCGGCGGCACAGGACACATTTAGACGTCAGTAGTACTGCAGGAAAACCCAAGTGATGCAAGTGTACACAACTACACCAGCTGTGGAGCGGAGTAGCAGAACATGTGTCCATGCTCACAGCAGTGAAAGGGATAATACGCATAGATAATGTAGATATCAATGCTAACGTTCGCTGCTAACCTCGCCGTTGAGCGCCCCTAAGCATCACCAATGCTAACGTTCCCAGACAACATATCCATTTTGTCCACATGTAAGGAAGATTTAGTAGACCTGTTGAAAGGAACGGAGATTATACTTTTATCGGAATACAAAGACGAGTGCGATGATATGTAGCAGGAAGAAGACTAACGAGTTGCTCGATATCAAAACTGGAACCGATATACTAAAGAAAAAATGAATGATTTCTGCAGTATGTGAAGGAAGATTACAGAGCATTGTCTTGGCAAGCAAAAAATAACAAGGAAACAGCCAAAGTGAAAAAAGTCTTATTAATTAAAGAAGCTATAGAGATAGACTGATATGGAACTGAAGAAGAAGTTCGTGGATGTGTACATCTGGATTACATCACTGGATGCAAGTCAAATATGAAACTTTGCGAAACCTACGAAGAAATTTGAAGGTTTAGCAATGTCGTTCCATGTCATAATATTATCTGAGCTGGAATATGTCTTTAATGACGCATTTATCTAAAGGAACTAATCTTAATCCTTCCTTCTCTCTTTCTCGATATATTTTCTCGTTTTCAAAAGTTCGTACAAGTCAGATAGTAATATCAAATACACTAACTGAATACTGCCTAACTATGGCCTTTCGGTAACTGCTGTAGAAGCTGTAAGCAAACAACTGTGGGAAAGGTTTCGCATTATATCACTAGAAACCTCCTAAGAGAGAGCTGTAGACTAATTTATTGGCACTTTACGACAGAGACGGTAGTAAAAAGTAAGCTAGGGACAGATAACAAAAAGATTTTTTCCTTTTATTAAGAAGAAACTGATTTTTTCATTAATTAAGGAGATTTCACGACAGTATTAACCTTACATTATAGTGATATTAATTCCATTCGTTTATTGCATAATATTACTTGTGCTAAGTATTTATCACTGGATAGTTGTTTGCCTTCCCCGCTACGTTTTTGTGCGTAGTTTAGTAGCTGTGTGACACTCGACACTGAGAAGTCTATAAGCGAAAGATAACTTTAAAACAAAGTTTCACGACTACTTAACGTGACATTATTTCAAGTCACACTTTCAAAACTCTCTCACACACCAATACAAGAAGTGGTGCCCGAGAAGGAATATGAAAACTCTAACAATAACGGAAATAATTAAGAAAGTTTATGGTTTGTATGCTCGTGGTTCTTAATGAGTTCTGATTTTCTTATTGAGTACCATTTTGAGAAACAATAAAAGAAGGAAAAGGGGTGAAATGGCTCAGTAGTTAAGACACTAGACTCACATCCTAGAGAGCGGCGCTTCATGTCTCCGTGCACCTCTCATAAACCATTTCCCGAGTGTTTCCTGTGACAAAGGCACGGGCCATTTCATGTCTGCAAACAGATCTTCTGCTCAGTCTCTAACGACCTCATCGACGTCGAGATGTAAATCCTACTCCACATCTACGTATATACGTCGCCAACCACTATGCGGTGCATGTTCGAGGTTACCTTCAATCACTAGCAGCGATTCTTGTTCTATACAAGCCCTGATTTCTCTCCTCTTGACGGTACTTTCACGAGAGTTACGATGATGGCTGTTGTATCAGTCCCCAGTTTGTCGCAAATTCTGGTTCTTGAAGCTTCCTCAGTAGTAATTCGTGAAGAGAACGTCTTCTTCCCGCCAGAGATCCACGTTTCCGTTCACGTAGCATCTCCGCAATACATTGATCGAACTTACCGCTGACAGATATAACAGTAGGCCTCGATGTTTTTCCATAATGACATGATGGGGATCCCAAACGCTCGATCAGAACTCAAGGAAAGGTCGCACAAGTGTTCTGTACACTGTCTCCTCATATATGAGATCTCCTAGAATAATACCAACGAACAGGAGCCGACCATTCGTCTTCTCCCTCCACGACATCAAGTGCTCGTTCCGTTGAAGTTTCTTTGCTACGTTACTCCTCGATAATCGACGTGACTGTGTCAGACAGTATACCACAACCACAGAATCCCAACATTACGGGATTTTTATTGCTACTCATTTGCATTAATTTACATTTTTACTGCATTTTTACTGGCACAGAGCACGCAGTCATTCACCACACCAAGCAGAAATTCGTCCAGGTCATCATGTACCGTTCTACAGTCAGTTAAAGATGGTAGTGTACCGTAAACAAAAGCCTCATCAGTAAGTAGTTGCATACTGCTGCTCACCTTGTACGTCAAATCGTTGATGCAAATAAAGAAAAGAGTGGGCGTATCACACTTCCCTGAGACCTCCCTGTCGATACCTGCCTGTTCGATGAAAACGGATGAAATCAGAGTTCAGGAGAGACACACTCACGAGCCCTCGGAAACACACACACACACACACACTCACACACACACACACACACACACACACACACAGGCAGAGAGAGAGAGATAGAGAGAGATAGACTGCCATTCGCAGCATGCGGTAGTTGGGAGAAGTCTCAGCTACTTGATTCAGTGCCACACGAGCTCAGCGTGATCGACGCTCCTCTATAAACTCGCCATTGTAGGAAGCTCGAAGTGGAAGCCAAGAGAAAGCGCTTGCGTGCCGATGACGGGCGACGGGGGCTGGAGCCGAAATTGGCAGCGGATGCATTATGCAGGTCAACCTTTGTCCAGCGCAGGCGGTGCCAGTGATTGCCCCGGGACAAACACGACTTCCCGGGATCAGACGTCAGCAACGGATCACTGCCGCTTCTGAGCTGTTGGAGACGTCTTTCTGGCGCTCTCTCACTGCTGAGGATGGCACCCTCTTGCCTTAGAAATAGTGTGCGATGACCCCCGGCATCAAATAACAATGGCGGCGGAGAGCCGCTCTGGGTCCACTTTGATGTCCTCCCCCACCCTTGTTCCCCCTCCTGCAACCCTCCTACCTGGACAGTCACGCAAATCCGGTTATTGGCGTCTGCTCATCACAAAGCCGGCCGCTAGCAGAGTACACTTAGAGACGCTGTTTAAACGGCCACTGTGTGTGAGCGGTCCACCTTTGTTTCCTGTACGTCTGTCGCTTAAATAACAACCCCGTACGTCGGAACTGAATATATCTGCGTATGACGAAACTATCAAATTCTTAAAACTGTTCTATGTTTATTTCTTCAAAAATGACGACGTTTGTCTGCTGCAGTCTCCATTTACTTATACTACGCTTTTCAGTGGATGTTAATGGTTCACTCTCGCCATCGACTGGCAGTTTTTTGGTTTATTTTCTGTACTATCATACAGTTTCGTCTCTTCGACGTTTCCAAACATCTAAACACATTTATTGACTAAAGTATCACGAAAATGATGGATGGCCTCTTGCACGAGCTGTGTACAGGGTGCTTCAAGGTGGAAAGTAATTCCTTTAGGAGGTGCTAGTACAGACTAATTCTAATGAAACATTGTGCGCAATACGTGTCCAGTTTTTATAGGTTACAGAGTTACAGCTGGTTGCAGATAAGATGTCATTTCGGGTGTTGGTGCTCCGGTTATTGTAGATTTATTTACCGACAGCCATTTTTGTTTGGGGTTCAGAGTGTGAAATTACTTTCGAGAGCACATACACTACTGCAGAAATGCAACACTCTCAAGGACAGGCCATTTTATTGACAAATGTTGTAATAGGTAGTTCATCATGGTAGGAGGGTATGACAAAAAAAAAGTCAGTAGAAGGTGCCAAAACAGTCACGTCAGTACACACTGTGCCCCCCTTCTCCTGTAAAGCAAGAGTGTGGTCTCGCATGCAAACTATCGCAAAGGTGCAAAATGGCATCGGCGATTGACTTTTTCAAGCACTTTCCACCTTTCATTGGAATTCACCAATGGTTCTTGCAGGCTCTGGAGAACAAGTAAGTTCCCATTTCACCATCCATATGTGTTCAAGTGGCGATATTTCTGGTGATCTTGGTGGCCAGGGCAGTTTTTGTACACTACGAATAGCAAACTGCGTCGCAGCAACCATATGTCGATGCTCACTGCCCTGCGAATATATCACATCTTCCTGTTGAGGAAATGGAAGTATCACGGGAATAACTTCCTCTGCAATATACCGGCACAGGTAACTATACCCTGCAGGAATACCTAATGTGGGTGAGATTTGTAAATGGTGGCCCTTTACATCATGAAGCCTACGGTGGGCCATGTGTGTCGCCGTATTCACAATGGAATAGGCCGCTCACCAGGTCTACGCCGTGCCCGTGTACGTCCGTCACTCACATAACCTGCTAAGGTCACTGAAGAGTACCATTCCACTCTCTAGACAAGACCATCATTGGCTGCGTGGGAAACTGTTTTTGGCCGGCCTCGGTGGCCGAGTGGTTCTAGGCACTTCAGTCCGGAACCGCGCTGCTGCTACTGCCGCAGGTTCGAATCCTGCCTCGGGCATGGATGTGTGTGATGTCCTTAGGTTAGTTAGGTTTAAGTAGTTCTAAGTCTAGGGGACTGATGACCTCAGATGTTACTTCCCATAGTGCTCAGAGCCATTTGAACCGGACGTCTCTTTCACCAGACCAGAGTAGCCGTGCTTGGAGGTGTCGTGATGTCAGTGGCGGTCTGTGATGTTAATCCTGCTGCGACCAGTCGGTTCCTTAGTGATGATTCATCAGGTGCAACTCGTGCACAGATACTCCCTGGATGATGTTCGGTCGGCCAATGCATCTCTCAAAATGCCGCAATATTGAAGAGCGCCTGTGCTACGTGGAGTTAAGGTACCTGATCTACGAGTGTAGGATTGTTTACAGACCACTATTAAAAACAGCTGGTATCTTATTCCCAAAATTAGCAGCGACCCGTCGATGTTTCAATCCAGCATGTAACAGGCACATAATGCGACCCTGTTCAAATGGTTGACATTGTTCGACAAGAGTAAATACTCGTCGACGGGGCTGTACTCTAGAATGAATGTTACACACAGTGTTCACCACTAAATTCAGCACAGCTACTGCTCGAAGAAGGCGCATAGACAGGCATCCTGAGCGCCATGTGATCACCGTAGCAAATTAATCAATAACACTAAACCCCTCAGTATGCACATGACACACCCTAATGATACTGAACACAGTCTTTGAGGCTGTTGAATTTTATTTCTGGCAGTTTAATTGAAATTTTGACTGTAATTGTAATTGTGGTTTGTTCGCTAATTCTACTATTTTGTTTAAGCCTGCCGCACGTAATTACAAATACTGACTACGTCGATATGGCTACGTCTGGAATGAAAATGCTGTTCCCGCTTAAGAGAAAACGGTAGACGATTTCCTAATCACAGAGTATCTGCTTCAGTAGAATTTTAAACTGCTTGACTCCGGTGCTTATTGAGTTGGGTAGAACGTAGTCTTCAACCAGCACACGCAATATTTCTAAACGTATTGGTGTTACACTTACAAGAATGTGGCGAACACTGATTTGGCGCGTTGTGTTACCACATCATCTTACAGCGCCCCGTTATCTTGAAATTTATGAACACGAGATTCCAGAATTGTGGGAATAGTCCTTTGGTTACAAAATGTTACGCTGTTCCATCCTGATGGACGTCCTGCACATTCTAGTCATCAGATGGCTCATCATCTGAACCTAACAGTGCCCCGTGCCGATGTATCGACAGAAATATTCTCGTTTCTTGGTCATCAGTCTCCATGGATCCTTAGAAATTCTCAGATCGGGACGTATTTTTAATATTAACCACAAATCGCAATTTATAGTATTTAGGAAGTGACATATACCTCGCTAGAAATACATCAGTAGTGTGCGTACTTAAATCAGTCTTGTAGTAACACACTCTTAGTTTATTGGTAATGGTAGAGTAAAAAATGAGTTACACTACAACGAGCACATACGTAAACATATCATAACGCAGAATTTGAAGTCTTGTCTCGGACAGTCTATCACTTTGCTTCAGAGATAAAAAGAAATAATTCCAGTTTCCCAAGTTATAATCTAATTTTCCGGAAGCCATCTCTTTGTTGTCAAAACAATGCCAGAATTGGTAATACCAAACCACTTATTCCCAATGGGCAACGCGTTTACCCCACTAGCCGTTAACAGGCTGAAAAGAACTGCCGCTGCGATGGACCGAATTTCAAATAACCGAATCGATACAGACTTAGCTTGATAAAGGTCTGAATTTCTCTTCGTTATTTGTCTAGTGACCGTGCCGCTTTAAATTAAGTAAAGTGTTCCGCAAAATTTTAAGGAGTTTTCAGAGATAAAAACACGCTTAGTAAACTTTACATATAATTAATTTTAGGTCATATAATGCTGTATATGAAATGTAGAAAAGATATCGGAATTTTATTTCAATCATAGAACAGAACGATATCTCATTTTGATCTCGAGTTATTGGTTCTTATATCCGACAGACGGTCGCACATGGCCGCCCAGTCCATTCCCTCCATATCGGGAACCACGTGGCCACAACAATCCTCATATTTCATAAAATGTTCAAGTTATTGAAAGGAGGTTTTCTGCAAATGACAGCATGCCAACACGTACGTATTTCATATGATAAATGCTCCAAATATTTTTGTTCATCAAGTTATGGAACTAACTCGTCCGCAGCCGTAGGAAAGTCCTCGGAAATGCTCTAAGAAAAACCCAGATATCGCATTTAAACACATCCTCTTCATCTAGGTAGCGGCGGAATATGACGACAGCTACAGCAGTCAGATGGTTGATTGATACAAGTCTTCTGAAAAAGTTGATCCATGTTTTTGTTTGTCATTCATCCAGATAATTCCTTCAACACATGAACTGTGTCCTGTCATATGTTGTGTGGTGAAAAGTTATTGAAACTGTGGTATTAGGGTACTGCAAGCTTTTAGACGAAAACAAAAATATAAATAGTCACCAGATGACGATTTTTTGTTTTTGGATAGAAATTTAATAGCTTGTAAGAATCATTATAATCATCGGTTCATTGGTGACTATCCAATTAGGAGTGAATGTGTGTGTGGTGGGGGAGCAAAGACAGTGACATATGCCCGTATTAGGCTCTGCCCATTATGCCTAGTTACAGAGGTTATTGTTGAGCGCTTCTGGTTTTGGTTCTCCCTAAACTTCTGTGTTTTGTTGGTTTGTATTTTTATACCATTTTTGGTAGTCTCTTCCTGAGTCCTAATGATGTGCCTTTTACAGGAATCACATATTTTCATGTAGAGACATTGATACTAATTCTGATCTAATTTCTGCATTCTGAATAAACTCTTTTCGTGTGCATCCTGGTACATATCTGATGAAGCATATTTTCGCACTCTAAAATCTTGGGGTGACGCATTTTCTCGTTTTCCACGTACCAATTGTACGCATTAAACTGAGAGTTACAGTATTTAGTAAAATACTGAAACTTCTTTATTTAAATGTGTGTGTCTGTACTAAAATTGCAGAATGACTGAAAGATGAAACTTCTGCGTTATTTGATCCTTAAACAGCTGAGTAAAACGTACTGAGCCTCCATTCTCTTTACTTTTCGGTTCAAATGGTTCAAATGGCTCTGAGCACTATGGGACTTAACATCTGAGGTCATCAGTCCCCTAACTAACCTAAGGACATCACACACAATCATGCCCGAGGCAGGATTCGAACCTGCGACCGTAGCGGTCGCGCGGTTCCGGACTGCCAGACTGAAGCGATTAGAACCGCTCGGCCACACCGACCGGCTGTGTGTTGTCTTTAGCGTAAGTTAGTTTAAGTTAGATTAAGTATAGCGTAAGCTTAGGGACCGATGACGTCAGAAGTTTGGTCCCAAAATACCTTATCACAAATTTCAAAAAAAAAAATTATGAGCACTGATAAATAATAAAAAAGTGGAGAAAAATTTGTTCTTGTTTCTCGTTTTCCCTTGCTGTTAATATTGGCGCTACCTGTATCGGCATCACCAGACGAACAAAGCTTCCTTAGTTTGCGTGCTTAGTGCATGTTACAGATCCAGAAGATCGGTCTTTTCCTATGACCACGCTAGAGTTATCATTGATCATTGTCTACAACCAACAGTTAATGTGTTTCTAATTAGGATGTAACCCATACCTAACGAAAACTTAGTTTTTATTCATCACAAGACCACCCAATAATGGGAAATACTACTACAGTGATAAAAGTTAAACACATTATATTGTAATGGTAATCATAATATGAAATAGAAATTTAACGTGACTGATGAACGTCAAAAACATCCAGAGGAAATGGCTACACAACATGAAGACACACAGACCCGGGATATCTTCGGAACAGCTTTAGTGACGTTAAGGATTCTGCGGAACTAGAAAAGAACAACTAGTGCCAGAGGCTTTCACGAATGCGCGTTAGACAAACATGTGGTTTAAACAAAATGAAAAACTGAGAGAATGTGTCATTATGGTTCTGATTGTGGTCATTAGATAGAAGACCAACGAAATAAACAATATGAATAATTAGTAAACTCCGCTGTTACCGGTGCTAAGCCCGGTGCCTCGTCTAGCAAGTGACAGGAAAGGAGGAGGGGTTGTTGTTGTGGTCTTCAGTCCAGACAATGGTTTGATGCAGCCCTCCATGCTACTCTGTTCTGTGCAAGCCTCTTCATCTCCGAGTAACTACTTCAACCTAAATCCTTCTGAATCCGCTTAGTGGTTTCATCTCTAGGCCTCCCTATACGATTTTTACCCCCCACCGTTCCCTCCTATAATAAATTGGTACTCTCTCGATGACTCAGAATGTGTCCTACCAACCGATCCCCTCTTCGAGTCAAGTTGTGTCACAAATTCCTCTTCTTCCCAATTCTATTCAGCATCTCCTCCTTAGTTACATGATCTATTTATTTAATCTTCAGTATTCTTCTGTAGCACCACGTTTCTAAAACTGCTATTCTCTTCTTTTCTACGCTGTTTATCGGCCATGTTTCACCTCCGTACATGGCTACAATCCATACAAATACTTACAGAAAAGACTTCTTGACACTTAAATCTATACTCCATGTTAAACAAATTTCTCTTCTTCAGAAACGGTTTCCATCCCATGGCCAGTCTCCATTTTATATCCTCTCTACTTCGATCATCGTCAGTTATTTTGCTGTCCAAATAGCCAACTCATCTACTACTTTAAGTGTCTTATTTCCTTATCTAACACCCTCAGCATCACCTGATTTAATTCGACTACATTCCATTATCCTCGTTTTGCTTTTGTTGGTGTTCATCTTATATTCTCCTTTTAAGACGCTGTCCACCCCGTTCAACTGCTCTTCCAAGTCCTTTGCTGTCTCTGGCTAGATTACAATGTCATCTGCCGATCTCAAGGTTTCTATTTCTTCTCCCTAGACTTAAATTTCTACACCAAATTTTTCTCCTGTTTCCTTTACTGTTTGCTCAGTAGACAGATTGAATAACTTCAGGGATTGGCTACAGCCCTGTCTCACTCCATTGTAAACCGCTGGTTCACTTTCGTACCCCTCGACTCTTATAACTGCCATCTGGTTCCTGTACAAACTGTACATACCGTTTCGCTCCCTTTATTTTATCCCTGCGACCTAAAGAATTTGAAAGAGGGTTTTTCAGTCAAAATTTTCAAAAGCTTTCTCTAACTGTACAAATGCTATAGATGTAGGTTTGCCTATCTTCAACGAGAAGTCGTAGTGTCAGTATTGCCTCGCGAGTTGCTGTATTTCTACGGAATCCAAACTGATCTCCCCCGAGGTCGGCTTCTACCAGCTTTTCCATTCGCCTGTTACGAATTCGCGTTAGTATTTTGCTACCGTGACTTATTAAACTGACAGTTCGGTAATTTTCACACCTGTCATCGCCTGCTTTCTTCTGAAAGTCTGAGGGTATTTCACCTGTCTCATACATCTTGCTCACAAGATGGAAGAGTTTGGTCATGGCTGGCTCTCCCAAGGTTATCAGTAGATCTAACGGAATGTTGTCTGCTCCTGGGGCCACCTCGACTCGACTTAGGTCTTCCAGTGCTTTGTCAAATTCTTCACGCAGTATCATATCTTCCATCTGATCTTCATCTACGTTCCCTTCTATATCCATAATATTGTCCTCAAGTACATCGCTCGTGCATAGACCCTGTATATACTCCTTCAACTTCTCTGCCTTCCCTTACTTGCTTAGAACTGGTTTCCCATCTCAGCTCTTGATATTCATACAGGTAGCTCTCTTTTCTCCAAAGGTCTCTTTAATTTCCCGTAAACAGGATGAATTCTGGTTTCGCAGGACAGAGCGGATCAGGTTATTGTTGTGGCGGAGGCCATAATCAGTTAATGTTAGTTGCACAAAACACACAAGCTTTTATTTTCCTAATAACCACTTAATTACACACTGCCTTAAAAGGATCAAATTAAAACAATACCGCTGAAGGCCTAGTTAAGAAAACTTGCGATACCTCCTGGGCTGAAGGCCCAAAACCCCACCAAAAACAAGTTATAAAAATTGCTTTAAAGAATACACGTGGCTGAAGGGCTCATTTTAAAAAAAAATATTTCACATAAATATTCAGCTGAAGGCCACAAGCAAGACATTGAACAACTCAGGGCTTAGGTCCTGGATAACAAGAATTTTTGACAGAAAATATTTTTAAAAATTAGTTTTAAGCAAATCAGTTTTCAAAATTTTTATTTAAGACGGCTGAAGGCCTTATCTTAAAAGCATTTCACGTAAAAGCTCGGCTGAAGGCCACACACTCTACATTGAACAACTCAGGACTTAGGACGTGGATAACAAGAATTTCACATAGAACAAACTTTCAAAATCTAGTTTTTAAACAAATCAATCTTCAATGTTTAATTTAAGTCAGCTGAAGGCCTTATTTTAAAATTGAAACAAACTAAACTAATAGACGGCTGAAGGCCTCGCACAGAACATCAGACTAAAATGAAAATCACAATCTAAAACCAATATAACAGTGGTGGTCAGAAGTGTTCCAAGGGTCGGCCTGAGGAGGTAGCTCTAATGGAAGGTGAGACAGGCAGCCAAATGTAAGGTTAAAAAATCGGATGGCAACCAGACCCAGGGACAGCTGATGGACCAACCAACAACCTAATCAATTCACGAGGACGAAGATACCAACAGCACTACGCATTCAAATTGGTGTTTAAAAACAGCCAAGGCAGAATTACCACTCTTCAGAAAAAAATATGAACAAACAACTAAAGGCTGTCGAACCACACGCCGTGCCGGACAGCATGAACAGCTGCTACACGGGTAGCAGGGGTTGTGTGGCGTGGGCTGGGCGGTTTTTTAGGTTAGATGGCCTTGGGCAAGTACAGAAAGGGCAACAGCCTCAACGGGTGCGGGGCAAAGTGAGGACATGCGGGGACCAAGCAGCAATCGGTATTGTAATTGTAAACTGTCGAAGCTGCGTTGGTAAAGTACCGGAACTTCAAGCGCTGATAGAAAGCACCGAAGCTGAAATCGTTATAGGTACAGAAAGCTGGCTGAAGCCAGAGATAAATTCTGTCGAAATTTTTACAAAGGTACAGACGGTGTTTAGAAAGGATAGGTTGCATGCAACCGATGGTGGAGTGTTCGTCGCTGTTAGTAGTAGTTTATCCTGAAGTGAAGTAGAAGTGGATAGTTCCTGTGAATTATTATGGGTGGAGGTTACCCTCAACAACCGAGCTAGGTTAATAATTGGCTCCTTTTACCGACCTCCCGACTCAGCAGCATTAGTGGCAGAACAACTGAGAGAAAATTTGGAATACATTTCACATAAATTTTCTTAGCATATTATAGTCTTAGGTGGAGATTTCAATTTACCAGATATAGACTGGGACACTCAGATGTTTAGGACGAGTGGTAGAGACAGAGCATCGAATGACATTATAATGAGTGCACTATCCGAAAATTACCTCGAGCAATTAAACAGAGAACCGACTCGTGGAGATAACTTCTTGGATCTACTGATAACAAACAGACCCGAAATTTTCGACTCTGTAAGTGCAGAACAGAGAATCAGTGATCATAAGGCCGTTGCAGCATCCCTGAATATGGAAGTTAAAAGGAATATAAAAAAAGGGAGGAAGGTTTATCTGTTTAACAAGAGTAATAGAAGGCAGATTTCAGACTACCTAACAGATCAAAACGAAAATTTCTGTTCCGACACTGACAATGTTGAGTGTTTATGGAAAAAGTTCAAGGCAATCGTAAAATGCGTTTTAGACAGGTACGTGCCGAGTAAAACTGTGAGGGACGGGAAAAACCCACCGTGGTACAACAACAAAGTTACTGCGAAAGCAAAGAGAGCTTCACTCCAAGTTTAAACGCAGCCAAAACCTCTCAGACAAACAGAAGCTAAACGATGTCAAAGTTAGCGTAAAGAGTGCTATGCGTGAAGCGTTCAGTGAATTCGAAAGTAAAATTCTATGCACCGACTTGACAGAAAATCCTCGGAAGTTCTGGTCTTACGTTAAATCAGTAAGTGGCTCGAAACAGCATATCCAGACACTCCGGGATGATGATGGCATTGAAACAGAGGATGACACGCGTAAAGCTGAAATACTAAACACCTTTTTCCAAAGCTGTTTCATAGAGGAAGACCGCACTGCAGTTCCTTCTCTAAATCCTCGCACAAACGAAAAAATGGCTGACATCGAAATAAGTGTCCAAGGGATAGAAAAGCAACTGGAATCACTCAACAAAGGAAAGTCCACTGGACCTGACGGGATACCAATTCGATTCTACACAGAGTACGCGAAAGAACTTGCCCCCCTTCTAGCAACCGTGTACCGCAAGTCCCTAGAGGAACGGAAGGTTCCAAATGATTGGAAAAGAGCACAGGTAATCCCAGTCTTCAAGAAGGGTCGTCGAGCAGATGCGCAAAACTATAGACCTATATCTCTGACGTCGATCTGTTGTAGAATTTTAGAACATGTTTTTTGCTCGAGTATCATGTCGTTTTTGGAGACCCAGAATCTACTATGTAGGAATCAACATGGATTCCGGAAACAGCGATCGTGTGAGACCCAACTCGCTTTATTTGTTGATGAGACCCAGAAAATATTAGATACAGGCTCCCAGGTAGATGCTATTTTTCTTGACTTCCGGAAGGCGTTCGATACAGTTACGCACTGTCGCCTGATAAACAAAGTAAGAGCCTACGGAATATCAGACCAGCTGTGTGGCTGGATTGAAGAGTTTTTAGCAAACAAAACACAGCATGTTGTTATCAATGGAGAGACGTCTACAGACGTTAAAGTAACCTCTGGCGTGCCACAGGGGAGTGTTATGGGACCATTGCTTTTCACAATATATATAAACGACCTAGTAGATAGTGTCGGAAGTTCCATGCGGCTTTTCGCGGATGATGCTGTAGTATACAGAGACGTTGCAGCATTAGAAAATTGTAGTGAAATACAGGAAGATCTGCAGCCGATAGGCACTTGGTGCAGGGAGTGGCAACTGACCCTTAACATAGACAAATGTAATGTATTGCGAATACATAGAAAGAAGGATCCATTATTGTATGATTATATGATAGCGGAACAAACACTGGTAGCAGTTACTTCTGTAAAATATCTGGGAGTATGCGTGCGGAACGATTTGAAGTGGAAAGATCATATAAAATTAATTGTTGGTAAGGCGGGTACCAGGTTGAGATTCATTGGGAGAGTCCTTAGAAAATGTAGTCCGTCAACAAAGGAGGTGGCTTACAAAACACTCATTCGACCCATACTTGAGTATTGCTCATCAGTGTGGGATCCGTACCAGATCGGGTTGACGGAGGAGATAGAGAAGATCCAAAGAAGAGCGGCGCGTTTCGTCACAGGGTTATTTGGTAACCGCGATAGCGTTACGGAGATGTTTAACAAACTCAAGTGGCAGACTCTGCAAGAGAGGCGCTCTGCACGCAGTGTAGCTTGCTCGCCAGGTTTCGAGAGGGTGCGTTTCTGGATGAGGTATCGAATATATTGCTTCCCCCTACTTATACCTCCCGAGGAGATCACGAATGTAAAATTAGAGAGATTAGAGAGCGCACGGAGGCTTTCAGACAGTCGTTCTTCCCGCGAACCATACGCGACTGGAACAGGAAAGGGAGGTAATGACAGTGGCACGTAAAGTGCCCTCCGCCACACACCGTTGGGTGGCTTGCGGAGTATAAATGTAGATGTAGATGTAGATGAACACGGCGAGGAAAAACACTCTGCCGGAAAACTACGCTAACGATTTAATCAGATCGCCGAAGTTAAGCAAGACATGAAGTGTATTCGCAGTTGCGAATATAATCAACTATCAGCTGTATAAATATAATGGAAGGATGAGAATAAAAGTTAGTGCTGGACCGGAATTCGAATCCGGATTTTTTCGCTTACCGCGAGAGATCTCCTTACCATTCTTTTTCTTCTATTTTCTTAGTTCTGATCGTTACTGTCGTCGGCATTTCGTCTGGGAGGGCGTCATATTACACGGGTTCAAGGTTTTTTTTTTTATTACAGAGGGCAGCCAACCCTCTGACCGAACACGCTCAGCTACCATGTCGGCACAATTAGGCTGTCCGAGCACGACTCAAGGCGTGACCCAAACCTCGATATATCGTCATCTATGTGTCTACAACCTGCATTCGTACATCCATCATGTATTTTACCGTACAGGAGAGACATTTTAATTGAATGTCGCTCGCCCAGTGTCGCCCGATGAATCGATGCTACAGTGCCTGCGTTGTTCAAAATTACGATGAAAAGTTCCTTTGAACATACATGGGTGTCCGAAGGAACACTGAACCATACTTCTTAACAACCCAAACATTGAAATAGCGTACAAAGTCAAGTAAGGTCGTACGTGGATGGTTAGCGAGCGACTTGGGTACGCCATGTGGTGTTCGTTAATCTACCTTTGGTTTTAGGACAGAGCCGGCCGCGGTGGTCGTGCGGTTCTAGGCGCTGCAGTCCGGAACTGTGGGACTGCTACGGTCGCAGGTTCGAATCCTGCCTCGGGCATGGATGTCTGTGATGTCCTTAGGTTAGTTAGGTTTAGGTAGTTCTACGTTCTGGGGGACTGATGACCTAAGATGTTAAGTCCCATGGTGCTCAGGGCCATTTGAACCCTTTTTTTCTTTTAGGACAAAGGGGGAGAGGAATGGCGACACAAAGTCACTGATCACAAATCTTTGCGAAAATATTCCGAATTACATTCCAAAACCCTCCGAACTGTCTCATGAAGCGGCGACATGTTACATTGTTGATGGTGATCCAGCAATCAGTTGGGGACGTTAAGCTTAAAGGCCGCGTTGGTGTTAGTCGAGAGAAACGTTTATGTGCTGGCAGTGGATTTCACCCACTCCGCCCCCTCAACATCATCCAACACGAACATGACAGGACGCTACACACACACTCATTACAGTTACCTACATTTAAGAGAGCCCAGTTAGCCGTGCGGTCCAATGCACTGCTTTCCGGGCGGGAAGGCGTGTCGTCGGTCTCCGGCGCGAATCCGCCCAGCGGTTTAGTGTCGAGGTCAGGTGTGCCGGTCAGTCAGTGTACTGTTTTTAAGGTGGTTTTCCATCTGCCTCGGCGAATGTGGGCTGGTTCCCCTTATTCCACCTGAGTTACACTATGTCGGCGATTGCTGCGCAAACACTTTCTCCACGTACACGTACACCGTAATTACTCTACCACGCAAAAATTAGGGCTACACTCGTCTGGCATGAGGCGTTACAGGAGGAGGAGGGGGGGAGGGGCGTCCACTGGGGGACGAACCGCACAATAATCCTGGGTTCGGTGTGGGGCGACGGTGGGGTGAGTGGACTGCTGTAGTTTGTTGCAGGGTTGTGAACCACTGCGGGTTACGGCGGGACCTCCGATGCGTGTATATAAGCAGAGACATGTAGCAAGGTATTAGTGTGGCATGTTCAGATGTGCTAACAAAACTAGGGGGGTTCCGAAATGCGAGATTATTCCCAAATGCGTCCCAGCAGAACCAACATCCTGTTATTCTTTTCCTGGTTGCCGAAGGACAAACACCGGCAGAATGAGGAATGTGTAAGGGCAGCATGTCTGCCGAAAACCATTGTGGGCAGTGGGTGCTGCTGCTTCAGGATAATGCCCATCACCACATCGTAAATGCTGTAACGCTGAAGTTGCGACTTCTCAAGTGGGAGACATTCCAGCACCGCTCTGTAGCCCTCATCTGTCACCGTGATCATCACGCCCTCGGTCACATAAAAAAGGCCTCGAATGGTCGACGATTCCTGTCGGACGAGGATGTCTAGCAGGCAGTTATGGACTCCTTCGCGCAACTGGACACGGTTTATTGCCAGATGAATATCTTCAACCTGGTGCTCGGCGGTGTTGATTCATTTCTCAAGGCGATTTTGACGAATTGGCATATCAATTCTGAAGGCCTCAGAATGGAAACTTCCTTACCGCTCCTGATGTTAATACCACTGCACAGCGCTTTTGAGAAAACATGTTGGTTGACAAGCTAACATATACAGGGTGAGTCATCTAACGTTACCGCTGGATATATTTCGTAAACCACATCAAATACTGACGAACCGATTCCACAGACCGAACGTGAGGAGAGGGGCTAGTGTAATTGTTTAATACAAACCATACAAAATGCACGGAAGTATGATTTTTAACACAAACCTACGTTTTTTTAAATGGAACCCCCCTAGTTTTGTTAGCACATCTGAACATATAAACAAATACGTAATCAGTGCCGTTTGTTGCATTGTAAAATGTTAATTACATCCGGAGATATTGTAACCTAAAGTTGACGCTTGAAACCTCCGACGTTCAGTTGCGTGTTGTAACAAACACGGGCCACGGTCGGCGAGCAGCATCTGCAGGGACATGTTTACGTTGACGATCGCGTTTACGAGTGTGGCTGTAGTGCACTTCTGAGGTTTGGTCTAGCTGTCGCAGTGTCCGCATGTAGCGCTTGCTGCTATTGTTATTCTGCATTCGTCTCCGCACACAGACCAACGGTAGTACACCGTGTTACCAGACTTCTGTGATAGTGTAGTGTTGTAGGAACTGTGACCATGGTGTATTCGAACCCTGAAAAGGCGGAGATGATACTCATCTATGGCGAGTGTCGACGAAATGCAGCTCAAGCCTGCAGCGTGTATGCAGAACGCTACCCGGACATAGAGCATCCAACGTGCCGCACATTGCAAAACATCTACCGCCAACTGTATGCAACAGGTATGGTCGTAGCATGCAAACGGGTCCGTAACAGGCCCGTCACAGGATAAGCGGATGCAGTTGGTGTGTTAGCTGCTGTTGCCATGAACCCACACATGAGTACACGGAACATTGCAAGAGCCGGTGGACTGAGTCAAAGTAGTGTCATGCGCATACTGCATCGTCACCGCTTTCATCAGTTTGATGTGTCGCTACTTCAGCAATTACATGGTGATGACTTTAATCATCGAGTGCAATTCTGTCAATGGGCATTAACAGAGAATGCGTTGCAGTTCTACCTGTTTACCGATGAAGCGGGTTTCACAAACCACGGGGCAGTGAATCTACGGAACATGCATTACTGGTCCGTGGACAATCCTCGCTGGCTCAGACAGGTAGAGCGACAGCGACCGTGGACTGTAAATGTATGGTGCGGAATCATTGGCGACCACCTCATTGGTCCTCACTTCATTGCAGGGCCCAAACAGCTGCAACATACATCGCGTTTCTACAGAATGATCTGTCAACGTTGCTCGAAAATGTCCCACTGGAAACGCGTCGACGTATGTGGTATCAGCATGATGGTGCACCTGCAAATTCCGCAATTAACACTAGGCTGACCCTTGACAGGATGTTCGACGGGCGTTTCATAGGACGTGGAGGACGCATAAATTGGCCAGCCCGTTCTCCTGATCTTACACCTCTGAACTTCTTTCTGTGGGGTACGTTAAAGGAGAATGTGTACCGTTATGTGCCTACAACCCCAGAGGATATGAAACAACGTATTGTGGCAGCCTGCGGCGACATTACACCAGATGTACTGCGGCGTGTACGACATTCATTACGCCAGAGATTGCGATTGTGTGCAGCAAATGATGGCCACCACATTGAACATCTATTGGCCTGACATGTCGGGACACACTCTATTCCACTCCGTAATTGAAAACGGAAACCACGTGTGTACGTATACCTCACCCCTCATGGTAACGTACATGTGCGTCAGTGAAAAAGACCAATAAAAAGGTGTTAGCATGTGGACGTAATGTGCTGTTCCAGTCTCTTCTGTACCTAAGGTCCATCACCGTTCCCTTTGGATCCCTACGTAATTCGATGCTCTCCGATACACACGATCGAACAGCGGAGGAGTGGTATTCAAGCGTCAACTTTAGGTTACAATATCTCCGGATGTAATTAACATTTTACAATGCAACAAACGGAAATGATTACGTATTTGTTTATATGTTCAGATGTGCTAACAAAACTAACGGGGTTCCATTTAAAAATACGTAGGTTTGTGTTAAAAAACATACTTCCGTGCATTTTTTTATGGTTTGTATTAACCAATTACACTAGCCCCTCTCCTCACGTTCGGTCTGTGGAATCGATTCGTTAGTATTTGATGTGGTTTATGAAATATATCCAGCGGTAATGTTAGGTGACTCACCACGTGTATCAGCTGTAGAGACCGAGTACTAATTCCTACCCATAAGATGTACGGAAGCAGACATCATGCTATCTTGGTGTATTTGCTGCAGGCCTATGCATTTAATTTCTTATTTATAGTACGTTGTTATGTAACTGCGGGAGAAAGCATTGTAGCTAGAGGATAGTGCACATACGAAAAAAGGATATTTCTTGGTCGATACTTAAGTCTAGTGCCTTACCTTAGAATGACTTGAAATAATGCGTACTACTCAACGCCAGAAGAAGTTTCGTCACTTTCTACACTTTTTTTTTTTTTTTTTTTTTTTTTTTTTTTTTTTTTTTTTGCTGGACGTGAGATTGTGTTTTGTACACCGTTTGTAAATATTTCGAATTCTACACATTTAAGTGCTCTATTAAGAACATACTTTGTTTCTTACGTTACGGAATTTCATGGCAAGTAAAATTCTGTATATTTTTAAATCGATTACGTAACGGGTGAACCGTAAGGCCCTATTTCGGCTGTTATCTTGGAACAGGAAATCTTTTACCATGGAACATGGGATATTTACGAATTAACTGAGTTACAATTATACCTGTCTTGATAATGGAAATTTGTGGAATTTCACAACAGCTCCACTTTCAACATGTGTTTTACTTGTAAGTGGTTTTTAATAATGCTTGTGCTTAATTTGATTTCATTTATTGATCACTGGTGTGTAACAGAGTAATAATGCAACAGATTGACGACTAAATGCAGTACTGAGATGATTTTCTCGATTGCAGATCTTTTAAATTTCAATGGAATATTTGTCTGTAGGCAGGTGATCTGTTGTGCATACGAAAATGTTTTTACATTTTGAAAAACCTTAATTTTCGGGAGTAATCTTTGCAGTTTCAGAGAAAGGCTGCAGAACATAAAAACTGAATAAGATTTTTAAAAACTGAATCATGAAATGTGTTAAAATTATATTACAGTGCTGTCTAGAGGCAGAAGTCTGTAAAATATCTCAAGGTAGAAAACTCACCTACTTTGTTTTCTTTCAAATAGTTGTCACCTTTAAATGTCACTTATTCAGTCCTTGCTGTGGACACCAGCATCATAATAGTTGCGTACTAAAATATCTTTTACGCTATTTATTTCATTACGACGATTGGGCCAGTTAAAAATTTATAATAGTTTTTTCCTTTTTTATTTTTATCCGAGAATATACACTGACGAAAAGAAATGACAACAGCAAAAAAATTGATGTAGAGTAATGAAGTTTAGAGAACACATTTGTCTAGATAAGTGACTAAATTTGCAGCATGACATGTGAATGTAAGCGCGACGTCAGCCATTGAAAATATGAAATCCTGACACATTAATAACCCGTGTAACCACTAGAATGTTTAATGCGAGCATGCAAACGTCCATGCATTGTGATGTACAGGTGCCGGATGTCGGTTTTTGGGTTGGAGTTACATGCCTGTTGCACTTCTTCGGTCATTACAGGGGCGATTAACGCTGTTTGTGGATGGCGCTGGAGTTGTCGTCCGATGATGTCCCATAGGCGCTCGATTGGAGACAGATCCGGTGATCGAGCAGGCCAACGCAACATGTCGACGCTCTGCAGAGCAGGATCGGTTACAACAGCGGTACATGGGCGAGCGTTATGCTCTTGGAAAACACCCCCTGGTATGCTGTTCATGAATGGCAGCACAACAGAACGAACCACCAGATTAACGTACAAATTTGTATTCAGGGTACGTGGGATGACCATGAGAGTGCTCTTGCTGTCGGACAAAATCGAATCCCAAACCATAACTCCAGGTGTAGGTCCAATCCGTCTGTCTAGCTCGCCGACAGTTTGGTTCCAGGCCTTCGGCTGGCCATCTCCTAACCAAAAAACGGCCATACTTGGCACTGAGACAGCACCACATTTCATCAGGAAACACAACAGACATCGACACTGTCCTCCAAAGTGTTCTTGCTTGACACCACTGAAGTCACAAATGTCGGTCGTTTAGGGCCAGTAGAACGCATGCTACAGGGAGTGTGGCTCAGAGCTGTTCTTGAAGTAACTGATTTGTAACAGTTTCTTGGGTCATTGTGTCACTGTGGTGCCAATTACTGCTCATATTGCTGCTGCAGATGTAGAACCATATGCCGAACACGATGGTCTTCTCTGTCGGTAAAGCCACGTGGCTGTTCGGAACGCAGTCTTTTTGCAACCGTGCAATCCTATGATCACGGCTGCCATCCATCATGGACAGTGTCTACATTCCTGCCACGTCTTTCTCCAACATCGCAGACGGATCATCCAGCTTCTCGTAGTCCTGTTACACGACCTCGTTCCAACTCAATAAGTTGATAGTAGCGTCTTTGTCACCTTAAAGGCATTCTTGACTAACGCCAACGCACTACGTCTAAACTCAAGAGTAACTAACGCTCACTACCTTTGCAGCAGCGCAACTGTATTTAAAAGCAAACCCGATCTGAATTCTCATAGCGGCTCCAGTAGCGCCACGGGTATCCGACTGGCGTTAAATTTAGATAGACATCAGCTTCGCACAACTCCATGTTGGTGTTAAGACTTTTTTCCTTAAGTTTAGTTTTTCTTGGCCCCTTATATTTTGATTTATTCGTGGAATACAAACATTTTTCTCTGTCTACATTACAGATTGCTGGATGCTTGTAAGAATTAACCATCACTAGTTGTTACATACATTACTGGCCATTAAAATTGCTACAACAAGAAGAAATGCAAATGATAAACGGGTTCATTGCAGAAATGTATTATACTAGAACTGACATGTGATTACATTTTCACGCAATTTGGGTGCAAAGATCCTGAGAAATCAGTACCCGGAACAACCACCTCTGGCCGTAATAACAGCCTTGATACGCCTGGGCATTGAGTCAAACAGAGCTTGGACGGCGTTTACAGGTACAGCTGCCCATGAAACTTCAACACGATACCACAGTTCATCAAGAGTAGTGACTGGCGTATTGTGACGAGCCAGTTGCTAGGCCACCATTGACCAGACGTTTTCAATTGATGAGAGATCTGGAGAATGTGCTGGCCAGGGTAGCAGTCGAACATTTTCTGTATCCAGAGACGCCCGTAAAGGGCATGCAACATGCGGTCGTGCATTATCCTGCTGAAATGTAGGGTTTCGCAGGGATCGAATGAAGCGTAGAGCCACGGGTCGTAACACATCTGAAATGTAACGTCCAGTCTTGAAAGCGCCGTGAATGCGAACAAGAGGTGACCGAGACGTGTAACCAATGGCACCGCATACCATCACGCCGGGTGATACGACAGTATCGCCTTGCCGAATACACACTTCAAATGTGCGTTCACCACGATGGCACCAAACACGGATGCGACCATCATGATGCTGTAAACAGAACCTGGATTCATCCGAAAAAATTACTTTTTGCCATTCGTGTGCATCCAGGTTCGTCGTTGAGTACACCATCGCAGGCGCTCCTGTCTGTGATGGAGCGTCAAGGGTAACCGCAGCCATGGTCTCCGAGCTGATAGTCCATGCTGCTGCAAACGTCGTCGAACTGTTCGTGGAGATGGTTGTTGTCTTGCAAACGTCCCCATCTGTTGACTCAGGAATCGAGACGTGGCTGCACGATCAGTTACAGCCATGCAGATAAGATGTCTGTCATCTCGACTGCTGGTGACTCGAGGCTGTTGGAATCCAGCACAGCGTTCCATATTAGCCTCCTGAACCCACCGACTCCATATTCTGCTAACAGTCATTGGATCTCGACCAACGCGAGCAGCAGTGTCGCGATACGATAAACCGCAATCGCGATAGGCTACAATCCGACCTTTATCAAAGTCTGAAACGTCATGGTACGCATTTCTTCTCCTTACACGAGGCATCACAACAACGTTTCACCAGGCAACGCCGGTCAACTGCTGTTTGTGTACGAGAAATCGGTTGGAAACTTTCCTCATGTCAGCACGTTGTAGGTGTCGCCACCGGCACCAGCCTTGTGTGAATGCTCTGAAAAGCTAATCATTTGCATATTACAGCATCTTCTTCCAGTCGGTTAAATTTTGCGTCTGTAGCACGTCATCTTCGTGGTGTTGCACTTTCAATGGCAAGTAGTGTAGTTCCAAGCAGAAATCCACTTAAATTTTTCTATCATTCTTTTGATGACTGTAATGTTGGGTGAAATTAAAACTCAGTTTAAGTACACACCTGAAAATTTAATTTTAAATGGAATATTTTTGCTCTCGTATTTTCACATGTTATAAAAACGAGTTGAAGAACCTGGAAAATTCATTGCATTTTTACGTAGTATTGCTTTCATTATTCATAAATTCACTACAGCGTATTGCAACAATAATGCCTCTTCTTGAAAACTCTTGTTAAATACAAAATTCAACTATCTGTTAGATGTTGGCTGTTAGCAAGCAACCGGACGAAGTCACACAGAGACGTTTGCTGGATCTCATTTCTACACTGACTGCAGCCGAAAAACAAAATGCCGTTTGGGGCAATAGACAGTTGTAATGCTGGTAGCAGCGCAGACCGCCTGCAGCGGGAGACGTCGAGCAGATGGCTGGGGCGGGAAGGTCGGCCTACTTGGATGAAGCAATCTCCTCTCCGAGGAGGTCGCGTGACGCGCTCATTTTTATGGCCGCACGGAGCCTGATTTGCGGTCGTGCGTTGCGAGGCTATCAAGCCGCCAGCGATGTCATAAAACGAGAAAAAAAAACGGGACCGATCTGCGGCTCGTTTTGGCGTAAAAAGTGCTTCGGAAATGAAGCTGTTACTGGAAGTCCACTAAAAACGTAAACGTCCCTTAGATTACGTTACATTTTTACTGAAATTCGTGATAAACAGAAGAGAGCTATTCAGTCAATTTTAATTGCTGTAGGAGTGACAACACTGGCACGAGATTCCGCCGCAGAGGAATGTAAATCAAAAAATTCTTCGCTACATCCGGTGCTGACCCTTCCGGTTGTCACCTGCTTTATACGTGTGCTGCAGCAGTTGTACTAACCGGTAACCTGTGTTATATCACTCTTTAATCTGAATGTCGAGAAGGGCACGTGTTCCAACTTTCATTTACGTTCAGAGTCTGCACTTTCTTGCTACTGTTAAAACAGGTGCTTTGGTACGTCATTCCATAACCTTAGGAAAAGCTGTCGTCAACCCGAAGGTTTGTTTAGGCATGATCCTCTTACGGTCGGCAACACTTAGCGATGCTGTCTCTTGATCACAGGGTCGTAGTTTCGATTCTCGGCCGGGTTGCAAATTTTTTCCATTCTTGCGGAGACTGAGTGTTTGCTTTATCCGTATCATTTCACCTAATCTTCAGGGACGCGAAATTCACCCAAGTGGTACGAAATAAACCAGGCGACCGAAAAACAAATGGTTCAAATGACTCTGAGCAATATGCGACTTAACTGCTCAGGTCATCAGTCCCCTAGAACTTAGAACTACTTAAACCTAACTAACCTAAGACATCACACCCATCCATGCCCGAGGCAGGATTCGAACCTGCGACCGTAGCGGTCGCGCGGTTCCACACTGTAGCGCCTAGAACCGCTCGGCCGACCGAACAACACAAGGTTTAGTCTACGGGACAATAATAAGATGTGATCATTTCTGTTTCGTATGGTATAACATTGCTATCCTCCGAAATTTGTACTATCTAACAGTCAGTTGTTCTGAGACCGAAAATTTAAGGTGAATTACAAAGCACAGTCGAGTTGCCATCCTACACATTAAGACATCATTGTCAATCGTAAATGAAGTGACAAATGACAAAAAAGAGACATTGCCAACTAAATATTTGATAGGTCATCTAAACATAGCGAGATAATTGTACTGATTATACAGCTGTACAGTACATTCTTGTTTTATTTTCTGTCACAACCGAGTCTCCATTCTTCATCAAACCTCTTAAAATTCATCTTCATCTACATGATTACTCTGCAACTCACAATGAAGTACTTGTCAGAATTTTCATCGAACCATCCTTCAAGCGTTTTCTCTGCCATTTCTGCACGCGGGCAAAACGAGCTCTTAAATCTTCCATGCGAACCCTGATCTCTCTTATTTTTTACGAGGATCATGTCTTCCTATGTAAATGGGCACCAGAAAAATAATTTCACACTGTTAGGATAAAGTTGCTGGCTGAAATTTCGTGGGATGATTCTGCTGCAGCGAAATCACCTTTCTTTTAAAGACTGCCACCCCAATTCGTGTATCGTACCTTTGCCGCTCCCTTCTCTATTTCGCAGTAATACAAATGAGCCGCCCCTCTTTGAGCTTTTTCGACGTCCTCCGTCAGTCCTATCTGATGAAAATCCCACACCGTACAGATTTACTCCATAAGGAGGCGGTCAAATATAGTGGAAGCAGTCCATTTACTAGACCTGATGCATTTCCTCTCTGCCAATAATCGCATGTTTTAGTTTGGTTTCCCCACAGTACTGTCTATTACAGAGGAGGCCAAGTTTTCGGCTAGCGGGCCATTCCCGGGCCCAAGTGTCAATGCGCCCAGCCTAGCTTCACGTTTCCTGCATCGCCACATCCCGCTGTCTCAGCGCCAGGAGGGGGAAGAGGGCAGTAAAGTCGTATTGCGTATAACTTGGTGTTCTATTTCACTTTTCGCAACAACACAGATCACGAATAAAACAGGTTCCAGTATTAATTAATTATTTTTGGTGTGCTGAACGTAATATAATATTTATTTTGTACAAACTGTCGGCTTACGGACAGACATAGGTAATTTCACAGAGTTTTACTCTCAAGTTGCCTTGTAATAGTGACTTATTTAGCTTCGTAATCGAAAAAGGTTCTTTCACACAAATATGTAGATCGAAATATTTTGGCACTTATGCTCCCTTATTATGGATACTTTGAAAATCCACCAGAGAACAGCAATGTAGACGCCCTGGGCAGTTTTAACGTAAAAATATTTGTTATTAAAACTGGAATGACCTTGCAGGTCAATGAGTTACATTGCACATGCAGAGGAGTGCTTTCAACTGAAACGGCAAATTGTCTCGAAAACAGCCCAAAAAAAGTTGTAGGATTGACAGTGCCCTCGAACCCTTTATAAAACTATTGTAATTCTTCCAAAACCACAGTGAATTTCTCGAACCTCGTGTTTTCACGTCAGTAAACTTATGGAAATGGGTTGTGTTTGTCAGAATGTGGCCATTCTGCAACGCTATCTTCTTTTTAAATGCATACCCATCAAATCAGAATGTAGTTACCTTACAATGTGTGCAATCAAGTCCACTTAAAATGCGAAGTATGCAGTCCATTCCAGATGTTCTAATTTTCATTCCTGTACGCCTTTTTCCTTCAAGAAGTCAACAATAGCGAGATTTAAATCGATAAATCGTTTCAGGCATGCCCCTTGACTTAAGCAACGTACTTTAGAGTAATATACAAAGTGCCCATACTCTACATTCGTTTCCATTGAGAAATGTTGCGGATGAAAATGGAATAATGGTTGTGACGTTAGAAATTTTTCATTCGTACCACCAGTTTTTTCAAGTTATCCATACCTGCAAATTTAGATCAAAGTGTTTCTTGAAGTACAGAACAATGAATCCTGTCCATCAGTCGCATTACTTTTTGCTCTTTTTGTCATGTAAAAGCTTAAATTATTTCTACACTCATCCTCATAAATTAAGGATAATTGCAGAATGTGGTGCCACACAACATGGCACTACACAAAGATGGCGCTAATAGCAAAGGCACATAGGGAACACACACAACACAGATCTGTAAGTCCACGGCATTGGTGATAAGTTGAGAAAAACGTCCCGAAACACACTTGCAACAAAACACCACTGTTTCCTGTGCATATTCCCCGACATCAATATGGGTTACGATCACCATACACACGTACACAGGCCGCACAACGGTTTGGCATACTCTGGATCAGGTGGTCGAGCAGCTGCTGGGGTATAGCCTCCCATTCTTGCACTAGTGCCTCTCGGAGCTCCTGAAGTATCCTAGGGATGTGAAGACGTGCAGCGATACGTCGACCGAGAGCACCCCAGACGTGCTCGACGGGGTTTAGGTCTGGAGAACACGCAGGCCACTCCGTCCGCCTGCTATCTTCTGATTCAAGGTACTCCTCCACGATGACAGCTCGGTGGAGCCGTGGGTTATCATCCATCAGGAGGAAGGTGGGACCCACTGCACCCCTGAAAAGGCAGACATACGGGTGCAAAATGACGTCTCGATACACCTGACCTTTTACAGCTCCTCTGACAAAGACATGCAGGGATCTACGTGCACAAATCATAATCCTACCCCACACCATGAAACCACGACCTCCATACAGGTCTCTTTCAAGGACATTAAGGCGTTGGTATCTGGTTCCTGGATCACGCCAGATGAAAACCCAGCGAGAATCTCTGTTCAGACTACACCTGGACTCAGTGAACATGACCTGTGATTACTGTTCCAATGACCAAGTACTGCGTTCTTGACACCAGGTTTTACGGACTCCCATTTGACCAGGGGTCAGTGGAATGCACCTTGCAGGTCCCCGGGCGAACAAACCACGTCTGTTCAGTCATTTGCAGGCTGTGTGTCTGGAGACAACTGTTCCAGTGGCTGCGGTAAGGTCCCGAGCAAGGCTATCTGCAGTTCTCTGTGGCCGTCTGCGAGCACTGATGGTGAGATATCGGTCTTCTTGTGGTGTTGTATACCGTGGACGTCCCGTACTGTAGAGTATGAACACGTTCCCTGCCTGCTGGAATCGTTGCCATAACCTTGAGATCACACTTTGTGGCACACGGAGGGGCCGTGCTACGACCTGCTGTGTTTGACCAGCCTCCAGTCGCCCTAATATTCTACCCCTCATAACGTCCATTTTCAACACACAGTAACCATTAGCACGTCTGAAAACTTCTGCACACTTACTCTCTTCATCGTACTCTGACATGCACCAACACACCTGTGCGTATGTGGACTGCTTCCAGCGCCACCGTACGACGACGACAGGTCAAATGCACCGGCTGGTCATACCTCGAGGTGATTTAAGCCCGCAAACCGCCACCAGAGCGTTGTATCACCATGTATCAGCATTAGCCTTAATTTGTGGGCATGAGTGTACATGACACTATAATGTCGTTTCGTAGCAGATAAGCAGTACCCGTCGCTTACGTGAACTGAGAATTCTCATCCCTCTCTTGTGGTATTTCCATTCCTTTTAAAGGATTGTGACGATAGATCTCCAAATTGCCTCTTTTTGTGCAAACAACCACTGGACTGTAATATCACGAAAAAATAGCGAATGGTAAACAGCGCTGGCACCACGATTGTATCGATCTCAGAGTTGTACCGACCGAAAATGCCGCACGGCAATGCTAGGCGGAATGTCGCGCTGTTCCTGATACTACCGAGAAGCGCCGAGCAAAGCCGACTGACACGTCTGCAGGCCGGAGTGGCTGAACGGTTCTAGGCGCTTCAGTCCGGAACCGCGCTGCTGCTACGGTCGCAGGTTCGAATTCTGCCTCCGGCATGGATGTATGTGATGTCCTTAGGTTAGTTAGGTTTAAGTAGTTCTAAGTTCTAGGGGACTGATGACCTCAGATGTTAAATCCCATAGTGCTCAAGGCCATTTGAACCCTTTTGACAGGGTCTGGGGTCTGAAAATTCCCTATGAAACATTCCGAAATCAGTCTCAGGGAAGCTCAACATGTTTTGTACCTTATCGCGAATCTTATGGGGCATTATTTCTTGTGGAGAGCTGCTGTCGGAATAACGTGACGCCGGCCAGTGTGGCCGAGCGGTTCTAGGCGCTACAGTCTGGAATAGCGCGGCCGCTACGGTCGCAGGTTCGAATCCTGCCTCGGGCATGGATGTGTGTGATGTCCTTAGGTTAGTTAGGTTTAAGTAGTTCTAAGTTCTAGGGGACTGATGACCTCAGAAGTTAAGTCCCATAGTGCTCAGAGCCATTTGAACCATTTTGAATAACGTGACTGGACGTTTTGGAACAATGGCTCTTTCCCCGATTTGCATAATACCCATAAGACTAAATTTTTCAATATAGTACAGATTGGTCAAATTTGCCTCCTGATATCACAGTATTTTTGAATCAATGCCTACTGAATGCGTAGGTTCATGGGGAATGGAGAGATGGCTCTTACGTTCTGGCCGCCAAGATCTCCTGGGATCATCTGATGTGAGTTCTTATTGTGGAGCTTTATGAAAAAGGCCAACATGCGAAACCTATCACCGATGAACTATGTGGGCGAGTTCGGTACCGGTTAGACAGTTGCCAAACACATGAAGGGTTCACGTTCTTGAACATTTACAGCCTATGCAAACTTTAAAACTACTGTTTCCATATGTATATATTACTCGTACCCAATTTGTATTTATGTGATAACAGTTAATTAAAATGGGTCTTTTTTTAACCCTATTTCAATGGACTTGGAGAGCTGGGTAGGCATATTCATTTTCGGGGCTGAATTGAATCAATCTGTTTATTTGTTTAAACAGTTCCAAGTAATAAAAAGGTCAAGTTCTCCAGGATGACCGGCAGCCGCTGGATGATGGGAAGATGGAAGGCTCCTTCTCTGTCCTGCTGGCGGAATTCTGAATCTTGATCGAATCTCAAGGAAGCATCCCGTAGAACCGGATGGTGAAACCTGACCCGGGCCGAAACTGCGACACGCTGCGTCTGGACCCCTGTAACTACTGCCGCAGTTCCTACTTTCGTCCTGCAAGTGACTTAGCACATACTAAATATCTGTCGCCAAACACGACGGCAATAACAGATAAATATTATCCAACCTTTAACTAGTACGAATATGTCCCTTAAGTTGCCAAGACGCCAACGCCAGGAACCCAACGACTTACCACTACTATACGTTTATGTATCAGAGACCTCATCGGATGGTAGGCAACTTAATTTTATCAAATAACGTAAATTGCAGGAGAAGTGAAGCTAAAGCTTTAGGAAGAAAACTCACTAGACTTTAAAAAAGGCTTAGGGATGGCCAAGCTCTTAACTTCTCTGCTCAATCACAAAGAAGTTACTACTATACAGGCTGCCCACAGAATAATAAAATCAGGTGCAGATGCCGATAAATTAACCATAACTAGATGTGGCCGCACAAGCAAGGGCACACACTGGACAGTCTCAGCACAACTGACCTTAGGATGCTGTGGAAACCCAGATAGATAGTGCGATGGTACCCCACCCTTAATTAAAATAGCTATACACTGTGGTGCACCATATCACTATTCTACACAAGCAAAGCGCCCTATTTCACACAAAGGTGCTCCGTAGTAACAATCGCTACACAAGGCGAAAAAACATCACTATAAAAATCTTTAAAATCAGCTCAACAAAACCAGTACCAATGACAAACAAGACACTGATCTCACAACACCCTGCACTGTCAGGAACTGTGACCATACGATATCACACAATAGGAACGCGTCATTGTTCCACCGTTCATTTTCACCATTCTGAGACCATATCAAGGTGGTAGCCCACTAGTTATTCTCTTTTTGATTAATACGATTATAACAACAGCACAGAGAGGTTAGAGGTGACCACTAACTTGGTAACAGTCGTCTCCGTCATTTTACGACGGTAGGCACACTTCATAACACTACTTTGCGAATAATAGACTTTAACAACCCACTTGCTGTCGTAGCCAATCCTTGCAGTAATCCACAACGGCAGGACCACAAAACTTCTGGACGGTGGCTTGCTGTGTCTTTGTTTCCTTCCTATAACTTGAAGAAAACGTTTTCGAAAAGTCTTTCACCACTTTAAGACATCGTTAACCATATTGCTGAGAATGGTGGAGCTACATACAACAGAGAGTGACTGACCACTAATCAACCATCACTGTTTGCTACAGATTAGGGAAGCCTGTACTTTGATTGTGGCCAATCCAGAAACCAGAAACAGCGACGAACGACGTTAGGACGTGCTTAATAACACCAGAATGCAGAGCTTATCATCAGACTACGACGAGCTATCGAAACCCACAAGCTAGCCTAACACCAGCTCTACCTCGTTGTTATGTTGCCCCTATGAGACGCTGTGCTCGTAAGCACGGACCGCTATGAACTGAGAGCCAGATCAAGCGTGTACCACACTACAACCCGCGCACATAGGATGTCAAACATTCCGCGGAATACAGAGGACCTACAGAAGGTGGCGCGAAGGCGCCGATTCCAAATTGCCCGGGAAGGAGATCAACCGGCACATCCTGTAATGTGTTATTGTGTAACACAACATACATCAACTATGGAATGATTTTTAACAAAACGTTGAAGCTACAAATGTACGAGGGTTGGAACTCTAAAAGTGGCACTTACTTGTTTACAGCCTGTAAAAAATAGATACGTGCTTCAGAGTTTTACTGACCTTCAAAGTAGTCACCAGCAATGTGTATAGCCCGCTGCCATCGATGTGGAAGTCGTAGGATACTCTTAGCAGTGCCAAATGTGTTGACAGTCCGAGCGGCGCTGTCTGTTGCCCGACGAATTTGTAGCAGTTTTGAAGCGAATGCTGTGAAGTGTTTCCTCCAGTTTAGAAATCGAGATGAACTCACGAGGTCTTTAATTTAGGGGAGTGCAGTAGGTGGTATAGCACTTACCAGCCCCATCAATCAAACAAATCAGTAACAGCTTGCACTGTACGTGTTTGACCTTTATCCTGCAAAATGAGGTCAGGTCCTGTAGAAAGTGTCATCACTTCTGTATCGACGCTGTTCGTAGCTTGTGTTCCAAAAATGAACACGCCGTCTCTCAGTATCCTTGAGCATTTGGACTTGAGAGCACACTTCAGCTTTTTGCAAAGTGTCCACATAGACACGTAGCAAAACCTGAAGTTGCCGGACTCTTAAAGCCGTGATGTCAGAGTTGTGAGGGACAACTCTCTGCCACAATTGGGCTCCGCCATTTTTTGAATTTCTCACCATTTTATACTTGGGTAAGTTATTCCATTAGGGGTGGGCGAGGGTAGGGGGGAAATATGGCAAGATTGCATTACATCACTACTGACATCAAAGGCAGTAATTCAGGTTGTGCTTATTCTGTCTTATCGCTACTACAGACAGTGACTTGAACTGTGAAGGTCATTTAGGGTCACAAACTTAATCTAGCACCCCATAAAAACTCACAATAAAGCTCACTGTAGTACTCGTCACGAGGTACAACTGAGATTTTTCGCAATGGAATTTCCAGCACATATGTGTGAGTCAACTGTATAATAAGAAAGTTCATCTTTCACAATCTTAATTTTAATCGAATCGTCGGATACATGCCTACACATGCCACCTTAGTTCATTGTGAAGCAGAACGAATGCAGGAACTTCTAAAGCTGTACGTTATTTGCAGTCAGTGATATGCTTCTTATTCTTTTAAAGCTGAATATTATTTGCTCTATTCCTAGGACTCTGGAAGCTGTGTGAATGTGCATGTGACGACATCAAATCAAAGCACTCCTCAATAGCTTTAATTTCAGCCCCCATATATTCTTGTATCATGACTGTAGAGGTCGGTAGTGATTGACAAAGATTTAAAAGTTCAGAATATTTGTTTGTGTCTGTCTGGCGTCCAAAGTAGCAGCTGCGCTTCTTTGTCGGAATAATAACAAAGGGTCTAGCGTCTTTGATTCATAATCAAAACGTCTCCGGTCCCGGGTTCGATCCCCGCCACTGCCTAAATTTTGATAAATAATCAGCATTGGCTGCCGAAGACTTCCGGCATAAGAAGTCAGCCTCATTCTGCCAACGGCCTTGTCAAAGAGGGCGGAGGAGCGGATAGAGGTTCAGGGCACCCTCTTGTCCTAGGGGTGGGAAATTGCCCCTAAAGGCGGAAGAATCAGCAATGATCAACGACATGGGGATGCAGAACGCAATGGAAACCACTGCATTAAAGACACGTAACGTGTATCCACAGGACATGTGGCCTGTAATTGAAGAAGTGTCATGATGATCTCTCCATTGGCAAAAGATACCGGGAGGGGACTGCCAAGGGGGAGGTTACCATGAGAGAAAGATTGAATAATCAACGAAAGGATAACGTTCTACGATTCGGGGCGTGGAATGTCAGAAGCTTGAACGTGGTAGGGAAACTAGAAAATCTGAAAAGGGAAATGCAAAGGCTCGATCTAGATATAGTAGGGGTCAGTGAAGTGAAGTGGAAGGAAGACAAGGATTTCTGGTCAGATGAGTATCGGGTAATATCAACAGCAGCAGAAAATGGTATAACAGGTAGGGCAGAGGGTGTGTTACTGTGAACAGTTCAGTGACCGGGTTGTTCTAATCAGAATCGACCAACACCGACAACGATGGTTCAGGTATACATGCCGACGTCGCAAGCTGAAGATGAACAGATAGAGAAAGTGTATGAGGATATTGAAAGGGTAATGCATATGTAAAGGGGGACGAAAATCTAATAGTCATGGGCGACTGGAATGCAGTTGTAGGGGAAGGAGTAGAAGAAAAGGTTACAGGAGAATATGGGCTTGGGACAAGGAATGAAAGAGGAGAAAGACTAATTGAGTTCTGTAACAAGCTTCAGCTAGTAATAGTGAATACCCTGTTCAAGAATCACAAGAGGAAGAGGTATACTTGGAAAAGGCCGGGAGATACGGGAAGATTTCAATTAGATTACATCATGGTCAGACAGAGATTCCGAAATCAGATACTGGACTGTAAGGCGTACCCAGGAGCAGATATAGACTCAGATCACAATATAGTAGTGATGAAGAGTAGGCTGAAGTTCAAGACATTAGTCAGGAAGAATCAATACGCAAAGAAGTGGGATACGGAAGTACTAAGGAATGACGAGATACGTTTGAAGTTCTCTAACGCTATAGATACAGCAATAAGGAATAGCGCAGTAGGCAGTACAGTTGAAGAGGAATGGACATCTCTAAAAAGGGCCATCACTGAAGTTGGGAATGTAAACATAGGTACAAAGAAGGTAGCTGCGAAGAAACCATGGGTAACAGAAGAAATACTACAGTTGATTGGATGAAAGGAGGAAGTACAAACATGTTCCGGGAAAATCAGGAATACAGAAATTCAAGTCGCTGAGGAATGAAATAAATAGGAAGTGCAGGGAAGCTAAGACGAAATGGCTGCAGGAAAAATGTGAAGACATCGAAAAAGATATGATTGTCGGAAGGACAGACTCAGCATACAGGAAAGTCAGAACAACCTTTGGTGACATTAAAAGCAACGGTGGTAACCTTAAGAGTGCAACGGGAATTCCACTGTTAAATGCAGAGGAGAGAGCAGATAGGTTGAAAGAATACATTGAAAGCTTCTATGAGGGTGAAGATTAGTCTGATGTGATAGAAGAAGAAACAGGAGTCGATTTAGAAGAGATAGGGGATCCAGTATTAGAATCGGAATTTAAAAGAGCTTTGGAGGACTTACGGTCAAATAAGGCAGAAGGGATAGATAACATTCCATCAGAATTTCTAAAATCATTGGGGAGATTGGCAACAAAACGACTATTCACGTTGGTGTGTAGAATATATGAATCTGGCGATATACCATATGACTTTCGGAAAAGCATCATCCACACAATTCCGAAGACGGCAAGAGCTGACAAGTGCGAGAATTATCGCACAATCAGCTTAACAGCTCATGCATCGAAGCTGCTTACAAGAATAATATACAGAAGAATGGAAAAGAAAATTGAGAATGCGCTAGATGAAGATCAGTTTGGCTTTAGGAAAAGTAAAGGGACAAGAGAGGCAATTCTGACGTTACGGCTAATAATCGAAGCAAGGCTAAAGAAAAATCAAGACACCTTCATAGATTTGTCGACCTGGAAAAAGCGTTCGACAATATAAAATGGTGCAAGCTGTTCGAGATTCTGAAAAAAGTAGGGGTAAGCTACAGGGAGAGACGGGTCATATACAATATGTACAACAACCAAGAGGGAATAATAAGAGTGGACGATCAAGAACGAAGTGCTCGTATTAAGAAGGTTGTAAGACAAGGCTGTAGCCTTTCGCCCCTACTCTTCAATCTGTACATCGAGGAAGCAATGATGGAAATAAAGAAAGGTTCAGGAGTGGAATTAAAATACAAGGTTAAATGATATCAATGATACGATTCGCTGATGACATTGCTATCCTGAGTGCAAGTGAAGAAGAATTAAATGATATGCTGAACGGAATGAACAATCTAATGAGTACACAGTATGCTTTGAGAGTAAATCGGAGAAAGACGAAGGTAATGAGAAGTAGTAGAAATGAGAACAGCGAGAAACTTAATATCAGGATTGATGGTCACGAAGTCAATGAAGTTAAGGAATTCTGCTAACTAGACAGTAAAATAACCAATGACGGACGGAGCAAGGAGGACATCAAAAGCAAATTCGCTATGGCAAAAAAGGCATTTCTGGCCAAGAGAAGTCTACTAATATCAAATACCGGCCTTAATTTGAGGAAGAAATTTCTGAGGATGTACGTCTGGAGTACAGCATTGTATGGTAGTGAAACATGGACTGTGAGAAAACCGGAACAGAAGAGAATCGAAGCATTTGAGATGTGGTGCTATAGACGAATGTTGAAAATTAGGTGGACTGATAAGGTAAGGAATGAGGAGGTTCTACGCAGAATCGGAGAGGAAAGGAATATGTGGAAAACACTGATGAGGAGAAGGGACAGGATGACAGGACATCTGCTAAGACATGAGGGAATGACTTCCATGGTACCAGGAGGAGCTGTAGAGGGCAAAAACTGTAGAGGAAGACAAATACGTCAAGCAAATAATTGAGGACGTAGGTTGCAAGTGCTACTCTGAGATGAAGAGGTTAGAACAGGAAAGGAATTCGTGGCGGGCCGCATCAAATCAGTCAGTAGACTTATGAAAAAAAAAAAAAAAAGATACCCAAGTAATTTTGTGCAAAACTCATCCCAGGTTGGTTCAAAAACAGTGTCGAATACTTTGAGAGGTGGTAGTATTTATCTAAACAAGAAAAATAAGTGCAATAAACATGGTCCGGAAATATATAGCTTCTGAGATAAGTCCAAAAAAAAAATCTGTCAAGAAAGGCACCCCTCTGCCTTCCGGCGTAAGGAATGACGCAGCCTTTGAAGCACACCCGGTTGTTGTTGTACCTGCTGTCTTACTTTGAAGACATGACCCTGTAGCGTCCGCACATCGTTGATTGGCGTGGCGTACACCAATTCATTTAAGTTTCCCCGTAACCGAAACTCTAGGGAATGAGGTCTGGGGAACGAGCAGCCAAGGTGTGAGACTCACACGACCACTCCAGTGGTCATGAAGTGTCTGCGTCGGGTGTTCGCGCAGATTATGACGGAAGTGTGCTGATTCGCCATCATGCATGAACCACATTTGTATTCGTTACTGCAATGGCACAGCCTCCAGCAAGATAGGCACTAAAATAATGAGAAAGACCACATAACGCGCCGTAATTAATATCTGTGGTAGCACGTTTGGCCCTATTAGCCTGTCGCCAGGTACGACTGCCCATACGTTGATTGAGAATCTGTGTTACTGCCTTGTTTCCCGATTTGCTTGGGGATTTACATCTACTCATACATGCTGGTTATGGAAATTCACAACACCATTTTTGGGAACCCTGCCACATCGACTAATAAAATCTTGGATGTGGACAGTGGATCTGCGGCACACTTATGCAACAGCCACTGACAGAACCTCCGTCTGCTATGATTATCCTGTGGCCTGTCCGCCCCGGTAGCTGAGTGGTCAGCGCGACAGAATGTCATTCCTAAGGGCCCGGGTTCGATTCCCGGCTGGGTCGATCTCCGTTCAGGGACTGGGTGTTGTGTTATCCTAATCATCATCATCATCATTTCATCCCCAACGACGTTCAAGTCGCCGAACTGGTGTCAAATCGGAAGACTTGCACCCGGTGAACGGTTTACCCCCTCCCGCCGGAGGTTCGAGTCCTCCCTCGAGCATGGGTGTGCGTGTTGTTCTTAGCGTAAATTAGTTTAAGTTAGAGTAAGTAGTGTGTAAGTCCAAGGACTGATGACCTCAGCAGTTTGGTCCCTTAGGAATTCACACACATTTGAACATTTGAACGGTCTACCCGACGGGAGGCCCTGGCCACACGACATTTACATTTATTTTTCCTGTGGCCTTTGGGTCTGAGCCCGGTATGGATGATACGCGTATAGCAATTGTTCATAAAATATCCTCCAGATAAGAGAGTCAGACACACCTTCAGCTGCTACTAACCGTCACACACCAACCCCAGCGGCTTCATCCACCCAAAGTAGAAGACGCTCTTCCACGTCAGGCGCGCGGACTGTGCGGCGCCTTCCAATGTCAGTCTGCCGAGCTGCAAGGGTACCTGCGTTCCTTAGACGCGAGGAAAGTCGGCCAACAGCTTATTTGATAAGCCACTCTGTTCTGTGGATATCTGTCAGGGTAGAGGGCACTGACTCGGAGGCTACGTCCATTTGCTACACCATAGTAGAATACCACATCCGCCACTTCACATATCGAGTAGCAGGATTCCATTGCTAACAAGTGGTGGAAGACAGAAAATGTACACCGTTTGTACGTACGAATAATGCAATAACAGTAAACACATAGGTGAATCCGCGTTGGAAGAAGGTAAAACACCATGATACGAACCCAGGGTTGACAGTACTGTGCAATAAGGCACGACGAAAACTAACGTAGCCTACAACGCGACTCGAACCACACAACTGAATGTAGACCACCTTATGGTAGATGGAGAATGCGAGTACACGGCCGACACATTTGATGGAGCGCCAATGCAACGTCTGCGTTAATATCCGCAACGAAGCGTCGCGCAGCCCTTCCTATAAACACGTGTTTCTTTCGGAAAGCAAGCGTTTCCGGACCCGTGTTTTTTGGAAATTTTTCTTGATGCGGTGAGTACTACCACCTCTCATAGTATTCGACACCTTTCTTCAGCACTCAAAAATATGTTCAAATGTGTGTGAAATCTTATGGTACTTAACTGCTAAGGTCATCAGTCGCTAAGCTTACACACTACTTAACCTAAATTATCCTAAGGACAAACACACACATTCATGTCCGAGGGAGGACTCGAACCTCCGCCGGGACCAGCCGCACAGTCCATGACTGCCGCGGCTTAGACCGCTCTGCTAATCCGTGCGGCTTCAACACTCCGTACATATGCCCTGCCCACAGAACCGAGACTACTACGTTTCACCGAGCGGGGTGGCGCAGTGGTTAGACACTGGACTCGCATTCGGGAGGACGACGGTTCAATCCCGCGTCCCGCCATCCTGATTTAGGTTTTCCGTGATTTCCCTAAATCGCTCCAGGCAAATGCCGGGATGGTTCGTTTCAAAGGGCACGGCCGACTTCCTTCCCCGTCCTTCTTAATCCGATGAGACCGATGACCTCGCTGTCTGGTCTCCTTCCCTAAAACCAACCAACCAACCAACTACGTATCAGAATAGGATTATATTTTACTTACTTTCAATACATACAGGCAACTGTGCACAAGATCAAATCTAAATTGCTTATTCAGGCTGTTTCAAAACTCCACAGCGGAACTTCAATAATGGATTCCTCATATAACAAATATAAAGCAGGCTGTGTCAAAACAATCACTGAAATGTACAGTTACAGAGTTATTCGAGCATGTTCTGTTACACTGTGCACGCTGACAAGTGCTGCTTGCCATTCGAAAATGTACGACCCCCGGTTAGAAGTGTTATACAAGTAATGATATTGTGAATTCATGTGATATGGGTCTGAGTATCTTTCTGGGCGTGCAGGTGAAATACAGTGATCACTAGTTAAATATGTAGCTTTGGCGATATCCATGGTTAGTAATTGTGGCGTGCAGTCTGTTCTGAAGTGACACGTAAGTACTAGAACATTAAGTGAATCCGTAGCCATTGGAAAAGGTGTGTACTGGATGGTTTGTAACTGCCTGTGGCCGTGGTTTGCAATCTGGAAATGTACACCAACCACGAGCTCGCGACCATGCATTACATGTATTGTTTGGCGGATCGAAATTCATTGGAGGCATGTCGCTTGTACCAGGATCACTACAAATTGCACGGATTACCATACCGAAAAACATTTGAATGAATTCACCGCCGATCCTGTGAATACGGGAGTTTCACACCAGTTAGCGGGGTTCGGCCAAGACATACAGCACCAGAGGATGAGGAAGGTCTGCTCACCTCTTTGGAGGGAAGTCCCATAATCAGCGCATGGACGTTAGGCTTGCAGAGCAATGTGCCGCAAGTGACGACCTGGAGACATTTACGCGAAAACATGTTGTATCCATACCATACGTAGCTTGTACGAGCTTTGTCTCCCGCGGATTGTCCTCCAAGAGCGGCGTTCTGTCAGTCGTTCCTGCAAAAACGTGTTAAGATGCCCAACTTTGCATCTAGTTTTTTACTCGTGGATGAAGCAGCATTCACAAAGTACGGAATCCAGAATTTACATAACCAGCACTTGTGGGTGGACACAAATCCTCATGGAACTATCCAACTGTGTCATAAACAGAAGTTCTCCATTTAACATCTGGACAGCCAGTGTTGGTGATCACTCGTTCGGACCCTACGTCCTATCACGGGGGAGTTATTGGACAGAATTACGTAGATATCTTGCGTACTGTATTACGTGAGCACTTAGAAAACATGTCACTTGCATCCCTTCAAAAAATGCATCTCATGCACAATGGTGTTCCCACATACTTCATTCTGTTTGCCAGGAAGCATATGAATGCACATTTCCCTGAGAGCTGGATAGTTAGCGGTGGCCAGTTGCTTGGCCACCTCGTTCGCCTGACAGACTTACTAGACTTCCACCTGTGGAGACACTTAGGCCTCTTGTGTATTCCATTGCTGTTGTGGACGATCCTTCACCTTATGCACGCATTGTGGCAGTCTTTCAGTGAGTACGAATTACACCAGGCATTTTTGATCGTGTGCGGAATTCAATGAGCCGACGAACGGAGGCATGTATTCAGGCAGGACAAACTTTGAACTTTTCCTCTGACACTAACCACTGTGTACCAGCTGCCGTTACAGACGTACAGTGCAGTTTGTAGAATCTTACACTCGGATAAATCAGTAATGATACATTTCCTGAGCCAGGCTGCCATAGCCTTTTTTTTTCTTTTTGTTATATGAAGTTTTGCCGTCGAGTTTTGAAACGCCCTGTAAACATCATTAGTACCATCATTAGTAGCACGTTTCGTTAAGTGGTTGCGAGTACGTTCTTGGACTTTTAAATAACTTGTAATAACATTCGCTGCTGCTTCATGTAACTTAAGTTCAAAACTGCCGGTGTATTTTAAGTACTTCACTCAAAAATACACTACCCTTATTCCTCTGCTTTATCATTCTGCAAGGTACTACGTTTTTAAGCAATACGTATAGCTGTTCCTATTGAGAGACTGAACGATATGTCCGCTATGTATTACTGACTAATGTCACCCTCAATTGATTACCCAATTTAATTTATTAATAACAATTATCAGTTTAAAATGATTTTTTTCCAATTGATATTTAATACCCCATACAGCAGCGATGCACCGTATCATGATGGGCAGTTCGACCACAATTATGTCGTTAATTATTGTGTACTACTAGTCACGTAATGATTAATCTCTCAATGTAAATTTCAGCTAACGTCTGTATCCAAGGATTTAACTCTTAAGGAATTTGTTCTGCCTACAGTCTACTGCAATGCCGGTACGCAGTGCGTAGTTTGTAATTTATTGTTGCTCACTAAAACCCAAGAGCTCCTTCAATACCAAGACAGCGATATAATATCAGTCGACAGCGTGTCATCTCTGATTTATTTCAATACAAAAAAAAATTATGTCACTCTTTCTTTCCTTTTCATTCCCAAAATATTTGCTATGGAATATTACTGTGGGCTCATGAACCTATAAACATAATACATTTCCTTTTTATTCATTTTTAATTCACCAAATTCTACCCAAATAATATCGTCAAGCTAGACGTAATACCAGTAAACTGCATCTCTGAACTTTGTTTCTGCCCTTCGAGTAACTAACAGCAAACTACCATTATATCTGTATCGATATATTTCTTTTCCAAACTTTTTAAAGTTTCGTTCCTTTCATTTCTTTAATTTAATTTTATGGAAATGAGCGTTTGGCGTCATTGGCCGGGAGGCCCCTCGCGGGGCAGGTCCGGCCGCCATATCGCAGGTCTTATTACATTCGGCGCCACATTGGGCGACCTGCACGCCGGATGGGGATGAAATGATGATGAACACAACACAACACCCAGTCCCTGAGCGGAGAAAATCTCCGACCCAGCCGGGAATCGAACCCGGGCCCAGAGGACGGCAATCCGTCACGCTGACCACTCAGCTACTGGGGCGGACATTTAATTTTATTATTTCGCTTCTTATGGGACTTAACATTGTTTTGGAGGTAACTCAATTTTGCTTAAAATCATATTCGGAAACTGTTTCTTTTCTTTTGGCGCACCGAACCTTTATTTGCTTTTTGCACTTACTTAAAGGATCGACCGCAATTCCAGATCACCAAGTGCAATGGTTAAACTTAAAAGCAATACAAACAGAAAACCTGAGTGACGCCACGACTTTGTGCGCTGAAGTCAAACAGTTGAAGCAAAATTTAGCCTCTTCAGGTGTAGACGGATGCTTCCTAATTTTTGTCACTCGCCACCTCTAAGATGAAAGTAAAGATAATACTGTGACGTGCTTGCACAAATGGTTGAAAAGGGCTACTATTTACTGGTAAGCGAAAGATCTTAACAGTTTACGGGCATTCCACACTGTATGACCAACTTGTCAGTGTAAACCACCGATCAATCCTCTACACCAAGTACCAAACTATCTCCTTAGTGTGTGTTAATTTTCCAGGTAAGCACAGCAAACACTCATTTGCATCAGAGCGTGTTAATGATAGTAAACTGTACGATTCCGTTCAGTACCTTGCCGTACCTCGACTCACGTACCAACAATAAATACTTGGTCTCGGAACAGTTCTCTCGTTGAAATGCTTTTGTTATTAACAATGGATACCATCTAGACAATAATTCATATGTAGGAACTCAATGAGTTAAGCAAATAGGATCGAAGGAACGTTTTTCAGTCTACTTACCAAACCAGAAGTATACTTCCAATAAAATCATTTCATTGATCACTCCGACCTGTATCTGTCCGCACGACGGTTAACAGTTACAGTCCGCACTCCTCTGAGAAACTGACTCTTTCAACACGATATTTCCACTGTGACTGACTATAAGACCGACGATAAACCCTTTTCGAACCACTTAAGAAAACAAATATTCAGCGCCAGCTTTAATTTTAACAATTAAATCATCATTACAGATGTCCTCGTATCTTTTTTTCATGACCAGCTTCCGCATTCTGTTGAATCTTTGTCGCTCTAACCGCTACTGCTGTCGGCCACCGATTCCTTGTATTGTCTTTGCCATTCGCTTATCCACTGATGTAAGTTAAGAGGACGAAATTACCGTGACAACTATAACAAACCAAAGCTTTCTTTGATCTGTCACACAGAGTGATGATATGAGCGTCTATACCTTTAAAACAGCGTCAAAGTGTGGTATACAGGGTGAACGTTAATGAAACCAACAAACTGCGAGGATGGTTTCCTGACTGGAAGTGGAGGAAGAAAGGTGCCGGACCAAGACTCGAACTCGGGACCTTTGCCTTTTAATCTGCCAGGAAGTTTCATATCAGCGCACTCTCTGCTGCAGAGCGGAAATCTCATTCTGAAAACATCCCTCAGGGTTTGGCTAAGCCATGTCTCCGCAATATCCTTTCTTTCAGGAGTGCTAGTTCTGCAAGTTTCGCAGGAGAGCTTCTGTAAGTTTTGGAATGTAGGAGACGAGGTATTGGCAGAAGTAAAGCTGTGAGGACGGGTCGTGAGTCGTGCTTGGGTAGCTCAGTTGGTGGAGCACTTGGCCACGAAAGGCAAAGGTCCCGAGTTCGAGTCTCGGTCCCGCACACAGTTTTAATCTGCCAGGAAGTTTCGTATCAGCGCACACTCTGCTGCAGAGTGAAATTCTCATTCTGGAAGCTAAAATGGTATTTGTATACGGACAAGCAGATGGAAACTGTTGAGAGGCAGTACGTCCATACCAAATTACATCACCACAGACATCAACCACATCACACAACATTTCAAGCCCATTTTGTGCCTTTGTGAGATCATGGGTCATTTCAGACAAACGAACGTGCAGGGAGGTGGCAGGATGTGCGTAAAAACCAGATGGAGGGACAAATTCTACAGGATAACGACAAGAACCATAGTACAAGTTCCAGGCAGGTGGCCCGCCAGCATGGCGTAAGCCAAAGCTCGGTTATGTGTACCCTGCATGACATCCGGTACTATCCCTATCATCTGCAATCCCGTGGACGCCACTTTGAACATCTGTTGTGACATGGATGCGATAAAGCTCTGTACTGCGTACCGGGGCGATTGGTTATCGTTGCACGCACATCGTCCATTTCCGGAGACATTTTCATAGGACCTTTTACTCCCCATTTCCAGTCAGAATTCCGCCCGTGAAGTCTGTCGGTTTTATTAATATTCAGCCTGTGTACATGATGTGTCCAGTGATTAGTTGCTTCGGAGAACAAAGCTGATCACACAGGCCTATACGTATTACTAGTGTGGTACTCACCAGCCATAGCCAGACCGACTGCAAGAATAAGTTATAATAACATGTAATAATAAACCACGTAGAAATATTATAGGTAGCGGAATACAGCCTTCACGTTGTCCTCCAATACATATAATGTACGATTTTTAGGAGTACATTGTTTGAGCGTCATCCACTGCTCTGCGAGCTGTTGTGTGCAGGAAATTTAATATACTTTCCCAATACAGCTCTGTTATGAGATCTAACATGTTTTATCGAAACATTATAGCCGGTTTCACCAACTGCGACGTGGTCGCGTATAACAGTGAACCAATACTGTCAAATGTTTTTTATTCCAGTCTTTCATCACAATATGAATTCCTTAGACGATGACCGGTTTCAGTCCGTGGACATGGTGTAAAAAAGATATGAGGATGGTCATTACGGACTGAAACCGGTCATTGTCTAAAGAATTCATATTGTGATCAAAGACTGGAATTAAAAAAATCTGAGGATGGTCATTACGGACTGAAACCGGTCATCGTCTAAAGAATTCATATTGTGATCAAAGACTGGAATAAAAAACATTTGGTTATAGCTGGTTTGTCTCGTGGAATATTTGTCAGAAGTACCTCTCATGTAAATGGTCTACCCGTTGCACTGTTATTGTAACCTCCCCACAGAAATATTTAAAAAAATGAATAAGAAACCATGAACCATGAACCAGGAACCAAGCGTAGCCCCGCACAAGAATATATATGACTTTTTTAAACATTGTAACCTCTGAACAAAAATTAATTTTAATGTAACCTCTGAACGAAATTGGCTCCCATTTGTAATCTGTGTACAGAAATGCATTCACATTTAATGTTCCCACTAAATTCTTTTCTCATTTAATGTTAAGTTCGAAACAGAAAAATTCCTATACACCAAAATAATAAAAAAAAATCAGTAACCTGCTAAATTTTATGAGGACAGCAGCGCTGCCCTTCGGCCCTGTATTCTGAATAAAAAAACAAAAATTCTTACCTCAATAAAAACTGCAAATATATTGAAAGGTGGCTACACTGAGCCACAGCGCCAGAGATTGCGCCAAAGAGTATTATTCAGCCGCCTCCACTGGCAATTCTTGTCGAGAAGACGTAGTAGGCAGTGCTTGTTGAGATGTAGCAGTGGTGAGTAGTTGTTGAGAAGTTTCCATGGAGAGTGCTTGTTCAGATGTTGTCATATTGTTTTGATGGGCTAGACACCAGGTATTGTTGGATTGGGGATGCTGTAATGATCAGAGTGTGCTTTTCGTCAATATATATGAAGGTAAAAAATTCCCTTTTTTTATTATTTCAATGTCTTAAACAATAGTGCCTCTTGGTCACAGGTTCAGTCAACAAAGCATCTGGCTCGTGTTCTTGTATTAGACTGTATTTCTGGTTTCTATGTGCAGTTATAGTATTTCTGTTTATTTTTTTAATTACTTCAGTATAAATGGTATTTAAAATATCTTGTCGTATTGAGGAAGAACCGTGCCAGATGTGTACGTTGAATCACACTTCCACACACAGAACAGCGACACTTGTGCCTTGTTGTTTCATAGCTTTCATAGTTGCTGGGGACTTAATTAATTAATCGTGTTAACGGAAATTTCGTTTCATTCTTTGTTGTTGTTCTATGCAGTCAGATTGCGTACAAATACTAATCAGGGCCAACCGGTTACGAGACTGCGTAACCGGACAGTCAGCTACTAAAATTAAAATTATTTGCATATAATTTAATTAAGCCCCCATGCACGTGGCGACCGCTGCTTCGGATCGTCCCTTGGAATTCTTCTGATAGTAAAAATAGCAGACAGTAGTATTGTTGAAGTAATTTGTAGTTTAGTAATTGTAGTCTATATTGCATGTGTAGATTTGGTAATTGTCCTTCTAATGGTATTTTTGCAGAATTTAATTTTTGATGTCTTGTATACCCGTTTGACTATTTTGTGCAATTATGAAGATTTCAATTGTTCGTTAATCGTGTTTGTCGGGAAGCATTTCGTGTGAATGGTATTGTTGGAGATAAAGTGTCATTGTGTGTAATTTTAGTATAGTGACGAGTTTTGTATGTTTTGTAAATGATTACGCGATCGATGAAAAAGGTAAAAATGATGGATAGTGAGAATGACGAAATTGTTAACATGGCGAACTCGCCAACACAGAAGAACAATATGATGAATAATGAAGTTGAAAACAATTTAATAAGTCGCGAAAATAGTCCGGATAATTCAAAAATTTTTCACAATCAAAAAATTTTCAGAATATGAGATTAATGACAGAAGATTCTGGAATACTATCGAACATAGATAGCTTCACGGCTATGTCGAAGGAAGCTGGTTTTGCGGGAAATGTTAGGGGCGAAAAGAATTTTGAACCAGTTAATATGGAGCAGTTCATGGGTGCAATATTAAATTTGGGATCTGAATTAAAAACAGTGGGATCACAAATAGGAACAATTAAAACTGATATTGGAACAATGGAAACACAGTTAAGATCTGAATTAAAAACAGTGGGATCACAAATAGGAACAATTAAAACAGAGATGGGAACTTTGGCAACACGTTTAGAAACTGATATGGGAACAATGGAAACACGGTTAGACTCACTGGGATCACAGTTAGGATCTGAATTAAAAACAGAGATGGGAACTTTGGCAACACGGTTAGAAACTGATATGGGAACAATGGAAACACGGTTAGACTCACGAATAAGAACATGTTTCAAAAACATGAAAGATGAATTAAAGAAAGAAATTAGAGAAGAAGTACAACCGATTTTGAATGCTCACAATAATAGATTAATTTCAATAGAAATCAGACAAAAGGAACAGGATAGAGAACAGGAAGAAAGAGATCGCATAATAGTACAAAAATTTTCAGAGTTAAATTTACAACGTGCACACGATAAGGAAGAAATATTTGAAAGAATCGAGGAATCCGTACCAAATGACAGATTAAATAACCTAACACAACAGTATGAACAGTTAACTACTAAATGTGTTAATACTAAAACCCGAGTCGCGACACTTACGGAAGACGTAAATAAACATAAATACTATAACTGCACATAGAAACCAGAAATACAGTCTAATACAAGAACACGAGCCAGATGCTTTGTTGACTGAACCTGTGACCAAGAGGCATTATTGTTTAAGACATTGAAATAATAAAAAAAGGGAATTTTTTACCTTCATATATATTGACGAAAAGCACACTCTGATCATTACAGCATCCCCAATCCAACAATATCTGGTGTCTAGCCCATCAAAACAATATGACAACATCTGAACAAGCACTCTCCATGGGAACTTCTCAAAAACGACTCACCACTGCTACATCTCAACAAGCACTGCCTACTACGACTTCTCGACAAGAACTGCCAGTGGAGGCGGCTGAATAATACTCTTTGGCGCAATCTCTGGCGCTGTGGCTCAGTGTAGCCACCTTTCAATATCTGCTCCTATGTAGAAATTTTTTTGACACAGCTTCGTGCAATGCTGGCGTATATTTTTTTCTGATTCTTGGAAGGAATGATCATGCATTGGAAACATTCTTTAAATTGAAATGAATGCTTTTCTTTAAAAAAGTTACTTTATATTGTAAAGATTATTATTGGGGCATTTTTGGAACAAATTAAATTACAATTAATATACATTATTAGATATGCGCAAGGCAGCTTCTTTACCTTCTACAACAATACTCATCCTGCAGAGTCCTGACCAGAGTAGACTGCCGACACGCGCAGGCACGCGCCGACCGCCGACTAGCACGGACTGAAGACTAATACGGACTACTGCTGACTGACTACTACTGCATACTAGCGCGGACTACTGCTTACTACTGAAGACTAGCACAGACTACTGCCGACTCGCGACAAGCAACAACTAACTACATACTACTCTCTGGTCAGAGATTCTGCCATGCCTCGCCCATCGATGGCAATGCATACGTCTTACATAACCCTCCACTGGGGGCCAAAAATTTCGCAGCGATGGTGAGTCAATTGGACTTGCCATGAGCAACAAATTTTTCCTAATTAACTAAGTTTACAATCACAGAATATATACATATATATATAAGTGCAGAACAGGAAATAAAATATAGTGCACATGCACTGAGTACAGAACATATCCAGCAAAGACAAAATGTATACACAATGAGTACAAAGCATATTAACAAATGACAAAAGTGCACACGCACTGTAGTTCAGAATATATCAGGAAATCACAAAATGTATACGCAATGAATACAAATCATATTAACAGATGACATAAAGTGCACACGCACTGTAGAAGTCTTAAACATTTTTTACAACAAATAAACATATCAAGGAGTGAAATAAAGTGCATACGGACTGTAAAAGTCTTTAGCATATTTACATAACATATCATGGATTGAAATAAAGTGCACACGCACTGTAGAAGTCTTTAGCCTATTTAGGACATTATGATCTTGTTAACAAATGAAATGAAGTGCACACGCACTGTATATGTCTTTATCATTTTGCAAGAACTAGGAAAGGAATGGGAAGGATTGCGTCATGGTTGTAGCACATTAGGTTGCACGCAGCTGCACTGAAAGTCCATATCTTTCTACAGAAACACAACACCAAGTGAGACAATCTGAAGTTCTTTTCCATGAGCATGAGGATAGATAGGACAAACGGATATTGCAGTAATTTGTGGTAATTAGGTCAGAAGGTGAAGGACATTAAATCTTATGCCAGTCATCATTGATAATTACACTAGTCGATTAACTGATTTTTTAAGTAATTCGAGGCACTCATCGCCCAGTTACTGAACATTTCTGTACCATGTATGAAGTATTACAGAATAATGTTCATAAATAATCTGTTTACAGTGAACATTGGCACTCATTAACCAGTTACAAATCATCAGAAGTCATCATTCAAAACAGGAGTTAATTCATAATATAAATTTAAAGTGACATAATATAAATTTAAAGTATAAGAAACAGTGGCATTCGTTGGTCAGCAAGTATTGATTATTACAAAACATTTTTCATCCTTCAAGTGACATATGACATATTTAAACTAATTATTGGCACTCATTGGCCAGTTAGAAAGTATTCTTATATTTTTATAAAACCTTATTCAGTATTATTCAGAAGTTATCATTCAAAATGAGAGTCAATTATTGGCATAGCATTTATAGAGTATAACAAAATATTATTTACAGAAATTATTGGCATAGTATTTATGCATTATTACAAAGCATCATTCAGTATTACTCAGAACTGATCATGCCAGTGACATAGGACACATTGAAAATGTAACATACTGTAACTATTATTCAAGGTCTGTGACTAGAAAACATCACACAGTATTACTCAGAATTCATCATTCAAATGACATATTACTCAGAACTGACCATACCAGTGACATAGAACATATTGAAAATGTAACATACTGTAACTATTATTCAATTTTTTTGTGCTAGCAATCCATTGCGTTGGGATCGATAATTAATTACAGGGGCATAACAATATTTGCTTTTGAGTTATTGCTGCAAATGATGATGTGTAACGTCATTCGTCATGAGTCGGCTGTAACAAGGTTATGAAACAAGTAGAGTATATGTGATCACATTCATGAATGTCACACACAAATGGGTAAGAAAAAATGCAAGTACTAGAAACGGTTTAATGATAACTGCTTATAGCGTATTAGTTTCGTGAATAATTTCTCCTGCAATAAATACAAAATGGATTATTAAGCTGAAAGAAAAAAAACGCATATTATGCTGAAAAGTAGTGAACTTCGAATTAACAGGTAGTGAAATGCGTACTAAATATACACTCCTGGAAATGGAAAAAAGAACACATTGACACCGGTGTGTCAGACCCACCAAACTTGCTCCGGACACTGCGAGAGGGCTGTACAAGCAATGATCACACGCACGGCACAGCGGACACACCAGGAACCGCGGTGTTGGCCGTCGAATGGCGCTAGCTGCGCAGCATTTGTGCACCGCCGCCGTCAGTGTCAGCCAGTTTGCCGTGGCATACGGAGCTCCATCGCAGTCTTTAACACTGGTAGCATGCCGCGACAGCGTGGACGTGAACCGTATGTGCAGTTGACGGACTTTGAGCGAGGGCGTATAGTGGGCATGCGGGAGGCCGGGTGGACGTACCGCCGAATTGCTCAACACGTGGGGCGTGAGGTCTCCACAGTACATCGATGTTGTCGCCAGTGGTCGGCGGAAGGTGCACGTGCCCGTCGACCTGGGACCGGACCGCAGCGACGCACGGATGCACGCCAAGACCGTAGGATCCTACGCAGTGCCGTAGGGGACCGCACCGCCACTTCCCAGCAAATTAGGGACACTGTTGCTCCTTGGGTATCGGCGAGGACCATTCGCAACCGTCTCCATGAAGCTGGGCTACGGTCCCGCACACCGTTAGGCCGTCTTCCGCTCACGCCCCAACATCGTGCAGCCCGCCTCCAGTGGTGTCGCGACAGGCGTGAATGGAGGGACGAATGGAGACGTGTCATCTTCAGCGATGAGAGTCGCTTCTGCCTTGGTGCCAATGATGGTCGTATGCGTGTTTGGCGCCGTGCAGGTGGGCGCCACAATCAGGACTGCATACGACCGAGGCACACAGGGCCAACACCCGGCATCATGGTGTGGGGAGCGATCTCCTACACTGGCCGTACACCACTGGTGATCGTCGAGGGGACACTGAATAGTGCACGGTACATCCAAACCGTCATCGAACCCATTGTTCTACCATTCCTAGACCGGCAAGGGAACTTGCTGTTCCAACAGGACAATGCACGTCCGCATGTATCCCGTGCCACCCAAAGTGCTCTAGAAGGTGTAAGTCAACTACCCTGGCCAGCAAGATCTCCGGATCTGTCCCCCATTGAGCATGTTTGGGACTGGATGAAGCGTCGTCTCACGCGGTCTGCACGTCCAGCACGAACGCTGGTCCAACTGAGGCGCCAGGTGGAAATGGCATGGCAAGCAGTTCCACAGGACTACATCCAGCATCTCTACGATCGTCTCCATGGGAGAATAGCAGCCTGCATTGCTGCGAAAGGTGGATATACACTGTACTAGTGCCGACATTGTGCATGCTCTGTTGCCTGTGTCTATGTGCCTGTGGTTCTGTCAGTGTGATCATGTGATGTATCTGACCCCAGGAATGTGTCAATAAAGTTTCCCCTTCCTGGGACAATGAATTCACGGTGTTCTTATTTCAATTTCCAGGAGTGTATATGTTCTCTAGCTGTTCTTTCCAAAACCTTCAGTCATCATACCATGCGACATAAGACATACTGTCAAAACGAACTGCAACAAATACTTAAATAACTACATAGCATTTCTTAACTAACAGTAAATATATAAACTTCATCATTATTGTCATCTGCAAAGAAAAACTTCATTATCATTACTATCATCACCTGCAAAGAATAACTGCATTATCCATATCACCATAATTCCATTATTATCATCACCTGTAAAGAAAACCTTCATTATCCATATCACTATATTCTTCATCATTATTCATCACCATTCATTATCATCTGCAAAAAAGTCACTTCATTATTCATTATACAACTATTCATAGTATAGAGTTCCTTATTTCTAGCATATTTCATCACTAAAACTAAGATGTGTAGTTCTGTCTGACAGCCTGCATCAATCGCCTCGTATTCTGAAAGAAAAAATTGGTTATGACTGCTATTCTACGATGTGTATAATATGTTCTTGTTAATGCTTGCTAATTCTGATCCATTTACTCTTCTTGACGACGTATTTCATCTTCTTTCGTTCATTTCGAATGTGAAATTCCCATTTCTGTTTAATTTATTTCTTTTACACGTTATTTCTTTCTGAAAATGATGAACAAAGATTAATGTCTTGCATTTAAATCACATACCCATTAAATAAAAGCTGGATTCTAGTGATATAATTAAGCATACAGCATAACATGACAGAAAACGTAATATGTCAAATACATAGACAGTGTACAGGTGCAAAAAAAAAGGTACACAGAGTATCACAATGTAGCAGCAAAAAAGAGTAAAATAGTCACGATGTTGAAATATCATAAGGCATAATGTCAAAGTCAACTGGTGTTTGTTACATCTTAAATATTTCATAGTGCATATAAAACAGGAAAACAATCATATATACATGAAGAATGGAAAATGTGCACAGTCTGATGTGTAACGACAAGAAAAGCAACCTGCTAACCATACCTTGCCGGGCACTTGCCAAGAAAAAATACGATAATTATCAGTAAGTAATCACATAAATATAATTGCATAAGTGGTCATAAAATGTGTAAGTTCATCTGGAAAAATATGCATGGTTTGATGTGTAACGACAAGACGAGCGACCTGCTAACCTTACCTTGCCGGGCACTTGCCAAGAAAAAATACGATAATCATCAGTAAGTGTTCATGTGAATATAATTGCATAAGTGGTCATAAAAAATCAGGAAATGGCATTACAGTGTGATAAATCATAAAGTATGTTCATTCAATAAAGGGTTTGATGTTGGAGATACGGTGATTGCCTTTGGTTTTTCTGGTTCTCAGAGTTTCGACGTGTACTACATTGGGGTGAGGAATGCTGCGAATTCGATATGGACCTGCGTATAGAAGCTCAAATTTACTGCATCTACTCTTTCCTCTGTTGGATAAATAGTGTGTACGTACTAATATCTTCTGTCCAATGTGAAAGTCACGGCGTGCACAAACCTGTTTTTGCTGTCTTCTCCGGCGCTCTGTGGCACGTTTGATGTTGTTCAGCGCAATGTCAATTATCTAATGGTGTCGTAGTCGACGAGATGTAGGAAAGGTTACTAATTCTTTAATTTTGTTAGGTGGTTCAACATTTTTCAGTATAACAGACGGAGATAGCATAGTAGATTCATTTGGTACGGAATTAATTACATCCTGGAATGAGAGTATGTGTGTGTCGCAATCAATATGTTTTTATGGCAGTATATTCTACACAGTTTACCAATTTCTTTCATTAATCGTTCACAAGGGTTCGAAGAGGCATGGTACCTGCATATATAGACCGCAGCGATAGCGCAGTTCCAAACTGTAGCGCCTAGAACCGCTCGGCCACCCCGGCCGGCCAGGCACCGGCTTTCATTCTTGTTGTAGCTACTTTTCAATGTTCTTCGCTGTTTTTAATGTTGTTGTTAGCAGTTTGCTATCGGTTGATTTCTGATAATGCATACTATACCTTTTACTATGATTTTTTTTCATGTCTCAGAGTCTTGTACAAAAGCACCATTTGCTAAGGCAATATCCTTTCATTCCCATACGTCGCGGTAGACCTCAACAAACATGACGTTCCATTGAAATAATTGCTACAATCGCTTTTTCAGAACCTTCAACACAGATGTCAAACTTCTACCTCTTTGTTTCTCTTAAAAATCTCTGCGGAACCGTCTGTTTTTATCTGCAGCAGCAAAACGTGTTAAAAATTGTAGTTGATTAATATCTTCGTTATTGCCACGCGAAAGCCTCATTTTTATCCTTCTGTAAGCTGTAGGATACGGCCCCGAAACAACTTACATTCGTATTTTTAAACTCTTGCATAGTCTAGTTCTTGGTCACACCCCAATCTGAAATTTTCCGGCAACGGATCAAATAGTCTTTCTTTTTCTTAATTAATCATTCTTTCGACCGCTTCTTGTCGCCTTCTATCCATTCTTCTTACTTTTACGTGGGAACTGCGTACAAAATCTCATGTTATCCATTTCTCACTTTATAGTCTTTGCCTGTCCCTATGGATTTCTCCTCTGTGGTTTCTATGATAAAATTTAACCTGTCCTGGAAGTCTCAATAGAAGGAATTTAATTGTCACAACAAATGTATAGAATTCTTCCATAGTCTACACTTCTCGGTAACTGTTTAAGTAGGAGGTAAAAGATTGATTCAGGATAGATTTCATTCATCAAGGAAAAAGAAGATTGGTATTTCTCGTCCCACAAACGACGATGTCGTTAGAGTTGGTATTTAATTATGGATATGATACGAATATGGAGAGAAACTGACTGTACACTTTTCAAATGTTTCTCCCTCCATTCGTCTAACAACAGTTAACATTAATTTGGGTTGTTCGAAGGACACTTTCGAACGTAGATCTGATGCTTCTTTAATGTTTCCCCGGCGTTATTGCGCAAAGTTGGCACAGTGAGTATCTACATCTACATCCATACTCCGCAAGCCACCTGACGGTGTGTGGCGGAGGGTACCTTAAGTACCTCTATCGGTTCTCCCCTCTATTCGTCTCGTATTGTTCGTGGAAAGAAAGATTGTCGGTATGAGTTTGTGTGGGCTCTAATCTCTCTGATTTTATCCTCATGGTCTCTTCGCGAGATATACGTAGGAGGGATCAATATACTGCTTGACTCCTCGGTGAAGGTATGTTCTCCATACTTCACCAAAAGCTCGTACCGAGCTACTGAGTGTCTCTCTTGCAGAGTTTTCCACTGGATTTTATCTATCATATCCGTAAAGCTTTCGCGTTTACTAAACGTTCCTGTAACGAAGCGTGCTGCTCTTCGCTGGATCTTCTCTATCTCTTCTATCAACCCTGTCTGGTACGGATCCCACACTGGTGAGCAGTATTCAAGCAGTGGGCGAACAAGTGTACTGTAACCTACTTCCTTTGTTTTCGGACTGCATTTCCTTAGGATTCTTCCAATGAATCTCAGTCTGGCATCTGCTTTACCGACGATCAACTTTATATGGTCATTCCATTTTAAATCACTCCTAATGCCTACTCGCAGATAATTTATAGAATTAACTGCTTCCAGTTGCTGACCTTCTATATAGTAGCTAAATGATAAAGGATCTTTCTTTCTATGTATTCGCAGCACATTACACTTGTCTACATTGAGATTCAGTTGCCATATCCTGCACCATGCGTCATTTCGTTGTAGATCCTCCTGAATTTCAGTACAATTTTACATTGTTACAACCTCTCGATATACTACAGCATCATACGCAAATAGCCTCAGTGAACTTCCGATGTTATCCACATGGTCATTTATATTTATATTGTGAATAGCAACGGTCCTACGACACTCCCCTGCAGCACACCTATCATTTTTACTTCGGAAGAGTTCCCTCCATTGAGAATGACATGCTGCGTTCTGTTAGCTAGGAACTGTTCAATGCAATCACACAACTGATCTGATATTGCATATGGTCTTACTTTGTTCATTAAACGACTTTGGAGAACTGTATTAAACGCCTTGCGGAAGTCAAGAAACACGGCATCTACCTGGGAACGCGTGTCTATGGCCCTCTGAGTCTCGTGGACGAATAGCGCGAGCTGGGTTTCACACGACCGTCTTTTTCGAAACCCATGCTAATTCCTACAGAGTAGATTTCTAGTCTGCAGAAAAGTCATTATACTCGAACATAATACGTAATCCAAAATTCCAAACTGATCGACGTTAGAGATATAGGTCTATAATTCTGCACATCTGTTCGACGTCCCTTCTTGAAAACGGGGATGACCTGTGCCCTTTTCCAATCTTTTGGAACGCTTCGCTCTTTTAGAGAACTACGGTAGACCGCTACAAGAGGGGGGCAAGTTCCTTAACGTATTCTGTGTAAAATCGAACTGGTATTCCATCAGGTCCAGCGGCCTTTCCTCTTTTGAGCGATTTTAATTGTTTTTCTATCCCTCTGTCATGTATTTCGATATACCATTTTGTCATCTGTGCGACAATCTAAAGAAGGAACTACTGCGCAGTCTTCCTCTGTGAAACAGCTTTGCAAAAAGACATTTAGTATTTATGACTTTTAGTCTGTCATCCTCTGTTTCAGTACTATTTTGGTCACAGAGTGTCTGGACATTTTGTTTTGATCCACCTATCACTTTGACATAAGACCAAAATTTCTTAGGATTTTCTGCCTAGTCAGTACATAGAACTTAACTTTCGAATTCGTTGAACGCCTCTCGCATAGCCCTCCTCACACTACATTTCGCTTCGTGTAATTTTTGTTTGTTTGCAAGGCTTTGGCTATGTTTAGTAGCACATTGGACTAGAATTCTGTAGGATGACGATTCAAATCCACTCACCGCCATACAGATTGAGGTTTTCCGTGATTTCCCTAAAGTGCTGAAAGCAAACTCCGGGATGGTTCCTTTGAAAAGAGATGGCCGATTTCCTCCATTATTATTTTATAATCCGAGCTTGTGATCTGTCCCTAATGGCTTTGCTGTCGACGGGATGTTAAACTCTGATCATCCTGCCATTCTTCCATGAAGTTTCAGACTTGCTGCCGGATGATGTTGGCATCTTCTCGCGATGATTTGGCTGATAACCGTTCAACCACTTTCAGATGTGTTTTGGTGTGTACAGGAAGTTATTAAACCCAAACCCTTCCATAGAACTGAAACAGTATTTTGCATGGCTCATCACTCCGAATCATTCATTTCCGGTCAACTACTGTCTTGTGGCGTCGCTTACCTCACAGCACAGCTGTGTGTGGCTCATGAGATGCCGCTCGACCATTGGATCCCATTCTTTCTTACTCGCTGCCTACAGTCACTGCCCTAGCTGGTCTGCTGGTAGCACTTTCTAATTCACGAGGGATTTCTACCATTGAATCATGCGAATTTTATAACCCCATTCCGCAATACCCGACGCTAACTCTCCATCGGAACAAGAGGTTTGTGTGAGCTTTTGTACCCTTTGAAAAATTTAGAATAACTGTGCTGTAAAAACTCTTACGTTATTTCAGCTGAGCGCAATTCAAAGTACTCATTTTTCTCTTTAACTATTCTGATCCTCACTAAACTGACACACAATGTTTTTAGCGCAACGCAATCTGACTTTCAATAATCCCAACAAAAGAATGGTCCTGACTAACAATAATCTATACCTTTCATGAATCACTTACCTCACAAAAATCTTCGTTACTCGAACTACTGCAATACAGCGAGCGCCAATACTGCCAGTTAGATACATATAAACAACCTAGCTACATAGGTAATGCCACGTAGCGCTCTGTATGAAAATCGCTGACTGCGCTGTGTGCAGTCTGTGGCTGGTTGGACTCACTGTTGGAATATTCGCTATTGTAGTGTTGGTCAGTTGAATGTTAACAGCGCGTAACGTTGGGCAGCTGGAGGTGAGCCGCCAGCAGTCGTGGATGTGGGGAGACGATATGGACGTGTGTCCGTCAGAAAAAAAGAAATTTGTTTAAGTGGATGTCACAAAATTATACATATATATATATATATATATATATATATATATATATATATATATATATATATATATATATATATATATATTGCCGAGCGGTTCTAGGCGCTTCAATCCGGAATCGCGCGACTGCTACGGTCGCAGGTTCGAATCCTGCCTCGGGCATGGATGTGTGTGATGTCCTTAGGTTAGTTAGGTTTAAGCAGTTCTAAGTTCTAGTGGACTGATGACGTCAGACGTTAAGTCCCATAGTGCTCAGAGCCATTTGAACCATTTTTGTTGTCTATCAAAATCTTTCATTTGCTAAGTATGCCTATCAGTAGTTAGTGCCTTCAGTAATTAGAATCTTTTATATAGCTGGCAGTATTGGCGCTACCTGTATTGCAGTAGTTCGAATAACGAAGATTCTTGTAAGGTAGGTGATTCATGAAAGGTATAGGTTATTGTTAGTCAGGGCCATTCTTTTGTAGGGATTATTGAAAGTCAGATTGCGTTGCGCTAAAAATATTGTGTGACAGTTCAGTGATGATCAGGATGGGTAAAGAGAAAACTGTCTGAGTACGTTGAGTTTTGCTCAGCTGTTTGAAAATCAAATAACGTAAGAGTTTTTCCAGCACTGTCATTCTTAATTTTTCAAAGCGGACATTTCAAAACCTCCACGCTTCCACTTCATAATCACATAAAAAACAATCGACCTGGGCAGTTTTAGAAGTACTGAAATGTCCCTGATGGATCTGGTACACAGGTGACGTCCACTGAGTAGAGCACGTTCCGAGTCATTGACCTCTCTGGACAGACCCATTCTGCTCTTCGTAATTCTCCTCTGACAAGACAGTACTCCCCCGCCACCGTTTATAATGCCCAGTCTGCCTCTCATGACATCTAGTGGTCAGTTCCGCATTACGTATAAGTGTCCAGATACATTTTTTATATGGTGGTCTATTTCTGACATGAATCGGTCTTTAACGTGATTAAAACTATAAATACGTTCTGAAAGTTTCATTATAAATGTGTATGAGCCATGTTATTCTCTTAAATTGTTAATTTAGAGGCGCAGCCTCACTTCCATCGAAGTATGGAGAAAGTTTTAAAAATCAAACGGAGAAGGATTCATAGTTAGAATTTGAAATATATGTTCACTCTTGAAAATTAAATTAAAATTATTTACTGTTGACAATTAAAACAAGTATTCTTGATGCCTCAGAATTACAGTTACTTTTTTTACTTTTTATTTTGTGAAAAACTTAATGACTTTCATTTTAACAAGCCTAAAGACCGGTGAAAATATATGTAATAGAATAAAAGGTTTTATATGGCGCTCGTCATCATAGATACACCTAATGTAAGAATAGGTCCCACCGTCTTTAGAAAAGGTTGCCACTTTCCTCTCTGGAGCACGTATACATAAGAAGGGTATAAGAACGGACCCTAAAAATTACAAAGCAATATCCTTAACAGCGGATTGCTGCAGAATTTTTATTATATTCTCAGTTCGAATATAATAAGTTTCGCAGGGACGGAAAATCTTCTTGTGGTATCACGTATCGATACCATCCCACGCATAGTACGTTGGCAACGGAACTTCAAGGTTACATCCAACGCTGATAGTGGTCGTGCGGGATCCGATGGACGTAATGGAGCATGCACGATGATCCACATCTCTAGCAGCTCTTTACTTTGAGCACCCTTTGCCACCGCATTATAGAACGGCCGGCAACAAAGGCTCAGCGCACTCGCGCTTCGACACCATAATTCGTGCTGCAGCGCAGGGTTCCTCTTTCTTGTGGACAGTGAGATAAGCACTCCGTCTTCAGGCCACAAGTGGCCCATCGGGACCATCCGACGGCCGTGTCACCCTCAGTTGAGGATGCGGATAGGAGGGGCATATGGTCAGCACACCGCTCTCCCGGTCGTTACGATTGTTTTCTTTGAGCAGAGCCGCTACTACTCTGTCGAGTAGCTCCTCATTTTGTATCACGAGGCTGAGTGCACCCCGAGTACAACAGCGCATGGCGGCTGGATGGTCACCCATCATCCAAGTGCCGGCCACGCTCGACAGCGCTTAACTTCGGTGATCTCACGGGAACCGGTGTATCCACTGCGGCAAGGCCGTGTTGCCCCATGGACAGTGAGATAGCTGGACTCTATTTCTTGCTTCACTCTTTGTAATGAGTCTCCATACACTCGGAGAAACGAAAGTTAAGTAAATCTTCATTTGTTCTTGTTCACTTATCATTTCTGCTCCTGACCAGCATTCCTGCGACGACAGTTGCCGGACCATTCTGTACCCCACGTCTCCTACGAACATGTACACAACATTTCTGACCACGAATCAGCATATTTTTAAAAAGCATCGGTTGTACGAAACTCAGCTATCCCTTTTCTCACATGCCATCCGGGGAACTATACGTATTCCCAGATTTCCAAAAGCATTTGACACGGTGCCCCATTGCAGACTGTTAACTAAAGTATGAGGCTCCCAGATATGTGATTGGCTAGAAGACTTCTTAATCACTGTAACCCGGTACGATTTTTTCGCAGGCGAGTATTATTCACAGACAAAGGTATTGTCAGGTTTGTCCCAGAGAATTCTGATCGAACTCATACTATTTTCTACAGGCATAAATGTTGTGGCGGACTAGGTGAGCAGCAGAGTGGAATTGATGCCGCTTGAACACCGAGAAGATTCTATTCAGTCATGCCGCCACGAAAGACACCGAGGACACCTAGGTGAGCACCAATTTGCGGTTGTTTGCTGATGATGATGTGGTATATGTGAACGTATCGTAGTTGAAATCTGGTATCGCAGCACAGAGCGGATCGGGTTGTGGAAAGGGACCAAGGTCAATAACTGTTAGTTGTACAACAACACACAACTTTATTTTTCAAGCCATTGCACAGTTTTCTCTTTAAAACAACAAGATCAATTCACGGCTGAGGGCCCAAATAACTTCTCCAGAATAAGTTTAAATAATTCCTTTGTAAACGTCAGGATTTAGAGTAACCGCTGAAGGCCTTAAGTAAAATTGTGTATCTTCTCGGCTAAAGGCCGAAATAATATTTCAGATCAACTAAGGAAATTCTTCAAAAACCAAGCATATACAAATTCCGACTAAAGGCCATATTAAGGAAAATTCAAATTAATTCTTCGGCTGAAAGCCTAATAAATTTTTTACGTAATGAGATATAGGCTTTAAAGATAAGCTTTTACATAGTGCAACAGAAAAACATCTTAAGAAAACTGGAAGTATCTTTTCGGCTGAAGGCCCAAACAATTACTCAAGAATAATTAGAGACTACCTTCAGATAAACATTTACAGAACACGGCTGAAGGCCGTTTCAAGAATTCAAGGTAATTAAAGAGAAACCTTACAGACAAGGATTTACATATTAAAGCAACAGATTCTGCAACAAACGGGGCTGAGGGCCTAACGACAGGGCAACAAGAATTTTAAATCAAACATGGTTGAAGGCCTAATCTTAAAATAGTTGTCATGAAGTTCGGCTGAAGGCCATATACAAAACATAAAACAATGTTAGTACAATACCTGCGACCAAATAAAATGACAATTACTAACAATAAACAGTGGTGCTCAGAAGTGTTCCAAGGGTCGGCCTGGTGAGGAAATTCTATCAACTGTTTAGGTGAGACAGGCAGCCAAGCGTAAGACTACGACCTAGGGACGGCTGAAGAACCAACCAACAACCTAATCAATTCCCTCTGTCGCAACCGACAAACCGCCTACTCCAGTACGCAGACAGCATTCATCTGCTCAGTGGAAATCACAGAAGCTACACACAGTTCCACGTAAACACACTTGCACAAGAACTCGAACAATCGTAAAAGCAATCACTGTGGAACAACAAGGACGAATCAATTCGACACACAGAGAGTTTCCACAAGCGATCGGCGACCAAATACAAGTCGTCCGATGAGACGACCTATCGAACGACCAACCCAGGTCGTTCCCACTCAAATTACGTGTGTCGGCGACTGTCGGGCCAGTCTTGGCTGTCCGAAGCTGACTGCAGCTCCAACTCGACTCAGCTCCGTGTCCGTTCGGAAATCGGAGACAAGGCGACCCGGGCACCCTGGCTCGGACCCAACCACGCAGAGGCAACTCTTACCCATTGGCCACGACATCTGTGCTCAAGGAAGGAACCGACCCACGTCCGGCAAAATGACCAAGTGACGATGCCCAGCAACGGTGAAAAGACCAAACACACGTCGGCCGATGAGACGACCACCCGAACGACCGACAAGCGGTCGTCCCGCTCCAATCTCCTTTCGTCGGACAGTTCATGTGTGTCGCCAGCGGTCGACGAGCACTGGCTGTCCGCACCTCACTGGCGCTCCGTCCCCTAATTCACTGCTGATGCGTCCGGACTCAACTCTCGACTGACGACCACCCGGAAATACTACAAAGATGGTACGACAGTGCACTTATCGACAAGTGCTGCTGCTTCTGCTACTCACGGGCAAGCAAACCAGCAACCTAGTGACGCCAGTAAATCGAAATAAAAGAAAAACGAGTCGAGAGGACCACAAAAACGAGATGACGAGCAATAAACGGCATGACCACGAGCCGCACACGGCTCAGTAGTTGAGTGACTGTAGGAGGATGCAAGATAACGTGGACGATATTTCCAGTTGGTGTTATGAATCGTAGCTAGCTCTAAATCAATAAAAGCGCAACTTAATGCAAATGAGTAGGAAAAACAGACCCGTAATGTTGAAATACTTACGGCATTAGCAGTGTGGTGCTTGACAGACTTCCGTCGAATAAATATCTAGCTGTACCATTGCCTTGAGGCAATACTGACCCTACGACTTATCTTAGAAAATCGATTAACGAAAGAAAAACCTACGTTTCTAGCATTTGTAGACTTAGAGAAATCTTTTGACAATGTTGACTGGAACACTCTCTTTCAAATTCTGAGGGTGGCAGGGGTAAAATACAGGGAGCGAAAGGCTATTTACAATTTGTACAGAAACCAGATAGCAGTTATAAGAGTCGAGGGACATGAAAGGGACGCAGTGGTTGGGAAGAGGGTGAGACTGGGTTGTAGCCTATCCCCGATGTTATTCCATCTGTATATTGAGTAAGCAGTAAAGGAAACAAAAGAAAAATTCGAATAGGAATTAAAATCCATGGAGAAGAAATAAAAACTTTGCGGTTCGCCGACGACATTGTAATTCTGTCAGAGGCAGCAAAGGACCTGGAAGAGCAGTATTTTGAAAGAAGGATGTAAGATGAACATCAACAAAAGCAAAACGAGGGTAATGGAATGTATTCGAATTAAGTCGGGTGATGCTGCCGGAATTAGATTTGGAAATAAGACACTTAAAGTAGTATAGATTTAAGTGTCAGGAAGTCGTTTCTGAAAGTATTTGTATGGAGTGTAGCCATGTATGGAAGTGAAACGTGAACAATAAATAGTTTAGAAAAGAGGAGAATAGAAGCTGTAGAAATGTGGGGCTACAGAAGAATTCTGAATATTAGACGGGTAGATCACATAACTGATGAGGAGGTATTGAATAGAATTGGAGAGCAGAGAAATTTGTGGCACAACTTGACTAGAAGAAGGGATTGGCTGGTAGGGCATGTTCTGAGGCATCAAGGGATCACCAATTTAGTATTGCATCCGGGAGGGTAAAAATCGTAGACCAAGAGATGAATACATTAAACAGATTCAGAAGGATGTAGGTTGCAGTAGGTACTGGGAGATGAAAAAGCTTGCACGGGATAGAGTAGCATGGAGACCTGCATCAAACCAGTCTCTGGACTGAAGACCACAACAACCATAGCAAAGCAATATGGAGCGAATAAGTATGTAAGGATTATAGCAGGGAAAGCGAATTGTCGACTTCGCTTTATTGGAACAGTCTTAGGAAATAATGGTTCATCTGTAAAGGAGACCACATACAGGACAATAGTGTGACACTTTCTTGAGTACTGCTCGATTGTTTGGGATCCGCACCAGGTCGGATTAAATGAACACATCGAAGTAATTCAGGTGCGTGTTGCCAGGTAAGATAAAGGTATGTTCGAACTTCAAGGACCACGAACACAAAAGAAGAGGAATTAGCCATCGTGTGGAGGCATATATGCTGTCTTTTCCCCTCACTCCGTTTGCGAATAGAACAGGAGAGGAATCGCCTGGCGTAGAGGGTATCCCCCGACACGCACGATATGGTGCCTTGCGGAGTATGTAGATGTAGATGTATATCGTTGCGCAACACGTCGCCATAGTTCCGCGTGTGCGGTGATGTGCGTCAGCAGCAGTATCATGGCCGTGCACGCACCTGTTGCTTCTCCGGGTAGCGGCAGCAGTGCAGCCATTAAATAAGTGCGACCAACCGAGGCGGAAATGACGAATACGACCGGCGTGCCGACATCGGCTCCCAAAATACCGCCAATTAATATCGCAGCACCGCTACTGCGGTCTCAACCCTGATTTGGATCACACTAATTGCAGGTCACCTCTCTTCTTTTTTTTCAGTTACAAACTCAAAGAGGGGAAAGGGTAGTCCGCAGTGTGCAGTTCGCTGTGTTTAAACGCAGGCCGCTTACTCGCCGCGGCGCTTAGTCGCGGTTGCCACGGTGCCGGGACTTTTCATTCCGCCGCGCGCGCTCCACAAAGCGGGCGGGTAGCGTTTGCGGACGCCCCTGTGCCTGGAGCAGTGTTTATCCTCTTTTTAATTACGTGCGCGACAAACGGTTTGCCTGGCAGCGCTGCAATGGTCGGCGAAAGCTCGGCTGATGGAGAATGCAGGGCCGGAGACAGCAAGTAGTAGAGCGTGCGCTTCCACCCCAGCCCCACCCCCTTCCTACGCTTTTTTTGTTCAGTGTGGGGACGCCGGGTAAAAGTGGCGAGGGAGGGGCGGCACTGTTTGCACACGCTAGAAGGAGATGATGAGAGTTTAATAACGGCACATGCTGCCTCTCCTACCGTGTGCTTTTTTTTCGGCTTACGTAATAGTTTTAAATATATACAAGCGCGGTGAGATAGGCAGTCGCCTGTGTGCGCGCGGCCGGTCATTTGCATGGAAAACGCCGGGAAGCGACGCTTGGCGGTAGTTCTGTAGTGTCGGTGGTGCCGGAGAAGGGGTGCGGGGTGTGGTAGTGGAGGGGGGAGTGGAGGGGGGAGTGGCAGCGGTGAACGGAGGAGAGTGGGAGGATGAAGGGTGGGAAGGTCGAGCGAGGGGACTGTGTTGTCGGTGCTCGGACAAACGGCGCAGCGAAAAGAAGACTTGGCCTTTGCAGTGAGTGGCTGGGCCGAAATGAATGTACCTTAAGCGGCTTCCTTCAGAGCGAACGAGAGGCGCGATGCGGGGCTTCTCCGACGGCTGGTACAGAGATGTTGCGACGCACATCTAAGGAACGGCAAGAAGCACAGAGTAAAGAGTCGTTGTTTTTCTCATAATACCAAAATATTTCCTCAGTATTCCACGGTGTGTGTGTGAGGGGTGTGGAGGGGGGTGCGTAATTGGGTGGGTGGGTGGCAGTGACGTAAACACACAAAGACAGAAGATTTCGCTTGTGTAAACACGAATCGTGGACGAATGATGAACCTTATCGTGCAGGTATGTTACGGTATGAATGGAAAGTAGTTATAAAACCTGACATAATCAGTCAAGGTCACGAGTGATATGTAATATAGCCGAGACGGTCTAAAAACACCGCTATTGCCAGCTTTCAACTGCAAAGTGTAAACGTCTGCGTGCGAAAACAGTCGCCGTCTTCAAGGCTCTGGCAACAGTAAGGAGCTGCTATAGAGACGTTTACAAGATCGTTTTGGTTATTCGCTGAGAGTCCCGCGAAGCTGTCGTGCCCATCCCAGTGAAACTGTCTGGAATCAAATTACACCGACTCATCTATGGTTCATTATACGTTTATCTTAAGCACAATATAAAGAAGGAGTGATAAAACCAGTTTCAGTAGCTAGCCACCTTTGGTCTACAGGTCTTACTGTAAAAGGTATCATAAAGACTTGAGAATTTGCTGTTTGCAGTATTATGTTTATTGGTTGTGTCTCACAATATGCTTCATGGTACCAGCTGCATTTGGATGTATGATCTGAAGTCGCTTTTTTACATATGAAACCGGTTACGTGACTGCTTCTTTATAGTACCATCAATACTAATAAATTCATAGTGATTAGGAATTGGTCCATTACGGAGTAACGGTATGAAATTTTCAGTGATTAATAGTCACAGGAGATGGACCAAAATATGGAAACACCAAAAACACAACATATTGTCATGCCTAATACTATGTAGAATATCCATTGGGGTTCAAAATTACGTCCAGTCGTTTCGGAATGTATAAATACACGTCCCGTGTGCTTTTCAAGGCATTCTTATACCATTATTCCTGCAAAATAGCGGCAAATTCACTGAACGATGCTGGAGGTGGATAGTGATAACCCACATTTCTCTACAAAGTTGACTCTTGTGGCCAGGGCAGATGTGACAATTCATTCTCTTTCTCAAACGCCAGATCCTAGACCATGCGAGATGTGTGAAAAGGGCTCTGTCGTCTCGGCACACATCACCAGTGGGGAACGAATACTGTACCATGTGACAGCCCTGCTCAACCAAATTCATCTGATAATATTCGGCAATAACTGGACCTTGCAGAGTGAAAAGTGCGCACGATATGACTGCCCAAATCACAACCGAACTCACATCATGTTTCACTGTTGGTAGCAAAGAGTCTCTATTGTAGGTTTGGGACAGGAATACGCCAGATGTAAACCCGGCCGGATGTTTGAAACAGTGTAAGACTCATCCCACCAAATGACTTTAATCCATTGCTCCATAGCCCACGTTTTATGACTTCAGCACCACGTTTTCCTGTTACAGGTATTTACGAGGGCGAGTCAAATGAAAAGCTTAAATATTTTTTTAAATATTATTTATTGTGCAGAAGTGGTCAAAGCTGTATCACTCTTCAGCATAATCTCTCCCACGCTCAATGCAAGTCCTCCAGCGCTTACAAAGTGCATAAATTCCTTTAGAAAAAAATTCTTTTGGTAGTCTGCGCAACCATTCATGCACCGCGTGGCGTACTCCTTCATCAGAACGGACCTTCTTTCCTCCCATTGGGTCTTTGAATGGTTCAGACATTTGAAAATCACTTGGGGGAAGGTCTGGTGAGTATGGTGGATGAGGAAGACACTCAAAATGCAGGTCTGTGATTGATGAAACTGTTGTAGGGCAGTGTGAGGCCTTTCATTGTCATGTTGCAAAAGGACACCTGCTGACAGCAATCCACGTTGCTTTGATTTGATTGCAGACAGCAGACGATTTTTTAGGAAATTTGTGTATGATGCACTGGTAACAGTGGTCCCTCTATGCATGTAATGCTAAAAAATGACGCCTTTTTCGTCCTAAAAGAGAGTCAGCATAACCTTCCCTGCTGATGGTTCTGTTCGAAACTTCTTTGGTTTTGGTGATGAGGAATGACGCCATTCCTTTCACGCTCTCTTCGTTTCCGGTTGGTGGAAGTGAACCCAGCAACGATACTTGCAAGGAAGCCATCACCTTCTCCTTCAAAGCGCCGAAAAAGTTCCTCACAAGCATCAACACGTCGTTCTCTCATTTCAAAAGTCAGCTGCCGTGGCACCCATCTTGCAGACGCTTTGTGAAACTGCAGCACAACATGCACAATGTTGTGTGCTGACCCATGACTAATCTGTAAACATGCTGCAATGTCATTCAGTGTCACTCGGCGGTTTTCCTTCACTATGGCTTCAACTGCTGCAATGTTCTGTGGAGTCACAACTCGTTGCGCCTGACCTGGACGAGGAGCATCTTCCACTGAAGTCACACCATTTGCGAACTTCCTACTCCATTCGCAGACTTGCTACTGTGACAAACATGCATCACCGTACTTAACCTTCATTCGTCGATGAATTTCAATAGGTTTCACACCTTCACTACGCAAAAGCAGAATAACAGAACGCTGTTCTTCCCTGGTGCAAGTCGCAAGTGGGGCGGCCATCTTTATACTGTTACTGCGACGGTATGTGTGCATCTGTACTATGCTGCCACCTACAGGCCATTCTGCACGCTGTCTGTAGCACGCTTACCAACTTGCAGGATAACGGCGCGATATTTCGATTTGTTATTACAAATTTAAGGTTTTCCTTTGACTCACCGTCGTACATCACTGAAGTGCGGGTTTGGAGTTGCAACTCGCCCTGCAATTCGAGGTTTGTGTAATACCTTTCATGATGATTTGAAGCTAGCAGGGTTCGTGTGTGCGACATTGAGTTCTACATTGGCATTAGCAGCTCTCGTCTTCTTATCTTTCGGCACAACCCTCTTCAATGACCGTCTGTCACTTTCATTCAATAAACGCTTTCGTCCGTGTCCTGACGACTTCTATCCGCCCTCCATGTACGCGACATAAACATTAGATACGGTGCCCCTTGAGATATCGAACTCTTCGGCTACCTTTACGGAAGCCCCCACCGTACGAGCACCACAGTTCAGATTCACTTCGCTCCGACACAATGCACTCATAACTACTGAGAATAGTGTTCTGGCTACGACTGACACGGCATCGCATTGAGCCCATTGCGCACATTCCGTTCGTGGTTAAATAGAATAACGCCACACACAGGCCTGCCTTGCTTCTGCATTTTTTACAACCGTGTTTCGAAGCACGAAAGCAGATGGACCAAATTCGTCTCATTCTTCGGAAGTTAGCTATGATTAGTTTATTCTTCTTTAGAGTTCCAGCGTAGGTGAGATTCCTTTTTCTCAATTCAGACGCCAACCCAAGAGATGCGCACCAGTTGTCTGTCATTATGTTGCGATTAGTTTCCATTATTGGTGAAGTCCAATTTTTTCTCTGTAACTGACAATGTTCTTCCTCAAATATATATATGAATAGAAGATACGCATTATGAGCATCCGTAAGACACATGTGCTTTATTCCGTATTAGGCTGGCTTATTCGGCATGAATTTTCGTAACCGACTCCTGCCTCATCGCCGGCCGGGATGGCCGATCGGTTCTAGGCGCTACAGTCTGGAACCGCGCGACCGCTACGGTCGAGGTTCGAATCCTGCCTCGGGCATGGAAGTGTGTGATGTCCTTAGGTTAGTTAAGTTTAAGTAGTTCTAAGTTCTAGGGGACTGATGACCTCAGAAGTTAAGTCACATAGTGCTCAGAGCCATTTGAACCAAGTACTTCATCTATGCAAGCAGGGATTCCAACATTGTACGGTTTCTGACAATTTTGTATCAATTTGTCGAAAACAAAAGAGTCTGCTGCAGCTGAATCTTCTTTTCCTCTTTCTTTTCTGGTAGATGAGTCATGAAATCGCAAAGCCACTAACGGGACTGACATCTTCTCAAGGACATAGCCCCTCGAAGAACTACGCGGCGTGTCCATAGAGAACAGTGACCGGAGGTTCTCTCGTCTTGATTTAAAGATGGCACATACTATCATCAGCCCTATTAGAGTTTCAGTTTCATTACAATCAGTGTCTTTGTACAATAAGTTTTTAACAATTTTCCGTTTCCTTCTAAGCACCCCTAGCTTTGTATTTGTGGGCCTAACAATTTCGGCAATTACCTCATCATTCAAAAATAATTGCCATACTTCATCGAGAATATAACGCTTATTCAGACTCAGGGAACTGCCTTATAGTGACGTTGGTTGATTTGGGGAGGGGATCAAACAGTGAGGTCATCGGTCCCATCGGGTTAAGCAAGGCCGGCCTGAGTGGTTCTAGGCGCTACAGTCTGGAGCCGCGCGACCGCTACGGGCGCAGGTTCGAATTCTTAGGTTAGTTAGGTTTAAGTAGTTCTGAGTTCTAGGGGACTGATGACCACAACAGTTAACTCCCATAGTGCTCAGAGCCAGCCGGGTTACGGAAGAATGGCGAAGGAAGTCGGCCTTTTCCTTTCAAAGGAACCATCCTGACACTTGCCTAAAGCGATTTAGGGAAATCACGGAAAACCTAAATCAGGATGGCCGGACGCGGATTTAAACAGTCTTCCTGCCGAATGCGAGTCCAGTGTGCTAACCACCGCGCCATATCGCTCGGTTTTAGTGACGTCATATACACAATTATAAAATTACATTCTCTTACTTTACTCCGATTGTATGGTTCCTGTGAGTTCCATAGAAAAACTCACTGTTTTCTTTATCTGTTGCTCCAGAATCCGAACTTCCATTGTCATGGCATTCACTATTTCCACTTTCCATTTTCCTCAACTTTAGGGTCTGGGTTATGACTTGAGCGTAACAAATCATTATTCTCATGAACAAAGTGGTCAGGTGAACCCTAGTTGTCATCAGTAAAATCTGCTTTTTGTAAAGCTATCTGGACCATCAGCTGACATTTACGTTCAGAGTCTCTTTCGACATTTTCATTCAAACTGAAATAAAACACCTATATGCTACTTAACGGTTATTGTTTATCAAGAGAGTGAACTATCACTTGTAATACACTAGAAAAAAACAACGACCTTTTGCAAAATGAGCGATCAGAGGTACGCAAAATGTAGTTACATTAATAATAACGCCGGTCTACGAAGCCTTCCTGATGAATTTGCATCAGTGGATAGCAACAATATAACACTGCCACGTTTTCACATCGAAGACACACGTTCGTGTGACACGTAGCTTGGCGTTCAATGTTTCGACTTGATCAGTGTGCGCAGTATCACAGAAAAACAGAGCGCCATGGCCTCAGAGACCGATGTTATCATTTAATGATTAAAGGGTGCCAGTAAAACAAGTGACCGAATGGGGTCTATCGTTGCCGTGTCGGGTTTCTACGACGCGTAAAAATAAAAAAAAAATATTTCATCTGTTGGTTGTAAACTAATACTGCTTTATAGCCTATATTATTATCTCAGTTCTTGTTGTTCAGAACAAAGACTAAAAAATTATTTAAAGTTTAGTTTACTCGTTTCACGTGCATTATATTAGGTGCATCATCATGTCATATTATTCTTCATTGGAGGAGAACATGAGCTTATTTATTTCATGGGTCAGGGTTCGACGATATATACTTTCCCTTCAGTAATACAGAAACTTTCCAAAATGGCTACATGTACATGTTGAAGTAGTCGGAACGTTTTGAAGGAGATCATCTTTACGCCAGTGACTGCTATAAGTTTTTATTACAGTCTATTGCAATTCCGGCCTTAGGTCATTATCAGGTGCTGATATTACGGCTTTAAGCCTAAGGCCGAAATCGCAATAGTGTGTAATAAAAACTTATAATAGTCACTGGCATAAAGATGTCCTTCAAAATGCTTTTTATGACTGAATTCCAGCCACAACAAGTGTAGCCGGAACGTAGTCAAAAAAAGTTTCAAATTGCTCTGAGCACTATGGGACTTAACATCTGAGATCATCTGGCCCCTAGAACATAGACCTACTTAAGCCTAACTAACCTAAGGACATCGCACACATCCATGCCCGAGGCAGGATTCGAACCTGCTACCGTAGCGGTCGCGCGGTTTCACACTGAAGCGCCTAGAACCGCTGGGCCACAAGGCCGGTGAACGTAGTTGGATTATATACGCGGTACGGACGAAATAACTGAAAATTATTTGAATCTTTTTTGATAAACATATAAATATTTGAGAAATTAAGGAAATGTACCAGTCATTTTCTGATGATAAGGGCTCCTATAGCCGTATTCAAGCATCCGATCACATAATGCAAATACGCTAAAGGCGTTATTTTGTAAAGCAAATATCGCCCATTACTCCAACATATGCAACGTTTATGTTTACAACATATGTTTTCGTATTAACTTTCAGACAATACACTTCACAGACCTGAGCAGATAATTGCGACCAAATGCTTCGCACAGTACCCAAGAGAAGAACGATGAAGCTTTTACCACAAATTGATATCCCCGCTCTTTCCTTTATATCGTCGTTCTATATTGATAATCTCTGTTAGACTGTTCGTTATGAGTGTTTGTCAATGGGTCTTGACCTCATGACACTTTGCACTTCACACAATCTGGCTTTTTTTCATTTATTTTTATTTATGGCAGTCCAGGTGACGGTAGAGTTTATAGTAAAATATGCAGGGTTGCGTGATTCAATACTGACCATTATTGGCTGTAATGTTTATCAAAAAAATTGCTCTGAGCACTATGGGACTTAACATCTGAGGTCGTCAGTCACCTAGAACTTAGAACTACTTAAACCTACCTAACCTAAGGACATCACAAACATCCATGCCCGAGGCTGGATTCGAACCTGCGACCGTAGCGGTCACGCGGTTCCAGAATGAAGCGCCTAGAACCGCACTGCCACACCGGCCGGCTAATGTTTATCAGCCAGTAAGAAGAGACGACGTTCGTGCCTATTTTGTGGGCTACGAGAATTGCTATCCGAAGATCGGAGTTCACCCGTCGTCATGTTCGGACGCGAGTATAGCAAACTCTGAACAGATGTGATAATTTTGCGGAATTATGACTTAGATTTGACTGCAATGTGGCGAAAGCGAACGCAAATGAGCGAGGAAGAAGAACGGGCGAAATTCCGATTTTATGTGTAAATTGTGAATTTTGAATGAACTAAAATCCACATGGCGTACTGTGCAAGTCGAGACCGCAAACTGAATGTTCAGAGGGATCGAGTTGTAGAATATTTTAGCGAGGATTCTGTCACAGGCAGCCAGTTTTGTAATATTTCCGGTTTGGTTAACTACCGTACGCTGTCTGTCATGAGTGACAGTAGCAAGGAGTGTGGGAAATAGAATGAAATCTGTATCCTGGTGCTGAACAAGATGTGTACCAGACTTCCACCATGGGGTGATAGCAGCAACGGACGACGGCAACCTACAACGGCCAGTAGCGCCCGGGTATTGAAAGCATGTGACGTCACGTCGCTGCGGGTTACCACGCTTAAATGGAATTTTGCTGCAGGCAGTAGTGAGCCAGGGTGTGAATCGGACACTCAAAGAAACTACGACGCTCCCCCCCTCCCCCCCTCCCCTCTCCTTCGAAAATGCCTCAGCAGATGAGGATGAAACATTGGGTTTCAATGCGAAATCCATTCGACCACGGCACAATAGCCAGAAATATTTTATTAACTGTGTGACATTTTTGGCCGTAACGTTTACATTTTACAAGAAAAAAGCGCCTAATGATGTCCAGTACTGTTATCCAGAAGCTCCATATTAGTCACAAGAGAGACTTATGACTCGGTGTGCAGACCGAAGTGATAGCGTACATTGGACAGGTCTGAGCTTTCTGCTCCGCGCGGGGTTGCAGCGTGGTCTTGGGCACCTTAACATGGTTCGCGCGGCTCCCCGTGACGGAGGTTCGAGTCCTCCCTCAGTCGTAGGTGTGTGTGTTGTCCATAGCGGAAGTTAGTTTAAGCAGTGCGTAAGCTAAGGGACCGATGACCTCAGCAGTTTGGTCCCATAAGATCTTACCACAAATTTCCAATTTGAGCTGTCTGAGAGGCCATAAATGCTGTGACCTAATAGCACATATTCCTTGAGAGATACCAGCGTATTAAACTTCACCTTAAGAGTAACTTCCCACACAGAAATCTCAAGATGACAGTCAGATCGGTAGCAAACGTTGTATATCGACAGAGCACCAACCGAAACTTCGATGTAGTTTGTGCTATGCGCTATCGCCTAGGAGAACGTACATAAATGGTAAGTAATAAGTACCACATGAGCTACAGACCACAGCAAAAGCATAGCTGGGAGCGTCTGTCATGTGGCTCTCCCATCAGAAAGTCGGTAGTGCGTTAGTTCGTCGTACCAAGTGTCCCGGGTTCGAGTCCTCGTCATCACAGTTCTTGTAGCAATATGGGGCAACAAGTTCCTGATGTAAAAGAACTGTTCAAAGTTTATAGATGTACTGCGATGCTGACACCTACCAGTCAATTGTTATTATTGTTGTTATTGTTATTAGGATTTTTTTCTAATACTTCTGCACGTGTGATGCAAGTTATTTTTTATTCTTTTTGTCCCGTTGTTTGTATTTATTCAACGGAAATACAAATGTACTCTATAGGTTTGCTACTTTCAAATAAACGAAACGAAAGCGGACTGCTCCTGAAAATTGCTCTAAATTCCGAACAGTCCTTTTACATGTCGGGAACATGCTGTCTCATATAATAGTTTCACATCTAGTACAGTACAAAAACCAGGGCTCAAATCCGGGACCCTAGGTACGACAAACTAACGCTCTACCATGTTCCCGACGGGAGCTATAAACGAAAGTCGACCATAGCTATGCTTTTCCTACGCTCCGTAGATCATGTGTTGCCCACTTTCCGATTAAGCACGTTCTCCTGGACGACAGCACACAGCACAAACAATACCGAAGTTTTGCTTCATACTCTGTCGATATAAAACATTTGGTACGAATCTGACTGTCTGACATAAGGAGGTTTGGGTGTTAGTGTAGGAAAAGACATTATTACTCGAGAGCAAATAAAGTTTCTACCGAATTATTGGATTTGAGTGACAAAGAAAGAGAGTTTCCCGGTAAAAGATAAGGAAACGTCTAGGGTGTAGAGATCGATGGTACAGTGTGTTCACCACCACTACTAAAAGCTGCCTCGATTGATCTAACCACTATTTTATCATATCCGAAATAGAACTATTCATTTACAATAAATGGTTTCAGCGTATGGGTCGTAATTACGAGGAGCAATTCCGACTGGACAAAATTTTTGGTTGTTGTAATTAGTTTACGAACGACCAAAAGAGACAGCATTTATCCCACTGACAAGCATAGCCGAAGTATTAAAATATGTATCATAGCTCTCAGTAAAACATTGATAAATGTGAGTGCACATCGACATTATACTGTGCGGGCTATAATGAGAAAACGGTGGTTGTAGTCATAAATCAGATGCGTGATACATGTCAAATTTTCAGATGAAACTTTTCAAGTGACATTTCGATTAATTACAATTATTTGCAACCTTGACTAAGGGATGCAATAAGCACTAGTGCAAAAAATTGTAATATTTAAACATTTAAATATTATTATTGTTTATTAAAATCCTAGGTATATGCGGCACATTAAAACTGGAGACAAAAGCATCTCATACCTGAATGCAAGCGGAAGAGGGACGGATGGAGAGAGAGAGAGAGTGTGTAGGTGACACTTTAATCTCTTTTTGATGACACCGATGGCAAAAATAATTCAAAATATTCCTATGTATCTAGCCCAACTATGTATTACATGAAAATTATTTTAATGTGAGAAAAATAATATAGAAAATGTGACGCTGTAATGGAGACTCTCACTTTATCATGTCATTCTCAAGCTTTACAGCTACAAATAACTTCGGTTTTCTCGTAAGAACTGTATTACCAGACGAAGCCAGGAATGGCCTACCTTTCCAGTTTTCATTGATCAGTAACTTTCTTTGTATTCACTACGCGTGTTAATTAACAATAATCGGCAACAAATAATATAACAATCACTGCTAGTATTAAAAATGAGTCGCTTACTTTAGGCCAGCGCATGAGGTGTACAAACTTCTGCCTCTTGGTTACACATGTAATCAAGATCTCATGTAAAAATGCATGTCCAAAGTCCAGCTCATTCTACAAATATCCCGGAGCTCTCGTTAGGAAGGAACAAGTGCGCCATTTCGCGAATAATTTCGGTTCCATTTGGGAACAGCGGCGCGTTCCGCAAACGGAGAAGTCGGATGGGCAAATGCAACCACTTCTCTCGCACAATGGCTGACAACTCCGCTTGGGCATCCCATTTATTCGGCAAAGAAAGCACGGGTTATTGTCCTCGTAGCCAGCGGCAGCACAAACTTGTAATAACGCCGGCAACGGACGAACTGAGAGTGAAAAAGAATGAATGTGGGAAGTGCAGCTGGGTGGTTTTCACTGACAAAAATGCTGCAGCATGCAGCCACCTACAAAAACAAACAGCAGGCAACAGGTATGTGCTCCATCTTGTACACTTGCGTGTATAATGCTCGCTATAAAATGCCTGTGTTTGAATCAATCCTTCCAAAACTGCCGTTGTATTTCTAACACTGATTTACCGACAGAGGGGTGAGGGTTTCAAAATCCATTTGGAAGTAATTCTTTTAGTCGGCTTCTACCTCAAATATCTCAAAAACTATACGTCCAAAATGCAATCAAACTTAAGCGTGTAGTAAACACGCTTCTGGACTGTAACTATGTAGACTTTCCCGGCTTAGTAACAGATGAAACTCTTGTCGAGTCTTCAGCCGGATCAAACTGTCATCTGCACACAATATTTCCGCGGTCCACCTAGCTGCCATCTTCAGGTGAGAAAAGCTAAGCCGCTCTCGCCGAACCTTTATATGCGGCGAACATACCAAAGCGTATGCGCTAATGTAGTGCGAAAGCGCTCAGTCGTTGCTGCTCTCACCTCGCACAAGAAGAGTTGCAACGCCTCCAGTGGTGAATACTGTCGAAAAACGATATATCGTTAAAAATTATTACTCATTCAGATGTCACTGTTCCTTCATATCTAATAAAACAGGACTCCAAGTCTATTTAGCGGGTATCCATTGTAACGGTTAATAATGTTACCTGTTAACCAGATTTCGACAGCTTGTTTTAAACACATTGCCACAAACGCAAGGCCTTTGCAGCCACTTGTATCTCACTGTATAACATCCTATGCCTTTCTTTAAGACAATGATAAGGCATCGCAGTTTTATCAGCTTGTAATAATCATGTATGGCGATGACGTTCCACATATCTGTCGTTGGCGGTACAAATAGTTTGGCCAATGTATATTTTACTGCACTCACATGGTTCAGGCTTATTCAAACCTAAACCGTCCTTAACAGAGCCAAAAAGAGCTATAATTTAATTTTAATTAATGAAAAACTAGATATGGAGATCACAAATATTTTGAACAGACTGACGGTGTGGCTATGGGGAGTCCTTTACCCAGATAGCGCTAATCTTTTTGTGGAGGATTTTGAGGATATGGCACTGAAAACATTTTTTGTGAAGCCAACTTGTTTTTTGAGGTATGCTGTCAATATGTTTCTTGTTTGGAAACATGGAACAGAGTCTTTGCACAGGTTGTTGGGCCATTTCAATTATCTTCGTCCTAACATCAAATTCACGATGGAAATTGAAAAGGAGGTGAAGTTACCCTTTATGGATACTACACTCATGCTCATAAATTAAGGATAACTGCAGAATGTGGTGCCACACAACATGGCACTACGCAAAACTGGCGCTAATAGCATAGGCACATAGACAACACACACGACACAGATCTGTCAGTCCACGGTATTGGTGATAAGTTGAGAAAACCGTCCCGAAACACAAGTGCTACAAAACGCCACTGTTTCCTGCGCATGCACCCCGACATCAATATGGGATATGCTTCGCCTGATAACTTCTGTTTCAAGGTATTCCTCCACGATGGCATCTAGGTGGGGCCGTGCGTTATTATCCATCAGGAGGAAGGTGGGACCCATTGCACCCCTGAAAAGGTGGACATACTGGTGCAAAATGACGTGCCGATACATCTGACCTGTCACCGTTGCTCTGTCAAAGACATGCATGGGTGTACGTGCACCAATCATAATCCCACCCCACACCATCAAACCACGACCCCCATACAGGTCCCTTTCAAGGACTTTAAGGGGTTGCTATCTGGTTCCTGGTTCACGGCAAATGAAAACTCGGCGAGAATCTCAGTTCAGACTGCACCTGGACTCGTCCGTGAACATAACCTGGGACCACTGTTCCAATAACCATGTACTGTGTTCTTGACACCAAACTTTACAGGCTCTCCTGTGACCAAGGGTCAGTGGAATGCACCTTGCAGGTCTCCGGGCGAATAAACCATGTCTGTTCAGTGGTCTGTAGACTGTGTGTTTGGAGACAGCTGTTCCAATGGCTGCGGTAAGGTCCCGAGCAAGGCTACCTGCAATACTCCTTGGCCGTCTGCGGGCACTGATTGTGAAATATCGGTCTTCTTGTGGTGTTGTAAGCTGTGGACGTCCAGTACTGTACCGCTTGGACACGTTTTCTGTCTGCTGGAATCGTTGCCATAGTAATCTTGAGATCACACTTTGTAGCAAACGGAGGGCCCGTGCTACGACCTGCTGTGTTTGACCAGCCTGCAGTCGCCCTAGTATTCTACCACTCATAACGTCATCAATATGTGTTCTTTGAGCCATTTTCAACACACAGTCACTATTAATAAATCTGAAAACTTCTGCACACTTACTCTATGCACCGTACTCTGACATGCACCAGCACACATCGGCATATGTGGACTGCTGCCAGTGCCACCGTGCGACGACCGCAGGTAAAATGCACCGCATGGTAATACCCCGGGTTGATTTAAACACGCAAACCGCCCACTAGAGCGCTGTTTCACCATACATCAGCATTATCCTCAATTTCTGAGCATGAGTGTAGTTTATAAAAAAGTTTACGGAACTGCTGGACATAGAGTTTATAAGAAACAGATACATACTGAACGGTATTTACATGTTACCAGCTATCATCCACCGTTTCCACGTACAAGAGGCCTACGGACATGTTCAAAAGAGCATATGCTGTCTCGGATGCTGATAATTTACCACAGGACCTGCAACACCTTCAGAGCATGTTTAATCGTAACGGCTATACGGACAGAGTGATTCGACGTGCTTTTGAGTTTGGACCATTACCTGAACCAGCTGAAGACACTTTTAGTTCTGTGGCTTTCCTTCCATATGCTTGGAACCTGTCTGCCAGGCTGGACAGGGCTTTGAGGAAATATGAAATTAGATGTGTATTCCGTCCGCCAGCTAAGATTAGAGAACTTCCTGGCTCTGTTATGGACGATTTAGATTTGAGGAAGCCTTTAGAAAATACCATGTCAATGCTGTAAAATATACATTGGTGAAACTATTCGTGAACATCATCGCCATACGCGATTACTACAAACTGAAAAAATCTGTGGTGGCTGAGCACTGCCTTACAGCGGGACATAGCACGCTGTGCAATGAGACACACGTGGCTGCAAAAGCCTCGCGTCACTGGACATGTGTTTGAAACGAAATCAGGTTAACAGTTAATATCATTAACCTTGATAATGGATACCTGCTAAGTAAAACCTGGAATCCTGTTTTATCAGATACGAAGAAACAACAGCATCCGAATCGGCCGGCTATGAGTAATAATTTTTAACGATATATCGTTTTACGACAGTATTCACCACCGGAGGCCCAGCTACTCTTTATTGCCCCAGGGGCAGCTGCTACGATTGAGCGCTAGCGCACTACCTTAGCGGAAGCGCTTTCTTATTTTTACTGCACATAAAGGTTCCGTCGTTCGCAGGTTGAATCAGTTATCGGTGAGAGCGGCCAACCTTTTCTCACATGATGATGGCGGCCAGGTGGATCGCCGGAATATTGTGTATTGATGACAGTTTGATCCGGCTGAAGAACCGACAAGAATTTGATATACTGCTGAACTACTGGTTCATATAGAGAAGAAAATACTACAAATTGGGAGAAATTTAGCAGTGAGGTAATTTATTGACTACGTTGAATTAGAGAACAAATAGCGAATAAAATAACACAAAATTCACAGAATATGCAGAATACAAATTGGTCAACCATCCCACCACTTTTACAACTTTGTCATAACTATACACTGAAACAAAGTACTTTAAATTTGGTCAATATTTCTGTAATGTCCTCTCGAGATCTAGTAGCCGTTCCCTTAAGAGTCCTATTCACAAAGTATAAAAACATGTGATAGTTTAGCACAACTTAACATAAAATTTGAGCAATATTTGAAATTATAAAGTGAGGACGCTTACACCAATTAACATGGAACTGACCAAATACCACGTCGTCACTTTAATGTTGGCCCACAATCGTAAAATACAAATAAATATAAAAAATGGACATAGAATGTCACTCGATAATCTAATGAAGGCCTAATCATTCCGAAAACCGATTTCTAATCAAGCGTCATCAACAGCAGAAACACTTATAACCCGAGAGAATTCTCGGACCTAGTACGAGTAAAGTGGAAGTTGTTTTTCTAGGAGCAGGAATTTGGCACCTCGCAAACAAGACAGGGCGTTTTACGTCGGTATTTGCGTTTTCCTAGAGAAAATGCAACCGTAAGTGTATTAACTATTCAGTCCACACTTGGTGTCTGGGAAAAGTGTTCAAACGACGTGCTGTTATTTTAACCAAAGTGCTAAAATTCTCTACGGAATTGATGGACTTTAGTAGCAGAACTCAGATTTTCGGTCGCTTTTTAAAAAATGAGTGGAACGCGCTTTACTTATCAAATTCTTATTACAGTCTTACTTTTCCAGACTCAGGTCTATTTCTTATGAACTTGGCTTCGTAGCTTTTAGGGATGATAGTAATAATAATGTAATAACTTAGTTACATATTGATAATGATGCATATTTTGTATTTGTGAACAATGCTGTATTATAATGTATCAGAATAATGCGTTGTTCAATGTACTAATGAAAATATTATCAGCATAAATGTTAAATAATGCTATTAAAATGTGTCAATAATGATAAACAAATAAAGGACAAGTTATAGTGATCTATTCGTAAACAACTGCCTACCTTAACATTATTTCTTTTGTCGTCACAAAACACCTACTGCCATCCTTATGATTTTATTTTATTTTCTCGCTTCAGTGCGTCACATTCAGGCTGTTTTTCATGCAGTACATGTTGATATGATCTCCATGTATAACACAGCAGTTGCCAGCATTACTGGATACGCAGATAATGTGTCAGTACACCAACCATCAACTGCCAAACTTTTGAGTTTTCGTTCCTAACAGAGCCAGGAAGTTCTCTAATCTTAGCTGGCGGACGGAATACACATCTAATTTCATGTTTCCTCAAAGCCCTGTCCAGTCTGGCAGACAGGTTCCAAGCATATGGAAGGAAAGCCATAGAACTTCCCGACGATTTTTTCAAAGTCTGCTTTCGTGACGTCCCACACATAGACACAGTATCTAATAAAAAGTATCGGGACACTCCTATGTAATGTCGAAACATCAGAATAACCGGTCAGAAAAGCACAGTGATTACGAACGTGAGTTAGTTATTGGATGTCATCCGAGTAAAATATCCGTAAGGGACATTTCACTCCATCTAAATATGCCCAAGTGGACTGTTGATGATTTAAATGTGAAGTGGAAATGCAAAAGAACAGTCACAGCTAACACAAGACCAGACAGACCTCATACGCTGACTGACAGGGACCGTTGACGGCTGTCCGGTGTTGCCGAGTTGTTCTAGGCGCTTCAGTCCGGAACCGCGCTGCTGCTACGATCGCAGGTTCGAATCCTGCCTCGGGCATGGATGTGTGGGATGTCCTTAGGTTAGCTAGGTTTGGTTGGTTGGTTGTTTTGGGGAAGGAGACCAGACAGCGTGGTCATCGGTCTCATCGGATTAGGGAAGGAAGTCGGCCGTGCCCTTTAAGAGGAACCATCCCGGCATTTGCCTGGAATGATTTAGGGAAATCACGGAAAACCTAAATCAGGATGGCTGGACGCGGGATTGAACCGTCGTCCTCCCGAATGCGAGTCCAGTGTCTAACCACTGCGCCACCTCGCTCGGTTAGCTAGGTTTAAGTGGTTCTAAGTCTAGGGGACTGATGACCTCAGATGTTACGTCCCATAGTGCTTAGAGTCATTTGAACCATTGACCATTATGATGGTGGTGTTAAAAATCGCATGAAGACAGCTGAAAAAAATCACTCGTAAGTTCGAAAGTGGTACCAGCAGTTCAACTAGATCAGTGATTTGGTAGGGAGTTGTTGTTATACGCTCGACGACGAGTGTTCGCCAGAGACAAGAGTATCGTCAGGAGTGCCCCGGGGACGTGTGATAGCATCGCTGTTGTTCTCTATATACATAAATGATATGGTGGACAGGGTGGGCAGCAATTTGCGGTTGTTTGCTGATGATGCCGTGTTGTATGGTAAGTTGTCGAAATTAAGTAACTGAAGGAAGATAAAAGACAGACAAAATTTCCAGTTGGTGTGATAATGGCAGCTAGTACCCTAAATGTGGAAAAACGTAAATTAATGCTGAAGAGTAGAAACAACAAACCTGTAATGTTCGGATACAATATTACTAGTGTCCTGCTTGACACAGTCAAGTTGTTTAGGTGTCTGTGCCTAATGCTACAAAGCGATATGAGGTGGAACAAGCACGTGAGAACTATGGTAGTGAAGGCGAATGGTCGACTTCGGTTTATTGGGAGAATTTTAGGAGACAGTGGTTCACCTGTAAAGGAGACCACATATGGGAGGCTGGTGCGACCTATTCTTGGGTACTGCTCGAGTTTTTGGGATCCGTATCAGGTAAACTTCACTTCACTGACCCCTACTATATCTAGATTGAGCCTTTGCATTTCCCTTTTCAGATTTTCTAGTTTCCCTACCACGTTCAAGCTTCTGACATTCCACGCCCCGACTCGTAGACCCTTATTCTTTCGTAGATTATTCAATTTTTTTCTCATGGTAACCTCCCCCTTGGCAGTCCCCTCCCGGAGATCCGAATGAGAGACTATTCCGGAATCTTTTGCCAATGGAGAGATCATCATGACACTTCTTCAATTACAGGCCACATGTACTGTGGATACACGTTTCGTGTCTTTAATATAGTGGTTTCCATCGCCTTCTCCATTCTCATGTCGTTGATCATTGCTGATTCTTCCGCCTTTAGGGGCAATTTCCCACCCCTAGGGCAAGAGAGTGCCCTGAACCTCTATCCGCTCCTCCGCCCTCTTTGACAAGGCCGTAGTATAGTATAGTAGGGGTCAGTGAAGTGAAGTGGAAGGAAGACAAGGATTTCTGGTCAGATGAGTATTGGGTATTATCAACAGCAGCAGAAAATGGTATAACAGGTGTAGGATTCGTTATGAATAGGAAGGTAGGGCAGAGGGTGTGTTACTGTGAACAGTTCAGTGACCGGGTTGTTCTAATCAGAATCGACAGCAGACCAACACCGACAACGATAGTTCAGGTATACATGCCGACGTCGCAAGCTGAACATGAACAGATAGAGAAAGTGTATGAGGATATTGAATGGGTAATACAGTATGTAAAGGGGGACGAAAATCTAATAGTCATGGGTGACTGGAATGCAGTTGTAGGGGAAGGAGTAGGAGAAAAGGTTACAGGAGAATATGGGCTTGGGACAAGGAATGAAAGAGCAGAAAGACTAATTGAGTTCTGTAACAAGCTTCAGCTAGTAATAGCGAATATCCTGTTCAAGAATCACAAGAGGAGGAGGTATACTTGGAAAAGGCCGGGAGATACGGGAAGATTTCAATTAGATTACATCATGGTCAGACAGCGATTCCGAAATCAGATACTGGATTGTAAGGTGTACCCAGGAGCAGATATAGACTCAGATCACAATATAGTATTGATGAAGAGTAGGCTGAAGTTCAAGACATTAGTCAGGAAGAATCAATACGCAAAGAAGTGGGATACGGAAGTACTAAGGAAAGACGAGATACGTTTGAAGTTCTCTAACGCTATAGATACAGCAATAAGGAATAGCGCAGTAGGCAGTACAGTTGAAGAGGAATGGACATCTCTAAAAAGGGCCATCACAGAAGTTGGGAAGGAAAACATAGGTACAAAGAAGGCAGCTGCGAAGAAACCATGGGTAACAGAAGAAATACTTCAGTTGATTGATGAAAGGAGGAAGTACAAACATGTTCGGGGAAAATCAGGAATACAGAAGTACAAGTCGCTGAGGAATGAAATAAATAGGAAGTGCAGGGAAGCTAAGACGCAATGGCTGCAGGAAAAATGTGAAGACATCGAAAAAGTTATGATTGTCGGAAGGACAGACTCAGCATACAGGAAAGTCAAAACAACCTTTGGTGACATTAAAAGCAACGGTGGTAACATTAAGAGTGCAACGGGAATTCCACTGTTAAATGCAGGGGAGAGAGCAGATAGGTGGAAAGAATACATTGAAAGCCTCTATGAGGGTGAAGATTTGTCTGATGTGTTAGAAGAAGAAACAGGAGTCGATTTAGAAGAGATAGGGGATCCAGTATTAGAATCGGAATTTAAAAGAGCTTTGGAGGACTTACGGTCAAATAAGGCAGAAGGGATAGATAACTTTCCATCAGAATTTCTAAAATCATTGGGGGAAGTGGCAACAAAACGACTTTTCACGTTGGTGTGTAGAATATATGAGTCTGGCGACATACCATCTGACTTTCGGAAAAGCATCATCCACACAATTCCGAAGACGGCAAGAGCTGACAAGTGCGAGAGTTATCGCACAATCAGCTTAACAGCTCATGCATCGAAGCTGCTTACAAGAATAATATACAGAAGAATGGAAAAGAAAATTGAGAATGCGCTAGGTGAAGATCAGTTTGGCTTTAGGAAAAGTAAAGGGACGAGAGAGGCAATTCTGACGTTACGGCTAATAATGGAAGCATTCTAAAGAAAAATCAAGACACTTTCATAGGATTTGTCGACCTCGAAAAAGCGTTCGACAACATAAAATGGTGCAAGATGGTGCAAGCTGTTCGAGATTCTGAAAAAGTAGGGGTAAGCTATAGGGAGAGACGGGTCATATACAATATGTACAACAACCAAGAGGGAATAAAAAGAGTGGACGATCAAGAACGAAGTGCTCGTATTAAGAAGGGTATACGACAAGGCTGTAGCCTTTCGCTCCTACTCTTCAATCTGTACATCGAGGAAGCAATGATGGAAATAAAAGAAAGGCTCGGGAGTGGAATAAAAATACAAGGTGAAAGGATATCAATGATACGATTCGCTGATGACATTGCTATCCTGAGTGAAAGTGAAGAAGAATTAAATGATCTGCTGAACGGAATGAACAGTCTAGTGAGTCCACAGTATGGTTTGAGAGTAAATCGGAGAAAGACGAAGGTAATGAGAAGTAATAGAAATGAGAACAGCGAGAAACTTAACATCAGGATTGATGGTCACGAAGTCAATGAAGTTAAGGAATTCTGCTACCTAGGCAGTAAAATAACCAATGACGGACGGAGCAAGGAGGACATCAAAAGCAGACTCGCTATGGCAAAAAAGGCATTTCTCGCCAAGAGAAGTCTACTAATATCAAATACCGGCCTTAATTTGAGGAAGAAATTTCTGAGGATGTACGTCTGGAGTACAGCATTGTATGGTAGTAAAACATGGACTGTGGGAAAACCGGAACAGAAGAGAATCGAAGCATTTGATGTGGTGCTATAGACGAATGTTGAAAATTAGGTGGACTGATAAGGTAAGGAATGAGGAGGTTCTACGCAGAATCGGAGAGGAAAGGAATATGTGGAAAACACTGATAAGGAGAAGGGATAGGACGATAGGACATCTGCTAAGACATGAGGGAATGACTTCCATGGTACTAGAGGGAGCTGTAGAGGGCAAAAACTGTAGAGGAAGACAGAGATTGGAATACGTCAAGCAAATAATTGAGGACGTAGGTTGCAAGTGCTACTCTGAGATGAAGAGGTTAGCACAGGAAAGGAATTCGTGGCGGGCCGCATCAAACCAGTCAGTAGACTGATGACCAAAAAAAAAAAAAAAAAACCAGGTAAACTAAAGGAAGGAAGGCACCGATGTAATTCAGAGGCGCGCTGCTAAATGTGTTACCGGTAGGCTCGAACAACACGTAAGTGTTACATAGATGCTTCGGGAACTCAAATGGGAATCCCTGGAAGGAAGACGACGCTCTTTTTGAGAAACACTATTGAGAAAATTTGGAGATCCGTCATTTGAAGTTGACTGTCCAACGAATCTGCTGCCGCCAGCATACACTGCGCGTAAAGACCACAAATATACGATAAGAAAAATTCGGGCTCATACGGAGGCATATAGATGTTTTCCCATCGCTCTGTTCACGAGTAGAAGAGGAAAGGAAATGACAAGTAGTGATGCAGGGTATCCTCCGCCACTCGCCGCACGGTGGCTTGCGGAGTATCTATCATGTAGGTAGAGTCGAACCCTGCATCATAAGCCGCATATTTCTGTAGTCAGTAGTAAGTTGGCGTGATTTAAAGGGCAACTCTATAAGATGGTGCATGACTGGAAACGAGTGTTTTCAATGATGAACCAATCTGTACCCCCTGGCAGTCCTATTTAAGGTTTTTGGTTTGGCCAATGCGTCGAGAACATTACCTGCCATCGTGTGCAGTGACAACAAAAAATGTTCAAATGTGTGTGAAATCTAATGGGACTTAACTGCTAAGGTCATCTGTCCCTAAGCTTACACACAACTTAACCTAAATTATCCTAAGGACAAACACACACACCCATGCCTGAGGGAGGACCCGAACCTCCGCAGTGACAACAGAGAACACCTAATTCGGAAAGATATGAACACGTTTTACAAAACCGTGTATTGCGCACAGAATAGCAATTATTCCGGTCTGTGTTCAGTAACATTGCTGAAATGGACTGGCCTGCCGCTGAGCCCAATGGAACACCTTTGAGGTGAGTCAAGACATCATTACCTTCTCTTATTTCGGTTCTTGAGGAAGAATGGGTTGCCTTTCCTTCACAGAAATATACACACCTCATTGAAATTGTCCCCAGTAGAGTTCAAGCCATCATGAAGACGAAGGGGGGATACCAGATATCCGTATAATTTCCGTCAGACGGTGTATGTACAGACACTGCGTCAACTAACATTTCATCTTCCTCGTCAATGAACGCACTTGTAGCTTTTTATCGCACTTCCTAGCCATTTGGCATGCCAACGTTTCCTGACTAGCAGCAATTTCTCCTTCGTAACGCAACGTACACCGCATTATGCTGGTCCAGAATCTACAGCCTGTAACGCCCAACATGAAACGCTGACGTATATGCATTGCGCTCTGTGGGAAAACAGCTACACTATTTTGCCGCTGTCGATGACACGACGCACGACCCCGGACACATTACGTACTACGGGGCGCAAAATTTCTGCTCCTAGGAACGCGGTATAACTGATAGGTACGCCACATGAAACATACACTATGTGATCAAAAGTATCCGACACCTGACTGAAAATGAATTACAAGTTCGTGGCGCCCTCCATCGGTAATGCTGGAATTCAGTATTGGCCCGCCCTTAGCTTTTATGATAGCTTCCACTCTGGCAGGCATACGTTCAGTCAGGTGCTGGAAGGATTCTTGGGGAATGGCAGCCCGTTTTTCATGGAGTGCTGCACTGACGAAAGGTATCGATGTCGGTCGGTGAGGCCTGGCACGAAGTCGGCGTTCCAAAGCATACCAAATGTATTCTATAGGATTCAGGTCAAGGCTCTGTGCAGGTCAGTCCATTACAGGGATGTTACTGTCGTGTAACCACTCCGCCACAGGCCGTGCATTATGAGCAGGTGCTCGATCGTGTTGAAAGATACAGTCGCCATCCCCGAATTGCTCTTCATCAGTTGGAGGCAGGAAGGTGTTTGAAACATCGATGGAGGCCTGTGCTGTGTTAGTGCCACGCAAAACAACAAGGGGACAAGCCCCCTTTATGGAAACACGACTACACCCTAACACTACCGCCTCCGAATATTACTGTTGGCACTACACACGCTGGCAGATTACGTTCACCGGGCATTCGCCATACCCACACCCTGCCATCGGATCGCCACATTGTGTACCGTGATTCGTCACTCCACACACCGTTTTCCGCTGTTCAGTCGTCCAATGTTCACGCTCCTTACACCAAGCGAGGCGTCGTTTGGCATTTACTGGCGTGACGTGTGGCTTATGAGCAGCCACTCGACCATAAAATCCAAGTTTTCTCACCTCCCGCCTAACTGTCATAGTACTTGCAGTGGATCCTAATGCAGTTTCGAATTCCTGTGTGATGGTCTGGATAGATGTCTGCCTATTGACACTACGACCCTCTTTAACTGTCAGCGGTCTCTGTCAGTCAGCAGACGAGGTCAGCCTGAACGCTTTTGTGCTGTACGTGTTCATTCACGTTTTCACTTCACTATCTCATCAGGAACAGTGAACCTAGGGATGTTTAGGAGTGTGTAAATCTCGCTTACAGACGTATGAGATAAGTGACACCCAATCACCTGACCACGTTCGAAGTCGGAGAGTTTCGCAGAGCGCCCCCCATTCTGGTATCACACGTTGTCTAATGACTACTGAGATCGCTGATATGGAGTACCTGCCAGTAGGTGTCAGCAGAATGGAACTAATATGAAAAACGTATGTTTTTGTGCCTGTCCGGATACTTTTGATGAGATGGTCTAGAACCACGAGATAATAATGTGCTTGTCATCTTTCACATGTCTCGTTCCTGTGCAGCCGACTGTGGCCTCTTGGTAAGCGGCCGCCCACGGCTGCATTAATATCTCTGACGGTGCAGTACCAGCAATGATGCCTCATACTAAACGAGATTCTGAAAAAGTAGGGGTAAGCTATAGGGAGAGACGGGTCATATACAATATGTACAACAACCAAGAGGGAATAATAAGAGTGGACGATCAAGAATGAAGTGCTCGTATTAAGAAGGGTATACGACAAGGCTGTAGCCTTTCGCTCCTACTCTTCAATCTGTACATCGAGGAAGCAATGATGGAAATAAAGGTTCAGGAGTTGAAATAAACTACAAGGTGAAAGGATATCAATGATACGATTCGCTGATGACATTGCTATCCTGAGTGAAAGTGAAGAAGAATTAAATGATCTGCTGAACGGAATGAACAATCTAATGAGTACACAGTATGGTTTGAGAGTAAATCGGAGAAAGACGAAGGTAATGAGAAGTAGTAGAAATGAGAACAGCGAGAAACTTAACATCAGGATTGATGGTCACGAAGTCAGTGAAGTTAAGGAATTCTGTTACCTAGGCAGTAAAATAACCAATGACGGACGGCGCAAGGAGGACATCAAAAGCAGACTCGCTATGGCAAAAAAGGCATTTCTCGCCAAGAGAAGTCTACTAATATCAAATACCGGCCTTAATTTGAGGAAGAAATTTCTGAGGATGTACGTCTGGAGTACAGCATTGTATGGTAGTGAAACATGGACTGTGAGAAAACCGGAAGAGAATCGAAGCATTTGAGATGTGGTGCTATAGACGAATGTTGAAAATTAGGTGGACTGATAAGGTAAGGAATGAGGAGGTTCTACGCAGAATCGGAGAGGAAAGGAATATGTGGAAAACACTGATAAGGAGAAGGGACAGGATGATAGGTCATCTGCTAAGACATGAGGGAATGACTTCCATGGTACGACAGGGAGCTGTAGAGGGCAAAAACTGTAGAGGAAGACAGAGATTGGAATGCGTCAAGCAAATAATTGAGGACGTAGGTTGCAAGTGCTACTCTGAGATGAAGAGGTTATCACAGGAAAGGAATTCGTGGCGGGCCGCATCAAACCAGTCAGTAGACTGATGACCAAAAAAAGGAGTATAGGTTTTGCAAAGTTAAGAAATGAAGAGCGTGCGGGCGTAATATTAGCGATATCAGCTTGAAAAACTGCACAAAAGTTGAGGAATGGTGGTGTGTTTGATATAAACGTCCCAAAAGCTTGATATTATATAAACATCAAAAGTCGGGAGTAAAATACCGCCAGAAGAAACAACTTCAGAGAAACTACGTACATTACATATGATACTAAGAATAGTGTCTGTTTTATCAGATAGAAACACAAATACCACCGTTGTATTGTTTTCCCACCATTAAAAGTGAAGTCCCCAACCATAATTTGGGCAAATACTACACACAGCTGTGTTTAGCGATCAACTGGACAAGCTTCTACCGTATGGTAACAGGGATGCATAAGTCACATAAGGCTGTTGAAATGGTAATGGAATATCCATCCCTGTTGCAGTGGAAGACTGACACCACACTACTGCACAATAAAGATGAAAGAAAAAGGAATTTCAAGGTAGTGCATAGGAAATTAGGTATTAAAGAATTTGTAGCTCTACATGTTACACTGCTGGTCTTTAAAATTGTAAGAGACCTCAAACTGGCATGAATTGTACTACACGTAAAATTAACAGCAATAGCAGCACCCGGTCACAAAAAAGGAGTCTTTTGCTTCGGGTTTCGGCACTACTGTGGGTGCCTTAATGAGAAATAAAACTCTCTAATTGGCCTATACCATAATTACAAAATTACAGAAAGAAAAAAGTTTTAAATGTAAGTACTAGCTAGTAGAACAAACGAGAAACAGCACTTACATGTCACGTATTAAACAAAAAAGCGATAAACCTTTAGTCAGAAAATTTTGTAAAACGGGATACATAAAAGGCAAACCACTATGTGCTGCTCACATGCGTCGACCTACGGTAGCATCAGACTCATTTTGCACTACATGCTTTCATATGCAAATGACGAACGTGCACCGACTGGGGTAGGTTTGATACCTTGCCAGTCATCACGTCTGTAGCGATAGTGGGTAGAAACTGATAGTGAACAGGTCTGCTACTGTTTCTCAGTCAGCTAGGAAGTTGCACTCACCTGGTACTCTTCTGTCCCCGAGATGACTGGGTGTTTGTGTTGTCTTCATCATTTCATCATCATTCATGAAAGTGGCGAGTTTGGACTGATTAAAGATAGGACACTTGTACGGGCGCTGATAACCGCGCAGTTGACCGCCCCACAAACCAAACATCATCATCATCATCATCTTCTGTCCCCGGACCGTGGGGACATCGATCTTCTTCTTCCACTGAAATCTATTCGCCGCTTGAATCGATAAAGTAATTAAAAGAAAGGAAAGAGTTGGAAAGCGACAGGTCCGTACTAGGCAGTATTTGAAATTAACTCCAATTATATTGGAAAATAAGACAAAAATGTGGGATAGTCCGGTCACAATGTTGTATCAAGTCCACTCACAATGCTGAGTGGCTTGGCAAGTTGCAGTCTTGTTATACGACAAGTAATGACATAGCATATACATCAAAACACAATGGAAACTTAACAAGTTTGAGTCCAGTCCCTAGAGAGACCGATAATTGCAGAACCCGTACGAAAGGGAGGAAATTAGCCATGAGTTCCGAAATAATGTACAAAGACAGAGATACTACGACGAAGATTACCGCATTGCTATCCGTGTAAACGCAATGCCAGATGCTCGCAATGGAAACAGCATTACTGCACCGTAGCAAGCAGTGTGGTTGCTACAAACGTGCTACCACACAACATGCTAATCGAACTTGGCTCTCTTCGCACAAGGTTGGCCTGAGAGTAGAGGAAGACAATGAACGTGTACCAAAATGGCATTAATTTCCACACGATTATCCGAGATGTGAAGACGTCTAGCATTTGCAGTTAAATGAGTTGGGAAGGGTAGTCTGAGTACTTCTGTAAGCTCAGACGCCACACCCAACTGGGTGGCCACTCGGTACAAACGTTCCCGTAGTCAACATGACAGGAGATGGAGATGGAACTGATGCTGCCGCCTCAGGGCGTTGGGGCGACACAGCCTCTTGGCGCAAGATTTTGGAGACCTGTCATGGCGCCAATTCTCAGAACACGGGAGGAATTAGTGTTCCTATCGTGCTGGCGTAGCTCCAACTTAAATCCGGGTGTGACGGTTCTGAACTTTACAGATTTTCGCTATCTTGAGTCCTTTCCATATTAATTAAATGGCAAATGAGAAAATTTCTTTGCGTCCGCCAATTGACGGTCCTTCATGCAGGTAAACCATTGATGATATCCATTTGCCGAAGAAAATATAGTTACCTACCGTGACTGATTTATATTAATTTCTTAATTGACTGGTAGTTAGGTCCACGATTACTATTAATGAACTCGGAATTTTGCCAGAAACTCGAATCAGAGATTGATATTAAGAAATTAATTTGATTCAGCTCTCTTTCTTTGTGATGGAGACTCGACTGGACAGGACAGCCATTGTGGCTTCACCACGTGCATTGCATGCCTGCAAATGTCTCCATGTTACAAGTGCAACCACACAAAACAAGGAGGAGTAACCCCAACTCCCTTAATTAGGGACTACGGTTTATCGTTCTGTGATAGGCCTCCTTGGAATCGGTTGGCATCCTACGACCGTCATGCGAATATATGATAGATTCGTTTAGGATGGCCATATAAAAAGCCATGCACGATCGCAACAGCCTCAAACTTCTAGTGCCCGAGGGGAAAACGTTGTTCACTCAGCCGTGACGACCAGTACAGCTGTGGTACATGTCTGCAAAAAGATAAATAGCCTTACAGTGTTATCATATTTGGAGCATCAAAGATTCTTGGGCATAATGAATGAAAAATAGCATCCGGATCACTATTTTTTTATTTCGTTTTCGATCTGACTATGGTCATCTTCAGATCTAGTGGTGCAAGGTGGAGTTTCTCAGTTAGTAGTAAGAACTCATTAACATTAGTTTATGTCATTTTTACCACTACTGACAAACAGCTTCTTATGGTACCAGATCTTAAGCAAAACTGGTCATCATCAGCAAGTGGTCCAGACGATGTTTTTCATTCGTTACACCAACATAGATCACGATATCCTGTAGCATGCCATCAGTTATGGAGGAACTTATGAACTAAGTTTCAACGAAGCTCGCAGTTGACAACATTGTCACCAGGATTGGTCGTGGCCCTTTGGTTCTTAGAGGAAGGACTGAGCCACAGACTTCGAAAGTTCTGTGACAAGCTAGGCTGAAACTTCCTGTACTTGCGCCACAGAGAACTGTAGGGTCCCCCTGAATAATCCAGGTGTGCATTACACATCAGAGGCTGCTACTCAGGTAGCTGACTGTGTGTGCGGTGCAAACAAGCGTGTTTCAGATTAGACGACGCTCCATGCAATCCAGATAACGGTAGCTGTAGGAAACCCAGAAGTACCAGTGCAAGATCGAAAGAAATGCCTCCCACAGATGAAACTACTAAAAGCCTAACGGTAAACTACCGAAACGTTCTCAACAAAGTGCCAGAGTTTGAAGCGCTCATGAAAAGCAGTGAAGCTCCTTACATAGTACTAGGTAGAGAAAGCTGGTTAAACCTGAAATTGATAGCAGTGAGTTTTTCGGGGAAAATTTAAGTGTACATCGAAATGATAGGCAAATGTTAAACGAAGGTGGTATATTTGTCGTAACAGACAAAACTTCAAATCCACCGAGGTAGAAATTGGAGCTGCATGTGAGATTGTTTGGGCAAGACTCAGTATCAGGAGTGGACGTAAAATTGTAATATGATTCTTCTATTGCCCACTAGACTCGTCTCCTGATGTAACCGAAAACTCCAGAGAAAACCTCATTTTCTTCGTACGTAAGTTCCTTAATCATACAGTAATCTTCGGTGGAGACTTTAATCATGAAACAGTTAGTTGAGAAGATTACAGTTTTGTTAGTAGTGGGTGTGATACGGCATCCTGTGAAACTTTAAAAAATGCCTTCTCTTAAAACTACCTTAGTTAGGAACCCTATTCATGATGGAAGTATATTGGATCTAATGGCAACAAATGGACCTGAACACTTTGAGGACGTCCAAGTCGAAACTGGTATCAGCGACCATGACGCGGTTGTGACAAGAATGATTACTAAAGTACAAAGGACAACTAAAAGCCGCAGAAAGATATATATGTTCTAAAAATTTCCTTTACTTCACGTCTATGGTCACAAATGTTTTGTCATCAGACTACCGGTTTCGGTCTATAATGACCATCTTCAGATCAGTTTTATAAAAACATGTCGCAGCTTGGGATATATATGTTCGATAAACTAGGTAAAAAGCATTAATGTCATATGTCAAAGAGGAACTTAAGACTTTCAACACAGTTCTGGAGCATGTAGGGGAACTCTGACTCAAGTTTAAAAGAATAGTTGATCACGCACAGGACAGATATGTACCTATTAGAACAGTCCATAATGGGAGGGAGACACCATGGTATACATTCACTGTAAAGAAAATTCTAAAGAAAGAGAGATTACTGCGTAATAAGTGTAAAACAAGGCGCAAGGCTGCAGATAGAGAGACGCTGAGTGAAACACGTTTGGCTGTCAAGATGGCAATGCTATGCTTTCATGACTACCATACCAGAATATTGTCATATGACGTTTCACAAAATCCAAAGAAGTTCTGGTCGTATGTAAACGCACCAAAGTTAGTGTCCAGTCCCTAGCGAATGAGGCAGAAACTGAAATGAGGGAAGCAAAGCAAAAGCTGAAATGCTTAACTCCGTTTTCAAATGTTCCTTTATAAAAAGAAGCCCAGGAGAATTACCCTAATTTAGTTTTCGCACTACTGGAAGGATGAATGAAATAAGTGTTAGTGCCAGTGATCTTGGGAAACAGCTGAAATCGTTAAACTGAACAAAGCTTCAGGCCGCAAAGTCATCTCTGTCAGATTTTATACGTAATTATTGGCTGAGTTAGCCCCTCTTCTCACTATGATCTATCGTAGATCCGTCGAACAAAAAACTGTGCCTAGTTCTTGGAAAATGGCACAGATCACACCCTTCTACAGGAAGGGTAATAGAAGTGATCCACAAAACTACCGTCCAATATCGTTGGCATCGAATTGTTGTAGAATCTTAGAACATATTCTGAGCTCAAAGCTAATGAGCAAACCATGAACAGAATGACCTCCTCAATGCCAACCAGCATGGTTTTAGAAAACATCGATCATGTGAAACCCAACTCGCACTTTTCTCATATGACACACTGAAAGTTTTGGATCAAGGCAACCAAGTAGATGCCGTAGTTCTTGACTTTCGAAAAGCATTTGACTCAATATCGTACCTAAGCTTATTATCAAAATTACCATAATATGGGGTATCAAGTGGAATTTGTGACTGGATTGAGAACATTTTGGTAGGGACGACACAGAATGTTATCCTGGATGGAGAGTCACCGTCAAATGTAGAAGTAACTTCGGGTGTGCAGAGGGAGGTGTGTTGGGACTCTTGCTGTTCATGTTGTAAATTTATGATCTTGCAGACAATATTAATAGAAGAAACCGGGCGTTTTGCAGATTATGCAATTATCTATAATGAAGTACTATCTGAGAGAAACTGCATAAATATTCAGTCAGATCGTGATAAAATTTCAACATGGTGCAGAGATTGGCAGCTAGATCTAAAAGGAAAATTGTGCACTTCACAAAACGGAAAAAATGTAGTATCCATCAGAGAGTCAGGGTGAAATCGGCTAACTACAGGGGGTATTGAACGTATTCAGAGAAGGACAGCACGAACAGTCGCAGCATTGTTAAATCCATGGGACAGTGTCACAGATATTGAAAGAACTGAAATGGCAGACTCTTGAAGACAGACATAAACTATTCCGAGAAAGTCTATTAAAAAGTTTCAACAATCGGATTTAAATGGTCATTCTAGGGATATACTACAACCCCCTACGTATCGCTCACACAGGGATGGTGAAAATAAGATTAGAATAATTACTTCACGCACAGAGGCATTCAAACAAGCATTCTTCCCACGCTCCACGCTTGCATATAGCAGGAAAAAACCCTAATAACTGGTACAGTCGGACAAACCCTCTGCATGCACCTCACGGTGATTCGCAGAGTATAGATGTAGATGTAGAATGTCATCACGTCAAACATTTCTGCGACCTCTGTTGACGCAGTAACGCAGCAGCAGCAGCAGCAGCAGCAGAGAGAGAGACAGAGAGAGATATAGATAGATAGATAGAGAGAGAGAGAGAAGGACAGAGAGAGAGAGAGATGCCCCTAAAGTGGTACATCCAACGACAACAACGGTCACAATGGCGACACCACGTCTTCTCCTCAGACAATGCCTGGTTTTAGGGTCCAGCATCACGATTAACATACATGTTCTCCAAGGACTACGAAAGCTGCCAGATTGCGTTCTTCATCGTCATATTGGTTGTAATGGGACTGACCAATGGTCCATTTTTGCTGCTTTTGCAGTTGCTGACTCACTCAAGCAAATGGGTTACTCTTCAGAAATGGTAAAAAATTTTGGTTTTTTGCTTATTCTTAAATGAATTATAGAGTATTATTCTACTTATGTACAAATATAAAACGTGTAATGGAGAATTATATCAAGAAAGTTGAGATAAAGAGATTTGTCCAAATTTTCAAAAGCCATTTGAAATCATTATTGTCATAGTTATGATTATGACCATAATTGTTACGATGATCTTAAAATGTTGGTGAACTAAAAAGTTAATCAATAGTGAAAGTTGTAAATTTATAAATTGGAATCTTGTAATATCTTTGTACTACGAGAATCGGATCTCCGTCCAACTTTTAGTCTGTCTTGAAGGGGTTTTGTTGGAGAAGTGACGTACTGTATTACCAGTCCTGTTTTTCTACATGTTTGGGTCTCACGTGCTGAGATTTTATGGCTGAATCGATAGATATTGAAGATGAGAAAAGGTCTACCCCGTTTGAATAGAACTTAATACATACAGCGGAATAAAACTGGATCCCTCCCTATAGAGTGAGAACTTACGCAAATGGACGCTGAGCACCCAAAAGAAAGCAGCTTCCAGAAAACAACATATAAGAGACAAGCTATCACAGGGTTCAGTATCTGGAGTGATGATACGCAGGGCCATTTGGTACATAAGACAATCACCTCCGAATCACATTTCCGGTAATTTGGTTGGCAGGCTTTACATTTGTCATGTGTTAATCATACAGTTGAAACATGAAATCTCGTAGGAGGCGGACGACCACGATTATATTATAATGTAGTATTGTACTGCAGCTGCATTGGTCGCTTCAAAAAAGTCATACAGCCAGTGAAAATTTTTTACTCAAATCACTCGCTTGACGCTTTTCGGATTTATTTCCATCATCAGATATCTAATAAGTAATGAGAACGAATTTGTACACAGAATATGAAAAATATTATAGACATTAACAAACTACAGTGCAACACATGAAAGCTACCGAAGTTCACAGAGTCACACGATACGAGCGTTAAATAATGTCTGTGTAACATAAGCTTACAGACTACTAGCTGTCGTAGTGAGATGGAAGAGTAGGGCAAAGTTACATGGAGGCGCCATTGGCGTGATATCTTACGTTTCTTATACAAAAAAGTCAAACAATTTTTTCAAAGGTTACAGATTGTATAGTAGCAACAAGTACGAAATATACAAATACCAACTAAAAATTTCTTGACCGATAAGGTGTACACATACATACATCACAATCCTGAACAAACGCTAGGCTCCGTGTAGCAATGATGCAGGCAGCTTACAAACATATCGTATACAGAAAATTAATGGCGTCAAATATTGCAAAGACGACTGTGATTCGTTAATAACTGATACCTGGTAACTGGTTTACAAAAGTAAGCAAAAAAAGACTTCATATGCATACAGCTGAAGGTGCTACACGAACAAGTGACATATTTTTACTACCAATAATTAAATTATGTTTACGTGATCAACACATCCGGCGTAGAATAACAACGACAAAGTTTAATCCACTGAAATGGACCGGTTTAGCTATAGTGCTTGGCTAGCACTTGTATGCGTGACAGTCGGGTCTGCTGAGCGCTGTTGGCAAGCAGAATGCACTCAGCCCATGTGAGGCCAATTGAGGAACTACTTGACTGAGAAGTAGCAGCTCCGGTCACAAATACAAACAACTGACATGAGAGCGGGCTCCTGGCGACATGCGCCCACAAATCCGCATCCAGTGGCGCCTATGGGCTGAGAATAACACCGCGGTCGGTAGATACCATTGCGCCTTCGAGCCCTGTTTGGACAGAGTTTGTTTGTTACTGATTCCGGAGGTTTCACTCGACAACGAGACAAGTTAGAGCCCTTGTTTCCAGAGTTGTAGTTCTGTGTACTAAATTTCGGTCCCTATGCACCGATAAATCACCTACAAATTTAATGATATATCCTTCCTACTACGTTTATTTTCTCTTGCGCCTGCAGTATGGTAGATGTAATGACAATGTAATGAAGTACTGAGCCACATTCCTGCCATGATTAACGTTTTTGTACTGGTGTAGATTACCATGGGTAACAGAAGAAATAATTCCGTTGAGTACATAAATTTTCAGGGAAAGCCACTAATACAGAAATACAAGTCACTGATGGAAGAAATACATAATACGTTCAGAAAAAGTAAGGTGAAATGGCTACATGAAAAATGTGAAGAACTCGGAAAAGGAATTATTTTCGGTAGGACTGACTCAGCATGTGGGAAAGTCAAAGTAACCATGGTGGTAAAATTAAGAGCGTGATGGCAATTCCACTGCTAAATGCAGGGGCGAGAGCGGATAGGTGGAAAGAGTACATTGAAGGCCTCTATGACGGGGAAGATTTGTTTGATGAGATAGAAGAAGAGACAGGAGTCGATTTAGAAGAGATGGGGATCCAATATTACAATTGGAATTTAAGAGAGCTTTGGAGTACTTCAGATCAAATAAGACGGAAGGGTCAGACATCATTCCATCAGAATTTCTAAAATCATTTCCGCGCGGGATTAGCCGAGCGGTCTGGGGCGCTACAGTCAAGGACTGTGCGGCTGGTCCCGGCGTAGGTTCAAGTCCTCCCTTGCGCATGGGTGTGTGTATTTGTCCTTAGGATAATTTATATTTATTAGTGTGTAAGCTTAGGGACTGATGACCTTAGCAGCCGGCCGGTGTGGCCGAGCTGTCATAGGCGCTTCAGTCTGGAACCGCGCGACTGCTACGGTCGCAGGTTCGAATCCTGCCTCGGGCATGGATGTGTGTGATGTCCTTAGGTTAGTTAGGTTTAAGTAGTTCTAAGTTCTAGGGGACTGATGACCTCAGATGTTAAGTCCCATAGTGCTCAGAGCCATTTGAACCATTTTTTTGATGACTTAGCAGTTAAGTCCCATAAGATTTTACACACATTTGAACATTTTCTAAAATCATTGGGGGAAGTGGCAACGAAGTGACTATTCAGTTGGTGTGTAATACCATCTGATTTTCGGAAAAATATCATCCACACAATTCCGAAAACTGCAGGAGCTGATAAGTGCGAGAATTATCGCACGCTCAAATTAGTATCTTATGCATCCAAATCGCTGACAAGAATAATATATAATAGCATGTAAAAGAGAATTAAGGATGTGATAGACGACGATCAGTTTGGCTTTTGGACAGTTAAAGGCACCAGGCAGACAATTCTGACGTTGCGGTTGACAATGGAAGCAAGACTAAAGAAAAATCAGGATACGTTCATAGGGCTTTTCGACCTGGAAAAAGTGTTCGACAGTATAAACTAGTGCAAGATGTTCGAAATTCTGAAAAAGTAGGGGTAAACTGTAAGGAGAGATTGATAATATACAATATGTACAAGAACCAAGATGGAATAAAAAGAGTGGACGACCAAGAAAGAAGTGCTCGGATTGAAAAGATTGTAAGGCAGAGATTTAGTCTTTCGCCCCGACTGTTAAATCTGTACGTTGAAGAAGCAATGATGTAAATAAAAGGAAGGTCCAGGAGTGGAATTAAAATTCGGAGTCAAAGGATATCAATGATACGATTCGATGATGACATTGTTACCCTGATAAGGTAATAAACAAGAAGATTCTGCGCTGAATCGGAGAGAAAAGGACAAAGGGAAGGGACAAGATGATAGGACATCTGTTAAGACATCGGAGAATGGCTTACATGATACCAGAGGGAGCTATAGAGGGCACGATCTGTAGGGAAAGACAGACATTAGAAAACGGCCAGCAAACAATTGAGGACGTAAGCTGCAAGTGATACCCTGAGATGAAGAGGCTGGCACAGGAGAAGAATTCGTGGCGGGCCGCATCAAACCATTCAGAAGACTGGTGATTCAAAAATGAAAAAATAAAAAAAATATAATTTACGGCAGCAATTGGGCTGTTTCAGTTCTACGCCCATCTTCCGGCTACCTGCAGGCAAATACACTTTGTTGTCAGTTGCATTTTATAACTAGTAAGAACTATGTTTGATTGTGTGTTGATACATACATCCATACTGCGTCGTGGCGCTGTCGCAGTCGTATAACCTTACTGCTGCATAAGCAACTTCAAAAAATGGTTCAAATGGCTCTGAGCACTATGGGACTTAACGTCTGAGGTCATCAGCCCCCTAAAACTTAGAACTACTTAAATCTAAGTAACCTAAGGACATCACAAAAATACATGGCCGAGGCAGGATTCGAACCTGTGACCGTAACAGTCGCGCGGTTCCAGACTGTAGCGCCTAGAACCGCTCGGCCACCCCGGCCGGCAAGCTACTTCAGTTGAAGCCTGATTTTATTAGTTAATCTTTTACTTTACTCATGCCAAATGTTAGGAAATGTCATCTTAGCTCTTTCAGCCATGGAATATACTGTTGTAGTTTTGACAGTTATAATTGACAGCAAATCCAGCGAATCTGTGTAGTTATAATTTATTTATTTATTTGTCTATGTATCGTAACGATCTATGATGTGGTTGTGTACTCTTTCTTATGTTTTCGTAGCTGTCATAACTACAACACTACATACTACTGGTAAAAGATTTAAGCAGATATTTCCCAACAACAGTAAAGTAAGGCATTAACAAATAAAATTAGGCTGGAATTGAAGTTCCTTATGCAGCAATAACATTATAAGATGGCGACAGCGCCACGATGCAGTGTGAATGTAAGTACCAACAAAAACTTGAACAAAACTGTTGTTAGTTATAATTTTGCAACTGTTAAGAGAACACATTTGCCTGCGGGAAGTCTGAAGATGCCCACAGAGCAGACATAGGCCTATTGCTATGCTGTATAATCTAGCAATGAAATAACGTCAATAATAACAGTATTCTGGTTCAATACCACTGTTACTTCCTACTATAGTGTATAAGAACAATTAGTTCCACTTCGTTACTTGTCATCCTTCATGCTGCAGCAGGCACAATCACCAAAAGCTTACAATAAGATGTTTATATTTCACCTCCCAGGTTCTAGCGCGGTGGAAAGCTTTCACCGCAAGCACTGGGCGCCCGTAGAGCCTGCCTAAAGCGTTTTAATCCCCTCCTGTGATTTCTCGGTCTGAGAGAGTGGCCGAGAGTAAAATGCGTGAACTGCGTTCGGAGACAGGAGAATGCGCTCGCCGGAACTAGGCTCGCAGCATTTCTTCCGCACGTCTCCGAGCGTAGGCCGGCGCTAACTATAACTGCGGCGGCCGAAAGCCTCTGGCGTTCTAAACTTGCTGCTCCGTGTGCCAGGGATACCTGCCGCCGCTACAGGTGGGGTACAGGGAAACCGCATTACCGCGCCACGTCCACACTGCGAGTTTTGCGGCTACGCGGCCAGCCGACAGTCGCTCGCACTGTTCACCGTTTCTATCTGGAACGGCGCCCCTGGAGGCTCCTTTTTAAGGAACTGAGCTTCATTCAGGATTTAATTCATGCGTAATTAGTAAGAATGTCTCCTTCGCCAGCCAGCGCCATAATACAACTTTCTGCCTCATTCCCCGCCAACAAACGTAACTCGCCTCCCTCCGCCGCCCTCCCCTTTCTGATTCTGTGTCTCCATCTTTCGCCCTCGTCGCCTGTCCCTCTCGGCTCTCCCCCCACCATTCATTAATTTCCACACAATGGTCGCAGCTCGCACCATCCTTGCTTCGCATTCCCAAAGGCTGCAACGCCATGGAACGTTGGAGCATTCTGAGGGCGAAGGAGGAGCTGCGAAAAGAATAAGAGATTGAGGGACGGGGAGAATGAGTGAGCTAGTGAGAGAAAAGCTGGCAGAAAAAGAAAACGAAAACACTGGCAGAGGAAGGATGCATTATGAGGGAACAAAAGCGAAGCAGAATGGCGCAAGGCACTGGTTTCGCTTGCAATAAACTTTATCGCCGGCGGCCGTTGCGGTGTTGGCGTCAACGGGAACGTGCGAGTTAAAGCGGAATTCACCGCAGCGCTGATGTTGCGAAATTTCATCCCTTAAGAGGCCCTGTAGTTGTCGACGCTATTGTATCGTGGCCCCACGCTACTTGGAACGAGTCGGTGAAATTAGTAACAGCGGCTTTGTTTGTCTTCCCACGAACGGGCAAACGGCTAACAAAGGCGTACTTAGTTTTGTGTCTTTCATTTCTCTCTCTCTCTCTCTCTCACTCACTCTCCCTTTAAATATATGCTAACATAGAAGATATTTAATTTACGATTGTTTTTGAGCTAGCGTGCACGTGTGTGTCTTATCCTTCCAACCTCTTTGACGTTTTACTCTAACCCAACCTAGCTTGCCGCTTTCAGCCTCTTCGTTGGAGGTGTCTTCCTGACATTAAACTAGCCCGTCAAAAGCGCAGTTGTCCTTGGTGTGTGGCCGGCCGGAGTGGCTGAGCGGTTCTAGGCGCTACAGTCTGGTACCGCGCGACCGCTACGGTCGCAGGTTCGAATCCTGCCTCGGGCATGGATGTGTGTAATGTCCTTAGGTTAGTTAGGTTTAAGTAGTTCTAAGTTCTAGGGGACTGATGACCTAAGAAGTTAAGTCCCATAGTGCTCAGAGCCATTTGAAACATTTTTTAACCTTGGTGCGTTGTGAATGAAGTAGTTCGAATGATTCAGACTGCATCAGAGAGGAACGTGTGTTAACTGTGTAACACTCTGGTTGACATGCCACATTTCTACACCAATGAAGAATTTGCAGATTCGGTGTCTGCCTACGGCTTCTGCGATGGAAATGCCCCAGCTGCTGCCGAAGCGCATTCCGTCATGTCGAAACCCTGACCGTAGAGTGCCTACGGGAGTTTTCAAAACACCACGAATTCTTCAAAGTTTCCATTTTCCTTCAGGACATGTAGTTGAATAATTTTTGCTGGAACAGCGACATATTCTTGGGATGGTGCATTGTAGTCCTACTATCAGGACACGACGCCTTTCTGCAAGTATCAATCATGTCCCACGAACACGTGTGTGGCGAATACTATACACGGAGAACTTGTACTCATTTCACAAAGAGCGTCTCTACAATCTTCACCTTTGCAATAATGCTATACGAATTTTGCCGGCCGTAGTGGCCGAGCGGTTCTAGGCGCTACAATCTGGAACCGTGCGACCGCTACGGTCGCAGGTTCGAATCCTGCCTCCGGCATGGAAGTGTGTGATGTTCTTAGGTTAGCTAGGTTTCAGTAGTTCTAGGGGCAGCGTCTTTGATTCATAATCAAAACGTCTTCGGTCCCGGGTACGATCCCCACCACTGCCTAAATTTTGATAAATCATCAGCATTGGCGGCCGAAGACTTCCGGCATAAGAAGTCAGCCTCATTCTGCCAACGGCCTTGTCAAAGAGGGCGGAGGAGCGGATAGAGGTTCAGGGCACTCTCTTGTCCTAGGGGTGGGAAATTGCCTCTAAAGGGGGAAGAATCAGCAATGATCAACGACATGAAGATGCAGAAGGCAACGGAAACCAATGCATTAAAGACACGTAACGTGTATCCACAGGACATGTGGCCTGTAACTGAAGAAATGTCATGATGATCTCTCCATTGGCAAAAGATTCCGGAATAGTCCCCCATTTGGATCTCCGGGAGGGGACTGCCAAGGGGGAGGTTACTATGAGAAAAAGACTGAATAATCAACGAAAGGATAACGTTCTACGAGTCGGGGTGTGGAATGTCAGAAGATTGAACGTGGTAGGGAAACTAGAAAATCTGAAAAGGGAAATGCAAAGGCTCAATCTAGATATAGTAAGGGTCAGTGAAGTGAAGTGCAAGGAAGACAAGGATATCTGGTCAGATGAGTATCGGGTATTATCAACAGCAGCAGAAAATGGTATAACAGGTGTAGGATTCGTTATGAATAGGAAGGTAGGGCAGAGGGTGTGTTACTGTGAACAGTTCAGTGACCGGGTTGTTCTAATCAGAATCGACAGCAGACCAACACCTACAACGATATTTCAGGTATACATGCCGACGTCGAAAGCTGAAGATGAACAGATAGAGAAAGTGTATGAGGATATTGAAAGGGTAATGCAGTATGTAAAGGGGGACGAAAATCTAATAGTCATGGGCGACTGGACTGCAGTTGTAGGGGAAGGAGTAGAAGAAAAGGTTACAGGAGAATATGGGCTTGGGACAAGGAATGAAAGAGGAGAAAGACTAATTGAGTTATGTAACAAGTTTCAGCTACTAATAGCGAATACCCTGTTCAAGAATCACAAGAGGAGGAGGTATACTTGGAAAAGGCCGGGAGATACGGGAAGATTTCAATTAGTTTACATCATGGTCAGACAGAGATTCCGAAATCAGATACTGGATTGTAAGGCGTACGCAGGAGCAGATATAGACTCAGATCACAATACAGTAGTGATGAAGAGTAGGCTGAAGTTCAAGACATTAGTCAGGAAGAATCAATACGCAAAGAAGTGGGATACGGAAGTACTAAGGAATGACGAGATACGTTTGAAGTTCTCTAACGCTATAGATACAGCAATAAGGAATATCGCAGTAGGTAGTACAGTTGAAGAGGAATGGACATCTCTAAAAAGGGCCATCACAGAAGTTGGGAAGGAAAACACAGGTACAAAGAAGGTAGCTGCGAAGAAACCATGGGTAACAGAAGAAATACTTCAGTTGATTGATGAAAGGAGGAAGTACAAACATGTTCCGGGAAAATCAGGAATACAGAAGTACAAGTCGCTGAGGAATGAAATAAATAGGAAGTGCAGGGAAGCTAAGACGCAATGGCTGCAGGAAAAATGTGAAGACATCGAAAAAGATATGATTGTCGGAAGGACAGACTCAGCATACAGGAAAGTCAAAACAACCTTTGGTGACATTAAAAGCAACGGTGGTAACATTAAGAATGCAACGGGAATTCCACTGTTAAATGCAGGGGAGAGAGCAGATAGGTGGAAAGAATACATTGAAAGCCTCTATGGGGGTGAAGATTTGTCTGATGTGTTAGAAGAAGAAACAGGAGTCGATTTAGAAGAGATAGGGGATCCAGTATTAGAATTGGAATTTAAAAGAGCTTTGGAGGACTTATGGTCAAATAAGGCAGAAGGGATAGATAACATTCCATCAGAATTTCTAAAATCATTGGGGGAAGTGGCAACAAAACGACTATTCACGTTGGTGTGTAGAATATATGAGTCTGGCGACATACTATCTGACTTTCGGAAAAGTATCATCCACACAATTCCAAAGACGGCAAGAGCTGACAAGTGCGAGAATTATCGCACAATCAGCTTAACAGCTCATGCATCGCAGCTGCTTACAAGATTAATATACAGAAGAATGGAAAAGAAAAATGAGAATGCGCTAGGTGACGATCAGTTTGGCTTTAGGAAAAGTAAAGGGACGAGAGAGGCAATTCTGACGTTACGGCTAATAATGGAAGCAAGGCTAAAGAAAAATCAAGACACGTTCACAGTATTTGTCGACCTGGAAAAAGCGTTCGACAATATAAAATGGTGCAAGCTGTTTGGCTTTAGGAAAAGTAAAGGGACGAGAGAGGCAATTCTGACGTTACGGCTAATAATGGAAGCAAGGCTAAAGAAAAATCAAGACACGTTCATAGTATTTGTCGACCTGGAAAAAGCGTTCGACAATATAAAATGGTGCAAGCTGTTCGAGATTCTGAAAAAGTAGGTGTAAGCTATAGGGAGAGACGGGTCATATACAATATGTACAACAACCAAGAGGGAATAATAGGAGTGGACGACCAAGAACGAAGTGCTCGTATTAAGAAGAGTATAAGACAAGGCTGTAGCCTCTCGCCCCTACTCTTCAATCTGTACATCGAGGAAGCAATGATGGAAATAAAAGAAAGGTTCAGGAGTGGAATTAAAATACAAGGTGAAAGGATATCGATGATATGATTCGCTAATGACATTCCTATCCTGAGTGAAAGTGAAGAAGAATTAAATGATCTGCTGAACGGATTGAACAGTCTAATGAGTACACACCATGGTTTGAGAGTGAATCGGAGAAAGACGAAGGTAATGAGAAGCAGTAGAAATGAGAACAGCGAGAAACTTAACATGAGGATTGATGGTCACGAAGTCAATGAAGTTAAGGAATTCTGCTACCTAGGCAGTAAAATAACCAATGACGGACGGAGCAAGGAGGACATCAAAAGCAGACTCGCTATGGCAAAAAATGCATTTCTGGCCAAGAGAAGTCTACTGATATCAAATACCGGCCTTAATTTGAGGAAGAAATTTCTGAGGATGTACGTCTGGAGTACAGCATTGTATGGTAGTGAAACATGGACTGTGAGAAAACCGGAACAGAAGAGAATCGAAGCATTTGATGTGGTGCTATAGACGAATGTTGAAAATTAGGTGGACTGATAAGGTAAGGAATGAGGAGGTTCTACGCAGAATCGGAGAGGAAAGGAATATGTGGAAAACACTGATAAGGAGAAGGGATAGGACGATAGGACATCTGCTAAGACATGAGGGAATGACTTCCATGGTACTAGAGGGAGCTGTAGAGAGCAAAAACTGTAGAGGAAGACAGAGATTGGAATATGTCAAGCAAATAATTGAGGACGTAGGTTGCAAGTGCTACTCTGAGATGAAGAGGTTATCACAGGAAAGGAATTCGTGGCGGGCCGCATCACACCAGTCAGTAGACTGATAACCAAAAAAAAAAAAAAAAAATAAATGTTCTAGGGGACTGATGACCTCAGCAGTTAAGTCCTATCCCATAAGTGCTCAGAGCCATTTCAACAATTTTTTAAACTTGAGTTTTGTCGCCGATTGAATGATAATCTTGATGTTCTTGCAATAATACTGTTCACTGATGTAGTAACACTTACACGGTACAGAATTAACCACGCGGATAATTACCATCGATGATCGCAGGGAATTTGAGCCATCCCTGTTTACGTCTTGCATGTGCCACGGGGATAAAATAGGAAACAGTGTCGTGTTGAGAAAATACGGTGAAGGGTGAAATGAAAGCCAACACAGTGCGTCCACAACATAAAATGTATAAAGAATAGCAGATTGGAATGTTTGCTTTGGATAAACTCATCAAACTCTCTGGCCTAATAAACATATAAAAAAGCCGCCAGAGGGAAAATTAATTAACTCTCTTTTGTTTCGCTGTACAAGAAGGAAGTTGTGTAATATCACCTCTGACGCTTACTGCTTGTAGCACGAAAACGTATGTATTGTAAACGTATTTCTTTGTGCTTAATTTCAGAATATAATTCAATAGTTAAAATATTAACCTACTTTGTTCCTTCCTGAAAAGCTTCTTTCCTTGAATTATTAACTAAACACGTAAGCGTTTTCTAACGTTTATAAGCCATTGCAGTTACCTTCTGGATTTATATTTATGTAATAATTTGCTGGCTGCACCTGTCTTCTTGAATAACATCACAGGAATAAAAATCAGTAGAATAATTAGTATTTTAATTATCTCATTAATTTTTCTCTTGAAATGTAATAAAATGCTCTGACTTTATCGTTTTCTCTTCACGAAACCTGATAACACTGAAGACAAATACTAAACAGATAACTGAATTCGAGTTTTTTCATTCTAGGTACTCAAATAATAAAAATTACTTTATTACAATAATTTTTCTTTACTTGAGTATTTGCATTGGCAACCATCTCGATAGGGTACGTTGTACGTCGGCAAACCTAAACAGTTTCGTACTATTGACGTCATATACGCCAAGTTTTATCAGACATTTTGGTTCACATGATTAATTTTAACGACTTTTGAAAACCCTTTGCTCACGTACTGTCAAATCATTAGCAGTGACAAACGCAAGGCCATTTTCTGTGCTTTGTTGCTTTATTCATTTCATTATTTTCACACACCGAGCAGCTGCGGCTCGCGTGTATGTATATCATTAGAGGCAATTCCGGTCGCGTAACAACCGGCCAACTAAGATCAGTACGATCATTCATTCTTAAACATTATATATAAAATAGATTCGAATAAAAATATACACTAAGAGAGGGAAGGTCACTACTCGCTATAGTGCAAATAAATCTCCAAGTACATTTTTTCGATCAATGTTTGGTGCGGCTTGATCGGTAACATGTCTATAAGTCCATTCATAATAGAAGAGCGAATGAAGGGACAGAATTACTTGGAATGAGATTTCCACTCTGAAGCGGGATGTACGCTGATATGAAACTTCCTGGCAGATTAAAACTGTGTGCTGGACCGAGACTGGAACTCGGGATCTTCGCCTTTCGCAGGCAAGTGCTCTACTAACAGGGCTACCCAAGCACTACTCACGACCTGTCCTCACGGCTCCAGTTCTGTCAGTACCTCGTTTCCTACCTTCCAAAAGTGATAGAAGCTCTTCTGCGAACCTTGCAGAACTAGCACTTCTAGAAGAAAGGCACTTGCCCGCGAAAGGAAAAGGTCCCAACTTCGAGTCTCGGTTTAGCACACAGTTTTAAACTGCCAGGAAGTTTCACAATTTTTTGGGGTTTTTGGAATATTCGTGAGAATGTTCCTTTGACCAAGCGGACTGAAATGCACTTCCAGCATGACGGAGCCTCTCTACATTTTACCATTTTTACATCTCAACTGCGCTTACTCTATTCAGTGTATTGGTTTTGATAGTACTATTAGCTGGACACCGAGTTAGTTAGATCTCTCGCCATTAGATTTTTGTTTATTGGGTTGGATGAAGTCTGGAGCGTAAAAATGAAAGGTGAATACGCTAGATGAGCTGCTTGTGTGTATCATGGTCGCTGCTGTCGACATTAGGGAACGTAATGAAGCATCAACCAAGCAACACTGTATCAAATATCAAGAGTGCAGTAATGCACTGAAGTTGAAGGTGGAATACTCGAACATTTATTGCGAAATGCTACAACAGGTATAATGTAACGTGCACAATAACGCTTTAAGATTATTATGTTAAAAATACGTATTTTCAATTTGATACTTTATGAAACGGGTGTTGTAACGTTTATCAACTGTTGTATATGTAAATCTGACATTGTGCTGAATAATGCAGAGAATGAACAACAGTCTACGTCAGATGCGATCCATCTCGGAAACTGTTGGGAACAGGTCATATGTCCATACAAACTTTTTGTTTCAAATGATCGTTCGTGTCATATACCTGAATACTGTTCGTTTCTCCTGGGACACTCTTTATGTATATCACGGTGTCTAAGCCCTTCGTAAACGAAGAACACGGGAAAAACGTTCTTTGTCCATATTTTCAAATTGTTCAGGAGAGGAATTTTGAAGTTTTAAACCGAATTCTAGTGGATAAAATTAATGAATACTGAAGTCATTTGGAAATATATGGTTTATACAAGAAATTTAATAGAAAATTTATATCTGAAAGAATTAATTTGTAGTTCTATTACTATAATATTTAAAGATACATCATGCTTTACTAGGGCAAAATGTGCTAGTTTTATATAGTGGCATCGAAGATACTGCAAGTAAAACTATATTTTTCGTTAAACATTAGGTACCAGAAAATTTTGTAATGATATAAATGTTGAAACAATGGAGTTGTTTGCCTAAAACATAGCTCCTTGTACGCATTACTACTTTTTTTCAGTATTTCTAGAGGACTTCTAAAGACAAGTTACTGCTATCATTATTACGAGGGTTGCCCAGAAAGCATTGCACAGCATTTCTTTTTCCTTCGACAATTCTGTATTGAACATAATGAGAATTACATACACGAAAGAAAGGTGCTTCATCTACACATCCTGTTTTTCCAGGTAATCTCTATCCCGTTCTATGGCCTTCCTGCAGCACGAACTAAGGGCTTGCACGCCCTATCGGTACCAATTCTTGTCACTGTGTGAATCACCTCCTCATGTCTTCCACGAATGGCATCCTATAAGTCCGAGGGGGCTGGGTCAGGTGTGTCAGGTGTGACAGTCGTGGATGGCGTCTACCAGGGCTGCAAATCGTGGAGCTCCGCCGAACCGCCTTCTGATCACCTTATCCTCCGTGCCCAGCGACTAACTGTACTTCTGTTGACTGCAGATGCTCGATAGACTTTGCACAAGCGTTTGTGATTATTCCCCACACTTTCTTTCTCTGCAGTAAGAAATTCAATGCCGGCACATTGCTTGTAACGTACATCACCTACAGACGCCATTTTGAAACTGTCCTGCAGCTATGCTGTCTGTCGAAAGTGACGGAAACTTGGCGCGCTCATTCAGGAAACTTCAGTTAATACATACTTCACATTTCGCATTCGTAGCACTGTTTTCGGCTGAGAAAACGAAATGCGGTGCATTACTTTGTGGACAACCCTCCTATAATTACTATTATTAGTATCATATAAAGCTATCCTAATATTTTATTTTTTGCTTTTAGGAGACGTGTATTCCTCAGACTGCTGCTCTTGAAGTCACTGTGAAGCTGTCGCCACCAGTGAAATCCAAACCCCATTGTGCATTACTGGCCATAAAAATTGCTAAACCACGAAGATGGCGTACTACAGACACGAAATTTAACCGACAGGAAGAAGATGCTGTGATATGCAAATGATTAGCTTTTCAGAGCATTCACACAAGGTTGGCGCCGGTGGCGACACTTACAACGTGCTGACATGAGGAATGTTACCAAGCGATTTCTCATACAGAAACAGCAGTTGACCGGCGCCGCCAGGTGAAACGTTGTTGTGATGCCTCGTGTAAGGAGGAGAAATGCGTACCATCACGTTTCCGACTTTGATAAAGGTCGGATTGTAGCCTATCGCAATTTCGCTTTATCGTATCGCGACATTGCTGCTCGAGTTGGTCGAAATCCAATGACTGTTAGCAGAATAAGGAATAGGTGGGTTCAGGAGGGTAATACGGAACTCCGTGCTGGATCCCGACGGCCTCGTATCACTAGCAGTCGAGATGACAGGCATCTTTTCGGCATAGCTGTAACGGATCGTTCAGCCACGTCTCGATCCCTGAGTCAACAGATGGGGACGTTTGCAAGACAACAACCATCTGCACGAACAGTTCGACGACGTTTGCAGCAGCATGGACTGTAAGCTCGGAGACCATGGCTGCGGTTACCTTCGACGCTGCATCACAGAGGAGCGCCTGCGATGGTGTACTCAACGACGAATGGCAAAACGTCATATTTTCTGATGAATCCAGGTTCTGTTTACAGCATCATGATGGTCGCATCCGTGTTTGGCGACATCGCGGTGAACGCACATTGGAAGCGTGTATTCGTCGTCGCCACGCTGTCGTATCAGCCGGCTTGATGGTATGGGGTGCCATTGGTTACACGTCTCGGTCACCTCTTGTTTGTATTGACGGCGCTTTGAACAGTGGGCGTTACATTTCAGATGTGTTACGACCCGTGGCTCTACCCTTCATTCGATCCTTGCGAAACCCTACACTTCAGCAGGATAATACAAGACCGCATGTTGCAGGTCCTGTACGGGCCTTTCTGGATACAGAAAATGTTCGACTGCTGTCCTGGCCAGCACATTCTCCAGATCTCTCACCAATTGAAAACGTCTGGTCAATGGTGGCCGAGCAACTGGCTCGTCACAAAACGTCAGTCACTACTCTTGATGAACTGTGGTATCGTGTTGAAACTGCATGGGCAGCTGTACCTGTACACGCCATCCAAGCTCTGTTTGACTCAATGCCTAGGCGTATCAAGGCCGTTATTACGGCCAGAGGTGATTGTTCTGGGTACTGATTTCTCAGGATCTGTGCACCCAAATTGCGTGAAAATGTAATCACATTTGTCCAAAGAATGCCCCTTTGTCATCTGCATTTCTTGTTGGTGTAGCAATTTTAATGGCCAGTAGTGTAAGTATCTCTATGTTCAGTGAGGCGGGGATGTGTTTTGTGATGGCTACCTCCTTGATGAGCCTTGTTAGGTATGAACATTTCCTCACATGTTTTTTCTCCAGGAATGACTCCCAGTTTTGTGTTCTCTCTTGACAGACCACTACGATTTGTGTCTACTGAGCCGGGACTTCTGCTACTACTTTTGTGTTAATTAGTCCCATATTCCTTTCCCGCTCCGTAAAAAAGAGTGTTTTCCAATAGGGTTAGTAACTTTCACTGTTTCTAAAAGTTTCACTTCTTCACAAGATAATGAAGATACCTCCATAGAACAGTGTAATTGTTATTCTGGATTGACCACGAAGCACAAAAAATCTCTGGATTTTTTGTTGTTGTCACAAAGTGATATAAAAAGGAAACAACTTCACTGCCCAATTTTCTCCAATATCTTCAATGTAATATAGAACACTGAAGGTAAATTTGAAAAGCAATAAATATTGAAATATTAAAGAGACAGCAGCGAGCCTTCTGTGATAGACACCATTAGTATTTATCATCATGTGACTGTTGCCGATCATCTTATTCCCGTGATTGCTAAGAAACTGGAGAACGGATTTCCCGCTTTGCGCGAGAGATTGCATTAATCGTGTTGGCTACCCGCGTGTGTCTGTTCCTTCGCCGGCAGGGGTGGCCGAGCGGTTCTAGGCGCTACAGTGAATCGCGCGACCGCTACGGTCGCAGGTTCGAATCCTGCCTCGGGCATGGATGTGTGTGATGTCCTTAGGTTAGTTAGGTTTAAGTAGTTCTCAAGTTCTAGGGGACTGATGACCTCAGATATTAAGTCCCATAGCGCTCAGAGCCATTTGAATCATTTGAACCTGTTCCTTCGGACATGCAATGCATTTCCGAAGGAACACAGAATGGTCGTTCGTATCATCAAGGGCACTGCAATATCGTATTTATCTGTCGATACCACATGGCATCTTCCAGTTGAATTGTCCTACCCCTATATGGAAATTACGTAATATGTGTACGAATACAAGTTGTGACGCAGGAATGACGACATGTTGAAGTTTTTGTCTTGCCGCGGTCGTGCACGGATAGCCAATGCGGTTAGGGCGACTTCTGGCATAAAGCGTGAAATCCGGTAATTGTTCGTATTCGCAACAGCGAATACATTTTGAATGGAAGAAGACTGTTAAAAGTACTTGGAACTTGTGAATCATCAGTCACAACATCGCCACTTAGTTAAACTGTTATGAAATCTTGTACACTGAGTGGCTGCCCTATATCTCGTTTGACAATGTCTCGTACACTTTTAATTTTATCATCTGCATTATTTATTTCTGTAAGGACAAGCATACTTCTGGATATTTTAATGACTTTTCTTGAAGTGTTAGATTATTCTTTGTAGTATGCAGGTAATGTAGGACCTTGACTTACTCTGGCCTTCACATAAATTTCCCTCTTCGTGTTCCATGAGTTTTTAATTCCCTTAGTTATCCACGGCTTTTTTAAATATACCTTGTAGAAAAAAATTGTAACAAAATTTTACACGTAGAAATTTTGTATGGAATAAACTGAATTTGACGTATCTCTTTTTACATGTATCTCATTCCTTACCTACCTTTTAGCTTGCTCTTAAAACATTGCACCCTGTTGTAATTGATGAGCCTCACTGCTTTGTATTACCCTCCTCACGGTCGCGAGGTAGCATTCTGTTTATTTCCATTAATTGTGCATCACGATCAGATAGTCCATTAACAACTACGTACATATTAATTGTTTCAGCCTGAGCACTGTCTGTAAAAATATCATCAACCAGTGTTCTCCTATTTTGCTGCACACGAGTTGGAAAGTTGTCTACTGAAATTAGATTGAAACACCCAAATAATAATTTCTGTATCTCTTAAGAAATCTAAATTTAATTCTCCACAAACTGCTAATTGGTACTTCTTGTTTGTCAGGTAGCTCAATAATGCATCTAGATTTCTCATAAATATCTGAAAGTTTCCTAGAGGGTATCTGTAGACTCCTTCAACTATCAGAGAAGTATTCTGCAGTAAGAACTCAGAAGCACATACTTCTAGGTTCTAATCAACACAAAAACTGCTTGTTTTAATATTTTTGAGTCCGTGCCCAACTTTCAAATATTCTGCAACTCCTATTTTTTCCATATTAGCTCTACACTAAATGATGAAAATATATAATCCTTGATATTTAAGTAACTTCTCAGCGGAGCAAACTGCGCATGAATTGTACATTTTTAGTTGATGTCACATTGGTAAACAAATAACGCAACATAGCACGATCGTAATTTTTACAGAAACTTCAGTTTTCGTTGGTAATTTCTCTGACACAACTGCGACAATTACGATTCTCTCGAATTTTCAACTCATCTAGTATTCACATCCGTGCGAAATACGACGATAAAATCAGATCGTCTACTGTGTGCACAGAGTCATCTCAGCAGTCTTCTTCCCATGCTGCGGGAAGAAAACATAGTAGATGTACACGTAAACAACAATAATTAGCAGCTCTTTTGAGATATGGATAAGCCTAGCAGTGGAGATAAAACAGAATTAATTTTCACTGAGTTTTCCTCGTACATGCTTAAATACAGGCTCTGTAGCTCTGCAGTTTCCAGAGTAATTTGGAATCTAATTATCGTTCTCAGACTTGATAAGATGAAACATGAAGTATGCGTTGGGCAATCAAAATCACTTATTTCTCCTCAACACCTAAAACTTGTATTATTTTCTAGTTAATTTATTCGACATTCACTCTAGTAACTGCGGAAACACTAGAGCAAACAGGAAATTGAAACCTGGTGGTAGTCAAGGGAAGGCAGGATTCAGTTACGACTGTGGACGGGGCAGTAATCAGTTACTATTGGTTGACTTTTAGACTTACACACGTTTATTTTTAAAACAATAATTCCAAACTCGCCAATAGATAAAAAATACCACATGTTATTAATGAAGGAATAAACAGCCGTGTAAACAATAGTGTTTTCAGTGCATTATAATTTAGCAAATCACCATAAAATACAGATACAGATAATATGAAAAAAAAACACGCCACTGTCATCATAGCTGAAAGCCTTACACACCAAGAATGGCAATAAATTTGTTTAAGGACGCGGTGCAATTACAACTTACAATTATTGAAATATTAAAAAGTAAGTGGCCACAAACACAGCAGAAGGTATCAGACGCCAGGAATGGCAGTAAATAAGGTTTTAAGGCTTACTGCTAAGATACAAATATCGAATGATTTTTTTCAAAGCAAAAGAGCACAATCATGGTTGACGGCCTTACACACCAGGAACGTCAATTATATAAAAAAATTTAGAAACCTGCTGTAAAACAGTAAATACAAGCAAAAGTTAATTAAAAGAAACAAGCAACTGACCACCAAACGGCTGAAATAAGATGGTGGTAACCTTGTCACACAACCCTTACACTGCTAGATTTATTCCAGAAGGTGACCGGAACAATTAAGTAGACATACACAACCTTTAATGTAGGCATTACAAGGTATGGTAATAAATAATACAATAATAAAACGCAAGGACCAGTCACAGACGGTGCTCCAGGAATCGACCTCCGAGAAGGTCTGGCAACAAACACTTTCGCGAGCGATGAGATAGGCAGCCAAGAGTTGTATTCACTTCACAAGATGGTAACTCAGACTCGGGGCAGTCTAACGAATGACTAATGATAATCTCGTTGAAGCTACCTGACTTCCAATAAACCAAATGCATGAATGGAAGAACACGCCAAAGCCGGAACCAGTGGACTGCACTAAGCACGCACAATACTGTGCTTAAAGCGCCCGGAACGAGAAAGGGATCACTGCCACCAGAGTAGAAGAATCAGAAATGGCCTACAATCAAGAAAACTGTCAAAACTACACGCCTTGCCGGACAGCAGCGGCAAGGCGAGGAAACATACAAGTACACTGCTGTTATATACACTAACCCCCAGGGCAGGCAACTAGGGCGTTAGCGGTCACCAGGCAGGGAAAATACAGCTGGTTGAACTTAACAAATTGTAACAAACTGAACGCAGTAAATAGTAATAAGAAGTCGAGGAAAGCTAATCAGATCCGCTTTACCCAAGCACTCCACTCTCTGCAACAAACCCAGGTCACTGGAGAATTGCAGGATGTCACAATGGTAGAGGTTTCTCTACTTTAACTGAAATGCACTTATCTTAAAGCCTGCAGGATCTGGTTTACGACGAGGTCGTGCACCCTCGTGACCACAGCCCTTCCACATCTGGCAGTCCATGAGCGCCGCCAGCAGTCCCAGCGTTTTCCCGCACTGTGCGGACCTGGCTCCTCCTGAGTCCCCAACAAAAATGCCACTCTCACACGACACGGAAAAACAACGACGTCGCCCCAAAGATAGGGCAACAGTTACTACATACCGATAACCGCCGCTGCTGCCACTAGCGGGCAGGCAATGCTTGCGATACCGTGTGGCGCCAGTCAACACAAGAAGAAGACAAACAAATGCAACCATGCCAACTAAACGAAATGTCTGGCCTGCAACAGAGGGCGGAAACCTACAGACAGCACCAGCGTGAGGCGCAGCACGGCTCAGAAATAACTGATGACTCAGGGAAATGTGGTTCGACTGAGGAGTCTCGTCTATCAACACCTTTCCAGACCAAAGAAACTATGTACTGCAATAGTTTTCAATGATGAGAAAAAGGCTTGGAAATTTTGGTTAAACAAAGGAGGTAATAATTTTACAATAAACCATACCTGAAAGCTACTCTGTTTTGTAAAATCTGAACAATTGCATAAAGGAATGAAAATATTCCACGAAAAAATAACTATGTGCAAAAATGAAATTCAGAAACGTTGGCGGGATAAATTATTCAAAATATTTAGGACTGCATCTCATAGAATGATGTACTGTCACTGATGGAGATGTTCGATATTGAGCTCTCCATACATTAAGTAAAATGAATAATTTACAGACTTCTATGAGGTGTTAAGGTGCAATCAAGAAATAGAGCCAATAGCTAATTGCAAAATTACGAAGTCTGCTTTAGTAAATGTGCAGATTCAGTGTCATTAATTGCTATTGCTGCAGAGAAATTGGTAAATGATATAAACGAAGCTTACTGTTACCTCTGCAAGCGCTGATCAGTCAGGTAGTGCAAAATAGCTGCATGCAAACCGCACTTTATTATTCCGCATTGAGAAAAAATACAATTAATGCAACAGATAATTGTCATATTACATTCATAAACAACAGTCTCATTTTAAGTATTAGTGGACCATTACTTCTAAATCATTGTGTATATATTCTGGAAACTCGAGGTAAGTTATATCCAACAATTACAAAAACGTTATTTATTTGAAGAATCAATGAAATGAATGTATCAAAATTTGGAAAAATAGGGGCTCGCTATCTTCGACATTTCATTTGAAGCATCTGCTTACTTGTTGCCTTTCTTGGGTCCTTGCCTGGGATATAATGACAACTCTGATTTTCAGGAGGAGTACAATCCCACCCAGAACAATTAAACTGGCTAGAAAATTGTCAAACAACAAAACTTTCAATTGGCCATCGTCATGTCAGGTTTAACATAGGAACTGTTTCCTTAGACTTCATTCATTTGTGTAACATCATGTATCATCGCGAACTTTTACTAGGTCAAGTATGCTTGGTACGCAACACAGTATACAGAGAAAGGTTCGGGACCACTCCTTACTCCATCCAGTTTTGTTTAAATAAAACTATTACTGTTGTAAAAAAGAACAGTTCCATTACCTTCTTTAACTTATTTGCAGTCCGCCTTAGCAACTAAAATTTCGATAAATGGTTTTTTCACTTTATTTTTCCCATCCAAAATTTTCGTAATGTCGATTAGGACCATTGCTCTCTTAGACTTACAGTGAAGCGGAGAGAACCTCTTTGATCACCATCTGCAAGCGGAGAAAATTTAGGTTGAAAAAAAGATTCAAAAGACATAAGCAGAGTTAATTCTGATGTTATGAATGTTAACACGAGATCTTTCAGCACAACTTTAAATAATTCACAAATAAAACTTTTATAAATAGACGAAATGACACATAATCGCCAATATTACATTTCGCAACTGGACCAAGAAGAAAAGAAATGATGTTCGAGAGAGTTAACGTTTCTTGTTTATAGTTTTCTGCACCCCAAATGTGAAACCAATACTTGATTGCAAACTTTCTATTGTAGTTGCGTGTAGCTACTACTAACAGTGGAGTGTTAGTTCCACTCTTTTTCATGTATAACTTACGGCAGCAAAAATTTCTTCCATTATACTTTCCGTTTCGTGCAATACCGCACAAACGAACACTGTCAACCTCATCAAGAGTTGTGATTTCAGTAAAAATAGTCTACAGAAATTATATTCCTAATGGTATGACCTATAATAGCTACTGTTATTCACTGGTAGTATATTAACAATGCATTTAGTCGTAAAGTGTTTTATTGTTGTTGCCGCAGGAGTGTGCAGTGTATTTTTAGCACGATCAGTTGTTAAGAAGGGATGAGAATTTAAAAAAAAGGATTGTTACTATTTTCTTTTAAAATAAATCCATTTCATATCTTTTAGGAAGCTAGCTGTGTTGTTTCTGAGCTCTCAATGACTCTGTCTTCCTGCACTGCGACGGAAAAGAACCTCAAGTTAGGAAAAGACTCGTGGTTTTCTTGTTTCTTTGAATCACTGCATCTATGTTTTGTTATGGTGATCCTTTTTCCCATGTACCGAGCCCGTGTTTCGATTATGTATGTCTGGTTTGAGTGTTTGGGACAAGTGTGTTTTATCGTGGGTGAAAGAAGTCTTGTAGTCTGCTGAGGTAGTCTAGCCATCGCAGGATGGTTAGGCAGAATTTCAGACAGGGTTACCAATAGGTAGAGACAGATGCTTTTGTATGAGACCTTCACTCAAGGGTAGTTAACAACAATATTCTTTGTTGTAGCTATCTACACCTCTCTGGCTCCCGGAGCGGGCGATTGCTGCTAAGTGCCGTACACTTTCATTCGATCTATTGGTAGGTCAAGTATGGTCTCTCGTTGACACTACAGGATGTGGATACAAGTACTGGGGAGATCTTTGTATAGTTAAATTCTGTTTTTAGTGAGGTTCCAGGAGCAAATTTACGTTATTCGTTCTGAATATAACTACGCATGTGCTCTAGTGTTTCTGATTTTTGCACGAGTAGTATTTCGTCTATACATCGTTTGATTATCAAGTGGGGTGCTAAGACAAAAGAATCATGCTCAGTTGGATATTTTATCAAGTTGTTTCATCCTAAAAATTTAGCTAAATTAAGAGGGTTTATTGCGCTTAACGCGGCCTTAGAATAAATTCACAAGTTTCTGCTTTTGAAGGGGCTTTGTATTTGGGTCTTTGTTTTACCCAAATTTTAGTAGGATATTGCGACTGGATCGATGTATTTGGCCTTCGTAGTTGTTGATAAATGTTCGCAACTTCATTTATTGTCTAGAAAGTGCGTTATTTTTCACTAAGATGTGGTTTATGTGGCTAAGTAGTCGCGTTTCGAACTTTGCGTGTTAGTCATTCTCCTAGCAAGTGCTATCTGAATGACGTTGAGGTGCCTACTCATGTTGGAAGAACTTCGTGAGACGATTTTCATATGTAGTTCCACTTTATGATTATCATGTTACTCTCCACTTAAGAAACAATATAATCAAGCTGCATTCACCAGTACGATATCAATTCTCTTCGCCGCAGTTTTCCAGTGTATCGAAATATCACTGGTACAAACCAGGAAATTCAGAACCTCATCCGCCATAATATGAGAATCCCGCTGAATTTCTTTCACATTATGTTATGTGTCGTGTGGATTATATAAAAAATTTCTTTAATTGCAAGTGACTTTTGTAAAACAACGTTACGTTTGAAGCAGTTGTTTACAGATTATCATTACAGTAATGATTCTGTATCATAATGACGAGTTAATTACTATTTTCAATAAACAAATTACACATACACTGTTCAGCCAGTATGTACACCTTCAGCGTGGATAACAGGCGCGACGCGTCGTGGCGTGGAAGCAATGAGGCCTTCGTAGGCCGCTGGAGAAATTTGGCACCACATCTGCACACATAAGTCACTTAATTCCTGTAAACTCCGGGGAGGGACCGATGAGCTCTCACGGCACGTTTAATCATATCCTATATGTGTTCGATCTGGTTCCGATCTGACGAGTTGGGAGCCAGCACATCAGCTGGAGCTCCCCACTGTGTTCCCTGAACCACTCCATCACACGTCTGTCCTTGTGACATGGAACATTATCTTGCTGAAAAGTGCCACAGGTGTCAGGAAACATGGCCATCATGAAGGGGTCTAAGTGGTCTGCAACGAGTGTACGATACGCCTTGGCCGCCATGGTGCCTTGCACGAGCTCCACTTGACCCATTAATGCCCACCTGAATGTTCCCCAGAGCATAATGGAACCCCCGCCAGCTTGTTTCTGTCCCGCAGTACAGTTGTCAAGGAGCTGTTCACCTGGAAAACGACGGATTCGCGCTCTCCCTCCGGCATCATGAAGAAGCTATGGAGATTCATCAAACCTGCAACGCTCTATCACTGCGCCAATGTCCAGTGCCAACGGTCACGTCCCCATTTCAGTCGTAGTGATGATGTCATGATGTTAGCATTGGCATATGCATCGGTCGACGGCTGCGGAGACCCATCGTTAGGTGTGTTTCACTCACTGTGTGTTCAGACACACTTGCACTCTGCCAATCATTAAAGTCTGATGTTAGTTCGGCCACATTTCGCCACCTGTCCTCTTCTACTAGTCTACTGAGCCTATGACGTCCGACCTCTGCAATGAAGGGTGGCCGCCCAACCCCCCCGAGGTCTGGACGTGGTTTCCACTCGATTTCGCTACATGTTGAAGATGCTCACCACATTAATTCTCGAACACCCGACAAGTCGTGCAGTTTCCGAAATGCACGTGACGAGCCTCTGGGCGATCACAATCTGCCCTCGTTCAAACTCAGATAGATCGTGGACCTTCCCAATTCTACACACGCACAGCACGCTCATTGATACTACATGCATCGTGTGTGTGTCTGACTAGTAGTCATTCATCCCCTGGACGGATTTATATCGATAGTAGTGCAGTGGTCATAATGTTCTGGCTGATCAGTGTATATGAACGGTTAACTATAAATCAAATACACGTGAATGTAAAACATAAAATAACAAAGTAAAAAAACATGAAATAAGTAAAATAAATAATTAGAATAACAATAGACGTTTACAAATTTTAATTAATATGTTGAAGATACTCCGACAACACAATGTGCACAGCTTTCTTCCATAAACCACAAACTAGCTTTATCACACATTATTTCATTTATATTGTAACAAATGTTTACAGTTTTCAAAATTGATTAATGGTGGTGGGGTGTTCTGCAAATTTTCAAATAATTATAAAAGTTGATTCAAGAACGTCAATTACATTTCCACTATTGTATGAAACACATTATTCACGTATCATGGTTTCGAAGACATTCCTTCTAAACCTAATATGCCATATTATCTTTCGGGGTGTGTATTACCTCTTAAATGTGAGACTGGACAAAATAAAAAAAATAGGTGTTGCATTATTTTGACCCCTCCATGTATTCGCTAAGTTTCATCAGTATCGTTTATTTACGCTTGGGAACGTTCCCTTGTAAGTGAGGCAACATATGAAATGGACCTGATGGTTCCCTTTCACTGTGCCTTTCAAGTTTAATCAGACGATGATACCTAGCATTTGCAGTTCTCTAGATTCTCATAGCATCACTGTAATGTAGGAAGAATCCAGTGCCGTGTAACCTATACAGGGTAGTCTGTGTATTATTTGCATTTGAACTTCATCATAAAGTCCCTACAAAGGAAGAAATTCTGAATGTTTACCGCACCTCCGACAGGCAGTCTCATAAAATATTTCCACCTGTTTCTTGTAGCTGTTTATAGCTTCCGTCTGTTGTGCATGATACGCGTAATCGATACTTGTGCTGCACGCAACACAGACCAGTAGGTGAGACTGTTTCACTAGCCTCTCACTTTCTAATGCATGCTACCACATACCAGAACTCTATACCCATGTTACCAAACTAATGTAGTTATGTTTACTGAGATATCCATGCTGGGAATCCATCGTTCCATTAGTGCCACTGTAGAAGTATCACAATCGTAATCTCCCTACAAACACTATTGTGGGGCCCTTACAGCCTTGGGCGATAATTAATTTATTTCGTGACATAATTTTTGGCTTACAGGACCATCATTAGACTATAACTGATTCTCATCGCCAAATAAGGCACAATATTCGCAAGCAACATTAAAAAAAGTGTAAATGGGAATCCTATGATATTTTAACGAAGTTGATATTGAAACTTCCGTGCCGGCCGTTAATGCCGAGCGGATCTAGGTGCTTCTGTCCGGAACCGCGCTGCTGCTACGGTCGCAGGTTCGAATCCTGTCTCGGGCACGGATGTGTGTGATGTTATGTTAGTTGGGTTTAAGTAGCTCTAAGTCTATGGGACTGATGGCCTCAAATGTTAAGTCCCATAGTGCTCAGAGCCATCTGAAACTTCCGTAATTAACAATTGCTGAAGTCCCCAAGAGTGCTACTTGTAGTCTGTGTATTCCAATGACATGTTGTGGTTCCGATGTACTCCCGTTTAGCGTATTCCGGAAAGATATCAGTAGAATTTTGTAAATGTTGTATTCTTCTTAATCCAGACACTGTGGTTGGATCTCAACATTTGGGTCTTTTTGTGGAACAGCCATCACTAACTGGACGAAAGTTCTATACGATTTCTTAGGTCATGCAAAAACATTGTTTCATGTAAAATGTTAGCTTTTTGTTGGTAGCAGAAGGGAAGGAAAAATTTGTTGTTCATCAGTTGAACAGCGAAAAGGCAGATCAAGACGGTAATCGCAGAAAATGTTTCTATGAATTTTGGAAACTGGTCGTGTGCGGCGTGCTGAACTGTTGCGGCACGCACATGACGACGAGTTAAAAACGATGGGAATTTTCGTTCTCTCCTGAGATTGCCGACTGAAGCTGGCGAATCATAAGATGATCAAAACGGACTGCAAAATTATTTAGACGAGATATCTGTATGATGCAAAAAGTGGCAATTAACTCTAATTCATGAAAAGTGTGAAGTCATCCAACTGATTACTCACAGAATCCGCTTAATTTCTGTAACACGATAAATCACACAGATCTAAAGGCTGTAAACTCAACTAAATACTTAGAGACTACAACTGCAAATTACTTGAGTTAGAGTGATGACACAGATAATGTTGTGGGGAAAGGAAACCAAAGACTGCGATTCATTGGCAGAGCACTTAGAAAATGTAACAGGTCTACTAAACAGACCGCTTACACCATGTTTGTCCGCCCCCTTCTGGAGTACTGCTGTGCGGTGTGGGATCCGCATCAGGTGGGGCCGACGAAGTTCAAAATGGAAGCTCGTTTTGTATTGTCGCGAAATAGGACAGAGAGTGTAACGGGATATGATACACGAATTCGAGTGGCAGTCACTAAAACAAAGAATTTTTCGCCATGGCAGAACCTTCTCACGAAATTTCAGTGACCAGGTTTCTCCTCATAGCGTGAAAATATTTTTCTGGTGTCCACCTATATTGGGAGAAAAGTTCGTCATTGTAATATAAGAAAAATCGGACTTCACACGGAAGAATTTAAGTACTCGTCTTTCCTGCGCGCTTTCTGAGATTGGAACTAGCTTAAAGGTGATTCGATAAACCCTTTGCCAGGCACTTAATTGTAAATTTCAAACTAATCATGTACATGTAGATGACCAAAGTTGTGCATTACTTTTGCAAACTACCAAGATGAACAAATAATTGCTTAAGTTGAGTGCTAGCAGCTGTTCTGCATTTGACTGTTTGCTTAATATGGTTCAAATGGCTCTGAGCACTATGGGACTTAACTTTTGAGGTCATAAGTCCCCTAGAACATAGAACTACTTAAACCTAACTAACCTAAGGACATCACACACATCCATGCCCCAGGCAGGATTCGAACCTGCGACCGTAGAAGTTGCGCGGTTCCGGACTGAAGCGCCTAGAACCGCTCGGCCACCGCGGCCGGCAGTTTTCCGGTCGTCTAGGGTCCAACAGATACGGCCACGAGCCCAGGAGAGGGGCTACAGGCGATGTCGTGTTCTTAGCGAAGGCACTCGCGTCGGTTGTCTGCTGCCATAGCCCATGAACGCCAAATTTCAACACACTGTCCTTACGGATACGTTCATCGTTCATCGTTCATCGTTCGTCGTTCGTCCCACAATGATTTCTGTGGTTATGTCACGCAGTGTTGCTTGTCTGTTAGCACTGACAACTCTACACAAACGGTTGGTTGGTTGGTTGGTTTGGGGAAGGAGACCAGACAACGTGGTCATCGGTCTCATCGGATTAGGGAAGGATGGGGAAGGAAGTCGGCCGTGCCCTTTCAGAGGAACCATCCCGGCATTTGCCTGGAGTGATTTAGGGAAATCACGGAAAACCTAAATCAGGATGGCTGGACGCGGGATTGAACCGTCGTCCTCCCGAATGCGAGTCCAGTGTCTAACCACTGCGCCACCTCGCTCGGTCTCTACACAAACGCTCTTGTCCTCAATCATTAAGTGAAGGTGACAGATAATACCTGCAATTTGGTATTCTCTCCACACCCTTGCAACTGTCGACATCGGAATATTGAATTCCCTGACGATTTCCGAAATGAAATGTCTCTTGCGTCTAGCTGCAACTACCATTCCACGTTCAGAGTCTGTTAATTCTCGTCGTGTGGCCATAATCAGGTCGAAAACCTTTTCACATGAGTCACCTGAGTACAAATGACAGCTCCGCCAACCCATTGTACCGTTTCCTCTTTGTACGTGATAATGCTGCTAAATTTGCATGTGCATATCGCTATCCCATGACTTTTGTCACCTCAGAAAAAAATGGTTCAAATGGTTCTGAGCACTATGGGACTTAACATCTGAGCTCATCAGTCCCCTAGAACTTAGAACTACTTAAACCTAACTAACCTAAGGACATCACACACATCCATGCCCGAGACTGTAGCGCCTAGAACCGCTCGCCCACTCCGGCCAGTTTTGCTTAACAACAACAAATTTTTAGGATAAAATGAAATAACGAAAATTGTAGCCTTATGAACTTTAGACTGTCATCCAATAAAGTTCTGAATATGAACATACTCAAGTTACCGTGATGTAGCTGTTGAATAGTTCATTTCTGTGTAAAGTACGTTATCATGTAATATTCACGTTACAAAACAATGGAGGATGTAATAGGATTAAAATGGATTTGTCTGTTAAGTCGCAAGTGTAGGAAGGTTTTCTCAAAATTAAATCCACTACAGCTATTATCGATGTCTGCATCTCTGTTTACCAGACGCAGTCGTGCACAAGCGAGCACACGCAGAACCAGTAATAGTGTTCTCGGGACCAGTCGTGGCAGTGCAGTATCTCGAAGGTGTTGGAGAGTGCGGCCATGTAGCCTCTGATCCCACGGCCAGGCCGACCACATGGTTCCCATGTGAAAGAAGTGCAGGGTTGTGGCGGCGCTGGCCCTGTGAATGCGTCTCGAGTGGGCTGTCGAAGACAATACGGCGCGCGCGGGCGGGCCCTCGATCGCAGCTTCCTGATTGGCTCGCGAAGAACACAATGGCCGCCCCGGCAGATCTCAGATAGGCGAGACCTTGCTTTCCTTGGAGGGCCCTCCTGAGGACGCCGGCCGTCACTCGCTCGGCTTCGCTTCCGCTTTTCCCCGCCGAGTCGGGCCGACATCTGAGCACGATATGCATCTCGCAGCTTTTCGTTCGATAGTAGCCCCACAGCCGATCGAAACCACTCTCTCGGCGAGACGCTGTTACCGAGATGTTGGTGAACTCCGCGAAACATCTACTCTGTGAATCTTTTCCCATTTCTTCAGTTACTACTCAATCTAGTTGATATCACACGTCATTGACTAAGTGTTGGTAAGACAAATCATTTATATGCTCCCGGTCGGAAGAAGCGAACTATGTAATGGTCGAAGACATTTGTCGGTCCAAAACAAGAAATGTACAAAATTGTAATAATTTCACCGGAATATGAGAACCCAGCTCATGATAGTAGGACGCAAATGAGACTTAAAAGGGCACAGAGTACCTTCACAATTGGCTATTTTTACGAGAGAGCTTCAAAAAGTAGGTTACACATTTTTATAGCAGGCGAAGTAGCTTTCACTGTATGCTGCACTCCGCTACGGATACATAATACGAGGCGTATTTTTTAAGTAAGTACCGTTTTTAAATTAAAAAAAGACGTGCTAAAATATCTCAATAATGCAAACGTGCATGCATTGTGTTTTACAGGTGCCGAATGTCAGTTTGTGCGATGGATTCCATGCCTGTTCTACTTCGGCGGTCAATAGACGGACGGTTAATGCTGTTTGCGGATGACGTTGTCGATTATGTCCAATATGCACTCGACAAGAGACAGATCTGATCATCGAGCAGGCCAAGGCGAAATGTTGACGCTCTGTAGACCATGCTGGGTTAAAACAGAGGTACGTGGGCGAGCCCTATTGCAAAACACCTCCCAGAATCATGTTTATGAATGGCAGAACAACAGGTCGAATCACCAGAATCACATACAGATTTGCAGTCAGGGTGCGTGGGATAACCACGAGAGTGCTTCTGCTGTCATACGAACTCTCAGAGCACAATTCCAGATTCATGTCAAGAGTGTCTAGCATACAGACAAGTTGGTTTCAGCCCCTCAACTGGTTTCCTCCTAACCAATATAGGGCCTTCAGTGGTACCGAGGCAGATTTAGCTGCCATCAGAAAACAAGGCAGACGTCCAATCTGTCCTCGAATGAGCTCTCGGTTGACATCACTGAAGTCACAAGGGTCAATGGAATTCACGCTGCAGGAGGACCGGCTTGGAGCTGTCCTTGAAGTAACCGATTTGTAACAGTTCCTCGTGTCATTATGATGCCAACTGCTTCCCAAATTGCTGCTGCAGATGCAGAATCATACGCGGAACACACGGTATTTCCTCTCTGTAGTGCCACATAGTCATCCTCCGACCGTGCATTCTCGTGATCACCGCTGCCTCCCAAGCTCTTCTCCAATATCGCAGAAAGAACACCCAGCTTCTCGTAGCCCTGTTATATGACCTCGTTCAAACTCTGTGAGATGTGTATGTCGCATTTGTGACCTCAACCGAATTCTTGGCTAACATAAGCTTACCACGTCCAATCTCAAAGGTTACTAACACTCACAACTGTTACAGCGTGTATTCGAGGCAAATCTCATTTACATCTCCATATTGGCGCTACAAGCGCCACTCTTACGCGACTGGCATCTGAATAGACATCCGAGCCACAATCCGAAGGTAGTGGTCATCCACTGCAGTAGTAGTCCTTGGGCGGCCTGAGCGAGGCATTTCATCGACAGTTTCTGTCTCTCTGTATCTCCTCCATGTCCGAACAACATCACTGTAGTACACTTCGAGACACCTGGACACTTCTCTTATTGGGAGCCCTTCCTGCCACAAAGTAACAATATCGACGCGATCTAACCGCGGTATTGACCGTCTAGGCATGGTTGAACTACAGACAACACGAGCCATGTACCTGCTTCCTGGTGGAATGGCTGGAAGTCATCGGCTGTCAGACCCCCTCCATCTAATAGGCGCTGCACATGCGTGCTTGTTTACATCCTCGCGCGAGTTTAGTGGTGGTGGTGGTTAGTGTTTAACGTCCCGTGGACAACGAGGTCATTAGAGACGGAGTGCAAGCTCGGGTTAGGGAAGGATTGGGAAGGAAATCGGCCGTGCCCTTTCAAAGGAACCATCCCGGCATTTGCCTGAAACGATTTAGGAAAATCACGGAAAACCTAAATCAGGATGGCCGGAGACGGGATTGAACCGTCGTCCTCCCGAGTTTAGTGATATCTCTGCACAGTCAAAGGGACTGTGTCTGTGATACAATATCCACAGTCTACTTCAGGAGTTCTGGGAACCGGAGTAATGCAAAACTTTTTTTGATGTGTGTATATTAAGATGAGTATGTTGCAAATTTCATCTCATATAGAATACAGCATTCAGTTGTTCAACGACAGCAAAACTTCCAACCACTTGAGAAAATTGGGAAAGCAAGATTTACTGCTCCGTGGATTAGAGTTGTGAAAGCATACTTTGAACGGTACCTCTCTCATTACGCGGTCCCTTGGAAGCAGCGCATATCACTTTCTGTTGAACATTCAGTGGCGAGTACGACGTACTGGGTTCTATTATTAAAAAAAAAAAAAAACTGTGCCACTGCTCACTTCCTGTGAAGCTTCCCCTTACTGTCGCAACGTTGGTGGTTATCAGTCCACCGTAGGATAGTGTGTCGAAAGCCTTTGAGTATTGCAGGAAGGTGGAGACTGCTTGCAGAACTTGTACCCAAGGTAGGTGATATATTTATGGACGATTTTGAAGAAAAAGCAATCATCTCTCCAGTTTCAAAACCGACAGTGTTCTGGAGATATGTCGACGACATTTCATATTTTGGCCCCATGGCCAGGACAAATCGACAGAGTATCTTCAGCATCTTAGCTCTGTCGACGAAAATACCAAATTTACAATGGGACTGAAAATTAAAGGTTGTTTTCAGTTTCTGGAAGTTTTAGTTACGCCTAAGGAAGATTGGTATTTAGGTAATTGCCCTACCGTAAGCGCACCCATAAAGATCTATGCTCGCAGGCATCTAGCTGTAACCATCCTTCCCAAAATATGACTGTACTTAATACTGTAGTACCAGGTTTGTAACTCTAATAATGGTAACAATTTATTTACAACTTTAAAAAAAATAGACACGTCTTTCAAAGATATACTGTCTTCAGATTAGTCACCAGCCTTGTGTTTAACACACTGCCAGTGACGTGGGTGTACTAGGATACTCTTAGCAGCATCAGTTACATTGATAGTGCGAGTGGAGCGGTCTGATATCCGATAGATCTCTCTATCAGTTCTGAAGCGAATGCCATGAAGTGCTTTTTTTTTTCAATTTAGGAATCAAGTTGAAGTCACAAGGGCTTAATTCAGGACAGTGGTGGGTTGTGCAGCACTTTCCAGCTATATCTATCGAACAAATCAGCCACAAAGTGTGTAAAGAGTGTGTCAGAACGCTCCAATACATTGATTAAATATTACATTGAGTATCGAAAACAATATAGCCAGCTTAAGGCTATTCTTTGCATTGTGTAAAATAAATAAGCACTCATGGTAACAATCTGAGGGCGAAACATGGGAGCGCGTTTGTAAGCATTGTTGTGAGACGAGGTCTGTCTGCGAGAGTAAAATGTCAGTAGTGTTGGTCGAGAGCTTGGAGACAGAAGACATGTCGCGTCTGTGTGGCAGACCTTACCACACTCAAGGCTTGATGTCATTTATATGGCCAGGAGAGATTTAAATGGCTTAACTACGCTTGAAGATGAAATTTAAGGTAAAATTGGCAAGCATATAGCAAAGCGCAATTGCAGGGTTAAGCTCGAGATTGTTAGTCCGAGTTTGCAACAGTCCCATGTTTTGCTTGTCAGTTAAAGAAGCCTCCATATCCTCTAAATAATAATAATTTTTCTTCGAATCTAATTAATAAATATGCTGTGGTTATTGAATGTTAGTTAATGTAACTTTGAAATTGAAATAATTTGTTAATCTGGCACTCAGCCATTATTGATACTTATAAGGTCATTGTCAGACATTTCGCCATTATTAATACTTGTCAAACTATTATTGGTCATGATGATTTCTTAAGTTTTTAAATATACTTAATTTATAAAATCCTTTCTTACAAGTTACGTAGTAGTTAACAGGACCCAAGCAAACTCCTTTCGTTAAATACACTCCTGGAAATTGAAATAAGAACACCGTGAATTCATTGTCCCAGGAAGGGGAAACTTTATTGACACATTCCTGGGGTCAGATACATCACATGATCACACTGACAGAACCACAGGCACATAGACACAGGCAACAGAGCATGCACAATGTCGGCACTAGTACAGTGTATATCCACCTTAAGCAGCAATGCAGGCTGCTATTCTCCAATAGAGACGATCGTAGAGATGCTGGATGTAGTCCTGTGGAACGGCTTGCCATGCCATTTCCACCTGGCGCCTCAGTTGGACCAGCGTTCGTGCTGGACGGGCAGACCGCGTGAGATGACGCTTCATCCAGTCCCAAACATGCTCAATGGGGGATAGATCCGGAGATCTTGCTGGCCAGGGTAGTTGACTTACACCTTCTAGAGCGCGTTGGGTGGCACGGGATACATGCGGACGTGCATTGTCCTGTTGGAACAGCAAGTTCCCTTGCCGGTCTAGGAATGGTAGAACGATGGGTTCGATGACGGTTTGGATGTACCGTGCACTATTCAGTGTCCCCTCGACGATCACCAGTGGTGTACGGCCAGTGTAGGAGATCGCTCCCCACACCATGATGCCGGGTGTTGGCCCTTTGTGCCTCGGTCGTATGCAGTCCTGATTGTGGCACTCACCTGCACGGCGCCAAACACGCATACGACCATCATTGGCACCAAGGCAGAAGCGACTCTCATCGCTGAAGACGACACGTCTCCGTTCGTCCCTCCATTCACGCCTGTCGCGACACCACTGGAGGCGGGCTGCACGATGTTGGGGCGTGAGCGGAAGACAGCCTAACGGTGTGCGGGACCGTAGCCCAGCTTCATGGAGACGGTTGCGAATGGTCCTCGCCGATACCCCAGGAGCAACAGTGTCCCTAATTTGCTGGGAAGTGGCGGTGCGGTCCCCTACGGCACTGCGTAGGACCCTACGGTCTTGGCGTGCATCCGTGCGTCGCTGCGGTCCGGTCCCAGGTCGACGGGCACGTGCACCTTCCGCCGACCACTGGCGACAACATCGATGTACTGTGGAGACCTCACGCCCCACGTGTTGAGCAATTCGGCGGTACGTCCACCCGGCCTCCCGCATGCCCACTATACGCCCTCGCTCAAAGTCCGTCAACTGCACATACGGTTCACGTCCACGCTGTCGCGGCATGCTACCAGTGTTAAAGACTGCGATGGAGCTCCGTATGCCACGGCAAACTGGCTGACACTGACGGCGGCGGTGCACAAATGCTGCGCAGCTAGCGCCATTCGACGGCCAACACCGCGGTTCCTGGTGTGTCCGCTGTGCCGTGCGTGTGATCATTGCTTGTACAGCCCTCTCGCAGTGTCTGGAGCAAGTATGGTGGGTCTGACACACCGGTGTCAATGTGTTCTTTTTTCCATTTCCAGGAGTGTACATTCTTAGTAACAATAAGGTTTAGCCACTGCTGCTGCATGCTGCTGCGAATTGCTGCTAACCACTTTATAAAAAGACGGTCATCTAAAGAGGTGAGTGCAAAACTTGGGACCAAAACAGTGACACTGACACACCATAACATGTCATGTACTCGAATCCAGTAAATTGCGTTGCACAAGTCAGATTCTGTATCACTTGTAAATTCTTATTCAAATACGTAGTCCGATCACTTATACAAATGTTAGTTTTTTCATGTAACGATCTGTTGAGGGCTTAAATGTCAGTGAAACTGACACTCATACAACAAGCACACAGTGTTATGTAGGTTAGATTCTGATTTCTGATAGCTCAGGTTGCTTATCGAGTCTATTTTCACAGATGAACATAGGCTTTATTTGTTGCAGGGACGCTACACTTGCGCTTTATGAGCCCGAGCATCGCCTTGCGAAACAAGGGGAAGATCCTGCAGAAAGTGTCGCTACTTCTCTCTCTAAGCTTGTAGCACTGTGTTCCAAAACTTAGACCCACACTCGGACCAATCAAATCAGGAACCAGATGGAGATGTAAATTCTGCGGCCCTACTACCATATGTGGCTAATACTTCTTCAAAAATTGCAACAATTATGATAAAGCATACACTGGATGTGGTCTTCCTTCCACCAGCCAACACAGCAGCTCATCTAGAATCTGTTAAAGACGATAGGCTATTACGAAAGGCGGGTATACGTGTATGAGATTTATTGTGCGGTAAAAGCTACATAGGATAAACAGCATACACTGTACAAAAACGTTGCACTGAACTCCAGCGCTACGTCCACCTTCTTATGCCTTTTCAATAAATCTGCAGTGGTTAATCGTAGGATTTCCTTTGGCCATTCCGTGGATTACGGGAAATTTAGGATACTGGCCGCTGCCTCATCCCAGTGGGATTGGCCGGCCGCAGTGGTCTAGCGATTCTAGGCGCTCAGTCCGGAACCGCACGACTGCTACGGTCGCAGGTTCGAATCCTGCCTCGGGCATGGATGTGTGTGATGTCCTTAGGTTAGTTAGGTTTAAGTAGTTCTAAGTTCTAGGGGACTGATGACCTCAGATGTTAAGTCCCATAGTGCTCAGAGCCATTTGAACCCAGTGGGATTCAGTGGTCTACGGAGCTGTGGAATACTATTAACACCGTCCTGCGCAACCAAGACGACGATTCTAGTTCGACAAATCACGTAAACACTCCATTTCACGTCTGCACTCTGAAGGAAAGTATTATTCTGTCATAACTGCCTGGTATTCCAACAAACGCCATTCAGTACAACCAACCTCATATTTTGCAAGCACTGAATTTTCTGACACTGCGCTTGATTTGTTTTACCTTACGTGGCGAACACGAGACGTGCCACAAACCGATTTCTCAGAAACTTCGCTCAGTGGAATACGAGTCGAAATAACCGAACACTTGTCTCGGCTTATCCTTAAGGTATTCGACCGTCTCTGAGAAAATGACGCCCTTTCGGCGGTTAAGACTCTCTGCTCCTATGATGGCACAGTGGATAGCGTCGCTGATTTACAGTTTTGTGCCCCGTGTTCGAAACCTGATAATTATTTTTATTTTTCAGTTATCTACACATGTCCGTAGATGATTACTAAATTAATGTTTTCTAATGTATACCTGAAACAACGTTGTACTTACTCGTCTACTAATTGTATGTCTGATGAATGAATTGAAAATAAAAAATTATTATGTGTACAAATTATTTGAAATCGTTTTGGCTAAAATTTCTGTATTGTATCTTGATTTATTATAAGTTGTAACTGTCACTTTTCGGAAAAGTGATCCCTTATACGTTGTTTGCCCCGAAATTGCGTGAAATTTTCAGTGATGTTAACGACATTTCTGTCCCGAGGGAGGTTCATACGAAGAAAATTTGTGGCGAACCTGACATCGCCTGAAGCTTGTCGTGTTCGGAATTCCTATGTTTCGAATGTTTCTATGTTCGGTATCATCAAAGGGAACGGACGAGTTCTTTCTGGACCAATAAACATAAGGATGAAACATGAGAATTAAGAACTGATATAAGAACGAAATATAAGAAAATGACGATTCAAAAAGACTGGTACCCCTGAAGATGCTATATAGTCATACATTGTGCAACAAATGTGTGACACTTATTACGAAAGCCTGTAGTAATCTCACAGTCAACGTAATATCCCTGTATCACATAACTTGATAAAAAACGTTCGTGTAGTAACTTTCAACGGACGTGGGTAGACAAACGAAAAAATTAAAATAAATAAAAACAATAATATGGTTTCGAACACTGGTTTCAGAACTGAGGACCACCACACTAACCACTATGGCACCAGTAGAGGAGAGCTTATTGCGCACTAAATGGAATCTAAATTACCTCGTAAGTCTTGACGGCTGTTTTCTAAGAAACGGTCGAGTATCTACGGATAACGCGAGACACACATCCGCATATTTTGCCTCCTCTCTCACTGAGCGAAGTTCCTGGGAAATCGGAAATCGTGTTATGGCACTTGCCATGTTCGTCTCGTCAGACGCATTAAGTTTTATCCATGGCTGAACCTCTTGTTATCAATAGTGTTATCTCTGACGCATGCGCATTTACTCCTTAGTATTGTGTCTAGTGAGTTAAAAGGACAATGTTTGTAAGAGTATCAGCCGAAATATCTGAATAAGAATTAATAATATCCAGGAAGCATCTCCAAATGATGATAGAACAAACACGAGCTCTGTTCCACACAAGTTCTGCCTCCTGTTTCTTTCAAATCAAAATAGTCGCAATAACGAAAATATCGTCGTAAGAAGCGATTACCGCAGTGGTGTTCCCGCATAATTCTCTCCTTAGTTCCAATAAAACGAACTACGTGTTCGCCAACAGCCGGGAACAATCTCGGCGGCGCGCGAGAGCAGAGACGGCGTAGCTAGCTAAATCCGATCGCTCAGCAAACCTTAATTGGCGGCGTGTCCGCTTTGTGCAGCACGCAGGGGAGGACGTGCCGCAGATTGTATCGGCGGCGCGATGCTGCTGCGCTGGGAGGGATTCCCCGAGATAACCTGAGGAGGGCGCTCCGCTGAGCCGCCGAGACGCCGCCAGATAAGCAGCCGGCTGCCTCAAGAGAAGGGGAGAGCAGGGCGTAGACCGCTAAATTGCGTCCGCCGATACACGGCCGCTGCCGCTTCGTGTCGCCCGCCTGAGAAAAGTTTTTCATTTTTAATGCTGAGTCACGAAGTGTCGTTATGGTGCGAAAATAAATTAAAAACTTCCTTTCGGTGGAGCAGCGGGGCCCCTGAAAGCCGTATTGATAAAACGAAGTTTTTAGCAGTAAGAAGCACGTAACGTGAGTTTTCCGATCTAAGATTAAGAAGAAAGCCTAATCATGTGGGCCACTGAATTCACATTAATCCACGCTTACAAACGAGGATAGTTCCACAGCATAACTGTTTCTTACCAAAATCATTACATTTACAGTTATTTAAGCCTATAGTGAAAGAACAACCGCTAAGACTGTCAGGAAGTTTATACAGCTTGACGCCTTCGAGAAGACTAAAAACGAAATATAATATGACAGTGCCAAATATTCACATATCCATAAGATCCTATATCCGGTGAAACCAATAAAATAATCCTTCCTTAATCAGAAGAGCCTGAATCGATGCTTTATGAGCAGAGGGAATTGTGTGCATAGTTACTACTGTAGCTTCTAAAGATTTGTTCTGTTTAATACTGTAACTGTAATATAAAGGTAAACATAGTTTTAGTCCGACGCTGAATAAGACGTTGCAACATAGGTATGTTAATTGTACGCCCTGAAAGAAGTTATGTTCTATTGGAAGTATAAGAATCAGCTTACGCACCTCGCTACAACGCACGCAGTGGAATTAACAGATGAGAAAAAGGGCGTCACACTCAAGGTACCACCGTTATGGACACCATTCTCTTACGCAAAACTGATAGGGTGCTATGTACTATCTAAAACAACTTGGGCGATAATAAGGACCGTAGCAAAACTAGACGCCGTCAAAAGACCAGTTGATGTTGTTGGAGTATATTAACCTTCAAGACTTATTAGGTAGTCTTCGGAGTACGGCCTGTTGTATAGACAGAGATAGTAGCTTGGTTATCAGTGGTAGAGTGATACTTTCTGTGTTCACTTCCAAAGTGACTGAGGAGTTGTATGGATTCTAACATCCAAACAGCAGCTTGTGAGAGCTTTTGTGTTAGCAGAAGAGCCAACACCGTGTTACGAGTGGAGGCCGGAATGCACGCGTTTTAGCTCACGCAGACTGGCGTGAGGAGGGAAGAACTATACTGACGTGAGGTCTGGAACATGACAAGGAATGAGAATTCAGAAAGCGGACTAATTAGTTTGATACTTAACTTTCATCTATTAATGATGAACGTCGCTCTTGACGGTACAATATTATCTGTTCAGAATACATTCCTGAAGATAGTAATTATAGTAACTGAATATCGCTCCTTGCTACGTCGTAGCAAATGACGTAGCTGAAGGCTATGCTAAACTGTCGTCTCTGCAAATGAGAGCGTATGTAGACAGTGAACCATCGCTAGCAAAGTCTACTGTACAACTGGGTGAGTGCTAGGAAGTCTCTCTAGACTAGACCTGCCGTGTGGCGGCCCTCGGTCTGCAATCACTGATAGTGGCGACACGCGGGTCCGACGTATACTAACGGACCGCGGTCGATTTAAAGGCTACCACCTAGCAAGTGTGGTGTCTGGCGGTGACACCACAAGAGCAACAGTGCGGTAAGTAATCGGGAGTGTAGGATTCTTTGCAGACGGGATTAAAATGACCTTTCCAACAGGTAAGAACACGTCGAGGCTAGTACTTCTGGCGCTTTCATTCAGACGCCACATTATGCTTATAAGCATCCGAAAGGGTGAGCAATAGGATACTGGCCCCCTCCTGGAATCATGGTAGACTATTCGTTGCAGAGTTCTCTCGGATGTCTGCAATCACTGCCTGCAACTCCATTAATCTGCAGGCTTGAAACTGACGACCACGACGAGAAATACTGCAGCACTGAGGATTAGTAGGCAAGTACATCATGAGTTTCCTAAGTCTTCACCCTGTTCACGGGAAATTATACCGATTCGTTGGTGCGGCTGCGGTTTCGGCGCTGGCCTGCAGTCGAGATGGATACGAACCTTTACAGAACGGTGCCTAAATAGTCTTTTCGGTCTTTTCTGCAGCTTCCTCGCTGAGCCCTTGCCTAGCTTTAGAAGGAAGTCAGACGAATGCTTTGGTGCACGGATTCCATCGGCGATTCCCAACACAAAAACAGGACAGCACTATATATGTCAGTCTTCCGTCTTCTGTTCCAACAAGGACGCGTCCTCTCCTTGATGAACAAGGGAAATACAACGACAGTAACCATTTGTCTGTACAAAAAGAAATCTCGTGATGGCTTGAAGGACACAGAGACGGTATCTTGTAGGTGCACATCTCTACACTTACTTAATGTCAAGCACGTCATTCTAAAAAATAAAATACCATTTTCTGCGTTAGAAGATAGGAAAAAATTGTGAAATTTGAAGATCGACCAATGTATCCTCCAGGACTGGGGTTTTCTCAAAGTGTATCGATGTAATTCAGCGTTACATTAATCCTGTATTACAGGCGGCCTGACTGCACAGTAATGCGACGAACTGGAGAGAAGACGTTTACTTTCGTGCCATCCTACGCTGCTAAGAGTTGATTCTGCCCGCCAATCGAATAAGGCTGTGGTTGGTTTCCCACATTGGTCCAATCATATTTGGCCCTGGGCTACGCAATTCAACTTCTGCTACCCGTCAAGAATAAAAAATATAAATCGTGAATGTAAAGCAATAAATCCATGAATGTGAACATTAAAAGGGGTACTACTCGTAGGACCAAAGTCTAATGACCCTTTTTTAAAGTGTATTCCCCGTTTTTCCATGTAGGACGGTATGAAACACACATTTTTGTTGATATCAAAGTGGAGTTGCTCAACCATTCTGACGTTTTTCGGTTTCGACCTAACATTATGGGAGTATGAATAAATCGTTTTTACGAGTATTTTTTACTTTATTTCATAACGCGTTGGATAAGCCGAATTTAATCAAATGACGACGTATTTCCAGATCATTGAATCAAATAGGTGGTATCCATATTCATATTAGCGACATAGATTAGTAACATAGGAAACCATCGATATTTATCTCTTGGGACACAGCACGTTATCAAATTCACCGAATCAGTTAAATGAAAAATGGAAAATTTGAATTTTTCCGCCTTTTGTAAAAGATTATGCGGGCGCCCATTATCATGTTCTAACAAAAGCCGTCATAACCTGCTATGACTAACCATACAGCCGTCCCCATCGCCCTATAAAAAAAAGCGGTCGAACAAGAAAAATGGAGAAACTCCATCATTTATAGAGGTCAACACCGCCTCCTTTCGACGAATCCTCAGCAATTAGTGGAAAGTGGTAGCGGTTGTACGAGCTAAATATTCCGCGCCTTAGTCTGGATAATATAACATTTACTGGCCTAAAGTACGCCAGTTTATATTACGGCAGTAACTGGGAGCCTCACACCATTGTTCTAAATCGTTCCATACATTCTACGGACTAACAGAGCGATTTTAGGAGTTCAGGAACTGCTTCTTTCCCTTATAATACGACGGCAGATTGCTCTCGTGACCCGACAGGTTGAGAGGTTTTCAAATGATAGTCTGTACTTGAACTTCCGCTGGCCAACCTGCCTATATCTCATTTCAGAACGGTATTTTTCATTGAAACAAGGAACAGGTTATCTGCGTAGCTGTTTTGTAGCCTCAGGACTGGAAGTATCAGCGCAATAAAGGTCGCGCTGGTGACGTAACCTTCCCCATTGCTGAATGCCAGTAAAAGGGCTAAACCGATTAGAGTACAGCCTAAAATGTCACCAGATTTCCCTCTCCCCCCCCCCCCCTTTTCCCTCCAGCTTACCTCCCAATCAGATGCCACAGCAGTCATTGGCCAGTTACTCTATGACGGGAAATACAAAAGGAGCCGGGAAATCAAAATATCCCGATTTTGCTAAAACACAATACAAGTTACGTGACCTTAGCACAGGCTTTGAAGTCATAGGCCACTTACGCTAAGTGTAAATTGGCGGGAAAATCCAAAAGATCCGATTGGGGGCCTATTCAAAAGGTCTAAGATGACGGGTTTGAGCACCTCCTCTATAGCTTGCAATCCTAGATGACTGACCTTCGCACAGGCCTAGTTTCATAATTCAAGATGGCGATCCAATATGGTAGACTGAGCACATCCCACATGGTTGGCACGTCACTTGTGCTGTGTATAAAATCCAAGATGGTGGAACTGGGGATAGAATTACAGTCTGCATGGTTGTGCTAAGCACAGAAGCCAGGATGGTGGATATGGCTACGCAAGTTCAGCCTGCATGGATGCCAGGTAACCTGTCTTACGTATAAAATTCAGGATGGCGGAAGTGGTGATCTAGGCACAGTCTGCTTGGTTGACTAAGCACTTGTGATAATTACAGAATCCCAGGCTATGTCAGCTCCATGAATGTTAGGAAGTTCAACCTGCAAGGTTTGCAGGTAACTTATGCCATGTATAGGGTCCAAGGCGGCCACTTGCTAAATTTTGTCTTTTCCCCTGACGTCACAGTGGTACTGCGTCACTTGCCATAAGTACAAAATCTGAGAGCTCTGTTTAAATGGTGGAATATTCAAACAGACCTGTTGTCCCAAGGTTTAAATGATACCTAAATAATTTCCCCCCAACCCACCCCTCTGATGTGAAACTTCACTGACTCTCCTTGCATGATTAAACATTTCCCCCCCACCCTAGTTTCATACTATGTAACTCATCAAAAAAATGGTTCAAATGGCTCTGAGCACTATGGGACTCAACATCTTAGGTCATCAGTCCCCTAGAACTTAGAACTACTGAAACCTAACTAACCTAAGGACATCACACACATCCATGCCCGAGGCAGGATTCGAACCTGCGACCGTAGCAGTCCCGCGGTTCCAGACTGCAGCGCCTAGAACCGCACGGCCACCGCGGCCGGCTGTAACTCATCTGTGTTGTTGAAACTTTTATGGCATGTATGTAAGACGATAAAATGGGAACATTTATTTATTTAAGGAAATGTAGAACTTACCAAGGAGACCCCTCCACCGTTGTAAAACTCATGATATCCATGCACCAGTGTTGCAGCTGCTACGCTGGGCCATGCCAGCACTGGGGTAGCGTGCTATCAGTCAGACACTACTACGCCATACCAATTCTGCTTGATGACCTGCTCTGGTACTGAAAGTGCATCGGACACTGACACACCGGTTTCTGTTGCTTCCTACCCTCATTTCAGTGCCCCATCCATCTGCAGTCACAATGATAGTGCAAATCTGCAGCTACATACTGAGTGCTACCCAGTGCTGCCTGACTCAGGTCCCTGCGCCAAACTTGCAGTGAACAATGTGACGTGAATGCAAGATTCCAAACACAGTCCTGACAGAATCACATGCTCGCAGAATCAGCCTACAGGTGGAAAACGCATTTGTACACCTCAATGTTAGCTACAAATAGAATAATGTCACTGAGGCGTGCTGCGGCTCGCGTTGGTGCTGTTTGTAGCTTTCCGCCCTCTGTTGCAGGCCAGACGGTATCGTTTAGTTGGCATGGTTGCGGTTGTTTGTCTTCTTCGCATGTTGACTGGCGCCACTCGGTTTCGCAAGCCTTTCCTGTCCACCAGTGGCAGCAGCGGCGGTTATCGACATGTAGTAACTGCCGCCCTATCTTTGCGGCGACGTCGTTGTTTTCCTGGGTCGTGTGAGAGAGCCAGTTCGATTGGGGACTCAGGAGGAACCAGGTCCGCGCAGTGCCAGAACGCTCCGGGACTGCCGGCTGCACGCATGGACTGCCGGATGAAAGGGCTGTGGTCACGAGGGTGCACGACCTCGGCGCAGACCGGATCCAGCAAGCCTTAAGATGAGTGAATTTCAACCCAAGTAGAGAAACCTCCACTATTGTGATATCTCGCGATTCTCCAGTGACTTGGGTTCGTGTTGCTGCTCGTAGTGTCGCCGAGGCGAAGAGCAGCGAGTGGCGTACTTTCTACTCTGGTGGTAGTAGTTCCTTTCTCAGTATTCTGGGGACGTAGTGCAGACCGCCGGTTCCGGCTTTGGCGTACTGCTCCATCGTTGCATTTGGTTTACCGGACGTTAGGTAGCTTCAGCAAGATTATCATTAGTCATTCGTTAGACTGCCACTAGTCTGAGTCACTACGCTGTGAAATGAAAGCGACTCTTGGCTGCCTATCTCATCGCTCGGGAAAGTGCTTGTTGCCGGACTTTCTCAGAGGTCGATTCCTGGAGCACCATCTGTGGCCCTTTGTGTCACAAAGTTTACCATCATCTTATTTCATCCGTTTGGTGATCAGATGCTTGTTTTTTAATTAACTTTTGATATTATATTTGCTGTTTTACAGCAGGTTTCTAATTTTTTATATTATTGCCGTACCTGGTGTGTAAGGCCTTCAGTCGTGATTGTGATCATTTGCCTTAAAATTATAGTTTGGTATTTGTTTTTGTCACAGTTAGCCTTAAAACCTTATTTTCTGCTATTCCTGGCGTCTGATGTCTGCTGCTTTGTTTGTGGTGACTTACCTTTAATATTTCAATACCTGTAAGTTGTAAATTGCAGCGAGTTTTTAATCAATTCCTAATTTACTGCCATTCTTTGCGTGTAAGGACTTCAGCCGTGACTGTGGTCACCAGTCTTAAAATTCTAATTTGGTATTTGTATTTACGCAGTAAGCCTTTAAAACCTTATTTACTGCCATTCCTGGCGTCTGATGCCTTCTGATATGTTTGTGGCGATTTGCCTTTAATATTTCAATACCTGTAATTCGAAAGTTGCAGAGAGTGTTAAACAATTCTTAATTCGTTGCCGTTCCTGGCGTGTAAGACCTTCTGCCCAGATCATAGTGGCTTGTTTTTAAAACATTATCTGTTGTATCTGTATTTAATGGTGATTTGCTAAATTGTTGCTCACTGAAAATACTATTATTTGCACAGCTGTTCATTCCTTCATTAATAATGTGTGGTATTTTATTTATTGTTGAGTCTGGAATTACTAATTTAAAATAAATTGAGTGTAACTGTAAAAGGCAACCAAGAGTAACTGATTACGGCGCCGCCCACAATAATAACCGAATCCTGCCTTCCCTTGACTACCAGGTTTCAGTCAGAGTTCATTTTAAATTGTAATCTGCTATAAATAGCTTAGAAAGTAGGTCATAAATACAATGCTTGTACATTGCACATTGCTAAGTAGGTTTATGTGTTAGCTGTTCGTTGAGTAGGGAAAACCATCAAATTTTTTTTTTGCTTTTTTTTTTTTTTTTTTTTTTTTTTGCGGGCCGAAGTGGCCGAGTGATTCTAGGCGCTTCAGTCTGGAATCGCGCGACCGCTACGGTCGCAGGTTCGAATCCTGCCTCGGGCATGGATGTGTGTGATGTCCTTAGGTTAGTTAGGTTTAAGTAGTTCTAAGTTCTAGGGGACTGACGACCTCAGAAGTTAAGTCCCGTAATGCTTAGGACAATTTGTTAGTTTTTTGTTGTTTTTTTGGGAGAGGAGACCAGGAGACCAGACAGCGCGGTCATCGGTCTCATCAGGTTAGGGAAGGATGGGGAAGGAAGTCAGCCGTGCCCTTTGAAAGGAACCATCCCGGCATTTGCCTGCAGCGATTTATTGAAATCACGGAAACCTAAATCAGGATGGTCGGGCGCAGGATTGAATCGTAGTCGTCCCGAATGCGAGTCCAGTGTGCTAACAACTGCGTCACCTCGCTCGGTCCATCACTATTACCTAAATACTGACAGGAATGGAATTGCAATTTCACAGGATGACGCAAGCATTTGGATTGTTAAGCTGTATTCCACTGGCGCGGTGCTGGGGTGTGAGTAAGGCAGCACCAGGAAGTCGTCAGCGAGATGCAGTGAGAGATGGGCAGGCAGTGTTGTGATATTGTGATATCATATGGCTTTGGCACTGTAGTGCGGCTGGGTTGTGTCAGCTGCATGCATGTTCGAAAGTCAGTTGCATTTCCAGTGCCAGAGCAGGCTGTCGATTGGTGTTTGTGAGGCATGGTGTATCGTGGCTGTCGAAATTTGGAGCCAGTGCTGGCCTAGATCAGCATTACACGAACAACAGAAAATGTGAGATACATAGTTTTAGTTTAGAGTAACTAGAATGGGTGAAATTGTTTAACAGCGCAATCTGTGACAGTGAACTATTATTTGAGATGGGGTGGCAACATTGTTTAGATGTCATCTTAAACTGAGGACAACTTGGCTATCTGAATATTAACCAATTTTAAACGGAGCCCTTGGTTTTTATACCTATGACAAGTGGCCTAATACCACTGTGTCATGACAGGAAAAACAAATGTCTATTTGTGCTTTTACAAGCGAATATCTTAGATTTTGTACTTAGTACAAGTGATCTGGTAACCATGTAGACTGCGCTCAGGTCTGTCATCTTGATTTATGACATCATAGGGCTATGTTAAATGTCAGCTATATTAAATTTCCAGCCATGCAGGCTGCTTTTAGGTTCACCATCATGTATTTTATATACATATATATATATATATATATATATATATATATATATATATATATATATATATATATATATATATATATATATGACCATTTAACACCTTGAATTTTTAGATTTATCTCGCCAGTTTCACGTAGCACAAGTGGCTTATGACGTCAGAGGGTTGGTCTCACGTTCATCATCTTCGATACTATACTTAGCAGAATTGGAGTCCTTTGAATTTTCTGCCTTGTTTTTGAGTCTCTCGCCATTTTGTATGGAGGGCTGTTGGTCTAGAAGGTGGTGAGAAGGGGAGGGAGGAAATGTAGAACCAATACATCAAGTCTTTGATGACCATCGGAAGTCTGGCAAAAACGCAGCCTGTGCTCGAATTGACTTTGTGTTACTAATAATGTTGTCTCCATACAGCAACATAGCTACACAGGAATCAGTTTGCCTTACTGAGCTCCTGTACTGGCGGCAGTCTTTCAAGATCCACTCTCTCTGATTAGTATACCAAGGGTACTGGAGTGTGCTTTTGTGTGTATCAAATGGCCAGTGTCAGAGAACGAACTTGTCGCATTGCTAAAGGGTGCGTTCTGTCCCAACTGCAAATATACATAGCTTCTGCCACAAAGAGACTCATCAACTCGACTTCGCCGGCAGGTGGCAGAAGACCACAACAGAACATAGTGTTCTGTCGACAGAGGTGAAGATGTGCGGGGAGGGGGGGGGGGGGGGGGCGTTGGAGGAAGGGCTTGTGTTATAAGGCTAGAGAGAGCTTCCTGTTCGATTGAGATATGCATTACTGGACTGGCACGTCTCATATTTCATTCAAAAACGATTTAAAATTCGTAACAGTCTTAGTTCTGCCCTTGTAAAGTATTAAATATTCAACCTCGTCATAGGTAAAATTAGTTATTTCCAGGGTTAAGCCATCTACTTTCATAGGATCCCTTCTCTTTTCTGGTGGCAATTTTGCATTTCCTGTATTCTGTAGTTCAGACAGAGTAAGCAGAGAGGGCTAGGAAACTGACTCGCTGTCTGGTCGCACCCCTCCCCCCCTCCCCACCCCGTGAGTTTTGGCTCGCGTATCGAAGGAGCCAAATTAATGTTTGGCTTGCGTGCCTAAGAGACACACCCTGACAAATTTTTGCACAGAATGGGGTCAAGGCCTCAATTCAAAGAAGCCATGTGTTATTTCACGACGTTCACCTGCACTAGTACAGAATTTTGGGTTTTTTACAAGCCGTTCAATCCGTTAAAAACGCATTTCAAAGAACTTTGTTTTTCCACCATGGATTGTCTTTCCGGTACGCTGCGGATGTAGAAGTCAGCCGCAAATACTCGACTCTGGATTTCATCAGAAGTGATGCCGCTGAATTGTCTTCAGGACTTCTCTTTTATCTTTGTAAATCATTGGGTCGACATTTTGGCGGATCTTCATTGGTTAATGTTTTGAAAAGAAGCAGATAAGGGAAATCAGGACACCAGTCTTCAACAAATTCGGACTTGGAGACTAGCGTATTGGCTGAGACGTGGGAGTGCAACACAGAAGTGCTTAAGAACAGTGCACGTGCGGGTTAGACGATTGATTAACGTTGTAAATCTTTTGCTTGGTGAAGACGTATTTATTTTGCCAACAACAATATCATTGGCCAGCATTTTGGAGAGCCTTTTTCAATAGTACACAGCATTTGTGCAGACTGGTAGAGAGAAGCAAGTAATCTGTTTCGGGAAACAACGATTTAGCTGTGTGGTTTCAAGAGACATCTTGATCTGAAGATTCCGAACAGGGATGTTCCCACAGTCAGCAGATGAACCGTTGCAGACTGCAGCATATCACGGCGATCCCAACTCTCCAAAATACTGAAGGCAGAATATAATGAGAAACTGCAAGCTGTGAACACGACTTACCGAGTGTTTGTAGGTGCGCTATTATGTTCAAGGAGGATTCATGAAACCTATGCTTTTGCCAAGTGGCTGAAGGCTGATTCATCACTCGATCAGTGATATTATCTGCATGTTGTAGTTTTTCGTTCTTCTGGCACATCATGAAACACTGTGCATCCATCGTCGCATTATTTTGCGCAACTCATCCGGTGTTGTCCCATTCACCTACATTGCCCACTCTTTGCCACATTATTTAAGTGTTAGATTACACGGAGGTGATAAAAGTTACGGGATACCTACTAACACCGTATAGGGCCTCCTTTTGCCCGGCGTAGCGCAGCAAATCAACGTCGCAAGGACTCAACAAGTCGTTGGAAGACACCTGCAACCATGCTACCTCTACAGCCGTCTACAGTTACGAAAGTGTTACTGGTGCAGAATTTTGTGCACGAATTGACCTCTCGATTGTGCACACATACATTTTCGATTGGATTAATGCTGGGTGATCTGGCTGGCCAAATCCTCTTCGCTCGAATTGTCCGAATGTTCTTCAAACCTACTGCGAAAACCTGTCGCCCGGCGACATGCTGTATTCTCATCCATAAAAATTCCATCGTTGCTTGGAAACATGAAATCCATGAATGGCTGCTAATGGTCTCCAAGCAGCCGAACATAACCATTTCCAGTAACTTATCGGTTAAGTTGGATCAGAGGGCTCAGTCCATTCGATGTAAACATAGGCTAGACCATTATGAACCCACCACCAGCTAGCACAGTGTCTTGTCGACAACTTGGGTCGATGACTTCGTGTGGTCTGTGCCACATTCTAACTCCACCATCAGCTCTTACCGACTGAAATCGGTATTCTCCTGACCAAGCTACGGTTTTCCAGTTATCTAGGGATAAATCGACATGGTCTCGAGCCCAGGAGAGGCGCTGCAGGCGATGTCGTGCTCTTAGCAAAGGTACTTGCTTCGGTCGTCTACTGCCACTGCCCATTAACACCAGATTTCGCTGCAATGCCCTAATGAATTAGTTCATTGTACGTGCCACACTGTTTAATGCCGTTATTTCACGCAGTGTTGCCTGTCTGTTAGCACTGATAACTCTAAGGATGCGGCACTGTTCTCGGTCGTTAAATGAAGGCCATCGGCTACTGCGTAGTCCATTGTGAGAAGTAATGCCTGAAATCTGGTATTTTCGGCACACTGTTGGCATCTTGGATCTCGGTATATTGAATTTCCTAACGATTTCCGAAACTGAATGTCTCATACGTCTAGCCCTGTATTGTATTGTATGGAACTAGGGACCTGGAAACGACGGAGAAGCTCCGTCCCCGCCGCAGTCCTCAGTGGTTCACAACCCCAAAACAGGCCACAGCAGTCCACTCACCGCACCGCCGCCCCACACCGAGCCCAGGGTTACTGTGCGGTTCGGCCCCCAGTGGACTCCTCGGGAACGTCTTACACCAGACGAATGTAAACCCAATGTTTGCGTAGTAGAGTAATTATGGTGTACGCTTACGTGGAGAAAGTGTTTGCGCAGCAATCGCCGACATAGTGTAACTGAGGCGGAATACGGGGAGCCAGCCCGCATTCGCCGAGGCAGATGGAAAATCGCCTTAAAAACCATCCATAGGTTGGCCGGCAGACTGGACGTTGACACTAATCCGCGAGGTGGATTCGTGCCGGCACGCCTTCCCGCCCGGAAAGCAGCACGTTAGACCGCACGGCTAACCGGGCGGGCGCGTCTAGTACTACTACCATTCGATTTTGAAAGTCTGTTAATCCCCACCGTGCGATCATAATCACATTTGCACATCAATCACCTGAGTACAAATGGCAGCTCAGCCAATGCACGTCCCTTTTGTACCTTGTGTACGCTATACTACCGCCGTCTGTATATGTGCATATCGCTATCCCATTACTTGTGTTACCTTAGTGTGTAATAGAAAATGCTTGGTGTGGACCAGATTTTCATTTCATAGATGATCCCCATGTTTTATCTTTTATCACGTGCAAGGCCCGTCCTATGTTCATCCATTAATTATTTTATTAATTGTCTGCTGTACTACTGTTTCATTAATGCATTTGAGCTTGTGGGAAGTGATCTGACCGTTAGCCATTCCAAACAATTTGGGTTACTGTGACATCCAATGGGATATGTCAAACTACCAGCTGACTTATTACAATTGGTTCATCAAGGGAGCGGGTGGGGCGGGAGATGGAACGAAATTAACTCTATACTTTGCATGCCTTATATAGTGCTATTTATTAGCACTTCCTGGGTTACAGAAGACGGCAGGACAGGAACTGCAGGACATGCAGAGAAAAGTCACACATATTATTGAATTCAGTATAT